>NC_068431.1:25594255-26794255 GCF_023373465.1 Oncorhynchus keta
ATGCAAGGTAAGTTAACTTTTAGCTCAATGCATGATGTGGGGACTTCGGAATGGGGGGAAATGTAATGGTTTGTCTGTCTAACTTGCTAATAGCTTGTCAATGATGTGAACTGAAGCTTGCAGTGTTATCTACTCTTGTAAAAACACTACACATTGTTCTGCTGCTGTATGCGTTGTGTGTCTGCAGACTCTATTCGCCCATTGATAGGCTGGACAATAGAACAAGTCAAATTCACCCAAGGCTGAAAAACAGCAAAATACCATTGGCTAAGCTGGAACACTAGCGCAATCCCGTAGCAAATGAATGGAATCAAACGTTCGCAGAGCCGGTTTTGACTGACGTGATGCTTGAATTCCATTTAGCCTAAATGGCACAAAAAATGTATCCCTTTTTTTTTACCACTACAATCCCAACTTGTGTAGAAAGTTACATCCACACCTTGATGGTGTCAACTGTGCTTATGTCTGCTTAATGAGAAAGTACGGAAAACATGAAAACTTCTGACTATTTCTGGTCTAGTAATCAATGACAAACGAGCTTGCTGCCCAGACTTACATAATTACAAAGAGATTCTCCTGATTTTTTAAATTATGCCCGACTTGAATATACACATTGTGAAATATTTGGCGAAATAGACCGGCATGCCTCTCCATAGGAAACAATGGGGTGAGCTGAGCGTTCAAAGGGCAAAAAGTATTTTAGTCCAATCATTTGATGACAACCGAAATCGCTGCCCAGACTTACATAATTATAAAGAGTAGATTAAAATGCCGTCCGACTTGAAAAAAATCAAAACATACATATTGGACATATTTGACGAAATAGACAGACATGCCTATATTCCCCTATAGGAAACAATGGGACGGCCTCAGAGTTCCATGAGTAATTTTGTTGTTTACATTTGAACTATAAACAACGTGAGCAGGTCTCATTGCCAACAATAGCGAAGCAGGCATTGCAATGTAGAACAATAAGCTGGCAATAGAACCTTCAGAAGGCGAGTTGGTGCCATGGTGCTCAATAGAACTAATAGGAGCTGATAGGTTGAAAAATGCCCTAAAATAAGGCCTATTTTTTTCCCCCGCGATTACTTCAAAACGACGGCAAGCAGCTGGGGAATATGGTCATATTTTGAAACTGGGCAGATGCAATGAACTAGTTTTCAAACTGCCTGGAAACTGTTCTTCCCAGAAGATCACTTGGCTCACAACATCAGAGAGTTTGAGAATATGCTGGAAGAGTGGGGGATCAACAAGAAAGACCTGGTCTGCATACCCACAGACAATGCAACCAACACGATCACGGCTTTTGAAAAGTTCCCAGATCTGTGGCTTGGGTGCTTTGGCCATAATTTGAACCTGGCCATCTCAAAGGCTCTGAAAATTCAGAGAGTTGACACAGTAGTCAAGGTCTGCCGTCATCTGGTCCAAGGCTTCTCACGGAACTGGAAGAGAAGGAGTGAACTGAGAGAAAAGCAAGCTGCCCTCAACATGCCACAGAAAGCTCTGATCCATGATGTTGTGACCCAATGGGGATCGACACACAAGATCCTTGAGAGTTTCCTCAGCCAACAGCAACCAGGCTGTGTGACACTGGCTGGAGAAAGAGTATCATGGCATCTGATGCCGACATTAGTGTCATGGAGCAACTGTGCCAGCTCCTTGTACCTCTAAGCAAGTTTACAGATGTACTTGCCTCAGAGACACAAGTAACACTGTCAGCCATCAAGCCTGTCCTGGAACACAACACCCGTGATGTTCAGGTGGAAAAGGATACGGAGCCATCCCTGACCAAGGGGATGAAAAGGGTAATGAGAGAAGACCTTATCAACAGATACACAGAGAAGGCAGAGAGTCATAGACATGGCTTGTTTCATTGACCCCTGCTTCAAAAGGAGCTTTTTAGATGAGCTCGAGGCTGCAAAAGTTGACACCGACACCTGTGTCCAGGAGGCCTTGAAGCTGGCAGCTGCACAAGTCAGGGAAGAACCACAAAGCACCAGCTGCACCTCCACCACCACAGTGGCATCGGAGGGGAATGCCTGGCTGGATTGCTAAGAAGATGATCTCAACAAGGCAGCAGAGAGGTGAAGAGCGTCAGATTCCGACCACCCCAGAAGACAGAGTAAAATAATAGATCAAGGTCTACCTGTCTCTGCCACCCATTCCAGCAGAAGATGATCCACAGGTGTGGTGGAGGGGCCATGCATCAGAGCTGCCTCACCTTGCCAGGGTTGCCAGGACGCGTTTGTGCGTCCCAGCAACCAACATGCCTTTTGGAGAGAGTTTTACGTTTTAATCTCAAGTAAACAGAGATGCATACATACAGGATGTTAGGCCAGCAGCACCTTATTTCTTTATGAAGGAGAGAACGGACATACAATCAGTGCTGTTCGTTTGATTTGTTTACATATGGTTGTATTCTTCTTACATGCACATTGCTTTACTTGTGTTGCTTTTATATGCGCATTTGATTTGCTTACTTAAGGTTGTGTTCATTAAAACCTGCACTTGGGAAACTTTTACCTCATGGCCACATGGTGCCATTTTTAATGTTTATACAGACAAAAAGTGCATAGTGCTGCTAATTATATTAGTAGTTTGTTGGTTTTCAATATAAAACATGGTGAAATGATTTCGGTGTGTGTATCAGTACTTTTTGAACATTTCCAGCACATTTGAACAATACCACGATAATACTGAAAACCGTGATAATTTTGGTCACTATAATCGTGATATAAAATGTTCATACTGTTTCTTCTCTAATCCTGACTAGTCTCCCAATCTCTGCCGCTGAAAAACATCCCCACAGCATGATGCTTCCACCACCATGTTTCACTGTAGGGATGGTGCCAGGTTTCCCCCAGATGTGATGCTTGGCTAAAGAGTACAACTTGGTGTCATCAGACCCAGAGAATCTTGTTTCTCATGGTCTGAGAGTCCTTTAGGTGCCTTTTTGGCAAACTCATGTGCCTTTTACTGAGGAGTGGCTTCCGTCTGACCACTCTACCATAAAGGCCTGATTGGTGGAGTGCTGCAGAGATGGTTGTCCTTCTGGAAGATTCTCCCATCTCCACAGAGGAACTCTGGTGCTCCTTCATAGTGACCATCGGGTTCTTGGTCACCTGCCTGACCGCCCTTCTCCCCCGATTGCTCAGTTTGGCCCGGCGGTGTCTTGGTGGTTCCAGACTCCTTCCATTTAAGAATGATGGAGGCTACTGTGTTCTTGGGGACCTTCAATGCTGCATACATATTTTTGGTGTCCTTCCCCAGATCTGTGCCTTGACACAATCTTGTCTCGGAGCTCTCGGACAATTCCTTTGACCTCATGGTTTGGTTTTTGCTCTGACGTGCACTGTCAACCGTGGGATTTTAAATAGACAGGTGTGTGCCTTTCCAAATCATGTCCAATCATTGAAATGTTTTAAATATAAGAGAGCCGCACACTCTAGGAGCTCAAATGCAATAATTTAATTACCAACGTTTTGACAGCCAAGCTGTCTTCATCAGGGTATAATAACAATAAATAATTATACCCTGATGAATACAGCTGTCTCCATGGTAACATGACATGTCCCCCACCACTCGCACTTTGGAACCACAAAAAATTTGATACAGTGGAGAAGACACACTGAGTCCCTAATGGCACCCTATTCCCTATATAGTGCTCTACTTTTGACTAACCCTATGGGCCCTGGTCAAAAGTAGTACACTACAAAGCGAATGGGGTGAACTTTCATCTCGTTCCAGCTAATTAATATTGATCACTTTTGAAACATTAAAGGCGTGGCATGTCTGCTGTTTGTTAGATGTTTTATTATGTTATTATGAAGGGAGCAGCTTTTAAAAGGGGCCTAGATGTGTGAATAAATTAAACGCAATAAATCTCTCTTGTGGATTGGGGACATTGTCTTGATTTATTCCTTATTATTTTTCAATTTATTTATTTTCTTTCTCTGCATTGCTGGTAAGTGCCCATAAGTAAGCATTTCACTGTTAGTCTACAACTTGTTTACGAAAGCGTGTGACAAATAAAATTTGATTTGATAAAAAAATGCTAATTAACGTTAGCTATCACAGTGGGTCGCAGTGTTCAAAATACTAAGCTAGTTAGCGTTAGCTGTCACAATGTGCCCAAATGGCAGGAGCCGACATGCATGGCAGGCAGTGGTGTGCTGCAATTCAGAGGATGAATCGATAAATAAGTCTGCCAAGCTCTCGACGTGCCACAACGATTGACTGAGGGCACATTGTTAACAGAACATTGGTTTGGTCTTATTGCAAAAGAGAATGTGCTTTCAGTGGTTAAATGAAAGTACAATTTATAAAAAATAGACTTACATGAATAAATGGACATGCTGCAAGTTATTGACTAAGTAATTTACCAGTAGTTAGTCAATAAATATATGTGGATAACGCCTAAATGCAATACATAAGCAGAATCCTTCTCATTCATCATCACTTAATTCGACATAGGTGACTGCATAATATCCAACAACCCAGGTGAAATTTGGCAACACCTGCACTGTATTCCTTTATTTAGCAAGTCTTGATGAGCCCTCGCCTTCTTCAAGACAGTTGAATATTTTATAGGTACAGCTGAACCTCTGAGAATGTATTAGCTAGACTTGATAAGCCTCTCCCCTTGGGGAAGCACTTAAGAGGTTGCTACCAGTGTTTGTCTGCTCCGAGTAGTTCTTAATAGCCTGCTTGTCACTCTGTTTTTGCTTAAGAAGAATAATTCGATGCCAAACAGCAATAACATTGGAGTCGGCTAAAGCAGAAAGAATAGAAAGAGACTGGCACACAGGCTAAGCGATTCTACATTCCCGTTCACAGCTACTGCAGGCCTGTCATGATGCTATCTGTACACCGGCCCACCTGGCTCCTGTCTCTGACCTCATTGCCTCATGCTTATCTGCTTATCGCCTTCCCGGTTTTTGTCTGCAACCAGCTAGAAAGAGACCAAACTTTCTCTTCTCTCTCAATGGGCTTTAATGGCTTGGGAATCATATGTTTACATTGCCACAGCAAGTAAAATAGATAAACAAAAGTGAATAAAAAAATGAAGAGTAAACGGTACACAAAATAATGTCATTATGTCTTTATACAGTGTTGTAATGATGTGCAAATAGTTCAACTACAAAAGGAAAAATAAATAAATATGGGGTTTGGTGTTTGTTCTTCACTGATTGCCCTTGTGGCAACAGGTCACAAATCTTGCTGCTGTGATTGCACACTGATATTTCACTCAGTAGATATGGGAGTTTATCAAAATTGGATTTGGTTTTTAATTCTTTGTGGGTCTGTGTAATCTGAGGGAGATATGTGTCTCTAATGTGGTGATACATTGGGCAGGAGGTTAGGAAGTGCAGCTCAGTTTCCACCTTGTTTTGTGGGCAGTGTGCACATAGCCTGTCTTCTCTTTAGAGCCATTGTCTGCCAGCGGCAGCCTTTCTCAGTGGCAAGACCATGTTCACTAAGTCTGTATATTGTCAAAGCTTTCCTTAATTTCTGGACCGTGTCAGTGGTCAGGTATTCTGCCACTGTATACTCTCTGTTTGGGGCCAAATAGCATTCTAGTTTGCTCCTGTTTTTTTGTTAATTCTTTCCAATGTGTCAAGTTATCTTTTTGTTTTCTCATGATTTGGTTTGGTCTAATTGTGTTGCTATCCTGGGGCTCTGTGGGGTCTGTTTGTGTTTGTGAACACAGCCCCAGGACCAGCTTGCTTAGGAGACTCTTATCCAGATTCATCTCTCTGTAGGCGATGGCTTTGTTACGGAAGGTTTGGGAATCGCTTACTTTTAGGTGGTTGTAGAATTGAATGGCTCTTTGCTGGATTTTGTGCTCTAGGGCTAGATTGGAATTTGTATTTGTGGTCCTGGCAACTGGACCTTTTTGGAACACCATTATTTACTGTCAGGGCCCAGGTCTGACAGAATCTGTGCAGAAGATCTAGGTGCTGCTGTAGTTCCTCCTTGGTTGGGGACAGAAGCACCAGATCATCAGCCAACATTGGACATTTATCTTCAGATTCTAGTAGGTTGATGCCAGGTGCTTCAGACTGTTCTAGTGCTCTCGCCAATGTGTTGATACAGTTGAAGTCATAAATTTACATACACCTTAGCCAAATACATTGAAACTCAGTTTTTCACAATTCCTGACATTTAATCCTAGTAAAAATGTCTTAGGGACCTATGCTAACTCCCATGTCTTAGGTCAGTTAGGATCCCCACTTTATTTTAGTTGAGAGAATCTTTTATTTCTTTCGTCACATTCCCAGTGGGTCAGAAGTTTACATACACTCAATTAGTATTTGGTAGCATTGCCGTTAAATTGTTTAACTTGGGTCAAACATTTCAGGTAGCCTTCCACAAGCTTCCCACAATAAGTTGGGTGAATTATGGCCCATTCCTCCTGACGGAGCTGGTGTAACTGAGTCAGGTTTGTAGGCCTCCTTGCTCGCACACACTTTTTAAATTCTGCCCACAAATTTTCTATGGGATTGAGGTCAGGGCTTTGTGATGGCCACTCCAATCCCTTGACTGTGTTGTCCTTGAGCCATTATGCCACAACTTTGGAAGTATGCTTGGGGTCATTGTCCATTTGGAAGACCCATTTGTGACCAAGCTTGAACTTCCTGACTGATGTCTTGAGATGTTGCTTCAATATGGCATATTGTTCCAAGTTGGAATAGCAGTTCAGACGTCTTTTGTCCTCGTCTTGTCGTGTCCCGTGTAAATGATATATATGTATGTATATATATATATATATGTATGTATATATATATATATATGTATATATATATATATATATATATATATATATATATACACACACACAACTTTTTTCGCATACCTTTTTATATATTTTTTTATTTTCCATAAACTCATCGTCAAAACACTCATGCAACCCGCCTGACCAATTTATATTTATAAAAAAAGTCCTGTTTACCTCAAATCTGTAATCCTCCATAGAAGCTAGCCAGAAGCTAATCCAGAAGCTAGCCAGAAGCTAATCCAGAAGCTAATCATAAACTAGTTAGCTTCCTTACTGGCTAATCGTTAGTATTCAGCTAACCACAGTTTGTGGTCATCAGCTATCCTTTAACTCGAAAATCTATTGGCAGTTTTGTGCGGCTCGGAACGGAACATACCGGACCTATTTTTCTCTCCATGTCCCTGGATTTCAACCGCTAACTCTGGACATTCATACCTGGATCTCGCAGCGAGCTAGCTGCTATCCGTGTGACTATCGGCTTTCGTCGGAGCAAACATCAATTATTCCGGAGCTAGCCAGCTGAAGAGTTCCATCAATCACTCCTGGGCTACAATCACTTATCCGGACCCGTTTTACTGCCAACGCGGAGCCCCACCGGGCCTTCACAACTGGACTACCGACGTTATCTACCCGAAGGAGTTATCCGGCTGGCTCCTCCGTCGCGACGTTACCGCTAACCGTTAGCTGTGTTATCGGCTGTTATCTGAATAGACCTATCGGACAATTTATTTATTTTATTTTTTCTTGGGCCTCTATATCTATTGTTTTTTTTGTGTGTGATTTGGATTCATCCTCTCTACCACACGGAACCCCACTAATCCTACCGACGGAAACGCACGAGGTGGCTAATAACAGACCTCCATCCTATGCTAGCTTGCTACCGATAGCCCGGCTAACTGTCTAAATCGCCGTGACCCCAACCAACCCCTCTACTCACTGGACCCTTTTGATCACTCGACTAAGCATGCCTCTCCTTAATGTCAATATGCCTTGTCCATTGCTGTTCTGGTTAGTGTTTATTGGCTTATTTCACTGTAGAGCCTCTACATTTACATTTACATTTAAGTCATTTAGCAGACGCTCTTATCCAGAGCGACTTACTATACCTTATCCAACCTATTAGTTCCACCACCCACACATGCGATGACATGTCCTTTCAATGATGTTTCTAGAGACAATATCTCTCTCTTCATCACTCAATATCTAGGTTTACCTCCACTGTATTCACATCCTACCATACCTTTGTCTGTACATTATACCTTGAAGCTATTTTATCGCCCCCAGAAACCTCCTTTTACTCCAGACGTTCTAGACGACCAATTCTTATTGCTTTTAGCCGTACCCTTATCCTACTCCTCCTCTGTTCCTCTGGCGATGTAGAGGTGAATCCAGGCCCTGTAGTGCCTAGCTCCACTCCTATTCCCCAGGCGCTCTCATTTGATGACTTCTGTAACCGTAATAGCCTTGGTTTCATGCATGTTAACATTAGAAGCCTCCTCCCTAAGTTTGTTCTATTCACTGCTTTAGCACACTCTGCCAACCCGGATGTTCTAGCTGTGTCTGAATCCTGGCTTAGGAAGACCACCAAAAATTCTGAAATTTTAATTCCTAAGTACAACATTTTCAGACAAGACAGAACTGCCAAAGGGGGCGGTGTTGCAATCATTAGCATTGAACAGCCCCCGTGATATGCAGCTGTTCAGGGAAGCTAGAAACCATTATACACAGGCAGTTAGAAGAGCCAAGGCTAGCTTTTTCAAGCAGAAATTTGCTTCCTACAACACTAACTCAAAAAAGTTCTGGGACACTGTAAAGTCCATGGAGAATAAGAACACCTCCTCCCAGCTGCCCACTGCACTGAAGATAGGAAACACTGTCACCACTGATAAATCCACCGTAATTGAGAATTTCGATAAGAATTTTTCTACGGCTGGCCATGTTTTCCACCTGGCTACTCCTACCCCGGTCAACAGCACTGCACCCCCCACAGCAACTCGCCCAAGCCTTCCCCATTTCTCTGAAAGAGCTGCAAAATCTGGACCCCTACAAATAAGCCGGGCTAGACAATCTGGACCCTTTCTAAAATTATCTGCCGAAATTGTTGCAACCCCTATTACTAGCCTGTTCAACCTCTCGTGTCGTCTGAGATTCCCAAAGATTGGAAAGCAACTGCGGTCATCCCCCTCTTCAAAGGGGGGGACACTCTTGACCCAAACTGCTACAGACCTATATCTATCCTACCCTGCCTTTTCTAAGGTCTTCGAAAGCCAAGTCAACAAACAGATTACCGACCATTTCGTATCTCACCATACCTTCTCTGCTATACAATCTGGTTTCAGAGCTGGTCATGGGTGCACCTCAAGGTCCTAAACGATATCTTAACCGCCATCGATAAGAAACATTACTGTGCAGCCGTATTCATTGATCTGGCCAAGGCTTTCGACTCTGTCAA
Organism: Oncorhynchus keta; assembly: GCF_023373465.1. Taxonomy (NCBI): domain Eukaryota; kingdom Metazoa; phylum Chordata; class Actinopteri; order Salmoniformes; family Salmonidae; genus Oncorhynchus; species Oncorhynchus keta. Next base: position 25,603,489 of record NC_068431.1, read on the forward strand.
TCACCACATCCTCATTGGCAGACTCGACAGCCTTGGTTTCTCAAATGATTGCCTCGCCTTGTTCACCAACTACTTCTCTGATAGAGTTCAGTGTGTCAAATCGGAGGGTCTGCTGTCCGGACCTCTGGCAGTCTCTATGGAGGTGCCACAGGGTTCAATTCTTGGACCGACTCTCTTCTCTGTATACATCAATGATGTCGCTCTTGCTGCTGGTGAGTCTCTGATCCACCTCTCCGTAGACGACACCATTCTGTATACTTTTGGCCCTTCTTTGGACACTGTGTTAACAACCCTCCAGCTGAGCTTCAATGCCATACAACTATCCTTCCGTGGCCCCCAATTGCTCTTAAATACAAGTTAAACTAAATGCATGCTCTTCAACCGATCGCTACCTGCCCGCTTGTCCAACATCACTACTCTGGACGGCTCTGACTTAGAATACGTGGACAACTACAAATACTTAGGTGTCTGGTTAGACTGTAAACTCTCCTTCCAGACCCATATCAAACATCTCCAATCCAAAGCTAAATCTAGAATTGGCTTCCTATTTCGCAACAAAGCATCCTTCACTCATGCTGCCAAACATACCCTTGTAAAACTGACCATCCTACCAATCCTCGACTTCGGCGATGTCATTTACAAAATAGCCTCCAATACCCTACTCAACTAATTGGATGCAGTCTATCACAGTGCAATCCGTTTTGTCACCAAAGTCCCATATACTACCCACCATTGCGACCTGTACGCTCTCGTTGGCTGGCCCTCGCTTCATTCTCGTCGCCAAACCCACTGGCTCCATGTCATCTACAAGACCCTGCTAGGTAAAGTCCCCCCTTATCTCAGCTCGCTGGTCACCATAGCATATCCCACCTGTAGCACACGCTCCAGCAGGTATATCTCTCTAGTCACCCCCAAAACCTTTCTTTGGCCGCCTCTCCTTCCAGTTCTCTGCTGCCAATGACTGGAACGAACTACAAAAATCTCTGAAACTGGAAACACTTATCCCCCTCACTAGCTTTAAGCACCAACTGTCAGAGCAGCTCACAGATTACTGCACCTGTACATAGCCCACCTGTAATTTTGCCCAATCAACTACCTCTTTCCCTACTGTATTTAATTTATTTATTTTGCTCCTTTGCACCCCATTATTTTTATTTTGCGCATTCTTCCACTGCAAATCTACCATTCCAGTGTTTTACTTGCTATATTGTATCTACTTTGCCACTATGGCATTTTTTGGCCTTTACCTCCCTTATCTCACCTCATTTGCTCACATCATATATAGACTTGTTGATACTGTATTATTGACTGTATGTTTGTTTTACTCCATGTGTAACTCTGTGTCATTGTATGTGTCGAACTGCTTTGCTTTATCTTGGCCAGGTCGCAATTGTAAATGAGAACTTGTTCTCAACTTGCCTACCTGGTTAAATAAAGGTGGAAAAAAAATATATATATATATCCACATGTTTTCCTCCTGATGCCATCTATTTTGTGAAGTGCACCAGTCTCTCCTGCAGCAAAGCACCCCCACAACATGATGCTGCCACCCCCGTGCTTCACGGTTGGGATGGTGTTCTTCGGCTTGCAAGCCTCCCCCTTTTTCCTCCAAACATAACGATGGTCAGTATGGCTAAACAGTTCTATTTTTGTTTCATCAGACCAGAGGACGTTTCTCCAAAAAGTATGATCTTTGTCCCAATGTGCAGTTGCAAACCGTAGTCTGACTTTTTTATAGCGGTTTTGGAGCAGTGGCTTCTTCCTTGCTGAGCAGCCTTTCAGGTTATGTCGATATAGCATTTGTTTTACTGAGGATATAGATACTTTTGTACCGGTTTCCTCCAGCATCTTCACAAGGTCCTTTGCTGTTGTTGTGGGATTGATTTGCACTTTTCGCACCAAAGTACGTTCATCTCTAAGAGACAGAACGCATCTCCTTCCTGAGCGGTATGACGTCTGCGTGGTCCCATGGTGTTTATACTGGCGTACTATTGTTTGTACAGATGAACATGGTACCTTCAGGCATTTGGAAATTGCTCCCAAGGATGAACCGGACATGTGGATGTCTACACTTTCTTTTCCTGAGGTCTTGGCGGATTTCTTTTGATTTTCTCATGATGTCAAGCAAAGAGGCACTGAGTTCGAAGGTAGGCCTTGAAATACATCCACAGGTACACCTCCAATTGACTAAAATGATGTCAATTAGCCTATCAGAAGCTTCTAAAGCCATGACACCATTTTCTGGAATTTTCCAAGCTGTTTAAAGGCACAGTCAACTTAGTGTATGTAAATGTCTGACCCACTGGAGTTGTGATGCAGTGAAATAATATGTTTGTAAACAATTGTTGAAAAATGACTTGTCATGCACAAAGCTGCAGTCATCCCCCTCTTCAAAGGGGGAGACACCCTGGACCCAAACTGGTACAGACCTATATCCATTCTGCCCTCTTCGAAAGCCAAGTCAACAAACAGGTCACTGACCATCTCGAATCCCACCGTACCTTCTCCGCTATGCAATCTGGTTTCCGAGCCGGTCTCGGGTGCACCTCAGCCACACTCAAGGTACTAAACGACATCATAACCGCCATCGATAAAAGACAGTACTGTGCAGCCGTCTTCATCGACCTTGCCAAGGCTTTCGACTCTGTCAATCACCAGATTCTTATCGGCAGACTCAGTAGCCTCGGTTTTTCGGATGACTGCCTTGCCTGGTTCATCAATTACTTTGCAGACAGAGTTCAGTGTGTCAAATCGGAGGGCATGCTGTCCGGTCCTCTGGCAGTCTCTATGGGGGTGCCACAGGGTTCAATTCTCGGGCCGACTCTTTTCTCTGTATATATCAATGATGTTGGTCTTGCTGCGGGCGATTCCCTGATCCACCTCTACGCAGACGACACCATTCTATATACTTTCGGCCCGTCATTGGACACTGTGCTATCTAACCTCCAAACGAGCTTCAATGCCATACAACACTCCTTCCGTGGCCTCCAACTGCTCTTAAACGCTAGTAAAACCAAATGCATGCTTTTCAACCGATCGCTGCCTGCACCCGCATGCCCGACTAGCATCACCACACTGGATGGTTCCGACCTTGAATATGTGGACACCTATAAGTACCTAGGTGTCTGGCTAGACTGCAAACTCTCCTTCCAGACCCATATCAAATATCTCCAATCGAAAACCAAATCAAGAGTCGGCTTTCTATTCCGCAACAAATCCTCCTTCACTCACGCTGCCAAGCTTACCCTTGTAAAACTGACTATCCTTCCGATCCTCGACTTCGGCGATGTCATCTTCAAAATCGCTTCCAACACTCTACTCAGCAAACTGGATGCAGTTTATCACAGTGCCATCCGTTTTGTCACTAAAGCACCTTATACTACCCACCACTGCGACTTGTATGCTCTAGTCGGCTGGCCCTCGCTACATATTCGTTGCCAGACCCACTGGCTCCAGGTCATCTACAAGGCCATGCTAGGTAAAGCTCCGCCTTATCTCAGTTCACTGGTCACGATGGCAACACCCATCCGTAGCACGCGCTCCAGCAGGTGTATCTCACTGATCATCCCTAAAGCCAACACCTCATTCGGCCGCCTTTCGTTCCAGTACTCTGCTGCCTGTGACTGGAACGAATTGCAAAAATCGCTGAAGTTGGAGACTTATCTCCCTCACCAACTTCAAACATCAGCTATCTGAGCAGCTAACCGATCGCTGCAGCTGTAAATAATCTATTGGTAAATAGCCCACCCATTTTCACCTACCTCATCCCCACAGTTTTTATTTATTTACTTTTCTGCTCTTTTGCACACCAATATCTCTACCTGTACATGATCATCTGATCATTTATCACTCCAGTGTTAATCTGCAATATTGTAATTATTCGCCTACCTCCTCATGCCTTTTGCACACATTGTATATAGACTCCCCTTTTTTTCTACTGTGTTATTGACTTGTTAATTGTTTACTCCATGTGTAACTCTGTGTTGTCTGTTCACACTGCTATGCTTTATCTTGGCCAGGTCGCAGTTGCAAATGAGAACTTGTTCTCAACTAGCCTACCTGGTTAAATAAAGGTGAAATAAAATAAAATAAATTTTAAAAAGTATATGTCCTAACTGACTTGCCAAAACTAGAGTTTGTTAACAAGAAATTTGTGGAGTTGTTGAAAAACGGGTTTTAATGAGTCCAACCTAAGTGTATGTAAACTACAATTTCAACTGTATATATGTTGAAGAGGGTGGGGCTTAAGTTACATCTCTGTCTCAGCCCACAGCCCTGTGGAAATAAAAGTGTTTTGCCCATTTTAACCGCACACTATGTGTACATGGATTTTATAATGTCGTATGTTTTACCCCCAACACCACTTTTCAAGAATTTGTATAGCAGGCCCTCGTGCCAAATTGAGTCAAAAGCTTTTTTGAAATCATCAAAGATAGGGGAGCCGAAAAGTCAAATATACTGTTTAGGCTTTCTACTGCAAGGTTAACACCTTCACTATTACAGTGAAATGTTTTGTCCAGGAAGTTGTCTTAAAGGGATTGAATGTTTTGTTGCCTGATTGATTTTATTTGGTAGGTCTCTACACTACTATCCTTCCATCTATAGCATGTCTTAATATTGTGTAGTTCCTTTGGCTTTGATGACTCATGATTAAGTATTGCTCTGTTCAGGTAGATTGATTTTGCTGTGATCTGAAAGGGGTGTCAGTGGTCTGATTGTGAACTCTCTGAGAGACTCTGGGTTGAGGTCAGTGATAAAGTAGTCTACAGTACTACTGCCAAGGGTTAAGCTGTAGGTGTACCTACCATAGGAGTCCCCTTGAAGCCTACCATTGACTATGTGCAGACCCAGTGTGCGACAGAGCTGTGACCCATTTTTGGTGGTTGTTTTGTCATAGTTGTGTCTTGGGGGGCATATTTGGGAGGGAATACTGTCACCTCCAGGTAGGTGTTTGTCCCCAAATGTGCTGAGAGTGTCAGGTTCCTGTCCAGTTCTGGCATTTAGGTTGCCACAGACTAATACGTCCCAGGGCCTGGAAATGGTTGATCTCCCCCTCTAGGATGGAGAAGCTGTCATTGTTAAAGTGGGGGGATACAGGTAGCACACATGAGGACATTTTTCTCTGTTGAGATAATTTCTTTCTTAATTTCTATACAGATTTAAAATGTTCCTTTTTTGACTAATTTAATAGTGAGTTGGGTCTCTTCCCTGTTTCACACCTGGTAGTTTGGTGGATGGGACTACTAGCTCTCTGTAACCTAGAGAGCAACCAGTGGTCTCTATACCATGTTTCTTGTAGGATGACAATGTCTGTATTTCCAATTTCTTTTAAGTCTGGGTTCCTGCTCTTTAGGTCTCTCTCTCTGTTAGCTTGGTGTTTCTGTTTTCCCTTGTTGACTTTAGCCACACAGGATGACTTGCTGTAATGTTGTCAAGTGCGTTTTAACCTCACTTGGTCACAGATTAGACTCTGTCAGGGGTCAGACTTTACCATTTTGGGTCAAACGTAGCGAGTAGGGGCCTGGAGTGGTCTTGCCTTTGGTAGGTTTGAATCCAACCGACTGCCCTTCTAATACACTCTCCTAACTTTTCTTCCACTCTTTCACTGTCTCTATCCAATTAACATGAAAAATACAAAAATATTAAGTAGCTACTTTGACAACAGTCACTACATCCTGGAATTGTTTCTTTGAACAAATTTGGTTTGGTTTGCACTGTCTCTTGGTTTCTCTCGCATGCAGGTCAACTCATATGGAGTTGTTTGTCAGAGGTGAAGTCACAGGTCATGTATTGACGAGTGTCTGTTTCCTTTCCAACATGCAGGCGCGAAGCGCCGAGGTCCCCGAACTGAGCGCCGAGCCCCTCTTGCGCTCCTGCAGCAGCACGGCCAGCATGAAGGTCAAGAACGTCAAGAAGTGAGTGGACCATCTGACTGAGTAGACTTACCCTGCTATGGGCCTTCTGATACCGCCTTAACTCCTTACATCTGCTACACATCTCTATCGATCATCCTTTTTCTCTCCATTTTGCTCTCTCTTTCGGCTCCCACCCTGTTCTCTCTTGCAACCTTTTTCTCTCTTCAGCTATCGCTCTACATCTCTTTCTGTCTCTTCCTCACTCTTGTTATCTATGTCCTTTTCTCAGTCTCTCTCTCCCGCTCTCCTTCAATTTTGCCCTTTCTACTGGATTTTATCTATTTTTGCCCTCTTTCTCCTCCCCTCTCTTGTACTATGTTTTCTTCTTCTCCACCCTCCCTCTTCCTTTACTCTCTTCATTATCTATCAGACCCCTAGGCCTAAGGCCTTCATCCTAACCACAGTCCCTCTCTGTATTTCAGACTGTTCTTCACCAAAGGCCACTTCCCCATGCTGGCTGAGTGTGCCCACTTCCACTACGAGAATGTGGACTTTGGCACAATCCAGGTAATCAGACACTTAGCAGAGCACTGTGGTGCTGCTATGTTTTCCTAAAATGTTGGACTGTCTGGTGTGCTGTGGTGGTAGATAAGGTTCCAACCTTGGTTGTGATACACTATATTGATATTGCAATGAAAACAGTGGTGTTGTTTCGAGTGTATATCCCAGTCTTAGTCTTTTCTGATGACACAGTTCATGAAGACAGTGGTCATTTGACTCCACCTCTTTGTTTAATGTGGTGTATGCTAAAGGTCGACCGATTTATGATTTTTCAACACCAAGACCGATTTATTGGAGGACCAAAAAAAGTTGCCCGATTAATCGGCCAATTTTTATTTATATATATATATATTATATATATATTTGTAATAATGACAATTACAACACCACTGAATGAACCCTTTTATTTTAACTTAATATAATCTATTTAGTCTCAAATAAATAATGATACATGCTCAATTTGTTGTAAATAATGCAAAAACACAGTGTTGGAGACGAAAGTAAAAGTTCCTTGCTCAGAACATATGAAAGCTGGTGGTTCAATATTCCCAGTTTCGAAGTTTGAGGTTGTAGTTATTACATGAATTATGTCGCGTTGGCTATTTCTCGCTATACCATTTGTATTTCTTATACCTTTGACTATTGGATGTTCTAATAGGCACATTAGTATTGCCAGCCTAATCTCTGGAGTTGATAGGCTTGAAGTCATAAACAACACTGTGCTTCAAGCATTGCTAAAAGCTGCTGGCAAACACAGTAAAGTTTGAATGAATGCTTATGAGCCTGCTGCTGCATACCACCGCTCAGTCAGACTGCTCTATCAAATCATAGACTTAATTATAATATAATGAAAATGTCATTTCAAACACAAAACATTTATTTCAGTGAAATACGGAACAGTTCCGTATTTTATCTTAACGGGTGGCATCCATAAGTCTAAATATTGCTGTTACATTGCACAACCTTCAATGTTATGTCATAATTATGTAAAATTCTGGCAAATTAGTTTCAACGAGCCAGTCGGCCCAAACTGTTGCATATACCCTGACTCTGCCTGCAATGAACGCAAGAGAAGTGACACAATTTCCCTAGTTAGCAACACTATCATCTCAGATTTTCAAAATATGCTTTTCAACCATAGCAAAACAAGCATTTGTGTAACAGTATTGATAGCTAGCGTAGCATTTAGCGTTAGCATTGAGCGGGCAACATTTTCACAAAAACAAGAAAAGCATTCAAATAAAATAATTTACCTTTGAAGAACTTCAGATGTTTTCAATGAGGAGACTCTCAGTTAGATAGCAAATGTTCAGTTTGTCCAAAAATATTATTTGTGTAGGAGAAATCGCTCCGTTTTGTACATCACGTTTGGCTACCAAAAAAAAACGAAAATTCAGTCATCAAAACTCCATAATATCGACTGAAACATGGTAAACATTGTTTAGAATCAATCCTCAAGGTGTTTTTCACATATCTCTTTGATTATATATCGTCCGTGGAAGTCTCCTCTCTCCCCTGAATCACATGGATGAATGCGTGCAGCTTGGAGATTACGCACCAATTTCGACAAAGGACACCGGGCGGACACCTGGTAAATGTAGTCTCTTATGGCCAATCTTCCAAAATATGCCTACAAATACGTCACAATGCTGCAGACACCTTGGGCAAACGGCAGAAAGTATAGGCTCGTTCAGGGCACATTCACAGCCATATAAGGAGACAATGGAAAACAGAGCCTCAAATTCTGCTCATTTCCTGTTTGAAGTTTCATCTTGGTTTCGCCTGTAGCATCAGTTCTGTGGCACTCACAGATAATATCTTTGCAGTTTTGGAAACGTCAGTGTTTTCTTTCCAAAGCTGTCAATTATATGCATAGTCGAGCATCTTTTCGTGACAAAATATCTTGTTTAAAATGGGAACGTTTTTTTATCCATAAATTCTATATCCAAGAAGTTAATATTGCCTGCTAACATGCATTTATTTGAACTAAATTTGCAGGTTTAAAAAAATATACTTCTGTGTATTAATTTTAAGAAAGGCATTGATGTTTATGTTTAGGTACATTCGTGCAACGATTGTGCTTTTGTTAAATCACCCGTTTGGCAAAGTAGGCTGTGGTTTGATGATAAATTAACAGGCACCGCATTGATTATATGCAATGTGGGACAAGCTCGTTAACCTAGTAATATCATCAACTATGTGTAGTTAACTAGTGATTATGTGAAGCTTGATAGTTTTTTTTATAAGATAAGTTTAATGCTAGCTAGATAGCAACTTACCTTGGCTCCTTGCTGCACTCGCGTAACAGGTGGTCAGCCTGCCATGCAGTTTCCTCGTGGAATGCAATGTAATCGGACATAATAGGCGTCCAAAAATGCCGATTACCGACTGTTATGAAAACTTGAAATCGGCCCTAATTTATCGGTCGACCTCTAGTGTATGCTGGTGGAATAGGCTATATGTGGTGAGGATGCTATTATTATTTTTAGCTATGTTTCTTCTTGTCAGCACAGCTAGACCCTGTGTTAATAGTTGGCAAGTTAGCCTGTTTTTTTCTGGTGTGCTTTACTAAGCATTTCTCCTTAGAAAATCTGATATTGGTTTCTGTTGACTCTGGGCAAAAATATTCAGCATCCATTCTAAACTGGGAATAGGAGGGAAGCAACACGAGCAGCGAGTAATACAAATCTTTGAACTTAATCCAATGCCTTTATATCAAAATGTTTTTCGCAAATTAAACACCAAATCTGCATGGTTAGCATGAGAGGTATTTCCACCAGTCACGTCTGCACTATTACCCAATGTATATTACATCATAAATCCGCTATACATAATGCCTAATACCCACCTCTGCTGACTCCTACCTCTATTGAGTGCATCTCCATATGGTGAAAGGAGAGGTGTATTATCTGAGCCTGGCTCAATGGCTCCCTCCCAGTGCAGGCGGAGGCGAAACACACACAGAAGGTGCTGCAATACCACCGGGGAGCCCAGAGCTCCACTGTTGTGGTGTTGCTTGCTCGATAATGGAACACACACACTAAAATCACGATACACACACAAACAGATCATGATTCACTCACACACACACAGGAATCACAAGAAGGATAATGATACACAGACAGATCTGCAAGCACTGGAAGAGGACAAGAACCATCTGAATCCTGTTATAGTGTCTCAGAAGTAGCTTGGTAACTTATCCCCTCTGATTGGTATGTGATGATGAATGTTGATGTAATACTTCTCCATGTCCAGTAGAGGTCAGCATTGTCACACTTGTTAGCACAGGAGAGATATTCCAGGAATATACTGTAGCATCATGGTGGGCAGAATCCTGCATTGACTCTCCACTCTCCCTCTCCACCAGGAGCTCCACCAACCAGCACAATCTCAGTGGTAATACAAAAATAATTTGCATCATTCAAAATCAACATTGGATAAAGAACAAGTTTTCCACACTGACTTCTGTGCAAACAAATCCTGTCAATCCTGTCAAATCCTGTCATTCTCAGATGGCATGTATCACTTTTTTCAATAAATAAATAAATAAAATGTATTTATAAGCCCTTTTACATCAGCAGATGTCAAAGTGATTTTACAGGAACCCAGCCAAAACTCCCTAGAAAGGCAGGGACTTAGGAAGAAACCTAGCTCTGAGGGGTGGCCAGTCCTCTTCCAGCAGTGCCGGGTGGAGATTGAGTACATGGCCATTAAGACCAGATCGTTCTTGAAGATGTTTAAACATTTGACCAGGGTCAAATAATAATCCCAGTGGTTGAAGAGGGTGCAACAGGTCAGCACCTCAGGAGTAAATGTCATTTGGCATTTCATAGCCGAGCATTGAGGTTGAGAGAGAGAGAGAGTTTGAGAGAGAGAGAGAGAGAGAGGTTGAGAGAGAGAGAGGTTGAGAGAGAGAGAGAGAGAGAGAGGTTGAGAGAGAGAGGTTGAGAGAGAGAGGTTGAGAGAGAGGTTGAGAGAGAGAGAGAGGTTGAGAGAGAGAGAGAGAGGTTGAGAGAGAGAGGTTGAGAGAGAGAGAGAGGTTGAGAGAGAGAGAGAGGTTGAGAGAGAGAGAGAGAGGTTGAGAGAGAGAGGTTGAGAGAGAGAGAGTGAGGTTGATAGAGTGAGAGAGAGAGAGGTTGAGAGAGAGAGAGAGAGAAGAAAGATAGAGAGGTTGAGAGAGAGAGAGAGAGGTTGAGAGAGAGAGAGAGAGAGAGAGAGAGAGGTTGAGAGAGAGAGAGAGAGGTTGAGAGAGAGAGAGAGGTTGAGAGAGAGAGGTTGAGAGAGAGAGAGAGGTTGAGAGAGAGAGAGAGAGGTGAGAGAGAGAGAGAGAGAGAGGTTGAGAGAGAGAGAGAGGTTGAGAGAGAGAGTGAGGTTGATAGAGTGAGAGAGAGAGAGGTTGAGAGAGAGAGGGAGAGGTTGAGAGAGAGAGAGGGAGGGAGGTTGAGAGGGAGAGAGGGAGAGGTTGAGAGAGGGAGAGGTTGAGAGAGAGAGGTGGAGAGGTTGCGAGGGAGAGGTTGCGAGGGAGAGGTTGCGAGGGAGAGGTTGAGGTTGAGAGGTTGAGGTTTTGAGGTTGAGAGGGAGAGGTTGAGAGGGAGAGGTTGAGAGAGAGAGGGAGAGGGGGAGGTTGAGAGAGAGGGAGAGAGAGAGGTAGAGAGAGAGGGAGAGAGGTAGGGAGAGAGGCAGAGAGGTTGAGAGAGAGGGAGGGAGGTTGAGAGGTAGAGGGGGAGGTTGAGGGAGAGGGAGAGAGGGAGAGGGAGAGGTTGAGAGAGTGAGGTTGAGAGAGAGAGTGAGTTTGAGAGAGAGTGAGTTTGAGAGAGAGAGAGAGGTTGAGAGAGGGAGAGAGGTAGGGAGAGAGGCAGAGAAGTTGAGAGAGAGGGAGGGAGGTTGAGAGGTAGAGGGGGAGGTTGAGGGAGAGGTTGAGAGAGAGAGGGAGAGGTTGAGAGAGAGAGGGAGAGGTTGATAGAGTGAGGTTGAGAGAGAGAGTGAGTTTGAGAGAGAGTGAGTTTGAGAGAGAGAGAGGTTGAGAGAGAGAGAGAGGTTGAGAGAGAGGGAGGGAGGTTGAGAGGGAGGGAGGTTGAGAGGGAGAGGTAGAGAAAGAGAGGTTGAGAAAGAGAGGGAGAGGTTGAGAAAGAGAGGGAGAGGTTGAGGGAGAGGTTGAGAGAGGGAGAGGTTGAGAGAGGGAGAGGTTGAGAGAGGGAGAGGTTGAGAGAGGGAGGTTGAGAGAGAGATGTTGAGAGAGAGATGTTGAGAGAGAGAGGTTGAGAGAGGAAGAGGGGGAGGTTGAGAGGGAGAGGTTGAGGGAGAGAGGCAGAGAGGTTGAGAGGGAGGTTGAGGGAGAGGTTGAGAGAGAGAGGGAGAGGTTGATAGATAGAGAGTGAGTTTGAGAGAGAGAGTGAGTTTGAGAGAGAGTGAGTTTGAGAGAGAGAGAGAGAGAGTGAGTTTGAGAGAGAGAGAGAGTGAGTTTGAGAGAGAGAGAGAGGTTGAGAGAGAGGTTGAGAGAGAGGGAGGGAGGTTGAGAGGTAGGTAGGGAGGTTGAGATGGAGGGAGGTTGAGAGGGAGAGGTTGAGAGAGAGGGAGAGGTTGAGAGAGGGAGAGGTTGAGAGAGGGAGAGGTTGAGAGAGGGAGAGGTTGAGAGAGAGGAAGAGGTTGAGAGAGAGGGAGAGGTTGAGAGAGAGGGAGAGGTTGAGAGAGGGAGAGGTTGAGAGAGGGAGAGAGGTTGAGAGACAGAGGGGGAGAGGTTGAGAGAGAGAGAGGTGGAGAGAGAGAGGTGGAGAGAGAGAGGTGGAGAGAGAGAGGTGGAGAGAGAGAGGTGGAGAGAGAGGTGGAAAGAGAGGGAGAGGTGGAGAGAGAGAGGTGGAGAGAGAGAGTTTGAGAGAGAGAGGGGGAGGTTGAGAGGGGGAGGTTGGGAGAGAGAGTGAGGTTGAGAGGGACGGAGGGAGGTTGAGAGAGAGAGGTTGAGAGAGGAAGGGGGGAGGTTGAGAGGGAGAGGTTGAGAGAGGTAGAGAGAGAGGGAGCGAGGTAGGGAGAGAGGCAGAGAGGTTGAGAGGGAGAGGTTGAGAAAGAGAGGGAGATGTTGAGAAAGAGAGGGAGAGGTTGAGAGAGAGGGAGAGGTTGAGAGAGAGGGAGAGGTTGAGAGAGGGAGAGGTTGAGAGAGGGAGAGGTTGAGAGAGGGAGAGGTTGAGAGAGGGAGAGGTTGAGAGAGGGAGAGGTTGAGAGAGGGAGAGGTTGAGAGAGAGGGAGAGGTTGAGAGAGAGGGAGAGGTTGAGAGAGAGGGAGAGAGGTTGAGAGACAGAGGGGGAGAGGTTGAGAGAGAGAGGTTGAGAGAGAGAGGTTGAGAGAGAGAGGTGGAGAGGGAGAGGTGGAGAGGGAGAGGTGGAGAGGGAGAGGTGGAGAGAGAGAGGTGGAGAGAAAGAGTTTGAGAGGGGGAGGTTGAGAGAGAGAGAGGTTGAGAGAGAGTGAGGTTGAGAGAGAGTGAGGTTGAGAGAGAGTGAGGTTGAGAGAGAGAGTGAGGTTGGGAGAGAGAGAGTGAGGTTGAGAGGGAGGGAGGGAGGGAGGTTGAGAGAGAGGGCGAGGTTGAGAGGGAGAGGTTGAGAGAGAGGGAGAGGTTGAGAGGGAGAGGTTGAGAGAGAGGGAGAGGTTGAGAGAGAGGGAGAGGTTGAGAGGGAGAGGTTGCGAGGGAGAGGTTGCGAGGGAGAGGTTGAGAGGGAGAGGTTGAGAGGGAGAGGTTGAGGTTGAGAGAGAGGGAGAGAGGTTGAGAGAGAAGGAGAGAGGTTGAGAGGGAGAGGTTGAGAGGGAGAGGTTGAGATAGAGAGAGGGAGAGGTTGAGAGGGAGTGGGAGAGGTTGAGAGAGAGAGGTTGAGAGGGAGATGGGGAGGTTGAGAGAGAGTGAGGTTGAGAGAGGGAGGGAGGGGTTGAGAGAGGGAGGGAGGGAGGTTGAGAGGGAGGGAGGGAGGTTGAGAGAGAGAGAGGTGGAGAGGTTGAGAGAGAGGGAGGGAGGTTGAGAGAGAGAGTGAGTTTGAGAGAGAGAGAGAGAGAGGTTGAGAGAGAGAGGGAGGGAGGTTGAGAGAGAGGGAGGGAGGTTGAGAGAGAGATGTTGAGAGAGAGAGAGGTTGAGAGAGGGGGGGGTTGAGAGGGAGAGGTTGAGAGGGAGAGGTTGAGAGGGAGGTTGAGAGAGGCAGAGAGGTTGAGAGAGAGAGGGAGGGAGGTGGAGAGGTTGAGAGAGGGGGAGGTTGAGAGAGGGGGAGGTTGAGGGAGAGAGAGGTTGAGGGAGAGAGACTTTGAGAGAGAGAGGTTGAGAGGGAGAGAGAGAGGGAGAGAGAGAGAGTGAGGTTGGGAGAGAGAGAGTGAGGTTGAGAGGGAGGGAGGGAGGTTGAGAGAGAGGGCGAGGTTGAGAGGGAGAGGGAGAGGTTGAGAGGGAGAGGTTGAGAGAGAGGGAGATTGAGAGGGAGAGGTTGAGAGGGAGAGGTTGAGAGGGAGAGGTTGAGAGGGAGAGGTTGAGAGGGAGAGGTTGCGAGGGAGAGGTTGCGAGGGAGAGGTTGAGGTTGAGAGAGAGGGAGAGAGGTTGAGAGAGAGGGAGAGAGGTTGAGAGAGAGGGAGAGAGGTTGAGAGAGAAGGAGAGAGGTTGAGAGAGAGAGAGAGGTTGAGAGGGAGAGGTTGAGAGGGAGAGGTTGAGAGGGAGAGGTTGAGAGGGAGAGGTTGAGATAGAGAGAGGGAGAGGTTGAGAGGGAGTGGGAGAGGTTGAGAGAGAGAGGTTGAGAGGGAGATGGGGAGGTTGAGAGAGGGTGAGGTTGAGAGAGGGAGGGAGGGGTTGAGGGAGGGAGGTTGAGAGAGAGAGAGGTGGAGAGGTTGAGAGAGAGGGAGGGAGGTTGAGAGAGAGAGTGAGTTTGAGAGAGAGAGAGAGAGAGGGTGAGAGAGAGAGGGAGGGAGGTTGAGAGAGAGGGAGGGAGGTTGAGAGAGAGATGTTGAGAGAGAGAGAGGTTGAGAGAGGGGGGGGTTGAGAGGGAGAGGTTGAGAGGGAGAGGTTGAGAGGGAGGTTGAGAGAGGCAGAGAGGTTGAGAGAGGGGGAGGTTGAGAGAGGGGGAGGTTGAGGGAGAGAGAGGTTGAGGGAGAGAGAGGTTGAGGGAGAGAGACTTTGAGAGAGAGAGGTTGAGAGAGGTGGAGAGGGAGAGGTTGAGAGAGAGAGGGGGAGGTTGAGAGAGAGAGGTTGAGAGAGAGAGGTTGAGAGAGAGAGGGAGGTTGAGAGAGAGAGGGAGGTTGAAAGAGAGAGAGGGAGGTTGAGAGAGAGGGGGAGGTTGAGAGAGAGGGGGAGGTTGAGAGAGAGGGGGAGGTTGAGAGAGAGGGGGAGGTTGAGAGAGAGAGGGAGGTTGAGATAGAGAGAGGGAGGTTTTGAGAGAGAGGGAGGTTTTGAGAGAGAGAGGGAGAGGTTGAGAGAGAGCGAGCGAGCGCGTGTGTGTGTTCCGGAGTTTCAAATTGAGCAGTCGCTGCTGAAAAAAATTAGCTTCTACAAATATTGAAATACATGGTTTTTCGAGTGAAGTACATCAAAAGAAAGCTGCAAGACTGAATAGGAGACAAAACAAGCAACAAGCAAAGAAGATAGGCTTTTGAAAAAGTAACTATTTTTCATAAAATTGTACAGTTATCTTAGCTAGCTGAATTGTTTACCAGTTGCTAAGCAGTTGCTAGGGACTATCCTGGAAGAAGCTAGCTAGCTAACAAAGAATAACAAAGAATATCTAGTTAACAGAAGAAAAGAAAGACAAAATAAGGACAGAAGAAAAAGAACATCAAAGTGAAACAGTTCTCTAAAGACACAAGAGACATAATACAAGAAGCGTTGCTATGAAAATTGTTTACCCACCAGACATCCAAACAGAGAAAGCTAAGAAAAGTTTCAAAGGTTTGTTGATGGGACAGAACCATGAATGCCCGTTTGCAGATCTTACCAGTTGCAAAACAAGAGCAAATGTAATTTTTAATACCTAAAGAGGGCACATATGGAAAATACTTATTTGCAACCATTTCCCTTTCTAAAAAAAAAGAGGCATCAGCCAAGGATGTCAGATCAGCATTTTTGAAGAAGCTCACCAGAGCAACATGTATCAAACAATAAACTTATATAATAATGGAACTGTATTGATACAAGGCAATGATTCAAGCCTCCGGGCTTTTGAGAATAGGTTTGCTACCCTCAAAGCAGAAGCTGAAATCATCTCAGAAACTGAGGAAAAAGTCTAGGAGGGAGATAGAGAAAAGCAGGCCCCAATGGTCTCTGTGACCCAGCAAGAAGCCCTCAGTGTCACTCTACCTTCCTCACCTGCAGCAGACAGAGCCAAGGACATGTCTACAACACTACGAACACCTGCTATGCAACGTTTCCACAACACCCTCTCTCTAGTCGAAGCAGAGGTCATAGAACAGAGAGAACAAGCTTCAAGAGGAGGACACTGTCCAGAAACTTAAAGAAGAGATGAAACAGTTCAGGGAGGAGAGCAGAGCATCTATTGCTAAATTAGAAAGCAGAATGGACAAGCTGAGTCAGACAAATGATGACCTCAGAGACCATCTGAGCACAACAAGAATGGAGCTCGAACAAAAAGAGAGGTACATTGACACCCTCAACCGGCAGAGAGTCATTGTGTCCTCTGCATCTAGAGAACATGTCCACCAGCTTGGTACAACACAAGCAGAACCTGAGACCAGCATGGCCTCCACCACACAGCCTGATGACACTGCACCAGCCTACCAGTCTACTCTAGCCCAGATCAGCATCCCAGTCTACTCTAGCCCATGTCACCCTACCTGCTTCCCAGTCTGCTCCAGCACAGTCTGCTCCAGCCCAGGTCAGAATCACAGCCTCTCAGTCTGCTCCAGTCCAGGTCAGAATACCAGCCTCTTTGTCTGCTCCTGCCCAGGTCAGAATACCAGCCTCCCAGTCTGTTCCAGTCCAGGTCAGAATACCAGCCTCTCAGTCTGCTCAGTCCACCCAGACAATCACCCACAACTGCAATCCTTATTGATTCAAATGGGAAGTTCTTAGTCCAGGAAAGATTATCACTAGACACCAGGTGTATAAGTTCTGGTGTCCTACAACTGACAGTGCAATGCAGCTACTCAGTCAGACCAGGATTGACACCCCTGACAACATCATCATCCACACTGGCACAAACGACCTTCATGCCAAAGGTGAAAATGTACCTGGGGCAGTGAGAAGAGTGGCAGAACGGGCGCAGGCTATGTTCCCAACAACCAGGATAGTTTTGTCCACCCTCCTACCAAGAAAATACTTCCCAGGAAAGTTGATTGACAAAATAAATCAACAGATCACTGTGGACTGTGCCTCACTGCTCAACGTCAGAACGGCTCACCACCCCACTCTGACATGTCAACACTTATATGATAATGTACATCATGATCAGGACAGTATCAGAACCTTTGCCAAGGACCTAAAAGATGCAACACTTGGCAGGGATCCACACACCCATTACCCCAGCAACAGAGGTCCCCCGCCCCACCTTCTGAAACAACAGTACCTCCACCATCCCCAGGAGAAAAGAGCCAGGCATGGCTTCGACGGAGCACAGCTCTACTAGGCCGGGCCCAACACAGCACAGATTTACCAGACCAGACCCGCCTCAGGACAGCACGACTAGACCCGTCCCATCACAACACAACACAGCTCTACTAGACCAGGCCCATCACAACACAGCTCTACTGGACCTGGCCCATCACAACACAGCTCTGGCCACTACTCCAGGGTCGGACAGAACACTGTCCTTCAGAGAAGTACACCACATGATGCAGTCCACACCATGTATCATTCAGATCATTAGCCTACATATGCTGAGGTAACCTCTGGCAAAAGACACCTAGAACAATCAGAGATTGGAGAGGTGCGCCAACTACTGCAACTAATATGCAGACTACTGAGCTAGACAGTCCCTTTAATTCACACACACACACACACACACACACACACACACACACACACGCACAGGGTTGCAGATTGCATTGTACTTATTTTTTTGTGCAATCTTATTCCATTCTTATTAATTTGTTTACAACTTCTTAATTTTATTGGCACCGGTATTGTGTGTGTGTGTGTGTACATATACATAATTATTATTATTTGATTTTTCAATGTACAAACCAGTGAATATCACTTATTATAAATGAGATCAATAACTATCTGCTCTTGGAATATCCAGGGCCTATAGTCTTCACATTTTGGTTATAAAACAACAAATCCAGAATTGATTAAAAACATCAAGGGACAGGACATCCTAATCCTGCTGGAAACATGGTGTTGTGGATACATACTCAGTTTCCCTCAGGCTATAGAGAAAGTTTACTACCATCAATCAAACATAAAAATGTTAAACGGGGCCGAGACTCAGGTGGAATCATCATTTGGCATAAGCAGGACTTAGCACTGAATGAAATTAAAAAAGGTACCAGTCATTTGGCTAAAACTTAACAAAGGTACAATCTATTGTGACAATGATGTTTACATATGTGCAGCTTATGCTCCTCCTTCAGATTCATCAGTTTTTTTTACAATCTCCATACAGAATTCATTACATTTCAGGCAGAGGGTAAAGTGCTTCTTTGTGGAGATTTCAATGGAAGAACAGGTTCTGAGCCTGATTACACTGATGCTGGAGGTAACCACCACATATTTGGACACCCCTCCTTGTACGGTAGCCCTATTATAAATAATAGAAACAATCCTGACCAAATACTGAACAAAAATGGGAAGGAGTTAGTGCATCTCTGTCGAGCCTTGGGCCTGTTCATGCTTAATGGTAGAATCAGAGGGGACTCTTTAGGTCAGTTTACTTACTGCTCAGCTCTTGGGACAAGTGTAGTCGATTATGCGATCACTGACATTGACCCCTCCTCCATTAGTGCATTCACTGTCAGACCACAGACACCATTGTCAGATCACAGTCAGATCAGCGTGTTCCTGAAGAAATTAACCGGCAATATTCATTTTAAAAAACAGCCCAATAAACTCTACAACATAAATCAATCGTACAGATGGGTTTCAAACAGTGCAGAGAGATTCATTGAAACGTTGAACTCAAATGAAATGATGAACTCTATACAGTTTTTCAATAACTCACAATACCAAAACAATAAAGATGGTGTCAATTCGGCTACCCAAAACATCAACTGCATATTCCAAAAAGCAGCATCCAAAGCAAATTTGAGAAAACCAAAGAAATGTAACATCAGAAACAAAAAAATGAAATGTTTCTGACAAATGGTTTGATAATGAATGTAAAACAATTAGAAAACACCTAAGACAAATGTCAAACGAAAAACATTGTCACGCCCTGACCTGAGAGAGCCTTTTTTATGTCTCTATTTTTGTTTGGTCAGGGTGAGATTTGGGTAGGCATTCTATGTTTCTTTATTCCTATGTTTTGGCCGGGTATGGTTCTCAATCAGGGACAGCTGTCTGGCGTTGTCTCTGATTGGGAATCATACTTAGGTAGCCCTTTTTCCCTCCTTTCAGTGTGGGAAGTTGACTTTTGTTAGTGGCACTATAGCCCTGTAAACTTCACGGTTATTTCTTTGTTTGTTTTGTTGGCAACATTTTAAATAAAAGGAAAATGTACACTCACCACGCCGCACTTTGGTCCACTTTTGACGGCCGTGACAAACAAAGCAGCAAAACAACCCAGAGCTACGATATGAATACTCTGAAAGAGTATAAACAAACACTGAAACGCAAAAAAATTGGAAAAAAAATTGAAAATGCAAAAATCAGTTCTGGGACATGGAACAATTTAAGCACAACAAAGCCACAAGAATGAGCCATACAAGATGTAGGAATTTGGAAAACTTATTTTGATAATATATACAAAAACATCCCACAAAAAGCTTGCCTACGGAGCTGTGAGGGGAACGGCACCTCAGTACCTCCAGGCTCTGATCAGGCCCTACACCCAAACAAGGGCACTGCGTTCATCCACCTCTGGCCTGCTCGCCTCCCTACCACTGAGGAAGTACAGTTCCCGCTCAGCCCAGTCAAAACTGTTCGCTGCTCTGGCCCCCCAATGGTGGAACAAACTCCCTCACGACGCCAGGACAGCGGAGTCAATCACCACCTTCCGGAGACACCTGAAACCCCACCTCTTTAAGGAATACCTAGGATAGGATAAGTAATCCTTCTCACCCCCCTAAAAGATTTAGATGCACTATTGTAAAGTGGCTGTTCCACTGGATGTCATAAGGTGAATGCACCAATTTGTAAGTCGCTCTGGATAAGAGCGTCTGCTAAATGACTTAAATGTAATGTAAATGTTAAAACAGAACCAATTAGAAATTCAAGAAAAATTTAACATCCTTGAATCAGTCATTAAAGACAAACAAAATCCATTAGATTACCCAATAACCCAACAAGAACTAAATGAAAAGCTCAAATCCATTAGATTACCCAATAACCCAACAAGAACTAAATGAAAAGCTCAAATCTATTCAATCAAAGAAGGTTTGTGGTCTAGACAACATCAGAAATTAAATGCTGAAAGACAGCACACCTGAGTTGCAAAATGCTGTGCTTAAATTGTTCAACATGGTTTTAACTTCTGGCTGCTTCCCTGATGTCTGGAACCAGGGGCTCATCTCCCCTATCCACAAAAGTGGAGACAAATCAGACCCCAATAATTACAGGGGAATTTGAGTAAGAATTAACTTGAAAGGTTTTCTGTAGCATTTTGAATTCAAACCTTCAAGAAAAAAATGTAATAAGTAAATGTCAAATACTGACCATATATACACCTTACACACACTAATTAATAAACACATCCACCAAAAAAAAGAAGCCAAAATCTTTGCTTGATTTATTGACTTTAAGAAAGCATTTGATTCTATTTGGCACGAAGGGCTATTCTACAAAATTCTCCAAAGTGGGCTTGGTGGTAAGGTGTATGACTTAATAAATGTATGGACACAGAAAAAAAGAAAAAGAAAAAAACAAAGAACAGAATTCTTTTCACAACGTCGAAGTGTGAGACAAGACTGCAGTTTGAGTCCAAATCTTTTCAACATTTATATCAATGAATTAGCAGACAATTTGGACCATTCTCCAGCCCCAGGACTCACACTATTTGACACAGAGGTGAAATACCTGCTATATGCTGATGACTTGGTACTTATATCACCAACCAAAGAATGTATTCAACAGAACATTAATATTCTAGAGCAATCTTGCTATAATTGGGCCCTGGCAGTAAATTTCCCAAAAACGAAAATCCCCCCCCAAAAAAAAAAAACCAAGATGTCAGAAACACATGTAAATTCACCCCGAACAACACCATAATTGAACACACTAAAAATTACACCTACCTTGGTCTGACCATATCTGCATCGGGAAACTTTAATATGGCAGTGAATGCACTCAAAGAAAAAGCCTGCAGAGCATTGTATGCAATAAAAATGAAATAATTCAAAATCAAAATCACAAAATATTTGACAGTGTAATCCAAGTCCAATAAACTGGACTTTAAAATGTGGGACAAACATCCAATTGAAGCCCTACAAGCAGAATTCAGATCTTTACCAAGTACAGGCTGAGTGACCACCGATTGGCAATAGAAACCGGCAGACATAAAAAGACATGGCTATCCAAAGAGGCATGCATGACAGGGGAGGTAGAGACAGAGATGCACTTTCTCCTTAACTGTGATAAACATTCCGCACAAAGAGATTCATTATTCACAGAAATTACTACATTTACTCCAAATTTACTCCAAATTTGAACTTATTAAACCCAGAGGCAAAACTAAAAATACTCATGGGCGAAGGCGCAATGGCTCCTCTTGCAGCCAAATAGCCTGAGGGACACTGAATAATAACATCTGCATAGTAAGCAGTAACTTACTTATTATTACTATTATTGTTATTACTATTTGTGGTATGGGTGGTAATGGTAATGATAACAGTTTAGTGATGGTGGTGGTAGTAGTAGTGGTAATGATGATAGTTCTAGTAGTGATGTAATGGTGAAGATGACCGTTATTTAGTTATAAGGTAGTTATAGTTTCATTTTCCATATTTATATTTTTATATTTATTACATTACATTCTACTATTGACTTACCATTTTATTGTTATTATTTTTGTAATTAATTTTGTATTATTATTTGTTATTGTTTATAATTTTATTACAATGTATATTGTATACATTGTTGCTTTGGCAATATTGACACAATGTTGGTTTGATTTTCCTCAGGTTTCCGCCTGCAATTTCAGTTCTGTTATACTCACAGACAATATGTTGACAGTTTTGGAAACTTTAGTGTTTTCTATCCCAATCTGACAATTGTATGCATATTCTAGTTTCTGGGCCTGACAAATAGGCAGTTTCAAATGGGTACGTTTTTTTGCCAAAAACGAAAATCCTGCCCCCTACACTCAAGAAGTTAAATGTAGAGTTTTATTAAATAGTTATTGAAAGTAGTAAGCGAAAATGTTTTGCAAATAATGTGATTCCACCTGACAACGGTTGTTGTAGTTCAGCCAAGAGTTTTTTGGTCATTGTCACTGTCTGTTAAAGATTCTATCGAGAGAGAGCGAGGGAATGGGATACACTGCTCCCAGTCCCAGCTTCCTAGATGTGAAGCTCTAATAGGTTCAAACTGAACGGTGAATCGCTATGATCACCTAATCATCGGACAGTGAAGGAGGAGCTCTAATAGGAGCTCCAATAGGTTCAAACTGAACGGTGAATCGCTATTCTCACCTAATCATCGGACAATGGAGGAGCAAGCTTCATAGAAAGCCAGCCATTTCGGCCTCCTGAGTGGTGCAGCGGTCTAAGGTTCAATCCCGGGCTGTATCACAACCAGCCGTGATCGGACGTCCCATAGGGCACCGCACTGCCAGGTCTCTAACCTCCTCCCTATAGGCTGTCTCATCATTGTCTGTGATCATGCCTACCACTGTTGTGTCATCAGCAAACTTAATGATTTTGTTGGAGTAGTGCTTTGCCACGCAGTCGTGGGTGTACAGGGAGTACAGGAGGGGACTAAGCACGCACACCGTAGGGGCCCCAGTGTTCAGGATCAGCGTGGAAGATGTTGTTGCCTACCCTTACCAGCTGGGGGAGGCCCGTCAGGAAATCCAGGATCCAGTTGCAGAGGGAGGTGTTTAGTCCCAGGGTCCTTAGTTTAGTGATGAGCTTTGTGGGCATTATGGTGTTGAACGTGGGAAATTAACCTAAACCACTTGTACTTGTCAGGTATAGTTTACTTTTATTTTGTATCACTCAAATATCCAACTAATAGTATCCAATATTGACATATCGTGAGGCTACCCTCACGTATATCCCTCAACATGATCAGTTGATGTTTACTGGTCATGAAAGCATGCAGTTACTTGCTGTAAACGCCTAAAGCTGATGATAGAGCTAAATGTTGCATTTGTTTTGCATGGAATAATCCAAAATTTATAGTTCTGACTATGCTTTTCAAGAGGTGATGAAATTACAACCAAATAGTTAAATCTGCCATATTGTAAGGGTTTTCTTCTGGTGAAAGAGAGGCGGGCCAAAATGCAGCGTGGTGGTTATTCATGTTTTTAATAAAGACGACTATACATGAACAGACTATACAAAACAAGAAAAGTGAAAACCTAAACAGTCCTATCTGGTGCAAACACAGAGACAGGAACAATCACCCACAAAACCCAACAAAAAACAGGCTACCTAAATATGGTTCCCAATCAGAGACAATGACTAACACCTGCCTCTGATTGAGAACCATATCAGGCCAAACATAGAAATAGACAAACCAGACACACAACATAGAATGCCCACCCAGCTCACGTCCTGACCAACACTAAAACAAGGAAAACACATACGAACGATGGACAGAACGTGACAGAACCCCCCCCCCCAAGGTGCGGACTCCGAACGCACAACCTAAACCTATAGGGGAGGGTCTGGGTGGGCATCTGTCCGCGGTGGCGGCTCTGGCGCTGGACGTGGACCCCACTCCATAATTGTCTTAGTCCACCTCCTTAGTGTCCCTTGAGTGGCGACCCTCGCCGCTAACCTTGGCCTAGGAAACCTAACAACGGGCCCCACTGAACTGAGGTAGCTCAGGACTGAGGGGAAGCTCGGGACTGAGGGGAAGCTCGGGACTGAGGGGAAGCTCGGGATCCTGGCTGACTGGCAGATCCTGGCTGACTGGTGGATCCTGGCAAACTGGCGGATCCTGGCAGACTGGCGGATCCTGGCCGACTGGCGGATCCTGGCAGACTGGCAGATCCTGGCTGACTGGCAGATCCTGGCGGATCCTGGCTGACTGGTGGATCCTGGCAGACTGGCGGACCCTGGCTGAATGGCGGATCTAACTGATCCTGGCAGACTGGCGGATCCTGGCTGACTGGCAGATCCTGGCCGACTGGCAGATCCTGGCCGACTGGCAGATCCTGGCCGACTGGCAGTTCTGGCGGATCCTGGCCGACTGGCAGTTCTGGCGGATCCTGGCAGACTGGCGGATCCTGGCAGACTGGCGGATCCTGGCAGACTGGCAGATCCTGGCTGACTGGCAGATCCTGGCGGATCCTGGCTGACTGGCGGATCCTGGCAGACTGGCGGATCCTGGCCGACTGGAAGTTCTGGCGGATCCTGGCAGACTGGCGGATCCTGGCAGACTGGCAGATCCTGGCTGACTGGCAGATCCTGGCGGATCCTGGCTGACTGGTGGATCCTGGCAGACTGGCGGACCCTGGCTGAATGGCGGATCTAACTGATCCTGGCAGACTGGCGGATCCTGGCTGACTGGCAGATCCTGGCCGACTGGCAGATCCTGGCCGACTGGCAGTTCTGGCGGATCCTGGCCGACTGGCAGTTCTGGCGGATCCTGGCCGACTGGCGGATCCTGGCCGACTGGCGGATCCTGGCCGACTGGCAGATCCTGGCGGATCCTGGCTGACTGGTGGATCCTGGCAGACTGGCGGACCCTGGCTGAATGGCGGATCTAACTGATCCTGGCAGACTGGCGGATCCTGGCTGACTGGCAGATCCTGGCCGACTGGCAGATCCTGGCCGACTGGCAGTTCTGGCGGATCCTGGCCGACTGGCAGTTCTGGCGGATCCTGGCCGACTGGCGGATCCTGGCCGACTGGCGGATCCTGGCCGACTGGCAGATCCTGGACGACTGGCAGATCCTGGCCCGACTGGCAGATCCTGGCGGATCCTGGCTGACTGGTGGATCCTGGCAGACTGGCGGACCCTGGCTGAATGGCGGATCTAACTGATCCTGGCAGACTGGCGGATCCTGGCTGACTGGCAGATCCTGGCCGACTGGCAGATCCTGGCCGACTGGCAGTTCTGGCGGATCCTGGCCGACTGGCGGATCCTGGCTGACTGGCAGATCCTGGACGACTGGCAGATCCTGGCCCGACTGGCAGATCCTGGCCCGACTGGCAGTTCTGGCGGATCCTGGCTGACTGGCGGATCCTGGCTGAATGGCGGATCTAACTGATCCTGGCAGACTGGCGGATCCTGGCCGACTGGCGGATCCTGGCAGATCCTGGCCGACTGGCAGATCCTGGCCGACTGGCAGATCTGGCGGCGCTGGGCAGACTGGCGGCACTGGCGGCGCTGGGCAGACTGGTGGCACTGGCGGCGCTGGGCAGACGGGTAGCTCAGACGGCGCTGGGCAGACCGGAGAAAAAGGCTCTGGCAGCGCTGGACTGAGGAGCACTGGTGCCTCTGGCATGAGGGGCTCTGGCGCCTCTGGCATGAGGGGCGGTAGCTCTGACAGCGCCGGACAGGCGGGAGACTCTGGCTGCGCTGGAGAGGGGGAAGGCTCCGGCAGCGCTGGACAGGCGGGACGCACTGTAGGCCTGATGCGTGGTGCTGGCACTGGTATGCCGTGCATACTATGCCAAACCAACAGCTTTCTTTCTACTCTGTCCAATACATCCTCCACAGTCTCAGACTCAGCACTCTGCTTCGCCGACAGCTCCAATTCCATCCATGGCTCCTTACGGTAAACAGGGGGAGTTGGCTCAGGTCTGACTCCTGACTCTGCCACACTCTCCCTGTGCCCCCCCCAAGAAATTTTTGGGGGTGCCTCTCGGGCTTCCAGCCGCTCTGCCGTGCTAGCTCCTCATAATGCCGCCTCTCTGCTTTCGCTGCCTCCAGCTCGGCTTTGGGGCGGCAATATTCCCCTGGCTCTGCCCAGGGTCCTTTTCCGTCAAGGATCTCCTCCCAAGTCCATTTATCCAAATAGTGCAGCCTCTCCCACTGCTGCTGCCTCTGTTGCTTCTCCTGCTGTTGCCTTTGCTGCTGCTGCTTTTGCTCCTGCTGCACCTGTCGCTTCTCCTGCTGCTGCTGTTGCTGCTGCCTCTGTTTACCACGCCGCTTGGTCCTTGGTTGGTGGGTGATTCTGTAAGGGTTTTCTTCTGGTGAAAGAGAGGCAGACCAAAATGCAGCGTGGTGGTTATTCATGTTTTTAATAAAGATGACTATACATGAACAGACTATACAAAACAAGAAAAGTGAAAACCTAAACAGTCCTATCTGGTGCAAACACAGAGAGAGGAACAATCACCCACAAAACCCAACACAAAACAGGCTACCTAAATATGGTTCCCAATCAGAGACAATGACTAACACCTGCCTCTGATTGAGAACCATATCAGGCCAAACATAGAAATAGACAAACCAGACACACAACATAGAATGCCCACCCAGCTCACGTCCTGACCAACACTAAAACAAGGAAAACACATACGAACGATGGACAGAACGTGACACATATGTAACTTTTTTGGGCTACCCAACCAAATTCACATAGAAATGTGTGTTTTAGATCTGTCATTCTCATTGAAAGTCTACGAAGCAGTAGATGTGTTCTATGTGTGTTATTTCTATGCTTTCTGTTAAGTTTTGTTCTTGCGTCTTTTACTTTTGGTTTTGTACACCAGCTTAATATGGAAAATATATTTCACAGCGGTTTAGATGGTATAATGATTATGTACACTATACTTGCTTGTTTTGTCACGTTAACTGAAATTAGTGAACTATTTTTAGCAACCAGGAAATGGTGGAGCAATTTCTGCTTAGTGCATCTTTAACAATCACTTAAAAAGCACACAGTTGTCAATGGTTTTAGCGGAGCTGAGGGTCTCCTTGTCCCAGTACATGATCTACAGCTTGGGACGTCCACACTCCAACTGTGCCCATGCGAAACTCCCCCCTTCTGTACAGTGCACTTAGCTTAGCATTGCTGCAAAGCTTAATCTAATGTAGGCTACCTAGAACTGGCACACTTACTGTGTAACTGACGGTTACGAATGAAGACCGTCATGAAAATAAAATAACCGTCAACTGTTATTTTATTGATGAATTTTTTTACAAACCGCTGACAGAAGGAGGGACAGTCGGGTGTTCGTGCAGTTGAGTCCGTTTCTGCGGTAACATGGACTAGGGTGTCCAATCAAAAACTAATAATTTGACCAATTTGTTCAATAATTTGTTGTGTAGATAATCTTCCAAGAAAACCAATGGTGCAAATCTCATGTTTTTATACTTGTAGGATGTTCAGAATTATGGTGACTAAATCAATAGAGGGCAGAGGGAGAAAAAGTCCAAAATTAGGAAAATTGCACACAGCGTTACGTCAGCTAGGCTGAACGTGGTGCGAGAATGATGGCTATCTGACAGGCTCACTTTCCTGTTGAGCTCATCATCTTCCTTCTCGAATCCGCAGGACATAAAACAATATAGAGGAAAGATGGATATTGATTTTGAGACATGACATGTGCTATTTTCATATTTAAGTATACACTTCTCAGATAATGCTAAATTATTTTTTCAAAGATTTCTCACAAACAAGCATATCTCTGTGAAATGTCAACAGAGCACTGAGCTTTTATTTTCAAGGCCTTTACATTTAATTCAGCTCTTGTCATGCTAATTTAGCTTATTTGCAACCCGCGGAAACAATTTTGAAGGTGTCCACCACAACATGTAAAATCCTCATGTTTTGGCAAAAAAGCTGCACGGCTCTTAAAATAGAGCTCAGTGATTATTATCTGATGTATTAGGTTACGATACACTCATAACGTTTACACTTGTGGGAATTGGCATATATGGATAGGGCTAAATTGAAATGTTTCTTACAGAAGAAATATGAAAAGCATATGCATAACCATTGTAACAATTGAAAGGGAACAGTTTCGAGATTATGGGAAAAGTATTAGACCGAAGGTCACCTGACATGAGACTGAATCCTAACATTACACTGTTGATTTTGTGAATTTTATATTTACTGTACTGTTCGCCACATTTGATGGGTACAGGTCCAGCTTTTTACTTTTTGCTTTGCTCCTATGGGTACACTTGCAATGGCCGCCAGGCCATCCATTATGGCATCATTGACAAGAACGGGGATGCCCGTTCTGTTCATTCTATTTCTATGGCAGCACATAGTTTTGCTATTCTAACGGTTATTACGGAGACCGCAGTCATTTGCAGTGTGTGACTACTGGGGAAACTAGGAACGTACCATGCTGCAAAAGAGTCAGCATAGCACTATGCTGCTGGAGAGTTCCGTGCATAACAGGGCAGTAGCACCATATTGACGAGCTGCTCGGAGCTTCGGTGTAAATATTTTTTTAGCCCCAATGAATGCTTGCCCGCCTGCCCTGTCAGTCTACTCTTAGTGACGTCACAGCAGCAGAAACAGTCCTAGTGTTTTCAGTGCTATCTTGACATACTGTGTGCGTGTGTATGCCAGAGGAGTCTTGTAGGAGCTATAGGAGGACATGCTCATTGTAATGACTGGAATGGAGTAAAAAGAACTGAGTCAAATGTTTTTCCATATGTTGGATGTGTTTGATTCCTTTCCATTAATTCCATTCCAGCCATTACAATGAGCCCATCCTCCTATAGTGACTTCCACCAGCCTCTGACATACGCATGACTTTGTGTACCTGCACATCTGTGTGCTATGTTTGTGTCATTGCGTGACACTGTGCTTGTGTATGCAGTAACAGTGTGTACAGTGAGTAAGTCAACTGCTATGTTATTTGTTTCATAAGCAGCTTTGCAATTTTTCACACTCCACTCCCGATCCTTAATCTCATCCACTTACTGCTGCGATCTCCGTCCAGTCCATACAGGCTGACATTTGTGCTCCTAAGTTGAAAAATGTAGGCGCATATAAAGAGATGTAGGAGTACAGTTACAACAACAAAAAATTATGTCGGTAGTATTTGAAAAGTTTGGTCTAGAAACAAGCCGTTCGAATCTGTCCTCAGTCTATTCTCTATGGCATTTAAGAGACTACGGTACAGCAAAGTAATTATTACAATTATTATCTGGGTGATTTCTTTTATAGGGGGCTGGTGCTCCCAAATTACAATTCCAGGTAGCCCAGCAAAAATATTTGAGCATATTCTACCAACATTTTAGCACTGTAGAGCCCTGAAACAGTAGCTTACCTTCCAGTTGGTCATATTGAATATATCTTTCAATGTTTCTCTCGGTTTGTTCTGAAGCACTGCAGTGTAGCCCCAAAGGTGAACAGCACTTGAAAGCCTCCTTTTCTACAGCCTGACAAAAATACCAGCATGTGAAGTTTGTTGTGTGGGAGGGACACTCCAAATACCTCATCTACCTCTGCAGTCCCCCAATTCTCTCTGGCAAACAAACAAAAAGTTGCTTATGCTTCTTCGTACCGAATCCCTGCATTATTTGAAACGCCTGCAATTCCCTTAGGTCAGGGGTGTCAAAGTCAAATGGACGGAGGGCCAAATAAAAAATTTAGCTACAAGCCGAGGGCCGGACTGTTCGAATGTTCATTGAAAAAATTTTAAATGACGCATATAGTCTAGTGAACCTAATTGAACCTACTGAAAACCTAACAAATATATTCCAATATGATCAGATAAATAAAGCAATATTTTCTTATGGCTCTGTCAGTAATCTTTAATTTTCAACAGACACAAAAGACAAATTTCCTTTATATAAAAATCCCCATAACATGAACATTAAATGAAAGTCTCCTCACGAAGCTCGAAACATCTTTGAAGCACCTTTCCCTGGCTTAGCCATCGCACCTCTGTGTGATAAGGCAAATCACCATGCTCCGTTTCTAACTCCGTCAGAAATGCCTTGAACTGGCGGTGATTCAAACCTTTGGCTCTGATAAAGTTAACTGTGCGCGTGATGATGCTCATTACATGCTCCATTTTCAAGGCTTTACCGCACAACGCTTCCTGGTGTATGATACAATGATAAGCTGTCAGCTCACCTGTCGCGTTTTCCTCTTGCATCTTTTCCCGTATCTTCGCCACCAGTCCGCTCCTGTGTCCACACATCGCAGGTGCTCCATCGGTTGTCAAACCCACGAGTTTTTCCCAAGGCAGCTCCATCTCATTTACACATCTTGACACCTCTTCATACAAATCATGCCCCGTAGTTGTGCCATGCATAGGACGTAAAGCCAAAAACTCCTCTGTCACGCTTAGGCTGGAGTCCACTCCGCGGATGAAAATTGACAACTGGGCAATGTCAGAAATGTCGGTGCTCTCATCCACAGCCAAGGAATATGCAATGAAATCTTTTCCCTTTTTCACAAGCTGCTCTTTTAGATTGATGGACAACTGGTCTACTCTCTCGGCAATGGTGTTTCTGCTCAGACTCACATTTAAAAAGAGTTGCCTTTTTTCTGGGCAAACTTCGTCACAAACTTTAATCATGCAGTTTTTGATGAAATCCCCTCCGTAAATGGCCGGGCTGATTTAGCGATCTCTTCTGCCAAAATAAAACTGGCCTTGACAGCAGCCTGGCCTTGTGATTTGGCTTTTTTGA
Organism: Oncorhynchus keta; assembly: GCF_023373465.1. NCBI lineage: Eukaryota > Metazoa > Chordata > Actinopteri > Salmoniformes > Salmonidae > Oncorhynchus > Oncorhynchus keta. The sequence continues at coordinate 25,633,746 of NC_068431.1, forward strand.
ACAGAGCCTGTCGAGATTTGAGGCCTCGTTTTAATTCCTCTGCCTTTTGTAGCCTTTGTTCCATGTCCATATTCTTGTTTTTGTCCGCGTGTTTCGTTTCATAATGTCGTCTCAGATTATACTCTTTCAGTACCGCCACACTTTCTCCACACAGAAGACACACAGGTTTTCCAGCTACCTCCGTGAACAAATACTCTGACTCCCACCTTGTTTGAAACCCCGGTTCTCAGTGTCCACCTTCCGTTTTGCCATTTTTGATGGGTATCTGAAAGTTAATTTTACTGTGATGCTGACAACTGCTGTGCCAATAAATATTGAAATGAAGCAGCCTACTGCTCGGTGCGTCACCGTTGCATTGTGGGAAATGTAGTATTGGTGCGTGTAAAAGATCTGCGGGCTGCCGGCTTGCTGCGGTCTGCGGGCCGGTTCTAATAATAAATCAAGATCATCCCAGGGGCCGTAAAAAACCTTCTCGCGGGCCGGATGTGGCCCGCGGGCCTTGACTCTGACATATGTGCCTTAGGTCAATGGCAGCAGTTTGTTTGTTCGTACTTGGTGCAGTGTAAGAGGCTGTACAGCTGTACAAATAACTCATCCAAAGAGCTTTGACTTCTCAAACACGGCAGAAAACTAACACAATATGATGCCCCGTTACCTTATTAATTAAGCCACTTACTTACATTAACTGGCAAGGTAAACTTAGGGGTCGCATTAATGCAGCATTCGGAGTTTTTCACGAAGGAAAAAATATAAAACGCACAAGAAATATCTTGCTGCGTTTTGTAAACGCAGATGTAAAATGCTTATTATTGTAATATCTTCTCGGCATCAGATACATTTCGTGCTTCAGTTGCACTTCTCCACTCAGATGAGAACGGATCCTTGCGACATAGGGCTGTGCATTATCCTGAAACATGAGGTGATGTAGGCAGATGAATGGTACGACAATGATCTCGTCACAGTATCTCTGCATTGAAATTGCTATCAATAAAATGCAATTGTGTTCGTTGTCTGTCGCTTATGCCTGCCCATACCATAACCCCACCACCACCATGGGGAACTCTGTTCACAACATTGACATCAGCAAACTGCTCGCCTACATGACCCCATACACGTGGTCTGCGGTTGTGAGGTCGGTTGGATGTACTGCCAAATTCAACGTTGAAGGCACCTTATGGTAGAAAAATTAACATTCACTTCTCTGGCAACAGTTCTGGTGGACATTCCTGCAGTCTGCATGCCAATTGCACACTCCCTCAAAACTTGAGATATCTGTGGCATTGTGTTGTGTGACAAAACTGCACATTTTAGAGTTGCCTTTTATTCCTGGGTATTGGGAAAGTTGAGCTTCAGGATAGGGTAATTTAAACTGTCTACATTGTTCTGTATTGAATTAAATATTACCACTACCTTTATAAAACCATCTCTATCTTTATTTCCCAAGCACAATTCAACACAATAATAATTGCTTTTTGTTTTTTAATCATAGGCATCTTAACACAAGGTTAACACCTACCAAACACTTTGTACTTTTTTTAAACACCTGCTGTTACCTCATAGCTCATTAGTAATGCCTTGTATGTGTGTATGTATATATATTTATTGTTGTTATTATTTTTTAGGGAAGTCAGTTAATAAGAACAAATTCTTATTGTCAATGACTGCATAGGAATAGTGGGTTAGCTGCCTTGTTCAAGGGCAGAACGACAGATTTTTACCTTGTCAGCTTGAGGATTTGATCTGGCAACATTTTGGTTACTACTCCAATGCTCTAACCACTAGGCTACCTGCCGCCCAGTTAATTAAAGCTTGTTGCACACAGGCCATGTGTAGCCAATATGATTTCTAGGATATTTTTGTCAGGACATTTTCTACCTGCAATGTTTTTATTTGTTGGCTTTTTGTAAGCTGTTTTTAAGTAGTTGGCAATGGCAACTTTTTAGGTTTGTATAATTTTCATTTAGATTTGGTTTGATTAACCACAACAATGATTTTGAGATGCGAAGACATTATAAATTAAACTAAACTGTTTCACAAAAATGTGTATATGAAAACCATAACTGGCACGCAGATCGGTAGAAATGGTAAGATAAATTGGCATTTCACATGAAAAAGGTTGCCTACTCCTCCTGTAGCCTATTACCGGCAACGTCAGCAGAGTAATGGCAGAATCTGCAAAAGCGAGAGAATAGTTGGGTCAGGTGAAAAATGTTTTCCTTCTTGTTATCTAGATCTCTGGTGACCTCTTGAGGCATCAAACCTGAAGCTTAAAGTGTCAGACAAGCTCAATCATATAGTTAATTTGATTAAAACACAGGGTGTGTCAATACAGTGGGGAGAACAAGTATTTGATACACTGACGATTTTGCAGGTTTTCCTACTTACAAAGCATGTAGAGATCTGTAATTTTGGCCCACTCCTCCATACATACTCCTCCATACAGACATTGAGCTCCCTCCAAATATTTTCTATTGGGTTCAGGTCTAGAGACTGGCTAGGCCACTCCAGGACCTTGAGATACTTCTTATGGAGCCACTCCTTAGTTGCCCTGGCTGTGTGTTTCGGGTCATTGTCATGCTGGAAGACCCAGCCACGACCCATCTTCAATGCTCTTACTGAGGGAAGGAGGTTGTTGGCCAAGATCTCGCGATACATGGCCCCATCCATTCTCCCCTCAATACGGTGCAGTCGTCCTGTCCCCTTTGCAGAAAAGCATCCCCAAAGAATGATGTTTCCACCTCCATGCTTCACGGTTGGGATGGTGTTCTTGGGGTTGTACTCATCCTTCTTCTTCCTCCAAACACGGTGAATGGAGTTTAGATCAAAAAGCTCAATTTTTGTCTCATCAGACCACATGACCTTCTCCCATTCCTCCTCTGGATCATCCAGATGGTCATTGGCAAACTTCAGATGGGCCTGGACATGCGCTGGCTTGAGCAGGGGGACCTTGCGTGCGCTGCAGGATTTTAATCCATGACGGCGTAGTGTGTTACTAATGGTTTTCTTTGAGACTGTGGTCCCAGCTCTCTTCAGGTCATTGACCAGGTCCTGCCGTGTAGTTCTGGGCTGATCCCTCACCTTCCTCATGATCATTGATGCCCCACAAGGTGAGATCTTGCATGGAGCCCCAGACCGAGGGTGATTGACCATCAACTTGACCTTCTTCCATTTTCTAATAATTGCGCCAACAGTTGTTGCCTTGTCACCAAGCTGCTTGCCTATTGTCCTGTAGCCTATCCCAGCCTTGTGCAGTTTTATTCCTGATGTCTTTATACAGCTCTGGTCTTGGCCATTGTGGAGAGGTTGGAGTCTGTTTGATTGAGTGTGTGGACAGGTGTCTTTTATACAGGTAACGAGTTCAAACAGGTGCAGATAATACAGGTAATGAGTGGAGAACAGGAGGGCTTCTTAAAGAAAAACTTAACAGGTCTGTGAGAGCTGGAATTCATACTGGTTGGTAGGTGATCAAATACTTATGTCATGCAATAAAATGCAAATTAATTACTTAAAAATTATACAATTTGATTTTCTGGATTTTTGTTTTAGATTCCGTCTCTCACAGTTGAAGTGTACCTACGATAAAAATTACAGACCTCTACATGCTTTGTAAGTAGGTAAACCTGCAAAATCGGCAGTGTATCAAATACTGTATATGGGAAAAGACATGTTCTAAAATTTATAGCAGTCGATTGGTCGAAAGAACATGGTTGCAAAATCTCTTAATTTATAACAATTGTAAATGGACAGTCAAGTGTAAAGGTTGCATAATTCAAGCTTTTTTGGGATTGATCACAGGCTGGTGTGTGTCTGTCCTCTCAACTCTGCTTATTATTTGGGATAGGGAGATTCTCACTGAGGGGTCTGCACTGTGCTGTTAATCCTCTGCCCCTCCACAGGCCAGAAGATAAATGGAAAAAGGAAAGAAAAAGATTGAAAGACTGCACATGCTGGAGAAAAGAACTGCTCTCCTGCAAGGGCATCCCCCTCCTCCCAACCACATCTACACACCCCTCCCCTCTGTTTCTTTTGGCTCTCTCCAACCCTCTTGCTTTGTCCTGGGGACTGTACCAATGAGATATGGGGGAGGGGGCGAGTGAGGAAAAGAGGAGAGTGAGAAAGCATGTGGTTGAAAGACGGACAGAGCGGATTAGCGCAGGGCAGGAAAAAGAAAGGAAAGAAAACCGCTTTTTCGTCAACTACTACTTCTGCCTGACAAATTGAGTGTAAAATATGCTGTGGGGAAGGGCTAACCAAGTAGTAAGAACAGACGGAGAGAAGGGAACCTAGAGAACGTCACTGGGATGAGAGATGGCGAGAGAAAGAACAAAACAGATGGGATGAAAAACACACAGGTCCTGACGTGGAATCTTCCAAACCTAACAAACCACTGCTCTACAGTTGGTGCTGGTGCTACCACTGCCTTCCTCCTCTCTCTCTGAATCCCACACAGGGAGGGGTTGCACTCCACACACACGGGACAACAAACAGAGAGAGAGAGTGTATGTGAGCTTGCAAGGAGACAGTGCTGTATCTGTATCCTGGAGTGTGGATTTGTTCTCGGACGCGAGGGGAACAGAGGCTTGCGGGACTGGGGAACCTGCCACTTTGAGAGACACACACACACACACACACAGTGAGACATGGATACTCCAGGCTAAAGGGGGAGGACGGACTCAGTGTGTGTATGTGTTCAGTAGGGGGGCTCTCTTTCTGCGTTCAGCCCCCGGCAGGCACCGTGAAGGGAATCAAACAAAAGGCTGTGTGACCAAAGCAGTGGCAACGGGACTCTAATGCTGTGAGTACTGACTGAGAGGACCTCTCTCCCTCTTCCTCTTTATCTTTCTCTCTCGTCTATCTCGCCTTTCTCAGTGCTGGGAGACAGTCCTTTGAGTTTGTCCTTGTGTGTCAGTGAAAGCTTTTTTAGGCTAAAATATAGCAGGTGGGTTAGCTTTGAGCTTATGCTTCAGAGACTACAGAGCAGAAGGCCGTAATAGCTGCTCACCCACGTCTGCACACACACACATACATTCTCTCTCTCTCTCTGCAGCAAGGCCACCGTGGATGGTCTTCTGTCACTATGGTGGATTTAGTCTTCATGGACAAGTCAGTATTTCACTGCTAGACATGCACTGGCTGGGTGTTGGAATTAGTCACTTTTTTTTACGGAGCGGAACAAGTTGTTTTTAACGTGTGGTTCAGCAGCAGGGATCCCAGCTGAACAATAGACTGGTTGCTGTGTCGCTCCCGGTTCACTGAACTGTCATTGAGCGCCATCGGTAATGAGGTGTGTGTGTGTGTGTGTGTGTGTGTGTGTGTGTGTGTGTGTGTGTGTGTGTGTGTGTGTGTGTGTGTGTGTGTGTGTGTGTGTGTGTGTGTGTGTGTGTGTGTGTGTGTGTGTGTGTGTGTGTGTGTGTGTGTGTGTGTGTGTGTGTGTGTGTGTGCGCGTGACTGTTTGACAGTGAATGTGTGTGCGCGTGCATTTGTACATGTAGCCTACCATTTCCATTTGTGTGTGTGTGAGACTAATTGTGTTTGTATGTGTACTATGTGCATGACAGCTTGAGTTGGTATGTACCAACACTCACCCTTTCTCTGTTCAGAAGTCCAAATTCTTAACACCTTCCTGCAGTAACAGGGAAAGTATGTTTTGCTCAACTCAAATGACCATCTCTTTGGGATTGCATTTGGGGTTTGCTTTCATTGCTCCTGCCCTGCACTGAGAAAAGCCTTGCTGTTGGTATATACGACTAGCTGTATCATTGTCCTGAGCCCAGCCGTGCTCTCTAACTAGTCATGCTGCAGGCGGCAGCATTATTGAACTCTGCTTGCAGAGAACGAAGAACTAGGTCATGTTCTCTCCTACTACCATGCATTTTTTGGGACGAGCCCACAGAAACTGGACGGGGATTACCGTTAGCTGTTTTCCAGCATCTCTCTTACATTAAGTCAACTTTAATGAGACCCAAAAAACTCTTCCATCTGTGTTTCTGTCTCTCTCTTTTCGTCCCCGAACATTGTTTGATCAGCACACTTTCTAAGCTCTTAAAGAACAAACAACTTTCTCCTCTGTAGCTCTTTGTCAAGCTTGGAGCTCACTCAAGGTTCTTTGTCTGTAGAACTAATTGAGCAAACGTACCACTTCAGTTTGGAGATTTTAGACCCCAGGGTTGAGAAAAAGAGTTGGAGCGGTAACTAACGAAAGTGAAAACACAGAACACTGATGAAGAAATAGGGAGAGAGAGTTGATATGAGGAGAGTGGAAGCTAACAAAAGTGAAAACACTGAAGAAGGAGAGAGGGAGGAAGTGAAAGAGCGGAGTCGCTGCAAACAGTAGGCTGTGCCAAGCCGTCTGGAGCTACAGTGGTACTTAAACCAAGCCTGCTATTTTGCGTCCCACACTTAGCCTTGACAATTGTTTTGTACAGACAGTAAACCTGCTGGCTCCATAGATGGAGGTGAAAAGGCCCTCACAACCACCTATTGACGTATCACGTGGAACTGACAAGATGCTATTTCTGTAGTTATTTCATTCCAAAACTTAGAGGCTAATGCAAAGGACACTAATGAAGCTCTTCAAAATGTAGACCATAGATGTGTGTGGTTGTTTTTTGCCATTTTTCAAGGATGACTTTCCATCCACGCACTGTGAAATTGACTGTTTGACAGAGCCATGTCATTTCCCCATGATTCGAGTCACTTGTCTGAATGCTGAGTCACATTTGAGTAAGCTTCTGTTGCTAGTGTGTCTAATATGGAGGCCTTTTCCATGATGTGTCTGTTTTGAAGTGGGCTAACAGTGTGGATCGAGGTGCATATTGAACCTGGCCTCGTTTTTCGATCTTGTGACCTGTTTGAAATGATTCACGTCTGTTTGTCAAGCTTAGCCAGCCCACATCATGACCATCACCACTTTAGCAGGTTGACCTAGTGGCTATTGGCTGTATGCAATCTATACTATCCATATCCACAGCAGTTCAGCTGCATTAGATGAGGCCCCTCAGCCCTCAACACTGTCAAAGTGGCATAATTGGAATTGTATCACACATATTCAAGGGTAAATTTAACCAAGTGGCAGCCCCAGATTCAAATGAAGCGCACCACTGTTTATCCTATAAATCAACAGCACAAATTTCTCCTCTGAATGGTAAAGGCAGCTTACTACTGATCGGTGTTCTGTTCTGTTGTTGTGTACCATGTTGGGTTTGGTCCTGCACCAGTCCCACTGCACCTGGATTAGTGTATTAACAACTTCTATGCTAACCTGGCTAGAGCTGAGCTGTCTATTGTCTAAAGCGGCTGCTGTGTCTACCACTCCATAGCAATGGGGGAATCTGAAGGGTCTAGGTTTGTTTTGCTCATCGTTACACAAAGACCCCGCCAAACCCAGTGTGTGTGTGTTTAACTGTGTAAACATGCAATACCATTATTTTACACTCGCTCTCGGAGGTCAGTGCTTGGACACATTGCCCAGCTCGTTTCATAATGACATGTCAATCACAGGGATGGATTGGGGTGCGGATCGGGTTCTGGTGCCTGGAGGATACGGAGCAGATCTCTTCAGGCACAAAGGACAGCGGGGCCATTCAGTTTGATTGTGTTTGTGTGTATCTTTAATCTGTGTGTATGCAATGATGGGGGAAAACACAGACTGTTGTGCTGTGTTTGTCTGTGGTCTGTACACTGTGTATGAAGGAACACACAAACCATACAATTCACTACATCGTCTAGCAATCAATGGTGGATTGTTAAACATGGTCTCTGCAATAGCAACATTGTGTTAAATCCCCTCTGTGTGTTACATCTTTATATGCTTGTCCTTCCTAAAGGAATTTACAAGGGATTGATTGGGAGATATATAGGCAAGTACTTTCAATTAGGAAGAAAACAAGGGCTTGTTTGGACACTAATTGGCATTGAAGTAATGGAACTATTTTATTGTGCTTGCAGCGTAGCTAAGCAATAGATTTTGTCAGTGTTGTAAGGTGTCACATGCCAAAGCAATGGCTTGAGAAAGTGAGGCCACTGGTTTTTGTTCACTACTTAGCTTTCTCAGCTGTAAATTATGCAAAAATGTCATGCAACTCTGTGGAATGTTCCATGAAATTAGAAAAAAATTCCATGTCCCCCCCTGCATTCGACAAAAAACGTGTTAGGCCTACAATGTGAATGTATGACACTTGGCCTACAGCATAAAATTATTGCAAGTAACTGATGGTAAAGTAGGCCTACTACTGTATGTATCAATAAGTTTGTCAGGTACAGTGCGCAAATAAAATAATATGTGTTATTTGTCACATGATTCATAAACAGGTGTAGATTAACGGTGTAATGCTTACTTACGGGTCCTTTTCTAACAATGCAGATTTAGATAAAGATAAAAATATGATTTATGATTTTCAATACCGTAAAAAAAATTATGTATGCTGTGCCACTAAGTTAAGAATAACTAAGAAATCTAAGATGTGTCAAATATATATATCCAGCTCAGGGCTCCAGCTATGCATTTGGTTTGCTAACTTGTTAGTGTCTAGATGTCAAGATCAAGCTTCTTGGTTACAGCAGAGACATTCAATCCCCTCCTGTTGACTAAATTGTTTTGTGCTTGATATTACATTTTTAAAAGTATTATATATTTATTTTTACATAGAGTCCCTTGTGTGTACTTCCAGGAATACTGTATACCCCAGTATGTTACAGAAATGGTACGAAAATCTGCATAACGCCTAACCCTAATGGCTATATACAGGGAGCACCAGTACTGAGTTGATATGCAGGGGTAAGAGGTAATTGAGGTAGCCATGTACAGTGCATTGGGAAAGTATTCAGACCCCTTCCCTTTCTCCACATTTTGTTAGGTTACAGCCTTATTCTAAAATGTATAAAATTATTTTTTTCCCCTCATCAATCTACACACACTACCCCACAATGACAAAGCAAAGATGGGTTTTTAGACATTTTTGCAAATGTATTAAAAATAAATAACATACCTTAATTACATAAGTATTCAGACCCTTTGCTATGAGACTCGAAATTGAGCTCGGGTGCATCCTGTTTCTATTGGACATGATTTGGAAGGGCACACACCTGTCTATATAAGGTCCCCACAGTTGACAGGTCATGTCAGAGTAAAAACCAAGCCAGGAATTGTCCCCAGAGCTCCGAGACAGGATTGTGTCAAGACACAGATCTCGGGCAGGGTACCCAAAAATGTCTGCAGCATTGAAGGTCCCCAAGAACACAGTAGCCTCCATCATTCTTTAATGAAGTAGTTTGGAACCAATGAGACTCTTCCTAGAGCTGGCCACCCGTCCAAACTGAACAATCGGGGAGAAGGGCCTTGGTCGGGGAGGTGACCAAGAACCTGATGGTCACTCTGACAGAGCTCTAGCATTCCTCTGTGGAGATGGGAGAACATTCCAGAAGGACTACTATCTCTGCAGCACTCTACTAATCAGGACTTTATGGTAGAGTGGCCAGACGGAAGCCACTCCTCAGTAAAAGGCACATGATGGCCAGCTTGGAGTTTTCCAAAAGACACCTATAGGACTCTCAGGACATGAGAATCAAGATTCTCTGGTCTGATGGCTTCGGGACAAGTCTCTGCATGTCCTTGAGTGGCCCAGCCAGACCCTGGACTTGAACCTGTTTTGAAAATCTCTGGAGAGACCTGAATATAGCTGTGCAGTGATGCTCCCCATCCAACCAGAGCTTGAGAGTATCTGCCAAGAAGAATGGGAGAAACTCCCTCAAATACATGGTGTGCCAAGCTTGTAGCGTCATACCCAAGAATACTCAAGGCTGTAATCTCTGCCAAAGGTGCTTCAACAAAGTACTAAGTAAAGGGTCTGAATACTTCTGTAAATTTGATGTTTCTCTTTTGTTTTCATAAATATGCAAACATTTCTAAAAACCTGTTTTTGCTTTCATTATGTGTGTAGATAGATGAGGGAAAAAAATATTTAATACATTTTAGAATAAGAATGTAACATAACAAAATGTGGAAGAATGCATGTGCACACAGTATGCATGTGTGCACATGTTATGTGTGTGTGTGGCCGTATGTAGTGTCTGTGCGTGTAAGTGTTTTGGAGTGTCGTGTCTTTACTATCATTAAATTGAAGACTTAGTTTTTATCAAAGATTCCAGTAATTAGTATTACGCGATTAAACTGAATAATCATGTAACTGTAATTAACTATGAAGTCGGGACACCAAGGAAAGTATTCAGATTACAAAGTTATAATTTCCCAATATAACCCTTCAGGTATTTTCATATCTGATCAATAGTCTTCTGATTAATGATTTAATCCCTTTTTGAGTTTTCCTTCATTAAACTGTCCAAAATCACATTGTGAAATTGTATAAACAGTATCATACTCACTCATTCATCTTATACAACAATTAGATGTAAACCTCATATCTGGGGCTATTATACAAACAGCATTATGGTAATGTGGCCACACCGTCTCCCATGAGCTTCCCAAGTTGTGAAAAACTGACCAGTTTCTCGCTGGATTCTTCATCGATCTTTTACACTTTGTCCGGAACATGAAATTTGTTCGTACCTCAAGTTCTGTAAGGTGGAAGGATTTCCTTTGTCTCCATGAAAAACTACTCTCTATAACTGTGTGTCCATGAGGTCTTCTCAGGAATTTACGACCTCTGACCACAGCAGCCTAGTTGAAGGAGGAAAGGGGGAGGCAGGGAGAGGGGGATGGGGTTCCTATACTCAAAGAGGCCAACGTCATGACAGGAGTGTCTATGTAAGTATGTGTGAGTGTGTGGGTAGAGTCCAGTGTCTATGCATAGATTCAGTGCAAGAGCATTAGTGCAAAAAAGGGTCAATGCAGGTAGTCTGGGGAGTTATTTGATTAGCTATTTAGCAGTCTTATGGCTTGGGGATAGAAGCTTTTCAGGATCCTGTTGGTTCCAGACTTGAGGCACTGGTACTGCTTGCTGTGCGATAGCAGAGAAAACAGCCTATGGTGTGGGTGGTTGGAGTCTTTGACAATTTTTGGGGCTTTCCGTTGAGACCGTCTGGTATAGAGGTCCTGGGTGGCAGGGAACTCGGCCCCAGTGATGTACTAAGCCGTACTCACCACCCGCTGTAGCGCCTTGCGGTCGGATGCCTTGCAGTTGTTGTACCAAGCGGTGACGCAGACAATCAAGATGCTCTCAATAGTGCAGCTGTAGAACTTTTGAGGGCCAAATATTTTCAGCCTCCTGATCTCCTCCCTATAGGCTGCCTCATCGTCATCAGTGATCAGTCCTACCACCGTCGTGTCATCGGCAAACTTGATGGTGTTGGAGTTGTGCGCAGCCACGCAGTTGTGGGTGAACAGGAGGGGACTAATCACACACCCCTGTGGGTCCCCCGTATTGATGGTACATGTGGCGGGTGTGTTGTTGCCTACCCTCACCGCCTGGGGGCAGCCCGTCAGGTAGTCCAGTTGCAGAGGGAAGTGTTTAGTCCAATGGTCCGCAGATTGGTGATTATCTTGGAGGGGACTGTTTTGTTGAATGTTGAGCTGTAGGTCAATGAACAGCATTCTTACATACAGTTCAAGTCGGAAGGTTACATACACCTTTGCCAAATACATTTTAACTCAGTTTTTCACAATTCCTGACATTTAATCCTAGTATAAATTCCCTGTCTTAGGTCAGTTAGGATCACCACTTTATTTTAAGAATGTAAAATGTCAGGATAATACTAGAGAGTGATTTATTTCAGCCTTTATTTCTTTCATCACATTCCTAGTGGGTCAGAAGTTAGTATTTGGTAGCATTGCCTTTAAATTGTTTAACTTGGGTGAAACGTTTCGAGTAGCCATCCACAAGCTTCCCACAATAAGTTGGGTGAATTTTGGCCCATTCCTCCTGACAGAGCTAGTGTAACTGAGTCAGGTTTGTAGGTCTCCTTGCTCTCACACGCTTTACCAGTTCTGCCCACAAATGTTCTATAGGATTGAGGTCAGGGCTTTGTGATGGCCACTCCAATACCTTGACTTTATTGTCCTTAAGCCATTTTGCCACAACTTTGTAAGTATGCTTGGGGTCATTGTCAATTTGGAAGACCCATTTGCGACCAAGCTTTAAGTTCCTGACTGATGTCTTGAGATGTTGCTTCAATATATCCCCATAATTTTCCTCCCTCATGAAGCCATCTATTTTGTGAAGTGCACCAGTCCTCCTGCAGCAAAGCACCCCCACAACATGATGCTGCCACCCCCGTGCTTCATGTTGGGATGGTGCTCTTCGGCTTGCAAGCCTCCCCCTTTTTCCTCAAAACATAACGATGGTCATTATGGCCATACAGTTCTATTTTTTGTTTCATCAGACCAGAGGACACTTCTCCAAAAAGTATGATCTTTGTCCCCATGTGCAGTTGCAAACCGTAGTCTGACTTTTTTTATGGGTTATGTCAATATCGGACTCGTTTTACCGTGGATATAGATACTTTTGTACCTGTTTCATCCAGCATCTTCACAAGGTCCTTTGCTGTTCTGGGATTGTTTTGCACTTTTCGCATCAAAGTACGTTCATCTCTCGGAGACAGAACGCGTCTCCTTCCTGAGCGGTATGACGGCTGCGGGGTCCCATGGTGTTTATACTTGTGTGCTATTGTTTGTACAGATGAACATGGCACCTTCAGGCATTTCGAAATTGCTCCCAAGGATGAACCAGACTTGTGGATGTCTACAATTTTTTTCCTGAGGTCTTGGCTGATTTCTTTTGATTTTCCCATGATGTCAAGCAAAGAGGCACTGAGACCTTGAAAGCCCTTGAAATACATCCACAGGTACACCTCCAATTGACTCAAATGATGTCAATTAGCCTATCAGAAGCTTCTAAAGCTATCATTTTTTGGAATTTTCCAAGTTGTTTAAAGGCACGGTCAACTTAGTGTATGTAAACTTCTGACCCACTGGAATTGTGATACAGTGAATTATAAGTTAAATAATCTGTCAGTAAACAACAACAAAAAATTACTTGTCATGCACAAAGTAGATGTCCTCACCAACTTGCCAAAACTATAGTTTGTTAACAAGAAATTTGGTTGAAAGTGGTTGAAAAACTAGTTTTAAAGACTCCAACCTAAGTGTTTGTAAACTTCCGACTTCAACTGTAGGTTTTCCTTTTGTCCAGGTGGGTAAGGGTAGTGTGGAGTACAATCAAGATTGATTCATCTGTTGGGGCGCTATGCGAATTGGAGTGGGTCCAAGGTGTCTGGAATGATGGTGTTGATGTGAGCATGACCGGCTTTTTTCGAAGCATTTCATGGTTGTAGATGTGAGTGCTATTGGGCGATAGTAATTTAGGCAGGTTACCTTGTGTTCTTGGGATACGGGGACAATGGTGGTCTGCATGAAACGAGTTGGTATTACCAGTGTTTTCCATTAGCGCTGGCTAATCGGCCGGTTATGGGCTCATTTTCAGCTGGCTACTTTTTCCACTTCATATTAAATAGTCTACTTTTCACTTAAGTTTCAATTTGATAGTCCGTCGAGCCCTCTCCCTCTAGAATGAACTATATGCACCTTCTAGGGATCTATTGAGAGGATAGGCGCCTGTCAGTCACGAAGTGAGCGATGACAGGGAAATGCAGCAGAGAAGAAGAGGCCAAGTGAGAGGTTTCACTCTGTACAAAATTAACCCAGTGCTTTTTTTTTATTTGGATCTAAGCTTGTCACCTGCTTTCTGCCTTTAAGACGACTCCCATTGTTAGGGCGGTGACAAGCATCTCATCATTATATACAGATCTCTGGTTGCAGTAGAATTTCTTTAAACGGAGGGAATTTGCACATCCCATGTAATGTAAGTGGTAATGATGAGTCGAAATCCACAACCTAATTTTTGTTTTCTGACACTTTTATTTTCCGTGTTTCACATAGCCAGCCACACGGAATCGTGGCGCATAGAAGGCTATTTACTGCATGGCTATTTACTGCAACTTAACAGCAAGTGTTGACTAGTTTATAAATTGTGTTGAACTGACTGAATAAAGTTCATATCCTATATCCCTTTGCCATTAATAAATGATATGGCATGGTATCGCATTGGGACAAGTAAACCAAAGGATTTCCTAGGTTTCCTTTCCTAAGATGTCGGGGCTTGCCAAACAGTGACGCTAAAGTGAGTGACTCTCGTCAGTCAGTGTAGCCTACTGAATCTGTGAGAGAGCCATTCATTTGGCTTCCTAATTTGCATAGGCTACTGGTATGTCACTGCTTTTTTTGCGGTTATCTGCAAATAAATTATGAGAACATTCGGTGAAGATGCTGGAGCATCATTGCAGTAACAATAGGTAGCGGAGAGCCTCATTCTGGTCCAAATATGATAATTAGGGCTCTCACGGAATTGATCAATATACTAAATGTATTGAACAGAATGCATCAGTGAATTGTATTTCCTCCAACTTTCTGAAAAGGCAACGAGAATGCCCCTGTCTGTGTGTGTGCGGTGCGCATGTCTACCACTTTGTGTAGCCGTTAGCGATGATGCTAATGAAAACGGTCTTCTGGTAGATTGAAAGACTTTCCCAAAAAAACTTCTCAATTCAATGTTAACTACAAAGTAACCTATATTTACCTGGCAGAATGATATCGTGATTATTTGCATCAATCAAGTGGGTATTTGTTTTACAAACTCTACTTTCGCTGCAAAACCACCGCTAAACAACAGCGAGGGTAACTACACCCAAAAATCTAAATTTCTCAGATTTTTCACAAACCTTAAAAAGGGTCTCGTGGTTTAGGCATTGTTGTTGGCTTAGAACATCCAATGTAATTTAAAAAGTGTGATTTTGAGAGAGAACTTTAAAGAACTGGGGAAAACGGAAACCTGGAAAAACAAAACCTTTAATTTATTTTTCAAGATAATGTGGGCTATTTACGTCATTTTTTTCTTCATTTTTTATAAAATACATAATTTGAAGAACAAACATTGTGGCAATTAATATCTTGCAGTTAAACTGTAAGTAAGACTTTAATCTCAAGAGACGACGGGTTAAAATGTAAAATATCTTGAGATTAAAGTCTTATTTACAGTGTTTAAATTGGTTTGTTCTCTTACTTAGAAAATAGTCATAGTCATATAGGCCTAGACCTAGACAATATCCAAAACAACAGTACACTGAATTCATACATTTTCAGTTATTTAAATTGCCTTTTTATACAATACCATTTTGCACTAATTCTTTTGACTCATCACATATGCTGCTGCTACTACTTATTGTCTACCCTGTTGGGACTTTTCCCCTGCCTGTATGTGCATGTCTGCCTCAGTTGCCTCGTGCCCCTGCACATATACTCTGCGCTGGTGCCCTGTGTATATAGTCAAGTTATCAGCAAACTTAATGATGCTGTTGGAGTCGTGCTTGGCCGTGCAGTCATGAGTGAACAGGGAGTACATTGTGTTGTCCTCGTTATTTATTTATTTATTTCTCTGCATTGTTGGGAGGGGCCATAAGTATTTCACTTAGTCTACACCTATTATTTACGAAGCATGTGACAAATAACATGATTTTATTTGAATATCACAACGATATGTCATGACTGTCCTGTGAGGATCCAAATAGATCAGATCAGATTTGCAAAGAATAACTTCAACCAGACCCCATCTCACCTGCAAAGGGGGGAGGGTTGAACTTGTGAGGGTTAACACCTCGCATCCTGTCATAAATCAAGAGGAAAAGATTCAAGTCTCCCTCGCCAATGTTCACCAGAGGAATGTCCTTTGTTTCAAGAGACTTTTCCCACCGAAACACTAATATGTTCAAAAGCGAATACTGGAACAATATAATAATATTATAATAAATAACATAGAACGTTGGGAATGGTCAGAGGCGAACTATAGAACGAATGTAATTTTGTTTATTTTGTGATGCCATTAAAATTTTTATAAAGGAAATACTGTAATGTGGAAAGGATCCCCCACTACATGTGTGAAGTGTCCATCCTATGCATTGTGCATGTAATATGAAAAATGATTGTGGATGAGGGATGGGATTTTAGGAACCATAAGAGATAATTGTTTTACATAAAATTTGCAGAGTGATAAGTCACGCCCCTGAGTGAGGTCAGACCGTGTCAGCCTAACGGAACCGCCCTTTCGATGAAACTGTATAAATTGATGGGTTAAGAATTAACATATCAGACCAGAAAAGTATGAAGCTGCAGCTGCATGCTTAAAGTGGTTTGAACTCTGAATCTCAACATGAGGCAGAGACGTTAAACTCACCTCCTGGACAATCACTGGTACGGCTGATTAGCTATCCTAAGTAAAGTATCTTAGAAAGTGAATTTAGGTGGGACCATTCTACTACTCTGCTCAAACTATCGTATTACGCTACAATCATCACTCTACTAGGTACCATCAACCTGGCTGGCTAGCCTATCTTCGAATAAGCATCTTCAGGAGGGAATGGGAGGAAAATAAACTCTGTTCTGTTCAGGACTACACGACAAGTCACCAAATACCTGACAACAGTATGAGACTTGAGTGGCGGTTTGTGTGCCACAGGGTGGCGGTTCGTGTGCAAAGTATATGATTACTGTAAGTGAGAGTAGTTTCTAAATGTACCGAAGTATTATGTCTCTGTCCCTCTCTGCCCCCCTCTCCATCTCTTTTGTAACAAGCAGCTATGTTTTGCCATTCCGCTAGCGATCTGTTTTTAACGTATTAAGTGTGTATGTTTATCCTGTGTTAACATTTAATTAACTAGTAAATAACTGATTAAACCCATTTGTGTAGTACTGAATCATAAGTAAGGCTCAGGTTTTTGTAGATGCAAGGAGGTTACGACTGTTCAGAATGATGATATGATACGAGGTTATGATTAATAAGTTGACTCTTTATAGGTGTGATAGGTAAAGACCTTTTTAGAGTTTAATTCGGGAGATGTTAACTCTTTTTAAAGAACCGCTCCCTTGGTGCCCCACATCCTAATGAGTTAATTGTTACATGATTCATTTAATTGGGTAACAATTAAACATAGTTGATTAGATAAATAACAGTCTTCAGATTAATGTTAAAGTCAAGTCACAAATATTTTCTAATCTGGGAGGTAAACTTGATAAAGTATTCAATAATTTCGCTGTGTATTCCAAATGGAATCAATGCATTAAATAAAGGTTAAATATAAAAAATATATTTGAATGTACCGGTGGCCATCAAAATAGAGGTCCTTTGGAGCTCAAGACGCACCTGGCTGGCTACTTTTTCTATTTGGCTGGCTGCTCTATATACTGGTATTCCGTCTGGCCCCGCAGCCTTGCGAATGTTAATCTGTTTAAAGGACTTGCTCATATCGGGCTTAGTCATCCGGAACAGCTAATGCTCTCATGGATGTTTCAGTGTTGCGAGCATAGAAGGCATTTAGGTCGTCTGGTAGGTTTGTGTCGCATGGCATCTCACAGCCGGGTTTCCCTTTGTAATCCATGATAGTTTGCAAGCCCTGCCACATCTGTCGAGCATCAGAGCCTGCATAGTAGGATTCTCAGTCCTGTGTTGACGCTTTGCCTGTTTGATGGCTCGTCAGAGGTTGTAGCGGGATTTCTTATAAGCGTCCAAATTGGTGTCCCACTCCTTGAAAACGGAAGCTCTATCCTTTAGCTTAATGTGGATGTAGCCTGTAATCCATTACTTCTGTTTGGGGTATATACATACATTCACTGTGGGGACGTCGTTGATGCACTTATTGAAGCCGGTGAATGATGTGGTAAACTCGATGTTATCCGATTAATCCCGGAACATATTCCAGTCTGTGCGAGAGAAATAGTCTTGAAGCTTAGTATCCGCTTCATCCTATCACTTCCATATTGAGCTTGGAAGCAGGAGGATAGAGTTTTGGTCAGTAAAAATGAGGTAAAACAGATTTCAGTTTCCCTGCATTAAAATCACCATGCGTGAGAAACACTACCTCTGAATGTGCATTTTCTTGTTTGCTCATGGACTTATACAGCTCATTGAGTAGGGTCTTAGTGCCAGCATCGGTTTGTGGTGGTAAATAGATAACTCTCTTGGCAAATAGTATGACATGCAGCATGTGAGGTATTCTAACTTGGGCAAGCAAAAACTCAAGACTTCCTTAACATTTGAGGTTGTACACCAGCTGTTGTTAAAGAGACACACCCCTCCGCCCTTCATCTTACTTGAGTCTGCCGTCCGGTCTTGACAATGTGCTCACAGCCAGATCAGGGTCGTATTCACTAGGAGCCAAAATGGGGAGGGACTATCTAAACATGTCCAATAAGAAATGTTTGTTTTCGGCTGCAAAACGTTTTGCTACAGTGTGCGCTAGCACATACCTCTGCACTTCAGACATCGTTTGCCACTAACTTCATGAATAGGGTGCATAAATCATCACACACCTTTTCAAAACGTTTTAACCCTTCTACTCAAAAAGGAGTGATATTAGATATCTGCAACCTGTTAAACGTTATGATCTTGTAGCTAGAAAGTAGCAACTAATGTTAGCTAGCACTGTTCAACCCACTAACTTCATGACAGCTTGTTAATGGTGCAGGGTGCATTGTCTAGTATGCACCTGTAATAAGAAGTTATGCACACTGTATATGTAATCACTATGTTGATAGGTTCATTTCAGTCAATAATTTTGAATAAATAGGTCCAAGTAGCCTATCCAGCCAGTGCATTTGTGGCACTTCATGTATGTCAGTTGCGGACGGCTGGCTTGGGACTCTAAGCTTTTCTGTCGTCATCAACAACCTCGTTCAGGTCTTACGTTCATCTTCTCTGTGTCCTACAGCAGGAGAAGTCGAGAGAAGCGCGAGAAGGGAAAAAAAGGATTGGGGTTAAAATGTACAGGGCTCGTATTTACAAAGCGTAGGAGTGCTGATCTAGGATATGTTCCCACCTGTTCGTATAATCATATTCATTATGATCTAAAATGGACTCCTACTTTCAGAAGCTTTGTGAATAGGAGCACTGGGCTGTGTTTAATTGTCAGGGGCTGTGAGGGATGGTGTTCTAGCTTGAAAGAAGGGGGGTTAGAGAAAGGTTAAAGGATTATTTAAACAGAATTTTCTGCCATTTGACCCAAAACACCAAGAGCTACCATATGCGCCTCTTTCCCTTTCTCTCTGTATTCCAGTTGTCCCTCGCGGATGAACAGAGTGAAGTGACACGGAATGGCTTTGAGTCCAAGGAGCTGCAGTATTTGGTCCAGATCTACTGCCAGGTATGACCGAGTAATCATCTGGGTGCTGTGCTATGCTTCGGTGTCCTCAATCAGTGCTTTCTCATATAGAGTACCAGTCAAAAGTTTGGACACACCTACTCATTTTTATTTATTTTTATTTGTACTATTTTCTACATTGTAGAATAATACTGAAGACATCAAAACTATGAAATAACACATATGGAATCACGTAGTAACCAAAAAAGTGTTAAACAAATGAACATATATTTTACACCGTTCAGAGGACACTGTGTGAATCAGGCCTTCCTGGTCGAATTGCTGCAAAGAAACAACGACTTAAGGGCACCCATAATAAGAAGATACTTGCTTGTGCCATGAAACACTAGCAATGGACATTAGACCGGTGGAAGTCTGTTTTTTTGTCTGATGAGTCCAAATTTGAGATTTTTGGTTCCAACAGTCATGTCTTTCTGAGATGCAGAGTAGGTGAACAGATAATCTCTGTGGTTCCCACTGAAGCATGGAGGAGCAGGTGTGGGGGTACTTTGCTGGTGACACTGTCAGGGATTTATTTAGAATTGAAGGCACGCTTAACCAGCATGACTACCATAATTTGTTTTTCAACAAGACAATGACCCAACACACCTCCAGGCTGTGTAAGGGCTATTTGACCAAGAAGGAGACTGGTGGAGTGCTGCATCAGATGACCTGGGCTCCACATTCACCAGACCTCAATCCAATTGAGATTGTTTGGGATGAGTTGGACTGCTGAGTGAAGGAATTGCCACAAACAAGTGCTCAGCATATGTGGGAACTCCTTCAAGACTGTTGGAAAAGCATTCCAGGTGAAGCTGGTTGAGAAGAATGCCAGAGTGTGCAAAGCTGTCATTTAGGCAAGGGTTGCTACTTTTGATTTAACACTTTTTTGGTTACTACATGATTTCATATGTGCTATTTCATAGTTTTGATGTCTTCACTATTATTCTACAATGTAGAAAATAATACAAATAAAGAAAAACCCTTGAATGTCGAGGTGTGTCCAAACTTTTGGTACACACACACATACTCTATCTCACATTTGCATACACACGCACTCTCACTTGCATGCACACTCTCACAAATACACACAGTCACATGGAAAGCCTTTGTCTTTGGAATCTTGTCACACACCAAATGAATGCCCAATGTGTTAGCTAGTAGGTGATTGGCTCATTTTCAGTCATTTCTGAAAACCCATTTGGTCATGATTAAAATTGTGGGAACAGTGAAGCTGAAACAACCAAACAACTAAATAGAAGGGTCTCGTGGGAAAGGAGAGCGACACTGAAATCACACCAATTGGCCTCATCCATGATGCTCATGAGGTGTTGAGTAGCAACAAAACACACAACTTGGAGAAGATATCTGGCATACCATCCGTGCCTCCAAATCTTTTCCTCAACTTGGCAGTTATGCTACCCTCTCATCAGAGACCTAGCGAGGCAAGTCATGTGTGCCCGGTGCTGACTGAGGGCATGTACCAAATGGAAACCTATTCCCTATATAGTCCACTGCTTTTCACCTGGGCCCATAGGGCTCTGGTCAAAAGTAGTGCACTATATAGGGAATAGGGTGCCATTTGGGACATTACCTGAGGCTTACATCACAACTGTATTTGCCTGTCACTTTTTGATCCAGCACCCTCTTCTTCAGATTAAAAAAAGCCTTGCTTTGTCATGTGCCAGCCGGCCTCTGATGTATTTACCCCAAAGATGTATCATCAGTTAAATTAACGTATGAATTATCGACTTCTCGTGTTGTACTCCAGAAATAGCTTAGGCAAATTGATCACTTCATCAATGGATTCCAAAATTAGCTATCCAGGGCAGGCCAGCACAGTTCAAGCGGGTGAGCTTGATATGGTGGACGATTTAGGAGCTGTTCCATTCTGTCGAGCATGATACCTGTTGGATTTACTCGCAATACCAATAAAACATGCCAAGTTATTACCCCGCTGCAGTTTACATGCTCTTAGGTTGGAGTCATTAACTTCTTGGATATAGGGGGCGCTCTTTTAATTTATGGATAAAAAAACTAAAAACATTCCCGTTTTAAACAAGATATTTTGTCACGAAAAGATGCTCGACTATGCATATAATTGACAGCTTTGGAAAGAAAACACTCTGACGTTTCCAAAACTGGAAAATACTTATTTTCCACCATAATTTGCAAATAAATTCATTAAAAATCCTACAATGTAATTTTCTGGATTTTTTTTCTTCTCATTTTGTCTGTCATAGTTGAAGTGTACCTATGATGAACATTACAGGCCTCTCATCTTTTTATGTGGGAGAACTTGCACAATTGGTGGCTCACTGAATATTTTTTTGCCCCACTGTATATCCACAGTAAAACGAGTCTTAAATCGACATAACCTGAAAGGCCGCTCACCAAGGAAGAAGCCACTGCTCCAAAACCGCCATGAAAAAGCCAGACTACGTTTTGCAACTGCACATGGGGATAAAGATCGTACTTTTTTGAGAAATGTCCTCTGGTCTGATGAAACAAAAATAGAACCGTTTGGCCATAATGACCATCGTTATGTTTGGAGGGAAAAGGGGAGGCTTGCAAGCCGAAGAACACCATCCCAACCGTGAAGCACGGGGTGACAGCATCATGTTGTGGGGGTGCTTTGCTCTGGTTCACTTCACAAAATAGATGGCATCATGAGGGAGGAAAATTATGTAGATATATTGAAGCAACATCTCAAGACATCAGTCAGGAAGTTAAAGCTTGGTCGCAAATGGGTCTTCCAAATGGCCAATGGCCCCAAGCATACTTCCAAAGTTGTGGCAAAGTGGCTTAAGGACAACTAATTTTAGGTATTGGAGTGGCCATCACAAAGCCCTGACCTCAATCCAACAGAACATTTGTGGGCAGAATTTAAAAAGTGCGAGCAAGGAGGCCTACAAACCTGACTCAGTTACACCAGCTCTGTCTGGAGGAATGGGCCAACATTCACCCAACTTATTGTGGGAAGCTGGTGGAAGGCTACCCGAAACGTTTGACCCAAGTTAAACAATTGAAAGGCAATGCTTCCAAATACTAATTGAGTGTATGTCAACTTCTGACCCACTGGGAATGTGATGAAAGAAATAAAAGATGAAATAAATCATTCTCTCTATTATTCTTACATTTCACATTCTTAAAATAAAGTGGTGATCCTAACTGACCTAAAACAGGGAATTTATACTAGGATTAAATGTCAGCAATTGTGAAAAACTGAGTTTAAATGTATTTGGCTAGGGTGTATGTAAACTTCCGACTTCAACTGTATGTCTGGTTTGAATAATAGCAGTACATCCAATCTGATATAATTAAAGCTGGGTTGTTTTTCACTGGATGTTCTGTACTAGATTCCGGGTTCATCGTCCAATGAAGGAGATCCCCTTTTCAGATTAAAATGCCCCCCTGTTGAGACTAGAAGGATATAATGTCCAACTCTCTTAATTCCACCAGATTTGGCCCCCCTCTCTTAATAATACCAGCCATTTGGATTCATTCCCTTCTCCAATCCCTCCTGCCATCTATCCACCATCCATCCTTTAATCAGTTTTTTGGCACTGCCTTACATTGGCAGACTGGTGCTCTGCTTGGGGCAACCACAACCATACCACATCCGGAACCATACAGATGTCTGGTCCCTGTCCCACAGTGGAGTATTGTGTGGGGAGTCACTGTAGCAGGATTATAGCTAGGAAGGTAATATCCCCTGTCCGACCCCCCTCGTAAAATCATAGACTCCCCCTCTTGCAACTCCGTCCCAGCAGTGGATTGTGAATTGGGGCGTGAGGGGCACCCGGAGGGTATCTGTTACCAGGCTAGTAAAGCAGCCAGGGGCTCATACCTCATGCATATCCCCTGTGTTTTGAAACGTCCTCTCTCTCTCTTTTCTTTCCCACTTTCCCACTCTTGCTATTTTTGCTCCGCAGAGCCGAAGCTGGATTGTGAAGCGCAGCTATGAGGATTTCCGTGTCCTGGACAAGCACCTGCACCTTTGCATCTATGACCGCCGCTTCTCGCAGCTGCCTGAGCTGCCTCGATTCGACAGTCTGAGGGATCGTGCCGAGGTAAGATACCCGGTCTTTCTCAGTACAGCCAATGTGCCCCACCCCACACAACACCCCTATATCCCCATTCAAATGGTCTCTCCCAGTCTCCCGCTTTGAATACCGCCTCAGAGCTCACGACTTTAAGGACTATATTATCTTTCCCCTTCAAGATTATGGTGTTCAGACAGAAGCAAGAGGTGACTTGAGAACAGTTTTGCGTCCATGTCCGTCCGAGAGTGAAATACCTGCACAATGTCAATGCTGTATTAGCTTGTTTTACAAACTCGTGTTCGTTGCAGGCTGATTCATGGGCTAAATTTGTTAGTGTCCATTTGTGCCGAGGTTTTTTTTTCTTTTTTTCTGTCTAATGGCCTGGTGTTTAGAGGAAGCAGCTGTATAGTCTGTTTTATGTTTTTAGAAAACCTCTCCATCCTGCTGGCCTGCGATAGGTACTCACTCGCTCTCTCTGTTTACAGTTGTTTTCCCAGAGAAAGCTCTCTTGAACTGTGGCACATTTTCACAGCTAAATTGATGGGCTTTGAAGTATGGGAGTGGCTGTTAATGCTCACCCATATGATCATCCAGTCCTTCAGTAAATGGAAAAAGGCCCTGGTACTCATGCTCTCTGCCCCTAAAAAGAGACTCCCACAAAGGTAGGCTGACTAGGCTTCACAGTCACCACTTTGCTGCTGCGTCCCAAATGACACCCTATTCCCTACATAGTGCACTACTTTTGACCAGATCTGGGCCCTGCTCAAAATTAGTGCACAACATGTTTATAGGGCATAGGGTGCCATTTGAGACACAACTTCTCTCTCCAGCTGTCCCAAGTGTAATGTGAAACACTGGGCTGTGCGTTGACTAATCTCAGGAGGTCAGATTACTACGCCCACAGTGAAAGCACAGGTCCTTCTGTAGTGGGATGTTCAGTGCTAAAAACTACTGGTAAAACAGGTTATTAGGGTTTTCACAAAAAAAGGCTGTGGAAATACCTCAGTCGTGATTGGAGGAACGACATGTCGGACCTTTCAGTTTAATCCGTGTCCGTGGCTGCTGGGACAAGTAATAGCAGAGAGTTGGCGTACAGTAATTTAAGACAGCAGTCATTATTTGATTGTAGCCTTCAGGCATTTAATACACATAGGTCCTTATAGGATTAATTGGGGTAGGGGAAAATTGGCTTGAATTAAAATGTCACTAACCGTATTGTCGAGAGGCTGTTTTGCTGACCCCTCTTTGAAGCGCATATTTTGGTACATAGCTACTGCAGGTATTTGGATAGTGTTAGCCTAGCTAGTATGCTAACCAACATATTGCTTGCTCATTCCAATACTTGATTGTCACTGTTTTGTAGGCCAGTACTTGGGGAGCTAGATTGCCTGTTCGAAATGAGCTGACATTACCTTATACAATATCTTCCATGACTCGTTAAGTCTAAACGAACTTAGAGAAAATCTGTACAAAGTTGGTAAGAATATTCAGCGAAATTAGGAAACTCACTGCTAATCAACCAATCAGTCCCCCTATTGATTCAGTTAGCCAGCCAGCCTCCCTTCCCTTCAAGGCCTTGATGTTGTGCTTGGCTTTACTGTTGTGGTACCACATGTTCTCTAGTCTTTGTCTTTCTGGAGAGTCTTAGCCCTCTTGGTCTATGTTTTCTTGGTCATGTTGACAAGAAGGAGAGGGGCTGAAGAGAGGGTCTGGCGGAGTCCCAAATGGTACCCTATTTCCAACATGGTGCACTACTTCTGACCAGAGCCCTATGAGCCCTGGTCAAAAGTAGTGCACTATATAGGGACGAGGGTGCCATTTGGGGCACACACCCTGTCTGGCACTCAGAGGAGAAGGCTCACTTTTGGATTAGTGCGCTGAATAGGACAAGTCTTGTGGGAAGCGCCAGGGTATTCATCACCAACAGTAACCAACAAATGGAGCCCCAACAAGGAAAGCTTTCCTTTCCTTATCCTTTATAGCCTTTAAGCCCAAACCAGACCTGGCCATGCAAGGCCCTCCTCTGCTGCTCTGTACAGAAAGCCTTCTATACCAGATGCTTACTTACCTTCCAAATCAAGTGCTTAGTATTGTAGCACTGTTGCTACTGTTTTCATAACTTGAATGTCAGGGCTTTATTTTCAGCAGATTTTATTATTTTTCTTTTTTCAGTCAGTGGCCTGCTTTGTCATTGAGTCTAAATATGGCGTCAGTTTCAACGTACTCTCCCTCCCTGTGACATTTGACAAATGAGGATTGACTAGAGACTAATTTGATTTAACCAGAGATCCTTGACAGCTTCATCTTTATTGAACTCCCTCAAGGTGACATATGTCCTTCATTTAAATATTTGGACAGATCTGATAGCTCATTAGCCATTGTTTTGTCTGGTTGTGCCACAGTGAAGTCTCTAATGAAAAACATATTTTTTAAACCTCTGACAGGCTTTGTCATTTTACACGTCTTGCTATCTTTCACATATAAAATTGCCTTTTTTTCACTGTTTCCTCGTGGCCAGATTTGTCCTGGCTGTGGGTAAAGTTGGGGCTGATCTGGTTATAAATGTTTACACATCTTGTGGAAAGAAAACAAACGCTCCGAGGCTATGGTCCTTTTAAAACCAGGGCTAAGCTGTCTGTGTCATGTACATGTGTCGTCAGCTTGCGCCCATTAGGCCCCTTCCTCTGGGCTATAACACTCGGCCTCTGTGTATGTGTGTTGGTGGACTCTGTTCTGATTGGGTACGCACAGTGCCAGCTCATGTACTGGAATCAATGTGGCAGGCAGCGGGCTGGAACCTCCCGGAGAGGGTCAGGAAAGGATTTGGCTCCATGCCCACCACCTCAATGGTCTGCTCTGCTCTTTTTGTCTCTGACTCACTCTGCACTTCTCTGCTCTTCTCTCCTCTAACCTCTTCTCTTCTTCTCCAACCTCTTCTCTTCTTCTCCAACCTCTCTTCTCCTCCCCTAATCTCTCCTCCAACCTCTCTTCTCCTCCCCTAATCTCTCCTCTAACCTCTTCTCTTCTCCTCTAACCTCTTCTCTTCTCCTCTAACCTCTTCTCTTCTTCTCCAACCTCTCTTCTCCTCCCCTAATCTCTCCTCCAACCTCTTCTCTTCTTCTCCAACCTCTCTTCTCCTCCCCTAATCTCTCCTCTAACCTCTTCTCTTCTCCTCTAACCTCTTCTCTTCTTCTCCAACCTCTCTTCTCCTCCCCTAATCTCTCCTCTAACCTCTTCTCTTCTTCTCCAACCTCTCTTCTCCTCCCCTAATCTCTCCTCTAACCTCTTCTCTTCTTCTCCAACCTCTCTTTTCCTCCCCTAATCTCTCCTCTAACCTATTCTCTTCTTCTCCAACCTCTCTTCTCCTCCCCTAATCTCTCCTCTAACCTCTTCTCTTCTTCTCCAACCTCTTCTCTTCTTCTCCAACCTCTCTTCTCCTCCCCTAATCTCTCCTCTAACCTCTTCTCTTCTTCTCCAACCTCTTCTCCTCCCCTAATCTCTCCTCTAACCTCTTCTCTTCTTCTCCAACCTCTCTTCTCCTCCCCTAATCTCTCCTCTAACCTCTTCTCTTCTTCTCCAACCTCTCTTCTCCTCCCCTAATCTCTTCTCCAACCTCTTCTCTTCTTCTCCAACCTCTTCTCTTCTTCTCCAACCTCTTCTCTTCTTCTCCAACCTCTCTTCTCCTCTTTTCTCCTATCCTTTAACGTATCCCTTCTCCTTTTCTCTCCTCGCCCCTTCTCTAATCTCACCTACTCCTCTCTTCTCTTTGGGGCTCAGCTCTCTAACCTCTCCTCTCCTTCTGCTCTAACCTTTCTCCTCTCCCCTTCTCTAACCTCTCCCTCTTCCCCGCTCCTCTCCCCTTCTCTAACCTCTCCCCCGCTCCTCTCCCCTTCTCTAACCTCTCCCTCTTCCCCGCTCCTCTCCCCTTCTCTAACCTCTCCCCTTCTCTAACCTCTCCCTCTTCCCCGCTCCTCTCCCCTTCTCTAACCTCTCCCTCTTCCCCGATCCTCTCCCCTTCTCTAACCTCTCCCTCTTCCCCGCTCCTCTCCCCTTCTCTAACCTCTCCCTCTTCCCCGCTCCTCTCCCCTTCTCTAACCTCTCCGTCTTCCCCGATCCTCTCCCCTTCTCTAACCTCTCCCTCTTCCCCGCTCCTCTCCCCTTCTCTAACCTCTCCCTCTTCCCCGATCCTCTCCCCTTCTCTAACCTCTCCCTCTTCCCCGATCCTCTCCCCTTCTCTAACCTCTCCCTCTTCCCCGCTCCTCTCCCCTTCTCTAACCTCTCCCTCTTCCCCGCTCCTCTCCCCTTCTCTAACCTCTCCATCTTCCCCGATCCTCTCCCCTTCTCTAACCTCTCCCTCTTCCCCGCTCCTCTCCCCTTCTCTAACCTCTCCCTCTTCCCCGATCCTCTCCCCTTCTCTAACCTCTCCCTCTTCCCCGATCCTCTCCCCTTCTCTAACCTCTCCCTCTTCCCCGCTCCTCTCCCCTTCTCTAACCTCTCCCTCTTCCCCGCTCCTCTCCCCTTCTCTAACCTCTCCCTCTTCCCCGATCCTCTCCCCTTCTCTAACCTCTCCCTCTTCCCCGCTCCTCTCCCCTTCTCTAATCTCTCCCTCTTCCCCGCTCCTCTCCCCTTCTCTAACCTCTCCCTCTTCCCCGATCCTCTCCCTCTTCCCCGCTCCTCTCCCCTTCTCTAACCTCTCCCTCTTCCCCGCTCCTCTCCCCTTCTCTAACCTCTCCCTCTTCCCCGCTCCTCTCCCCTTCTCTATCCTCTCCCTCTTCCCCGCTCCTCTCCCCTTCTCTAACCTCTCCCTCTTCCCCGCTCCTCTCCCCTTCTCTAACCTCTCCGTCTTCCCCGATCCTCTCCCCTTCTCTAACCTCTCCCTCTTCCTCGCTCCTCTCCCCTTCTCTAACCTCTCCCTCTTCCCCGCTCCTCTCCCCTTCTCTAACCTCTCCCTCTTCCCCGCTCCTCTCCCCTTCTCTAACCTCTCCCTCTTCCCCGCTCCTCTCCCCTTCTCTAACCTCTCCCTCTTCCCCGCTCCTCTCCCCTTCTCTAACCTCTCCGTCTTCCCCGATCCTCTCCCCTTCTCTAACCTCTCCGTCTTCCCCGATCCTCTCCCCTTCTCTAACCTCTCCCTCTTCCCCGCTCCTCTCCCCTTCTCTAACCTCTCCGTC
The DNA here is from genome assembly GCF_023373465.1 of Oncorhynchus keta. Classification (NCBI taxonomy): domain Eukaryota; kingdom Metazoa; phylum Chordata; class Actinopteri; order Salmoniformes; family Salmonidae; genus Oncorhynchus; species Oncorhynchus keta. The sequence goes on from NC_068431.1 coordinate 25,662,157, forward strand.
TTCCCCGATCCTCTCCCCTTCTCTAACCTCTCCGTCTTCCCCGATCCTCTCCCCTTCTCTAACCTCTCCCTCTTCCCCGCTCCTCTCCCCTTCTCTAACCTCTCCATCTTCCCCGATCCTCTCCCCTTCTCTAACCTCTCCCTCTTCCCCGCTCCTCTCCCCTTCTCTAACCTCTCCCTCTTCCCCGATCCTCTCCCCTTCTCTAACCTCTCCCTCTTCCCCGCTCCTCTCCCCTTCTCTAATCTCTCCCTCTTCCCCGCTCCTCTCCCCTTCTCTAATCTCTCCCTCTTCCCCGCTCCTCTCCCCTTCTCTAACCTCTCCCTCTTCCCCGCTCCTCTCCCCTTCTCTAACCTCTCCCTCTTCCCCGCTCCTCTCCCCTTCTCTAACCTCTCCCTCTTCCCCGCTCCTCTCCCCTTCTCTAACCTCTCCCTCTTCCCCGCTCCTCTCCAAACAGCGTTTGATTTCCTCTGCTCACCACTCAGTCTTTCCTTTTGTTCTCGCTTTCTCTCATCTATAGTGCATTACTCAAGAAGTTGCCAATGAAAAACTAGAAACAACCGTCTTTTCAATATCATTAGGATTGGCTACATTATGCGCTCAGTCAAACATGTCTTTCTGGCCTATGCTCAAGTCAGACACACACACCAGGGCTCCAGACTGCGATAATTTAGTTGTATTTTGTGGCCCTTTTACTTGGCTGTTGCAAGTCATGTTTAATTGGTCGCTTCAAGTCATGTTTAATTGGTCGCTTCGGTGTGAGCTGCACATTCTACATGGTCACTTCACTCCAAATGTCCTATTTTTTTTAGGAGGCTCTAACCATGATTTGGTCAAACAGTAAAGTGCGTTTTCTTCATGATCATGGCTCTAGTGTGGCCATTTTGATCGCATGTGCTCCTAAATATTTAGCTGTGCAAAATGTTTTTGCCCAGATAATAATTGTTGTAAAGGTTATGCTTTGCTGTATCGCTATTTGAGTATCCTAGAGAAAAAAGTGAGTGCTGATCCGTGACTGTGGTGGTTACACCATTACTACAGAGAGAACTGGTTATCTCTCGCCCAAACTGTTCAAAAGTAGTGCTACATTTGTTACCTTCTATTGTGCATTGGCTCTGCAGCTGGTTGCATCTCCATTGGCGGGCTGTATTTTACGTTCCTTAACCATGTCATGAGCCATTCTTAAACTACTTGTGGGCCATTAGCACCTTGTTAAGTCATGTTACCTCATTAGCTAGCAAGTTAACAACCTTGTAACTTTACCAGTATATCCTTTCTAGCGCAGGCGTTTCGCTAGCGGAACCCCTCGACAACATTCCGCTGAAAAGGCAGCGTGTGAAATTCAAAAATATTTTTTTGAAATATGTAACTTTCACACATTAACAAGTCCAATACAGCAAATAAAAGATCAACTTTTTGTTAATCTACCCATCGTGTCCGAATTAAAAAAACAACAACATATTATTATGTTAGATCACCACCAAGTCAAAAAAACACAACCATTTTTCCAGCCAAAGATAGGAGTCACAAAAAGCTGAAATATAGATAAAATGAATCACTAACCTTTAATGATCTTCATCACACTCATAGGACATCATGTTACACAATACATGTATGTTTTGTTCAATAATGTGCATATTTATATCCAAATATCTCAGTTTACATTGGCGCGTTACATGCAGTAATGACTTGATTCCAAAACATCCGGCAATTTTGCAGAAATACTCATAATAAGCATTGATGAAAGATACAAGTGTTATTCACAAAATTAAAGATAGACTTATCCTTAATGGAACCGCTGTGTCAGATTTTTTTTTAAACTTTACGGATAAAGCATAATCTGAGAACGGCGCTCGGAGCCCAATCCAGCCAGAGAAATGTCCGCCATTTTGGAGTCAACAGAAGTTAGAAATGGCACTATAAATATTCAGTTACCTTTGATGATCTTCATCAGAAGGCACTCCCAGGAATCCCAGTTCGACAATAAATGACTGATTTGTTCCATAAAGTCCATCATTTATATCCAAATAGCCACTTGTTAGCGTGTTCAGCCCAGTAATTCATCTTCAAGAGGCGTGAGCACTTCGTCCAGACAAAAACTTGAAAAGTTCCGTTACAGGTCGTAGAAACAAGTCAAACGATGTATGGAATCAATCTTTAGGATGTTTTTAACACAAAACATCAGTAATGTTCCAACCAGAGAATTCCTATGTCTGAAGAAAAGCACTGGAACGAGAGCTAACTCTGTTGGGAGCGTGCGTCACGAGCCTGAGACACTCTGCCAGACCACTGACTCAAAAAGGGCTCATGAGCCCCTCCTTTATAGTAGAATCCTCATTCAAGTTTCTAAAGACGGTTGACATCGAGTGGAAGCCGTAGGAAGTGCACAACTTGACTCCATAAACACTGTGTATTCGGTAGCCCAAGCTTTGAAAAACTACAAACCTCAGATGTCCCACTTCCTGGTTGGATTTTTCTCAGGTTTTTGCTGCCATATGTGTTTTGTTATACTCACAGACATCATTCAAACAGTTTTAGAATCTCCAGAGTGTTTTCTATCCAATACTACTAATAATATGCATATATTAGCATCTGGGTCAGAGTAGGAGGCAGTTCACTCTGGGCACGCTATTCATCCAAAAGTGAAAATGCTCCCAAACATTTGGGGGCACAGAAGAATGGAAAAGGAATAGCTTCTTCAGGAGTTCAATGATCATACAGTAGTTCACCAACTACTTTGCAGACAGATTTCAGTGTGTCAAATCGGAGGGCATGTTGTCCGGTCCTCTGGCAGTCTCTACAGGGTGCCACAGGGTTCAATTCTCGGGCCGACTCTTTTCTCTGTATATATCAATGATGTTGCTCTTGCTGCGGGCGATTCCCTGATCCACCTCTATGCAGACGACACCATTCTGTATACTTCCGGCCCTTCCTTGGACACTGTGCTATCTAACCTCCAAACGAGCTTCAACGCCATACAACACTCCTTCCGTGGCCTCCAACTGCTCTTAAACGCTAGTAAAACCAAATGCATGCTTTTCAACCGTTCGCTGCCTGCACCCGCACGCCCGACTAGCATCACCACCCTGGATGGTTCCGACCTAGAATATGTGGACATCTATAAGTACCTTGGTGTCTGACTAGACTGTGAACTCTCCTTCCAGACTCATATCAAACATCTCCAATCTAAAATCAAATCTAGAGTCGGCTTTATATTCCGCAACAAAGCCTCCTTCACTCACGCCGCCAAACTTACCCTAGTAAAACTGACTATCCTACCGATCCTCGACTTCGGCGATGTCATCTACAAAATAGCTTCCAATACTCTACTCAGCATACATATTAGTCGCCAGACCCACTGGCTCCAGGTCATCTACAAGTCCATGCTAGGTAAAGCTCCACCTTATCTCAGTTCACTGGTCACGATGGCAACACCCACCCGTAGCACGCGCTCCAGCAGGTGTATCTCACTGATCATCCCTAAAGCCAACACCTCATTTGGCCGCCTTTCGTTCCAGTTCTCTCCTGCCTGTGACTGGAACGAATTGCAAAAATCGCTGAAGTTGGAGACTTTTCTCTCTCACCAACTTCAAACATCTGCTATCTGAGCAGCTAACCGATCGCTGCAGCTGTACATAGTCTATCGGTAAATAGCCCACCCAATTTACCTACCTCATCCCCATACTGTTTATATTTATTTACTTTTCTGCTCTTTTGCACACCAGTATCTCTACCTGTACATGACCATCTGATCATTTATCACCAGTGTTAATCTGCAAAATTGTAATTATTCGCCTACCTCCTCATGCCTTTTGCACACAATGTACATAGACTCTCTTTTTTTCCTTTTTTTCTACTGTGTTATTGACTTGCTAATTGTTTACTCCATGTGTAACTCTGTGTTGTCTGTTCACACTGCTATGCTTTATCTTGGCCAGGTCACAGTTGTAAATGAGAACTTGTTCTCAACTAGCCTACCTGGTTAAATAAAGGTGAAATATGTAAACAAATAAAAATAAATGACCGATTTGCATGTTGCCACTCAGAACGTCACTGACATTCTTAAAGAGACCGTGTACAATTTTGAATGCAATGCATCTCAATAGGAAACCGTGCTTTTTACACCATGTAGAAACCTATTATTGCTTTGTAATTTCAATGACAGCTATTTGTATCAACATTTTAGCTTTTAAAATAAATGCATGCATTTACAGGGTTACATATTAGTTGACAGAGCACAACATTTGCTTCAAAAGTAGTAGGTTGTAATTAATTTAGGTTGTATCTTAATCAATTTAAAAAATCTTATTTTCTGGTGCTCCTACATTTTATGTGGCGCTCCTAACTTTAAGTTGAGCGCACCAGTGCTACCAACACATTTTTTTATTCATTCAGAGCCTTAATTATGATTCCTGTATTTAAAGTCTCTGCCCTGCCCTGTGCCTGTTTCGCTGTGGCCTGCTTCTATGATGAGCGAGACTCACTCCCTCTCCCCCTGCATTCCAGGAGAAAATAAAGTATTCTGATTGTAGGCTATAAACATTTCAAAATCCAATTGCGGGAAAAACACAGCTGTTGTCACTGTTGAAGAGAGGAGGTTCTAAGCTTTCTGTAGACATAAATGTTCTCTCTATAGCAACTATTTTACAACCATGATATTTGTTATGGCTTTTAAATACAGAGCGTGTGAAATGCACATCAGCCATTGCGAGTGCACAGGCTACAACTGCAAAGTTTTTTTGAGACATTACATTTACTGTTAGATTAATACTTGGCTACCAGCAATGCTGTGGTAGCCATGCTGGTTAAGTGTGCCTTGAATTCAAAATATATCCCTTAGTGTCACCAGCAAAGCACCATCACACCTTCTCCTCCATGCTTCATGGTGGGAACCACACATGCAGAGATCCGTTCATCTACTCTGCACGGCGGTTGGAACCAAAAATCTAAAATTTGGACTCATCAGACCAAAGGACAAATTTCCACCTGTCTGTCCATTGCTTGTGTTTCTTGGCCCAAGCAAGTATCTTCTTATTGGTGTCCTATAGTAGTGGATTCTTTGAACATGAAGGCCTGATTTACGCATTCTCCTCTGAACAGTTGATGTTGACATGTGTCTGTTACTTGGATTTATTTGGGCTGCAATTTCTGAGACTGGTAACTAACTTATCCTCTGCAGCAGAGGCAACTCTGGGTCTTTCTTTCCTGTGGTGGTCCTCATGAGAGCCCGTTTCATCATAGCGCTTGATGGTTTTTGCGACTGTACTGTTTTAAAGTAATGTTGGACTGTCATTTCTCTTTGCTTATTTGAGCTGTTCTTGCCATAATATGGACTTAGCCCTATTTGGTAAAAGACCATCTTCTGTATACCAACCCTACCTTAGCACAACACAACTGATTGGCTCAAACACATTAAGGAAAGAAATTCCACAAATGAACTTTTAACAAGGCACACCTGTTAATTGAAATGCATTCCAGGTGACTTCCTCATGAATCTGGTTGAGAGAATGCCAAGATTGTGCAAAGGGTGGCTACTTTTGAAGAATAGAAAATATATTTTCTTGTGTTTAAAAATGTTGGTTACTACATGTGTTATTCCATAGTTTGATGCCTTCACTATTATTCTGCAATGTAGAAAACAGCCCAAATAAAGAATGAGTAGGTGTGTAAAAACCTTTGACTGGTACTGTACACTACCTTTTTAGTAGCTGTAGGTCATTCAACACTGTGTGGAACTAGTATTTTATATGTAAGTGTTTTACCCATTGTCTGTTCCTGGTTTCCTCTCTCACAGGCAGTTTCCCAGATGCTGATGGCTTACCTCTCCCGCTTCTCAGCGATCGCTGACAACAAGATCAACTGTGGGCCCGCCCTCACGTGGATGGAGGTGAGCTTCTGTCTGGGTTTATGCCTGTGTGTCTCATGCTGTCTGTCTGTCTGTCTATCAATCTCCCATACACACTAGACCAGAGCTCTCCAAACCTGTTCCTGGAGAGTTACTGTCCTCTAGGTTTACACTTCAACCCTAAATTATTAATTAGCAACTGATTCTAATAATTAGCTTGTTGATAAGCTGAATCGGGTCAGTTAAAACTGGGTTTGGAGTGTGAACCTACAGGAGGGTAGCTCTCCAGGAACACGGTTGGAGAGCCATGCTCTACACAAATAACATATACTGTAGTTTCCCCATTTTCTTGCATGCACACATGCTTACTGCTCCTCTCTTTCCTTTTTCACTCACACGTAATTAAGTGATAATGCCAGAGAAGCCGGGTATATTGGCATGAGTGTCAGGCCTGAGACGGGGTACCAACGTATTCAAATAATGATTTATATATTTTCATTAAAAGCGTTATTTTGTTGGATTTATTCATACTATTTCATCCTTCCACAAGATATAGGTCCGACGCAAATCTAGGGTTGCTATCCAAGCCTTCTACCCAAGTTCTGTATCTATGGACACTACCCAGTCATTTGTTCTAAATGTTCTATTTCCATACTGGCTGGCAACATTCTTCTCCCTTGCTTACTAGCTAGCCAATTATGGCTAACTTACAGTTTCGTCAAACATTTTAGTCAGAATAACAACAAAGTAGCTGCAATTTGCATTTGTTAAAGCTGTTTTCTAGTGACATTTATTTGGATACATCCTTAACAATGAGCTAATGATGTGCTATTTCAGGACAATGTTGTTCAGAGGCGCTAGCTAACACAATTACTTAAAACTGAAGCTGGAAAGACTGCAAACTACAGTAGCTGCCCTTCGTTTCATTTGACCTGTTTTCTATTGACATTTCTTATATATATATATAAGAAATGTCAATAGAAAACAGGTCAAATGAAACAAAGGGCAGCTACTGTAGTTTGCAGTCTTTCCAGCTTCAGTTTTAAGTAATTGTATATATATATATACATCCATAAAAATGATGCTGATTCTTCATGATCTTTGACTGGCTGAGAAAATCTCCCTCCGTCTATTTTATCCTGACATCTACACGTTCACTACTATGAGACAGCTGGAGATCGAATTTCAATACTGAAACAATGTTGCAAATGTCAGAGACAGAAAGCAAGGTTTATACAAATCTCCGCATTTGAAAACCAATTGCTAGTCTAAAAGAAATGGGATATATTGTCTAGATTATTTTTACAGTGGAGATCAAGTTTATAACTTGCCTGGCTGGGCTGATGAGACAGTGGATTGCGCAGTGAGATGGACCAGAGTAAATAGGCATTTAAACGTCATAGCTTTAGCTGGTAGTAACTTGTGGAATAAACACTGGCTGGAATGCAGTTTTAACCAGTCAGCGTCCAGGATTAGCCCCACCCTTTGTATAATAGAACAGTAACTCACCAACCCAGTGTAATGTGTGCAGTGACAGACAGTAAATATGACACTAACTTGATTGTGTGTGTGTGTTCCAGGTTGATAACAAGGGCAACCACTTACTGGTCCACGAGGAGTCTTCCATCAATGTACCCGCCATCGCCGCCGCCCATGTCATCAAACGCTACATCGCACAGGCCGCCGACGAGCTCTCCTTCGAGGTGACCGCCAAGTACAGGGAGAGCTGAACCGCATTTAAACAACACGTGCACATACAAATGCGTGTACACACACTCACATGGACAGATACAAATGGGAATGTCATGGATAAATGGCTGTGCTTGGATGCAGTGATAAATAATCATACGTATTTTATGAGCACGTTGTTCTTTGCTGTATGACAGGTAATCTGCATCATATTTACTATTCTACAGATGCCCCAATACATTGTTGTTCCTAGGGAGTTGTTTCTCCATTACTCTTTTCACACATCTGATTGAACATGCAATTCTTCTGTACAAATACTCTGATGCAGTTAGTGGTTCCCAAATGTGTCTTAGCAAATAATACCCACCACCTCTATATGTAGGATGATGTTTCCCCTCAGATGTATTCACAGCATGACTAGTGAGTCCCTTCTTTAGCAATGACTGATCCAGCTATCCCTCTCTTCTCCTATCTCTCTCGCTCCCCTGACAGGTTGGGGACATTGTGTCAGTGATTGACATGCCCCCCAAAGAGGACACCACATGGTGGAGGGGCAAGCACGGCTTTCAGGTTTGTGACCCAGAAGCACATACACACAAACAAACAATTACTGTGTTACGAATCCCTTTTGGCCCGACAGTCTAGGGGGGGGATGGTAATGAGACCCGTAACAACTCATGCAAATTATTATTGTGACAAAGTAAAAGTGTGAACGAAATAACCACGACAACAGAAATCTACCGTCAAACTCCAGATTTATTTATAAACACACGGTAATGGGGGGGGGAGCAGGAAAAGGGGCTGAGCTGGACCCAAGGAAAGAAACAATAAGTATTCAAAAACACCCCTAAGCTAGACTAGCCTACTTTAACAACAGCTAACTAACTAACCAAAAATACAGTGGGTGGTCCGCCCAGTTCTAACTAGTGTATTTAACAAAGTTCACCTACGGGTAGTGTATGCCCATGGGCGATTTGTCTTGGTTTCCCCCTTTTCCCACCAGCAACAAACAAACACCATAACCAAAAACAATACTCACAGGTGATGACAAAGTGCTATGAGGTGCTTAAACAAAAGAGAGGTTAAGACACAAAGCGAGAGTGAAACACAGAGACCTACAAACATGGCATTTACAGAGAGATTGAGCTCAAGAACAAACAAATGATGGGGTTTTTAAACCATGGGGAAGGAACTGTGATAGGTTAGGAAATAGGAGGAGGTGTGTCTTCTGATTGATGATTAAATTGACTGATTGGGGTGTGATGATTTTCACCTGTGAGGGGAGAAGAGAAAAGAAACACACAGGATACACACACACAGGATAACTGTATCCGTAACACTCCCACCCTTAAAAGAGCAACCCTAGGGGTTGCGACTACAGTATTTCAATGAATACTCACAACAAAGCAACAACCTTGCAAAACATACAGAAATCATTTTCACACACGAGACAAAGCATCTGCCAACACATTATCGTTAACAAAAACTGGTTACCCGATTTTGTCTTCGGTAACGGTCCGACACAATCAACCACCACATGCTCGAATGGTTCACCTATGACAGGTATGGGACAAAGAGGAGCGGGAGGAATAACCTGGTTTGGTTTTCCTGTTAATCTGACATGTGTGGCATGTCCGACAGAACTGAGCCACATCTTGTTTTAAACCCGGCCAAAAGAAATGTCGAAGGATCCGATCATAAGTTTGTGATTCCTAAATGACCAGACCACTGGTGATCATGAGCAAGGGATAACACATTTTGTCGAAAGGCTGTAGGAATCACTATTTGGTAAACAGCATTCCAATCTCCATCCGCGTCAACATGGGGTTTCCATTTACGCATGAGGAGATTACCATCAATGAAGTAAGCCACGTTCTTCTTCACATCTTCCAATGAGACAACACTAGAAAAACATTTAGCAAGCTTGTTGTCAACCTTTTGGTTAGCAATCAGCTGCTCACGAGTGACTGGTAACTGTATTGCATCAGCAATAAGTTCAACGTTCTTTGATTCTTTCCTGGGCTGTTTGTCAGAGGTGATCAGCTTCTCAGAGGTATCACACAATCCATCCTCTTGATCAACCTCTTTGAACAGAACAGTGTTCGACAAATCTCTCATCACCCTCTTGTCGTGCCTGAGCACGAATGACAGCACAAGCGGGGAACACATGTGGATAACTCTGTGCCAGCTCATTCGAGAGAGAGTGGTCACTTTTATCCAATACGGGTACTACCTTTCCTCCGGCAATATCGTTACCCATTATAGAGGTCACACCTTTCACTGGCAACATAGGGCGTACCCCCACTCTGAATATTCCACTGATTAACTCAGTGTACTTTCACAAAGTGCAATGGCACAAAACCCATTTCAATACCCTGCACTAACACACTGGAACCACAGTATGTATCGTCAGATAAGGGCAACACATCAGACAATATAAACGACTGCGCCGCACCAGTATCTCTAAGGATTTTAACCGGTCGTTGAGACGCTTCGTCATTCGTTAGGGACACAAACCCCTCGAATGAATGGTTCATAACTGCGGTCGGGGACTGAGACTTTCAAACTACAGTTACCCTGAGGCACCTGTTTTGTTGCAGACCTCACAACCGTACAAATTAGAGCAACACCTGTTGGTGGCTTGGCACGAAGAGGCATCCCTTGTTTGCGTTTAAGCAGGAAGCAATCATTAATCATATGTCCTACTTCATGACAATAGAAACAGGGACGCTCATTCTTCTGGCATGCATGATATACTACTGCTGGCCGACTAGGGCTAAAGGTAGTTAACTCAGTGGCTCTACTCTCAGTTTGAGCCGAAAACACACTCTTGTGCGTCAACACAAACTCGTCTGCCAACACAGACGCTTCTGCCAGGGAGGATACTTTCTGTTCGTTTAGGTAAACTACAATGCGTTCGGGTAAGCAATTTTTAAACTCTTCCAACAAGATTAACTCCCGGAGAGAGTTGAAACCAGTTACCTTACTAGCAGCATGCCATTTATCAAACAGATTTCCCTTGTCTCTAGCAAATTCCACATAAGTCTTACTAGAAGACTTTCTATGAGACATAAATCTCTGTCGGTATGCCTCAGGCACAAGCTCATAGGCACGAAGAACAGTAGCTTTGACCACTTCATAATTCAAACTGTCCTCCAGAGGTAGCGCTGACAAAACCTCTTGGGCTTTACCAGTTAATTTACACTGAAGTAATAGGCACCATACCTCTTCAGGCCATTTCAATGCTACGGCTATACGCTCAAATACACAAAAATAGGAGTCAACCTCTGACTCTCTGAACAAAGGTACTAAGGCAATCTGCCTACTAATGTCAAGACGTGTTTGAGGACACAGCAGGTGAGGACGACTCACAAACAGGCACAGTAGGACCGGAGGCTAGCCTCGCTGTCTCTGCCTCCAGTTCCATCTGGCGCATTTTGAACTCCAACTGGCTTTGTTCTCTGTCTGCTTCAATTTTACACATCTCCAAATGCCGTTGTTCTCGTTCTTTTTCTGCCTCTATTTTACACATCTCCAACTGGAGAGTCTCTCGCCTAATTTGGGCTCTCTTCCACCTCCAGTTGGAACTGTGCTAAACGGACATCCCTCCTGGCATCACCATTTGACAGTGGGGAGAGTGGATCAAAACGGGACAATGTGGCTGGTGTTTTAGCCTCTCCCTCATTATCAGACACCAATGGGCTTACAGGAGCAGCAACATCCGCTACAGGGGTAGTAGGCTCAGGCAGCGGTAACACAAGCACCTGCTCTTCCAACAATACATTTAATACTAGCCGTTTCACCTCCGCCTTAACTAAACTCTGCAGAATCGATACTGAATAATGGTCAGCCAAGGTCATTAAATCAACTCTACGACATTTGTCAAAAACCTCCTACGAAGGGTTATCCAAAAAGGATTTCAAATCAAAAGTAGTCATTTTACACTACTTCACAAGTGCCAAAGAAAATAGCAAACACTAATGCTACTTCAGCTATGACGCTCAACACTGAACTATACCACTACAACAATCTACATGAGCGGCATGGGTGTCAGTTATGACAGATCCCGGATGAGCCCCCACTTATGTTACGAATCCCTTTTGGCCCGACAGTCTAGGGGGGATGGTAATGAGACCTGTAACATAACTCATGCAAATTATTATTGTGACAAAGTAAAAGTGTGAACGAAATAACCACGACAACAGAAATCTACCGTCAAACTCCAGATTTATTTATAAACACACTGTAATGGGGGGGAGCAGGAAAAGGGGCTGAGCTGGACCCAAGGAAAGAAACAATAAGTATTCAAAAACACCCCTAAGCTAGACTAGCCTACTTTAACAACAGCTAACTAACTAACCAAAAATACAGTGGGTGGTCCGCCCAGTTCTAACTAGTGTATTTAACAAAGTTCACCTACGGGTAGTGTATGCCCATGGGCGATTTGTCTTGGTTTCCCCCTTTTCCCACCAGCAACAGACAAACACCATAACCAAAAACAATACTCACAGGTGATGACAAAGTGCTATGAGGTGCTTAAACAAAAGAGAGGTTAAGACACAAAGCGAGAGTGAAACACAGAGACCTACAAACATGGCATTTACAGAGAGATTGAGCTCTAGAACAAACAAATGATGGGGTTTTTAAACCATGGGGAAGGAACTGTGATAGGTTAGGAAATAGGAGGAGGTGTGTCTTCTGATTGATGATTGATTGTTGACTGATTGGGGAGTGATGATTTTCACCTGTGAGGGGAGAAGGAGAGAAAAGAAACACACACAGGATACACACACACAGGATGACTGTATCCGTAACAACTGTGTTGCAGTTTAGAACCTGGGGTGTTTATAAGTTGGCATCCACTCATCTTCTGTCTACTGTAGACTCCACAAGGCCAGGATTTTTATTGTGCTTTGGTGTCTATCAATTTCTCTTTTCAGTCACATTTGGTTTGGCCTTTTAGCTAATTCTACTATATTTATCCATATACAAAAGACCAAATCAGCTCATTGTTCATTTGGGTTAAACATTTCTCTATGGACTATCTCATCAGTTAAAGACAGACATACTCATTGTATCATACAAAATGGGTACACAGAGTGGTTGTTCTCGATCGTGATGTGATTATATTAGCCTAGCTACGTTTTCCAGTATTCCATTTAAAGTGATCAATAGTCTTTCTTTGAGCACAATAAAGCCTGATATTGTGTTGTCTGTTGATCTAATCCAGCTGAACTTCCTGTGCCCTTAGCATTGACCCCTAGCAGTGTTCTGGTCATAGCTGACCCATAACATTGCCGCTCGCTGCCCCGGGGGAAAAATAGTGACACAGGCCAGCTGGGAGGGCTGCCATGTTGGATGGGCCTTCACAACATGTTGTTATTAAACGCTGCAGAAGGACAATTAGGAACTTGGGAAGCTGTTAGGCTAAAGACTCTTGGAGGCGGTTGTTGCCTGTTGCTTTGTTGTACTGTAGGGGTGCATATGCTGAGTTTTAAAGAGAGGGAACATTATTTGTGTGTGATTTTGGAATATCAAGTAGATGAAGATTCCTTGGTTTTGTCAAAGGTATTATCTGTCTATTATTTCATTATTATGAATCATGTCCCTCATTCCTACCAATAATCATGGATGGTCTGGTGCATACCATGATGTTTGATCTTCAACAATGATGTCATAACTAGGTTATTACACACAATGTTGGTCCTTGAAAACAATCTGGATTTTGGGGAAATGCCATTGTATGTCAATGCTCCACTAGATGGTGGAGCATTGATTGGATTGTGTATCTGCTCGCACAAAGCAAATGTCAATGTCCTCCCTGCTATCTCCACTGGAGGGCAGTCAGTCACCCGACAGGCAGTCTGAGTCAGTCTGTGGCTTAAGGTCAGGTAGGCAGCTCACGTCTTTCTGTATGACACAACACATCAGCCTGCCTGCAGAGCCTCAAGGAGAGAGAGAGGGGGGAGAAATATATATATATATATATATGAGAGAGAGAGAGAGAGAGAGAGAGAGAGAGAGAGAGAGAGAGAGAGAGAGAGAGAGAGAGAGAGAGAGAGAGAGAGAGAGAGAGAGAGAGAGAGAGAGAGAGAGAGAGAGAAGCATGCGTCACATCTTTATATAGTACTGTTTGTAAGTTGCAAGACAGCTGGACCTTGGATCCATATGATAGTCACATTCAACCCTCTTATCAGTCACATTTACTACAAGATGGAAGCCATTTATTAGTGTAGTCTGGTCTCTGATTTGTTAGGTATCGCACACGTTAAGATTTGTAAATCAGAGATGGGACTAGATGATTCGTCAATAATGACAGAGAAGGGTTTTTGTCAAATTGCTCTGCTGGGAATGGCTTTAGAGCCTAGAGATTTATATTATTCTATTATACAGCATAGAGATTTATATTATTCTATTATACATCCTAGAGATTTATATTATTCTATTATACATCCTAGAGATTTATATTATTCTATTATACAGCATAGAGATTTATAATATTCTATTATACAGCCTAGAGATTTATATTATTCTATTATACAGCCTAGAGATTTATATTATTCTATTATACAGCCTAGAGATTTATATTATTCTATTATACAGCATAGAGATTTATATTATTCTATTATACAGCCTAGAGATTTATATTATTCTATTATACAGCCTAGATATTTATATTATTCTATTATACAGCCTATATATTTATATTATTCTATTATACAGCATAGAGATTTATATTATTCTATTATACAGCATAGAGATTTATATTATTCTATTATACAGCATAGAGATTTATATTATTCTATTATACAGCCTAAGAGATTTCTTAACACTCACAAAGACTTGAGGAAGACAGTTTATCCTGGAGCAGGGATGGGCGTTAGAAATAATTTTACTATTCTAATAATATCATGCATTTTTCCAGATATTCGAAATATATGGTTTATTTTATTTTTTTCTTCATTTTTGTAAAAAAAAAAATGGTACATATGTTTTTAACCTGAGCATACCTGGAGGGGACGGTATGTGTGAGCTCTGCTGCTGCAGGGGAGGGGAAGGTATGTGTGAGATGGAAAGGGACGAGATAGAGTAGCTAGCTCGTCAGACTTGATACACTAGCTAACTTGTAGCAGCCACAGTGTTATTTATCATCCCATTTGACCGTGCCCTTCTTGACTGGAATAAATTGGAGTAGACTAGAAAAGTAATCTAGCTACCCTGGCTAATTGAGTCTACATTTTGCTGCGATTTTGGTTGCTTGTTGTAGCCCACTCCTTCTCATTTCGCTGATGTTTCATTTCGTAATTTTAATTCCATCTTGCGTTGTATTAGTGATCCGTCATTTCACTTGCTACACATGGAGTCTGACTGTGGTGCCGCTTTACTTGGCCGACAAAACAAGCTACGTGTATATGAAGACTATTTCATGGGGCGCACATCATATAAACTACATTCAAAAGTGTGTTGTTTTATTAGATTGTAGCGGCCCGCACAGATAGCTGTGTGTTGTGTGTTAGGCTATTAGTGAGTTGTGTTGCATTTACCAGTGTTCGCGGAGTCCGACATGGCAATCAACCTGCTATCTGCCAATCACGGGAATGCCTGGAATGTTCTGATGCCGGGCATCCTGGCAATTGGCGGAGTGGCGTGGAGGGGGGTTGGGCAGGGGGATGAAGCATTGGAAGTTAAGACCAGGTTTAGCCATTGTTCTCTCTCTTACGTCTGGCCTTCACAAGAGAAGGTTACGGTTGGTTTGTGGGGTATCCTTCATTTATTTGGCGTGGGCTACGGCCAAACAGTAGCCTGTGTAAAGTTGGGTTAGTAAACCGTCAATTCATAAACTCAAACCTCAGTCTGGGCAATTGTTCCTTTATGATCTAGTCAGGTCATTACAACATTAAGAATTTCAAATGTAATGGTATAGCCTTGTATCTAACATGACATTTAGAAAAAATATGCATATATACTCACAAAAGTGATAGAATACTTTGTTTGCATATTCAAATAAACCTGTCCATCCCTAGCCTGGAGGCATCTATGTCTATTTGCACTGGGAGGATCAGTTGTTTTAAATCAGAAATAATTTGTTTTACTCATGTTCATTTGAAAAATAATATAAAGAAATATATGTTTTATTGTCACACACAGGATGGGTGCAGTGAAATGTGTTGTTTTAAAGGGTCAGCCATAGTAGTATGGCACCCCTTGAGCAAATTAGGGTTTAAGTGCCTTGCTTTTTTTCACCTTGTTGGCTCGGGTAATCGAGCCAGCAACCTTTCGGTTATTGGCCCAATGCTCTAACCGCTAGGCTACCTGACGCACTAACATCTGTGTCCGACAAGGATATTTTTCTTTTTGGTTGACTGTAGAGATTTTAAACTATCACAGTCTGCTCTTGACTTGTGTCCAATTATAGACTAGAAGGAAATGTTCTTCTGATATAAAATATTTGGGATACACACACAGCATGTAAACACAGTCTCACACACACATTGCCCCACACACACTCACCCTCCGGCCTTTACCTCCGCTTCAGCTGGCACAGACCATTCCTAAAAGCCATAGCTTGGGCAGCTAATTAGGCACATGATCTTGACTGAACACCGCAACGAGCACAGCACATTTCCAAGTGGCATCCTGGGTCTCACACCAACCTTTTAGTATGTGTTTATACCAACTGCCTATGGACTCCCTAATCCAGAGAGAGGTCTCCAACAAAGGCCAGATGCACAGTAGAGACATATTGATATAAGTGGCTGAAGGCTGTTTATCAGTCTTTAGTGGTACTGCTCTCACTCACTCATTCATTCATTCATTCATTCATTTTCACACACACTCATCCTCTCTGCTCACTCTTGTGCTCTCTCTCTCTCTCTGTCTCTGTGTGTAAAAAGTGTTTTTTTGTCCTTTCTCCCCAGGTTGGCTTCTTTCCCAGTGAGTGTGTGGAGCTGATAAACGACAAGGTGCCGCAGTCCGTCACCAACTCGGTGCCAAAACCAGGTACTGTATTTCCTCTCGGTGCCAAAACCAGGTACAGTGAGGCATCCGTGACTCTCCTAGCATTCGCTCCTGTAACAGTATAATTTTAAACCGTCCCCTCGCCCATACCCGGGCGCGAACCAGGGACCTTCTGCACACAACGACAACAGTCACCCTCGAAGCATCGTTACCCATCGCTCCACAAAAGCCGCGGCTCTTGCAGAGCAAGGGGAATTACTACTTCAAGGTCTCAGAGCAAATGACGTAACCGATTGAAACGCTATTTAGCGCACACCGCTAACTAAGCTAGCCGTTTCACATCTGTTACACTCACCCCCCTTTTGACCTTCCTCCTTTTTCCGCAGCAACCAGTAATCCGCGTCAACAGCATCAATGTAACAGAATAACTTTACGTCCGTCCCCTCGCCCATACCCGGGCGCGAACCAGGGACCCTCTGCACACATCAACAACAGTCACCCTCGAAGCATCGTTACCCATCGCTCCACAAAAGCCGCGGCTCTTGCAGAGCAAGGGGAATTACTACTTCAAGGTCTCAGAGCAAGTGACGTAACCGATTGAAACGCTATTTAGCGCACACCGCTAACTAAGCTAGCCGTTTCACATCCGTTACACTCCCACTGGGTGCTATGTTGTTTTTGGTGGATAAAGTATATAATAGTTCTTATCAAAAATGTGTTGTTGTGATTTTGACATAATTAACTATAAACTACTAACTAGATATATCTGATATTTATGACAGCAGGAAGCAGTTGGTTATGGAAAATGCATATCAACGTTAGAGTATGATAATGTCTGGTGAGATTGGGGGGGATTCCCAACTGTGATCTCGTCTGTAAGTGTGTGGTGTGATGATGATGTGGATGGGATGTGTGGTGTGTCATGGTGACTGAGCTGCAGCAGGTGCTAGTGCCACTCTGTGGAGGAGTAAGGGTGATGCTCTACACAAGTGTCGGTCTGTCTCAGGCGGCTAGGCCAGCTGAGGCTAAAGCACAGAGCAATGTGAGGGAACACCTATCATGTCATTGCAGAGACCACTGAATGAGTGAAGTCACAACCAACCCAAACATTTCTCATGTTAACTGGCCTTTTTAAATGCATTTCAGGGCTGACTCCACAATACAATAGGGTGAATCCAAAAGGAAAATTTAGTGACTGTATAGACCTAGGGATTGATTGAAGAGACTTGTGTATTCAACACAACACTAGACTGCAAAATAACAACATAAGACCTAGATCATAATATTGATCTCTTTAGTTGAATGTGATGATCTTATATTGGTATGAAGTGTCCAGTGAGAATTCCCACTACTCAACGTTTCACAACTTGAAAAATGAAATCCATAGTTATCGTGCTCTTGAATAACCACCTAAACTCGCGTCTCATGTCTCTATTTGCACAATGTCAATGTTAATCCAATGCAAACACGCATCGCTGATCTATAGGTAGCCAGAGCAAACAGATAAGCCACCTAGCGCACTCATATGAGTATCCAAAAACAAACACGGCCATTCAACCCGTGAGTGTACCATAAAGCCCTATCACAATCAGAAAGTACAGCCAAAACATTCTGATAGGCGTAATAGAAACTCTATCATGCATGGACTTTGACCCCCTCTTACATGGGTAATACTTTTAGATGGATTGTGAAAAGTGCAGCTTATGTCATGTTTCGGAATGACCAGGCTGCCAAGCCCTTTCCATGGCATCCCATCCTATTCATATCTTATATCCTGAGATGACATCCCATTCCCTATAATGCTCTACTTTTGGCCAGAGCTCATGGGCTCTGGCCAAAAGTAGAGCACTATGTAGGGAATGAGGTACCATTTTGGACTCAGCCCCATGTACTCTCTCGATCAGCCACAGACACCTTAAGCTTATCTAAATCAGTCTTGAAAAATTCCCTTCCAATTCAAGGGGTGAATCACCCAATGACTCAGTGTCAGAACCAACCCTTTGGAATTGAGGTGGGAGGCCTGGTAGGAGCAGAACCATGCAAGGCCTGCTGGGAACAATATCAAGGCAAAGGATACAGGGAAGTGGTGACAAAAAAACAACACATCCCATAGGATCCCCATAGGATCCGTAATGAGGAATAGCATCATCACCATAACTATGCTGTCTCAGATGTTGTTAGGGGTTATGGCCCAATGTTATCTCGTGCACAAAATTAAAGGCAATGTTTCTAAGCATATTAGATTGTGTGTTATGCAAATAAAATAATGCATCATGCTGTATCTGTCATACTGTCCTGAATGCACACAAAGAAAGTCAACTCTGTGGAAATGGCTCCTATTTGCTTACCCACCAATTTTAGATCTCCACTCATTGAGTTTCCATATTGGTCACACACCTGAAATTTGCATGTGGCTTTTTACACGGCTTCACTCTGCTCCATGCATGTTTAAGCTTGTTGTTTATTTCACTGTCATCCCCTTTGCCCCCCTCCCTACTTCAGCATTCCCCTGCTCTGGTCTACGGCCGGCCTCCTGGAGTCTCTTCCCACCCTGTGCGTGCTGGTATACACCCCCTCTCCCTATCCCTCTCACAAACACAGGCCCCGTTCAAGTGCAACCTTCTTTCTTTCTTTGAAGTAGTCAATGATTAGAAATTACTGGACAAGTGAAAGCCATGTGATGGAGCCCTTGGGTTCACCTATCTAATCATGCTTAATCACAGATTAGAGGAGGGAGGAAGAAAGGATGCACTTAAGGGCCACACACTTTTCTTACCCACACTGCTTTTCCTCCTTCCACACCTGGTTGTCAAATTCAATAGTCATTGCAACACTTAATGATACTTTGTACTGGCTGACACCAATTTTTACAGTGAAAATTATTTTATTTGCTGACAAAGTTTTGTAGTATTCACTGCCCAATGATGTACTATGAAAGATTTATTCATTTCCTGTATATTAATTGAACTTTAACCAATGCACACATAATGCGTAATGTCCTTTTGTGCCTCCTCCACCAAGTGTCAGATGCCAAGCTATCTGACTGAGTGACAGTCTCGAAAACAGAAAAAAATCTGTTGTTCCTGCCATGTTCCTCCTCTAACAGGACGATCTCTCTCCCTCTCCGTTCCTACCCACCTCTCCTGCCTATCCATCCGTTTGTGTGAATGGCATACAGATTTGGAGATGGAGAGTGTAAAGCAGGACAGTGCATGGGTGACCGACCCGTTAAACTTCTACAGCCTGAGCTCAGGTAGACACGTGTGTCCATCCCTACGTGTGCCTTACCACCCCAGAGCTAACCCACTACTAACGCACACGACACGCTGCTGAGGCACACTGTCTTTCTCTGTCTGTTCACCAAGTCTCTAAAATACCACTACACTAGGACCAGAGTCCGCAGTTCATTCTTAGTTCATTCTTAGTTCTTGGTGCACTCTATGATGTAACTAACACAAGTGCTTTGGTCAAGTTTAGAAAAATACTTTAGGAGCCTTCTCTTTGATGCGTGGAAACTCACTTGAACAGCTAAATCCACTTACTCTCTAACCTGAACACTGTTGTCGGAGTGTAACGTACCCTCCTTTATCAGATTCACTTGCACTAGACTTAATTAGTTGATTACTAGACTATTTCCAATTAATGTGTTGCTGTGTTATTTACCTTTTGTTATTTAGGTTTATCAGGGTTCCTTTTGAGGAGTTGATCCTGCTGCTTTTTTTCTTCAGACCTCTTCAGCGTTCCCCCTATCTGGTTACCAGCCAGCTGTAGTTGTCTACTCTGTTTGATGTAACTTGAAAGACTTTCGGCTGTGGCTGTGGCTGGGTTCTAGACTGGCTTGATTTATTCAAGTCCTCCCTTTAAGACGGGTGCTATAAAAGGATCCTTTGGAGCGTTAAGCTTTGTCCTGCAACAGTAAGGAGCCAAGTCTTCTCCATGGTCACAGAAATGGCTACATTCTTAACAGGAACCCTGACATGTTCAAACATACACTCACCAGCGCCCCTGCATAGAAAATGGTTCCTGTCCTTTTAGCTGGCGAACTAGGTTGAGATTTCTACCTCTGAAATTTCAGAGAGTGAGCAGATTGAAGGCGATCCTTTGCAGTTGGATACACCACTGTATTGAATTGCATTTGGGGGAAAAAAGTTACTTTGGAAAGCTCAGAATTGTTTTTAGCCTTTTTAACTCAAGTTTAAAAGGACATCTGCAAACTGTCTGACTTGGATGGTTACACTGAAGTCTGAGAGACGCAGGTCATCCACACACTTAAACACTGAAGTCTGAGAGACGCACGTCATCCACACACTTAAACACTGAAGTCTGAGAGACGCACGTCATCCATACACTTAAACACTGAAGTCTGAGAGACGCACGTCATCCACACACTTAAACACTGAAGTCTGAGAGACGCAGGTCATCCACACACTTAAACACTGAAGTCTGAGAGACGCACGTCATCCACACACTTAAATACTGAAGTCCAAGAAACGCACGTCATCCACACACTTAAACACTGAAGTCTGAGAGATGCACGTCATCCACACACTTAAACACTGAAGTCTGAGAGACGCACGTCATCCACACACTTAAACACTGAAGTCATCCAGAACGCCGCAGCCCGTCTGGTGTTCAACCTTCCCAAGTTCTCTCACGTCACCCCGCTCCTCCGCTCTCTCCACTGGCTTCCAGTTGAAGCTCGCATCCGCTACAAGACCATGGTGCTTGCCTACGGAGCTGTGAGGAGAACGGCACCTCAGTACCTCCAGGCTCTGATCAGGCCCTACACCCAAACAAGGGCACTGCGTTCATCCACCTCTGGCCTGCTCGCCTCCCTACCACTGAGGAAGTACAGTTCCCGCTCAGCCCAGTCAAAACTGTTCGCTGCTCTGGCTCCCCAATGGTGGAACACACTCCCTCACGACGCCAGGACAGCGGAGTCAATCACCACCTTCCGGAGACACCTGAAACCCCACCTCTTTAAGGAATACCTAGGATAGGATAAAGTAATCCTTCTCACCCCCCCCCCCTTAAAAGATTTAGATGCACTATTGTAAAGTGGCTGTTCCACTGGATGTCATAAGGTGAATGCACCAATTTGTAAGTCGCTCTGGATAAGAGCGTCTGCTAAATGACTTAAATGTAAATGTAAGTCTGAGAGACGCACGTCATCCACACACTTAAACACTGAAGTCTGAGAGACGCACGTCATCCACACACTTAAACACTGATGTTTAAGAGACGCACGTCATCCACACACTTAAACACTGAAGTCTAAGCAACAGTGTGATCAGCTCTGCTGTTTTCTCCAGCCTGACTGCCCTAGTATGGCAGGTGTTTGTCCAGATGTTCTGACCCCACTACTCTTTGAATCTCCTACTTCCTCCCTGGGCTGGAGCTGGCTTCCTGTCTGGGGACCAGTCGAGTGACTTGGGCAGCTGTGAGGAGCGCAAGCGAGCCAAGACAAGAGCTGGATGTGTCTATGAGAGAAGCAAAGTGAGAGATAGAATGTGTGAAGGAGACAGTAATATTTGTCATGATTTTCCCAATGGGGCTTTGGTCAATTTCCCAACACATATGCTCTGGGCCGTGAAAGTATGTGAGGCACAGAGACCTTGTGTAGTTTGGGCCTGTGGGGAATGATTGGGGGAGATTGTCTCAGGAACAGCCCTCATTCTCTTGGATGCGGAATGCGGGTGCTGACGCACCTACTATGACCCTTGGGTCATGTTTTTGGTGTACACACAACTTGTGCATAGTACGCCAATGTGAAAACAAAGGGAATGTTTTTTAGGCTACTTTGAGGGTGTTAAAACCTGTTATGGCGATCCCCTAGGGGAACTCCCCCCCCCATTCAGCTGAAAAGGTGGCGCAGGGAATTCAAAAATATTCTTTAGAAATATTTAACTTTCACACATTAACAAGACCAATATAGCAAATGAGAGATAAACATCTTGTTCATCCACCCATCATGTCCGGTTTTAAAATGTTTTACAGCGAAAACACAACATATATTTATGTTAGACCACCACCAAATCAAAAAAAAAACAGCCATTTTTCCCAGCCAAAGATAGTCACAAAAGCAGGATTAGAGATAAAATGAATCACTAACCTTTTGAAAATCTTCATCAGATGACACTCATATGACATGTTACACAATACATTAATGTTTTGTTCGATAATATGCATATTTATATCAACAAATCTCGGTTTACATTGACGCCATGTTCAGAAATGCCTCCAAAATATCCGGAGGAATTATAGAAAGCTACGCCAGATAACAGAAATACTCATCATAAACTTTGACTAAAGATACATGTTCTACATATAATTAAAGATACACTGGTACTTAAAGCAACCGCAGTGTCAGATTTTTTAAAACCTGTACGAAAAAAACCTACCATGCAATAATCTGAGACAGCACTCAGACGTAAATATATTTCTCCGCCATGTTGGAGTCAACAGAAATACGAAATAACATCATAAATATGACCTTACCTTTGATGATCTTTCATCAGAATGCAGTGCAAGGAGTCCTAGTTCCACAATAAATTGTTGTTTTGTTCCATAATGTCCAATACTAGTGTCCAATTAGCTGCATTTGCTAGCACTTTCAGCTCACGTGCCCAAAAGCTGACGCTGGTCCAGGAGAACTCGAACGAAAACTTCAAAAATATATATTCCAGGTCGAATAAACTGGTCGAACTAAGTAGACAATCAATCTTCATGATGTTATTTTCATATATATCCAATAACGTTCCAACCGGAGCATACGTTTTCATCTGCAGCCAAATGGAACGATGGTGACACCCACAGTCAAATGCGCCACAGGAAAATGGCATTCTGTCGGGACAGTGACTATTTCCCCTCCCATTCGGTCAAAGTTCACACCAGAAGCTCCATTCCACGTTCTACTGAATTAGGACATCTAGTGGAAGGTGTAGGAAGTGCTACCAGATCCATATCTTATTTGGAAGTGGATAAGTGATGACTTGAAATTAGACATGTATTCAGAATTTCACTTACTGTTTGGAAGATTGCCTGCCCTATGAGTTCTGTTATACTCACAGACATAATTCATACAGTTTTAGAAACTTCAGAGTGTTTTCTATCAAATAGTAATAATAATATGCATATATTAGCAATCTAGGACAGAGTAGGATGCAGTTCACTATGGGCACGCAATTCATCCAAAGTGAAAATACTGCCCCCTATCCCCATTAACCTAAAATTACACAAGGACTAGGTTCCAGTTTAACAACGTTTACTAAACCGTATTTCCACAGTACATGGTTGCCATTGCACTCAGGCCAGGTCCATCAGCGGTGAGACTACCGCGCAGGCGTACTAATAACAGAGTGATAGCACCGTAATAACAGAAACATAGGGATACTTTAAACATGAACTTAACTCTTAGAACCACCCATCCCGGATCCGGTATATTTGTCATCAGCAATGTTGAATAGCATAGCGCAATAGTCAACTAATATTACTAGAAAATATTAATATTCATGAAATCACAAGTGAAATATAGCGAAACACAGCTTAGCCATTTGTTAATCACCCTGTCGTCTCAGATTTTGAAATTATGCTTTACAGCGAAAGCAATACAAGCGCTTGTGTAAGTTTATCGATAGCATAACAAAACAATAAGTACACCTAGCATCAGGTAACTTGGTCACGAAAATCAGAAAAGCAATCAAATTCATCCTTTACCTTTGATCTTCGGATGTTTTCACTAACGAGACTCCCAGTTAGACAACAAATGTTCCTTTTGTTCCATAGAGATATTTTTATATCCAAATATCTCTGTTGGTTTGGTGCGTTATGCCCAGGAATCCACCGGAAAGAGCGGTCACGACAACGCAGACAAAAATTCGAAATTATATCCATAATGTACACAGAAACATGTTTAACGTTTTTTATAATCAATCCTCAAGGTGTTTTTCAAATATCTATTTGATAATATATCAACCGGGACAGTTGGCTTTTCACTAGGCCCGGGAGTAACAATGGCCGCCTCTCTCTTTTGCGCACAAATCACTCTGAGAGAGCCCCCACCTATCCACTTACGCAATGTGGTCGTTCACGCTCATTCTTCAAAATAAAAGCCTGAAACTATGTCTAAAGGCTGTTGATGCCTTAGGGAAGCCATAGAAAAAGGAATCTGGTTGATATCCCTTTCAATGGGCAATAGGGATGCATAGGAACACAGGGTTTCAAAATAAGAGTCAATTCCTGATTGGATTTTTCTCAGGCTTGCCTGCAATATCAGTTCTGTTATACTCACAGACAATATTTTTACAGTTTTGGAAACTTTAGAGTGTTTTCTATCCTAAGATGTCAATTATATGCATATTCTAGCATCTGGTCCTGAGAAATAGGCTGTTTACTTTGGGAACGTTATTTTTCCAAACATAAAAATAATTTCCCCAAATATATATATATATATATATATATATATATATATATATATATATATATTTTACAATTTTCTCAATTTTATTTCACTTAGTCCTGCATGTTAGAGCTCGGTGCCTAAGATTTTCACTGTACCCGGCAATCACACCTGCAACCCTGTACATGTGAACTCTGAATCTGAGCTACGTCTGTGCTAAGTGAAATGGGTTTGTTGTGGTGACTGCCTCTTTGAAACAGAATTGTGGTCGTATGCTCCATCGATTTGTACAGCGTTTCCATGCGAGACGTTGTGACCGGCCAGTCCACTCAAGTATGGGTAGCTGCAGCACAATATGATGACTGGAGTATGGGCGAGTGGCTGTGTCGAAGGAGAGTGGGTGTATAGAAAGCAACTCACCTAATTGGGAAGATTTGTGGTGTTGTATCGACATGCCTGCCAACCTGCTTCCTACCTGCTTCCTTTATGGGCAGCTGTAGCAGGACATGTCGCCGGCAGTAGGTACCGTGTCAACTTTCCTTCCCATGGATTCATAGCAGCCTATACAAGAAATAATGAAAATTGATAACCATCTAGATGTCACTTTTATACATGGATACAGTCTACTACTCAATGGGGAGGGCATGAACGGCAACTACACTGGCACTACTGTCTGGCAGGTCCGGCAACTTCATGGGAAGTAGCTACTAGTTGTGAGATCAGTACAGGTGCATCAAAGCTTGGACCAGGAGACTGAAAAATAGCTTCTATCTCAAGGCCATCAGACTGTTACACAGCCATCACTAACACAGAGAGGCTGCAGCCTACATACTGCCTACATGGGGCGGCAGGGTAGCCTAGTGGTTAGAGTGTTGGGCTAGTAACCGAAAGGTTGCAAGTTCGAATCCCCGAGCTGACAAGGTACAACTCTGTCGTTCTGTCCCTGAACATTTTACCCACTGTTCCTAGGCCGTCGTTGTAAATAAGAATTTGTTCTTAACTGACTTGCCTAGTTAAATAAAGGTTAAAAAAATTAAAAAATACAGACTTGAAATCATTGGCCACTCTATCAAATGGATCACTAGTCACTTTAGTAATGCCACTTTAATACTGATGTTTACATATCTCGCATTACTCATCCCATATGTGTGTACTGTACTTTATACCATCTATTGCATCTTGCCTATGCTGCTCAGTCATTGCTCATCCATATATTTATATGTACATATTCTTATTCCATCCCTTTACTTTTATATATTGCGGAAAGATTGTTGCTTCCATCAATGTAATTGTCTGCATCATTTCAAATCCCCCATATATTTTTGGGGTAAATATCCATATACATACATACGTACGTACGTGTGTGTGTTTACATACACCTTAGCCAAGTACATTTTAAACTCAGTTTTTCACAATTCCTGACATTTAATCCTAGTAAAAATTCCTTCTTAGGTCAGTTAAGATCACCACTTTATTTTAAGAATGTGAAATGTCAGAATAATAGAAGAGAGAATGCTTTTATTTCTTTCATCACATTCCCAGTGGGTCAGAAGTTTTCATACACTCATTTAGTATTTGGAAGCATTGCCTTTAAATTGTCTAACTTGGGTAAAACATTTCGGGTAGCCTTCCACAAGCTTCCCACAATAAGTTGGGTGAATTTTGGCCCATTCCTCCTGACAGAGCTGGTGTAACTGAGTCAGGTTTGTAGGCTTCCTTGCTCGCACACGCTTTTTCAGTTCTGCCCACAAATTTTCTATAGGATTGAGGTCAGGGATTTGTGATGGCCACTCAATACCTTGACTTTGTTGTCGATAAGCCGTTTCTCCACAACTTTGGAAGTATGCTTGGGGTCATTGTCCATTTGGAAGACCCATTTGCGACCAAGCTTTAACTTCCTGACTGATGTCTTGCGATGTTGCTTCAATATGTCCACATCATTTTCCTCCCTCATGATGCCATCTATTTTGTGAAGTGCACCAGCCCCTCCTGCAGCTAAGCACCCCCACAACATGATGCTTCCAACCGTGCTTCATGTTGAGATGGTGTTCTTTGGCTTGCAAGCTTACCCCTTTTTCCTCCAAACATAACCATGGTCATTATGGCCAAACAGTTCTATTTGTATATTTCTGTTTCATCAGACCAGAGGGCATTTCTCCAAAAAGTACAATCTTTGTCTCCGTGTGCAGTTGAAAACCGTAGTCTGGGTTTTTTATGGCGGTTTTGGAGCAGTGGCTTCTTCCTTGCTGAGCGGCCTTTCAGGTTATGTCGATATAGACTCGTTTTATTGTGGATATAGATACTTTTGTACCTGTTTCTTCCAGCATCTTCACAATGTCCTTTGCTGTTATTCTGGGATTGATTTGCACTTTTTGCACCAAAGTGCGTTCATCTTTAGGAGACTGTATGATGTCTGCGTGGTCCCATGGTGTTTATACGTGCGTACTATTGTTTGTACAGATGAACGTGGTACCTCTAGCCATTTGGAAATTGCTCCCAAGGATGAACCAGACTTGTGGAGGTCTACAATTTTTCTTCTGAGGTCTTGGCTGATTTCTTTTGATTTTCCCATGTCAAACAAAGAGGCACTGAGTTTGAAGGTAGGCCTTGAAATACATCCACAGGTACACCTCTATTTTACACAAATGATGTCAATTAGCCTATCAGAAGCTTCTAAAAGCCATGACAATTTTCTGGAATTTTCCGAGCTGTTTAAAGGCACAGTCAACTTAGTTTATGTAAACTTCTGACCCATTGGAATTGTGATACAGTGAATTATAAGTGAAATAATCTGTCTGTAAACAATTGTTGGTAACATTACTTCATGTCCTAACTGACTTGCCAAAACTGTAGTTTGTTTGCAAGAAATTTGTGGAGTGGTTGAAAAATTAGATTTAATGATTCCAACCTAAGTGTATGTAAACTTCCGACTTCAACTGTATATACATACATACACATATATGCATGAATATACATACTTTTTTGGGAATATACCTTTATTTTCCCCCTTCCATCCCTTTACTTGGATGTATATGTATTAGGTAGTTGTTGTGGAATTGTTAAATTGCTTGTTGATATTGCTGCATTGTCTGAACTAAACATCCTCTCACTGTCAACTGTGTTTATTTTCAGCATACTTGTAAATATTTGTGTGAACATAAGATTCAACAACTGAGACATAACCTGAACAAGTTCCACAGTCATGTGACTAACAGAAATGGAATAATGTGTCCCTGAACAAAGATGGGGTCAAAGTCAAAAGTAACAGTCAGTATCTGGTGTGGCCACCAGCTGCATTGCATCTCCTCCTCATGGACTGCACCAGATTTGCCAGTTCTTGCTGTGAGATGTTACCCCACTCTTCCACCAAAGCACCTGTAAATTCCCAGACAGTTCTGGGGTGAATGGCCTTAGCCCTCACCCTCCTATCCAACAGGTCCCAGACATTCTCAATGGGATTGAGATCCAGGCTCTTCGCTGGCCATGGCAGAACACTGACATTCCTGTCTTGCAGGAAATCACGCGCAGAACGAGCAGTATGGCCGGTGGCATTGTCATGCTGGAGGGTCATGTCAGGATGAGCCTGCAGGAAGGGTACGACATGAGGGAGGAGGATGTCTTCCCTGTAATGCACAGCGTTGAGATTGCCTGCAATGACAACAAGCTCAGTCTGATGATGCTGTGACACATCGCCCCAGACCATGACGGAACCTCCACCTCCAAATCGATCCTGCTCCAGAGTACAGCCCTCAGTGTAACGCTCATTCCGTCGTCGATAAACGTGAATCCGACCATCACCCCTGGTGAGACAAAACCACGACTCATCAGCGGAGGGCATTTTTTGCCAGTCCTGTCTGGTCCAGCGATGGTGGGTTTGTGCCCCTAGGCGACGTTGTTGCCGGAGATGTCTGGTGAGGACCTCCCTTACAAGAGGCCTACAAGCCCTCTGTCCAGCCTTTCTCAGCCTATTGCGGACATTCTGAGCCCTGATGGAGGGATTGTGCGTTTCTGGTGTAACTCGGGCAGTTGTTGTTGTTATCCTGTACCTGTCCCGCAGGTGTGATTTTCGGATGTACCCGATCCTGTGCAGGTGTTGTTACACGTGGTTTGCCACTGCGAGGACGATCAGTTGTCCGTTCTCTCTCCCTGTAGCGCTGTCTTAGGCGTCTCACAGTACGGACATTGCAATCTATTGCCCTGGACACATCTGCAGTCCTCATGCCTCCTTGCAGCATGCCCAAGGCACATTCACACAGATTGGTGTTTTTCAGAGTCAGTAGAAAGGCCTCCTTAGTGTCCTAAGTTTTCATAACTGTGACCTTAATTGCCTACCGTCTGTAAGCTTGACTTAACGACTGTTCCACAGGTGCATGTTCATGAATTGTTTATTGTGAATTGAACAAGCAGTGTTTAAACCCTTTACAATGAAGATCTTAGAAATTATTTGGATTTTTACGAATTATCTTTGAAAAAGGGACATTTCTTTTTTAGCTGAGTTTAGATGCACAAGCATTTCGCTACACTCGCAATAACATCTGCTAACCATGTATATGTGACCAATACAATTTTATTTGATTTATCAGGGTGACAGTCACAGTAAGCACATCATAAGTACTTTTAATAAAAAATAAACAATCATCAGTTTTATAACTGAAAATGTACAATTATTTGTCTTTTCCACAAGCCCA
The DNA here is from genome assembly GCF_023373465.1 of Oncorhynchus keta. NCBI lineage: Eukaryota > Metazoa > Chordata > Actinopteri > Salmoniformes > Salmonidae > Oncorhynchus > Oncorhynchus keta. Next base: position 25,691,732 of record NC_068431.1, read on the forward strand.
AATCGTTCCTTTCGGCACACCCACTCCTTACCACATGCCTGCTACTCTCCTTTCTACACGCCCACTTGCCCATACTCCGTTCGCAGCAACCCTCTTCTCAGTTCATTGGTCTAGTTGGGTTGTAAACTGACACGGGAGGGGGCTGGTTTAACTGAAAGGAAAGAATGCTGTGACGAAAGTTTTCCTGCGGGGCGATTGAACTCATAGTAGACTCGCTGAGGAGTGAGAAGCACACTTATCCTAATCCTATTTTTGACTACTATTCACTGTCCATGGGTAGCCCTACATTTTGTGATTGTCAGGTGAAGTTTTGTCGGCGGTGTCTTTTGAAATAATTAGTCGTATTAACCAAATTATAAGGAGTCACAGTACGAGCATCTGTAAGGAAATGCCTACAGTTTACCTTGGATCCCCTATTTAAAGTCCTGTCATAAAGGGAGAATCCCACTGAAACGCAGGTAAGAATGTATTACTGTAGAATGTATTACTGTATGGGATTTAATTTGTAGCCTAGTATAGTGTGTATTTCCATTGTATCTGGGGGGTTAGAACTGTCTTTGCCCCTTAATTCAGTTTATTTGTCACTTATTCACTGCTTTCTCACCTAAATTCTGAAATGATGTTGTCAATCGATGAAAGTTCAAGCCGTTTTGTTGATCTTCTCTGAAATTATTTTTATTTGATTTACGTGATGTGGGCAGTCATGTCATTTAGTCTAGTAGCACAGTTGTTGAAATTCAAATCAACCCTAACATTCCTTTGACAATTGCTCTAAAATGATTACTTAAACTCAGTGGGAGGGAAATAGACAACTATGTCTCAGGTTGAAACTGCTCATGCTTTCAATGACTGTCATTTGTGAGGGTCTATTAATATTCAACAGTAGTTAGGTTTAAGTGTCCTATAGGCAGACCTATTTATGTTAAGACTCCTTCGGAATTTCCTTATGCTCACAAGAACAGTGTTGCGTTTTCTTTACACCCTTGATATCTCCTGTGAGTCGTGGCAATTACATCATATAATGACATGCATTAAATTGATTCATAGCTTTGAGATACCACATTGATCCTTTAGAGGTCTATTGGGCTTTGTAGTTTGCATGTCATCAACCTTATCTTACAAAGGCTGAGATGGATGTCTTATAAAGCAGTTTCATGTGGACTCCCTGAAAATAAGACGTCAGAATGAACTCACTCTGGTCACCCAAGACAAATATTGCTCTATTTGTTAGTTGTCTTAAAGGACCATTTGCATAGTTGTCCTGTGAGACCACACACTTTTGGCTGATGTCATCCCTCTCTCAGCCAGAACTCTCTGTTACTCCAATAGGGTATTCAGCTTGGAACAATCAGCCATTCTGGCCTGGCTGTGACATGCTCCAGCGCTCTCATACCCAAACAGAGATCACTGTCTCCCAGGACCACATTTAATGGGCAGATGCAATTCTACTGTTTGCTTTGGACACAACATTGCTCCCACTGGCAATTAAAGCTTTTGGGGGGGCTAACTGGATAGGTCCATATTATACTGTTACTGTTGTCATCTCTCAATGGTGTCATTTCTAAATATTCTATAGCAGTTTTCCCCATGGAATACCATAGGACCTGCCTTGGTGAAGAATGTAAACATTGGCTCATTGCAGAACAATGCTCCCCCCTCTATAAAAGTGATTGATGTGGTTGTAAACGGGGGGATGGGGGGTAATTGAGCAGGTAAATGGAGCGGTCAAGCCTGTTGAACATGAGCGGGTTGCAAAAAGGCTCTGCTAAATAGAGCATGAAGTTGACATAATAGTTGGATTCCTCGACATCCCTCTCCAGTAGTATTGTTGGACTGATGTTGCAAGTAGATAAGATATCAATCGACAGACTTGATATCCGTTGTACTGTACTTGGAAATGCAGGGTTTAGTGTCATGGCATCAGTATAACCTGTCATTGTTATCTTGGCAACAATCTCAATACAGAAGTTTCAAACAATGCACCTCAAACTAATTTCTACATTGTGGTTTTGCACCTACGGTTGGCCTGCACGCATCCCTTGAAACGACCCAGCCTAATGGAATGGGATATGGCAGTTGATGTGTGGGCCAGCATCCGAGAGGGAGCGTGGTGTTTGCTGTGATGTCAGTAACGGTTACTTTACCACGCATCTGGTCCCTGAGCGCATTGGGGCCTCCATCGCCTGTCACACGTGCGCTCCTGCAATCTCAACAGTTTTGATAGCTCGCAGTCCAAGTTTTGGCTCCACTTCTTCTCACTCGCTGTCTCTCTCGCACTCTGTTGTCTCCATCTCTGTCCTTCTCCCCCTTTGTTATTCTTTCTCCCTCTCCACGTTAGTTCAGCAGCAGTCATGGCGTGGAGAGATTGGAAATGATCCTGCCCCAGAAATATATATATATTTTTATTCAGATGCTTATATTTCCTACTGATATCCTGATCCAAATGTTTCACTGGATAATCTTGGGAATGAGCCATAAATGTAGGGGAAGGGGAAGCAAAAATATTGTCAAGAAAGCTGCTTTATTACAAATACATTACCGTTCAAAAGTTTGGGGTCCCTTAGAAAAATCCTTGTTTTTTAAAGAAAAACACCATTTTTGTCCATTAAAATAACAGCAAATTGATCAGAAATACAGTGTAGACATTGTTAATGTTGTAAATTACAATTGAAGCTGGAAACTAAAATATCTACATAGGCGTACAGAGGCCCATTATCAACAACCATCACTCCTGTGTTCCAATGGCATGTTGTGTTAGCTAATCCAAGTTTATCATTTTAAAAGGCTAATTGTTCACAAGAAAATCATTTTGTAATTATGTTAGCACAGCTGACAACTGGTGTTCTGATTAAAGAAACAATATAACTGGCCTTCTTTAGTCTAGTTGAGTATCTGGAGCATCATCATTTGTGGGTCTTATTACAGGCTCAAAATGGCTAGAAACAAATATCTTTCTTCTGAAACTTGTCAGTCTTCTTGTTTTGAGAAATGATCAATGTTGACTGAGAGGATAGCTATGCAGTGCAATGTGGAATGTTATTGTTAGCTTCCTATACAGTGGCACTTAACTGTGAAAGTTGTAAAGATAAAGAACAGACAGTAGCTGCTTTGTGTTGACTCTGATCGGAGTGTGTGCATGTCCACGCGAACACCCGCGTGTTTGCTTACCTCCGTCTGCATTATGTTGGCATAATTTCATACGGCTCCTTACACCACCTTAAAAGTCCTAATTAATGACGTTTGCCTTTCAAAATGTCGTAAAAGTATTTTCTAACTGTATGAGCATTGTGAAATATCATTACGGTCAACCACACCAGTTTTGTCACAACAATAATAATTATCCCCAAACTATCAAAATTCCACATAAATTTCCCCCTCAGGAATCCAAGAGTTCCACATGCAAATCTCAGGGTGAGGCTGCTGGCTCTTATTTGACTTGCTGTGGACTGCGGGGACTTCCACTGTGTCCAACCACCCGAAGAGCAGCTCTCTGCCCCGCTGACCATGACTCAGCCATTTTCTAGGTTTTCAAATGCATACCATGATATAAGAAGGTTTCAGCAACCGCTGGGAAATTTTTACATCACCTTGATCCACTAACCCGAATGCTGGTCTTCAGCTTGCTCACTACAGTACCTTCAGGAAGTATTCACACCCCTTTACTGTTTCCAAAGATTAAAATGGATTTCATTGTCATTGTTTTGTCAACGATCTATACAAAATACTATAACGTTATAGTGGAAGAAACATTTGTAAAAATATAAATATATATGAAAAATAAAACACTAATATATCTTGATTAGATAAGTATTCAACCCCCTGAGTCAATACATGTTAGAATCACCTTTGGCGAGTCTTTCTGGGTATGTCTCTAAGAACTTTGCACGTCTGGATTGTACAATATTAGCACTTATTATTTATTACATTATTTTTTTCCCGAGATTTTCAAGCCGATTTAGCAAAAACAATGTAACTAGGCCACTCAGGAACATTCAATATCGTCTTGATAAGCAACTCCAGTGTATATTTGGCCTTGTGTTTAGGTTACTGTCCTGCTGAAAGGTGAATTTGTCTCCCAGTGTCTGTTGGAAAGCAGACAACGAGATTTTCCTCAAGGATTTTGCCTATGCTTTGCTCTATTCTGTTTATTTTTATCATAAACTCCCTAGTCCTTGCTGATGACGAGCATACCCAGTACATAATGCAGCCGCCACCATGCTTGAAAATATGAATGGTACTCAGTGATTTTTTTTTGTTTTGTCTTTTTACTTCACCTTTATTTAACCAGGTAGGCTAGTTGAGAACAAGTTCTCATTTTCAACTGCGACCTGGCCAATATAAAGCATAGCAATTTGATACATACAACAACACAGTTACACATGGAATAAACAAAACATAATCAATAATACAGTAGAACATGCTTTGTAAGTAGGAAAACCTGCAAAATCGGAAGTGCATCAAATACTTGTTCTCCCCACTGTAGGAAGCCAATTCCAGATTTAATTTTGGATTGGAGATGCTTAATGTGAGTCTGGAAGGAGAGTTTACGGTCTAACCAGGCACCTAGGTACCTAGGTATTTGTAGTTGTCCACATATTCTAAGTCAGAGCCGTCCAGAGTAGTGATGCTGGATGGGCGAGCAGGTGCGGGCAGTAATCTGTTGAATAGCATGCATTTAGTTTTACTTATGTTTAAGATCAGTTGGAGGCCATGGAAGGAGAGTTGTATGGCATTGAAGCTCGTCTGGAGGTTAATTAACACAGTGTCCAAAGAGGGGCCAGAAGTATACAGAATGGTGTCGTTGGCGTAGAGGTGTACCAGAGAATCACCAGCAGCAAGAGCAACATCATTGATGTATACAGAGAAGAGAGTCGCCCGAGAATTGAACCCTGTGGCACCCCCATAGAGACTCCGGACAACAGGCCCTCCAATTTGACACACTGAACTCTATCAGAGAAGTAGTTGGTAAACCAGGCGAGGCAATCATTTGAGAAACCAAGGCTTTGAGTCTGCCAATAAGAATGTGGTGATTGACAGAGTCGAAAGCCTTGGCCAGGTCGATGAATACGGCTGCATAGTAATGTCTCTCATCGATGTCAGTTATGATGTCGTTTAGGACCTTGAGCGTGGCTGAGGTGCACCCATGACCAGCTCTGAAACCAGATTGCATAGTGGAGAAGGTACGGTGGGATTCGAAATGGTCGGTAATCTGTTTGTTGACTTGGCTTTCGAAGACCTTAGAAAGACAGGGTAGAATAGATATAGGTCTGTAGCAGTTTGGGTCTAGAGTGTCACCCCCTTTGAAGAAGGGGATGACCGCGGAAGCTTTCCAATCTTTGGGAATCTCAGATGATACAAAAGAGATTTTAGAAAGCGAGGGTCCGGATTGTCTAGCCCGGCTGATTTGTAGGGGTCCATATTTTGCAGCTCTTTCAGAACATCAGCTATCTGGATTTGGGTAAATGAGAAATGGTGGGGGCTTTGGCGGGTTGCTGTGGAGGGTGCCGGGCAGTTGACCGGGGTAGGGGTAGCCAGGTGGAAAGCATGGCCAGCCATAGAGAAATGCTAATTGAAATTCTCAATTATAGTGGACTTATCGGTGGTGACAGTGTTTCCTAGCCTCAGAGCAGTGGGCAGCTGGGAGGAGGTGCTCTTATTCTCCATGGACTTTAGTGTCCCAGAACTTTTTTGAGTTTGTACTACAGGATGCAAATTTCTGTTTGAAAAAGCTAGCCTTAGCTTTCCTGACTGCCTGTGTATATTTGTTCCTAACTTCCCTGAAAAGTTGCATATCACGGGGGCTATTCAATGCTAATGTGCTGGTCAAAGGCAGACAGGTCTGGAGTGAACCAAGGACTATATCTATTCCTAGTTCTAATGTTTTTGAATGGGGCATGCTTATTTAAGATGGTGAGGAAGGCACTTTTAAAGAATAGCCAGGAATCATCTACTGACGGGATGAGGTCAATGTCATTCCAGGTTACCCCGGCCAGGTCAATTAGAAAGGCCTGCTCGCAGAAGTGTTTTAGGGAGTGTTTGACAGTGATGAGGGGTGGTCGTTTGGTGGCAGATCATTACGGATGCAGGCAATAAGGCAGTGATTGCTGAGATCTTGATTGAAAACAGCAGAGGTGTATTTGGAGGGCGAGTTAGTTAGGATGACATCTATGAGGGTGCCCGTGTTTACGGATTTGGAGTTGTACCTGGTAGGTTCATTGGTAATTTGTGTGACATTGAGGGCATCAAGCTTGGATTGTAGGATGGCCGGGGTGTTAAGCATGTCCCAGTTTAGGTCACCTAGTAGCACGAGCTCAGAGGATAGATAGGGGTAATCAATTCACATATGGTATCGAGGGCACAGCTGGGGGGCTGAGGGAGGTCTATAGCAAGTGGCAACAGTGACTTGTTTCTGGAAAGGTGAATTCTTAGAAGTAGAAGTTCAAATTGTTTGGGTACAGACTTGGATAGTAAATACAGAACTCTGCAGGCTATCTTTGCAGTAGATTGCAACACCGCCCCCTTTGGCAGTTCTATCTTGGGGGATAATGTTATAGTTACGGTGGAGATTTCAGGGTTTTGGGGGGTTTTCCTAAGCCAGGATTCAGACACTGCTAAGACATCCGGGTTGGCAGAGTGTGCTAAAGCATTTAGTAAAACAAACTTAGGGAGTAGGCTTCTAATGTTAACATGCATGAAACCAAGGCATAAGTCCACAAATGAGAGCACCTGGGGAGTCGGAGAGGAGCTAGGCACTGCAGGACCTGGATTAACCTCTACATCACCAGAGGAACAGAGGAGAAGTAGGATAAGGGTATGGCTAAATGCTATACTAACTGGCCGTCTAGCACGTTCGGAACAGAGAGTATAAGGAGCAGGTTTCTGGGCACGATAGCATAGATTCAAGGCATAGTGTACAGACAAAGGTATGGTAGGATGTGAGTACATTTGAAGTAAACCTAGGCATTGAGTAATGATGAGAGAGATATAGTCTCTAGAGATGTTTAAACCAGGTGATGTCATCGCATATGTAGGAGGTGGAACAACATGGTTGGTTATTATATATATATATATATATATATAAGACAGTAATCACTAACCAGGACAGTAATGGACGAGGCATGTTGATATTAGAGAGAGGCATGCGTAGCCAAGTGAACATATGGGTCCAGTGAGTGGTTGGGCTGACTGGAAACGCGTCGATTCAGACAGTTAGCAGGCCGATGTTAACACGCTAACAGTTAGTAGGCCGGGGCTAAACAAGTTAGCAGTTAGCAGACCGGTGCTGGCAAGCTAACAGTTAGCCGACTGGGTTAGCAGGCAAACAGTTAGCAGGGGCTAGCAGTTAGCAGACCGGGGCAGGCAAGCTAGCAGTTAGTAGACCGGGGCTAGCAAGTTAGCCTTTGGGAGACGTCGCGATGGGGGTAAGTCTGTTTTTGCCTCTTCGTGCAGTGACGTCGATAGACCAGTCGTGGAGTTAGTAGGGTTCCAAGTAGCTCTAGGTAGCTAGCAGGTTAGCAGAATGGGCCTTCAGCAGGCATCACGCCTGAGGGGCCTGTTGGAATCCTCGGGAAGATTATGTCAGTATTGCAATCGTAGAGGATTGGCGGGATTCCGTGCCCCGTACTGGCAGTAGAAGGGGTCCGGATATTGTAAGCCCAGGAGTGGGCTTCAGTGGTAGCACAGGAGCCCTGTCCGGGCTAGCTTCAGGCTAATTGGTGCTTCCTCCGGGATGGAAATGCTAGCCAGGAGTGGTCACCAGAATTGCGGTTAGCTAATTGCAAAGATCCAGATGAAAATGTTCTGAGTTTGCTGTAGGAATCTGGGGATATGGAGAGAAATAGGTCCGTTATGCTCTGGTTTAAGTCACGTTGTTCGAACTGGCGAGAGCTTTCCGAGCTAAAGGTTAGCTGATGACCGCTAGCAATTGTTTGCTAACTGATAGCTGGTAGGTTGTTAGCTGGCTAGCTTCAGTTGAGGGATTCCAGATCCGAGGTAAATATAAATACATTTAGAAGTTAATGTTTAGGAAAATATTTTTAAAAGATATGCGAAGAAAAAGATATACACAAGGGACACGACAGGACAAAAGCCAAAGACGTCTGACTGCTACGCCATCTTGGAAAGTGATGTGTTTATGTTGAATTTGCCCCAAATATAATGCTTTGTATTCAGAACATAAAGTTAATTATTTTGCCACATTTTTTGCAGTTTTACTATAGTGCCTTATTGCAAACAGGATGCATGTTTTGGAATATTTTTATTTTCAGACTACCTTCTTTCGCTCAGTCAATTAGGTTAGTATTGTGGAGCAATTACAATGTTGTTGATCCTTCCTCCGCTTTCTCCTATCACGGCCATTAAACTCTAACTGTTTTAAAATCACCATTGGCCTCATGGTGAAATCCCTGAGCTGTTTCCTTCCTCTCCGGCAACTGAGTTATCAATGACGCCTGTATCTTTGTGGTGACTGGGTGTATTAATACAACATCCGAAGTGTAATTAATAAATTCTCCATGCATAAAGTATTATTCAATGTCTGCTTTGTTTGTTTGTTCTTTACCCATCTACCAATAGGTGCCCTTTACAAGGCATTAGAAAACGTCCCTGGTCTTTGTGGTTGAGTCTGTGTTTGAAATTCACTGCTGGAATTAGGGACCTTACAGATAATTGTATGTGTGGGGTACAGAGATAAGGTTGTCATTAAAAAATCATGTTAAACACTATTTTTAACTCCTGAACTTATTTAGTCTTGCCATATCAAAGAGGAATACTTATTGACTTAAGATATTTCAGCTTTACATGTTTTATTTATTTGAAGAAAAAAACTATGGGTGTTATTACCTTCCGAAGGCACTGCATAAAATCAGAGTTGCAGCAGTGCTTTACCCAACCCTGTGAGATAGTTTACCATATGTTTTCCATCTTGGAGGCTTTCGCCAAAGATAGCTTAAACAATGACCTCGTCATTGTCCCACAATCAGTTTGATTTTCCGAAGAGTGTCTCTGGAATTGCCCCTTCACTGTCAGCAGAGTTGACATTGAGCAGAGAAGTCTTCAGACAACTGCAAAGTCTTTCTTGCCTTGCAGGCTTGCGCTCCCATCAGCTTCTGTTGATGTGGGTTCCTGAATAACATTGACAGCTTGTGTAAGCTGATACAATTGCTCTGTCAGCCCTACATGATATGCAAAGCCCTTTTGATGCCTCAACGGTTGGTAACAAAGCTGCCTCATAGGGAAAATTCTGGTTCCAATCAGCTGAGAATTTAGCAATGCCGAAAGGATGGTTCATGATTTAGAAGCGGTGTGCTTCTCGTACTCAATATAAACACAAATGAAAGTACTTTCGGTATTTTTCTGTGGTGAAGAGAGTGGACTCACTCAGAAAAGTTGTCCCTGGAATAGGGTTACGTATTTTGTTTGTAGTCTGTAGAGCAGGGCTGCCAAATTCCAGTCCTGGAGGTCTGAAACACTTCTGGTTTTAATCTTCCCCCTCTAAACAGGGACTGATTCAGACCTGGGACACCAGGGGAGTGGAATTAACTACCAGGTAGAAACCAAAAACATAAATGTTTTGGCCCTCCAGGACTGGAATTAGGCAGCCTTGCTGTAGAGGGAAAGTTGATTCCCCAACGTGTCGGACGGTACAGCCAGCTTATTTCTGCTCCGTTGGAGAATGTGTCTCCACTTTTTCACGGGAAATTTGACTCTGGGATCTACAATTTGCAGTGGAGGATTTGTGAACAAAAGTTTGCAGGCATGCCAACTCCATTGTTCTCTCTGAAAGCTGAGGTTTTTTTCTCACAATTTTCCAAATGGAGAAAACAACTGGGCCTATACTTTGAAAGGCTTAGACCTTTTTCTAGACCCATTGTCTTTAATGAGGGGCTTTGGTTTGTCTTTCATATTGAGGTGGTGATTCTGGTGGAGGATGTTTGCAGTTGCCCTCGAATTTAAATTGAGGAATGAAGCTGAATACAGTCTCAAGAAATCTTCCCATGGTGTAATAAATGGCTGGCATTAGAAGAAGATTTTTTTTTTTATGTATTGGTTGGGACTGGCTTATTCACACACACCTCTGGTCTGTTATATGTTTCCATTGAACCTTGGATCATAAATGCAGCATAACCTTGGATTAAAAATAATCAATAATCTAATGAAAGCCAGGTCTTGCAGCTCACCTTACTGGTATGTTTGCATCACTTTGCCAGCTCACCATTTTAAATGGGTTATTTCACGTTACATGGACAGTCAACACCAGCTGAACATGTGAGTGTGTGTTAAACATATTGTATGTGTGTGTCTCTCTTTCCTGGCAGTGTCTAAGAAGCACGGGAAGCTGATCACGTTCCTGCGCACCTTCATGAAGTCCAGGCCCACCAAGCAGAAGCTGAAGCAGCGGGGCATCCTCCGGGAGAGGGTGTTTGGCTGTGACCTTGGGGAGCACCTCCTCAACTCGGGCCATGATGGTGAAACACTCCCTTTCTTTCTCTCTCACAAACACACAGGTACATTCAATCTCTGACACATAAATGTGGAAGTTCTTCAGCTTTGACCTCAACTGTGGTATTGAAGGCTTGAAACGCACACATGCAAACACTAAAATACTGAGATGTGTTCTCAGGATTAACGGTCACCCTTCTTTGTGCATGATGGTCACTCACACTATGGTACAAGAGTCCGACTAGTCGCCACCTAACAGTGGCTGTATAGCAGGGCTTGGCTCAACTCCGGTAGAGGCTTGAGCAGGGTTGGGCTGTTGTTGACTCACGCCCTACAGCTTTACGGTCCGTGCATGCAGAATGAACCCGACCACCCTCTGCGCCCTGGGAGGGTTGCTACGGCGACCGTGGCAACTTAGAGGGTGTAAAGGTCAGGTCAGTAGCGTGGTTACAGGGAGATGTTTTCCTCTCCACTGATCTGGAGCCAGAGGGATCTGGCAACACATGCTTTGTTTGCCCCCAAATCCATCCTGAGCTGTCTGTTCTGTCTGCCTGCACTACTACCACCCAAACAACCTCCTCTCCCCCCATTCCCCTCCCTCTTCTACTCTGTTCAAATGGGCTCTCACCACAGTGCTGTAAAGCGGCATTACAGTGGCACATTTTGTGCACAAATTTGTTTACATCCCTGTTCGTGAGTATTTCTCCTTTGCCTTGATAATCCATCCACCTGGCAGGTGTGGCATATCAAGAAGGTAATTAAATAGCATGACCATCACTCAAGTGCACCTTGTGCTGGGGACAATAACAGGCCACTCTAAAAAGTGCAGTTTTGTCACAAGTTTTAAGGGACCATGTAATTGGCATGCTGACTGCAGGAATGTTGATATATCGTGACGAGATCCTGAGGCCCATTGTCGTGCCATTCATCCGCCGCCATCACCTTATGATAATGCACGGCCCCATGTAGAGCTGGGCGATATATCAAATACATTTGATTAATTCTAATGTTTTTTTTACACAATATTCCAAATCCCTGTATATCAAGGTTTTGTTATTTTTTGTTTTTATAAGCGTTTGTCTGCTTATTCTCGTGTTGTATTTTTGGTCTTGTCTCTTTCGCTCCTCTGTGCTGTGTTGTGCGCCTTCCCATTTACACCCGCGATCTGTATATACTGAAGAGATGCAGGATTCCGCCTTAACAGTGGGAGTCATCACAAAGGGGGGAGGTCAAGCATCAAGTTTTGGTCCAAAATAAGCACATAGAAATGCATTGGCCTTATTTTGGACAGATTTTTGCAAGAGTTAAATGACCTCTCCCTGCCTCACGCCAACAAAGTTCAGAGATCACATCTTCCTCCTTGACAAGAAGTTTCAACTAACTATTTGCATTTGAGGTTTGGTCCAACAGAATGGGTCATATGGACACCAAAACACATTGAGACATTTATTTTATTGTAATAGAGAAGTTAACTTTTCTGGCTATCCCCTTTTTCATGTCTCAACTCCTCCAAGTAGAGTTTCTCTCTCTCTCTCGCCCTGTGTCTCTCTCTGCCCTTGCAGCAGGCCATGACTTGTTATCTGATGATCTTATCCAGATAGCCACCGAGTCTACTGCTCTCTCTGCTCTGTGCTGACCACTGGCCAGAGGAAGTAGGTGTTTTTTTCACAAACAGCCAGTGGTGGTAGGATATTGATTTGCTAGGCTGCAGTGATGGAGAAAGGAAATAAGGACCCTTTTTGGGCCTTGGTCTCGGACACTCAACAGAAGTTTGTGTTTTTCTTTATCAGAGAAGGTCAAATATTCTCTCAGTCCAAAACCCCTCGTAGCTGGTGTTCCCTTGAGGAAGAATATATGCACGCTCTTTAGAAAGGAAACGTCTATACATTATTAAAGGGTGCACATTTATTGCAGTGTTCCGGTGCACATCTATTGATTGAAGTAGAGATGCCCTTTAAAGGTGTCTTTCTCTCCCTCTCTCTCTCTCTCACACTCTCACTCTCTGACATTGTGGTGTTTGTTTGCTGTTACAGTTCCCCAGGTACTCAAGAGCTGCACAGAGTTCATTGAGAAGCATGGCGTGGTGGACGGCATGTACCGCCTCTCTGGAATCGCCTCCAACATCCAGAAACTACGGTTAGACACACACACACACACACACAGTCAAACACACAAATTTGGCAGCACTATCTGTTAAACATGGGTCTGCCTCATAGGGCATTCATAGAAGTGATCTCAAGTGTACACCCGCCATCAACTTCTGAGAATTTGTTTATCCCTCGGTATTGAGAGAAAACAAAGCGTTTTAACACCGTGGACCTTGACTACCAGGTGCCATTGTACTCAATCAATATCAGTTCATGTTCAATGAATACAACTCTCGTCACATGAAGTAAGGGGTGGAACCCAACTCCCAAAGATAATCCACGTATGCCATACATCACATAACAAATTCCATCAAAGATTACTGGCACTGTAAACAAAAAATCTCATTTATCTTTTCCTTCGCATGCGATATGTGGATTTTCCTCTGTGTAGGCACAGTGGGCATCCCTCGACAACAATGTGTGTGGGTGCGTGCGTGTGGAAGTCCCTCGTCAACCTATTGACTGACTATAACTTGTAGAAAAAGATGAGCCCAAACTGTTCTTTTCCCATCACATTTTTGTGCTGTTCGTTTTGTCCTCTGAAACAGTCCAAGTAACTGCCAACTGCCAACCGCCAACCCCGATGTCAGCTCACCCTGTAACTTTAACATTTTGGACAGGGAAGAGGATGGAATGTTTGGCGCCTCGAAGCCAACCCTGAAATATATATATTTTTTGTATTTATGGGGCTTTCTTGTCTTTTTTCCCCCCTCCTTTAATAAGTATAACCCTTAACCGGCAATAAGTATTTACATGGTTTAGCTCAGGATTGAGATTTAAGAACCACCTCAAAATCAACATTTCCATTTGTTAAAGATGCACTATACAGAAATTGCTCCGCCATTTCCTGGTTTCCACAAAAACTGTTGCGATAAATAGGAAATGTGCCCATTTGGTCTTGGCACGTGCCAACAGCTCGCAGATGCGGGTAGGCTAGTCTACATGAGGTTATTATGGAAAAAGAGTGAGAATATTTGTCAAATGCAGTCAAGCATCGATTATAATGTCACCAGAATAAGACCCTCAATATTTGTTGAAAAGGAGCAACAAGCTCATTACTGTGCACTTTCACCAAGCTGAAGTTTATCGTAACTCATTCCATCTGTAGCCTAGGAAACTGCATGGTTTCCCAAGTCATAGTGGGAGGACCACACACCATAATCATTGTGTTTACTTCGATATTGTGGTTATTATATAGATATTTACGCATAAATGATTTTCCACTTCCATTTCTCACATTATTTATTTTACTGACATAAAAAGATCTATGTCATGACTTCACATGCTTAAAACTGTGGATAAAAACTTGGTTAATGTATGTCTCTCTCAATTCTCTTTCCCTCTCTCTCTCTCTTTCTCTCCCTCCCTCCACTAGGCATGAGTTTGACTCAGAGCAGATCCCCGACCTGACTAAAGACGTGTACATCCAGGACATCCACTGTGTAGGCTCCCTGTGCAAGCTCTACTTTCGTGAGCTGCCCAACCCCCTGCTCACCTATCAGCTCTACGAGAAATTCTCTGTAAGCACCTTCTCTTGGCACAGCGTAGGCACCCTCCCTGAGTGTCCTTCTCCACCCAAAATAAACAAATCCCGCTTTCCCACACTAACATGTTGCTAGATGGTATTTATTAGGTTTCGCACAGTCCAGAGCTGGAGTCGAATTTCCATGTCCAAAATGTACTGAACAAAAATTTAAACGCAACAATTCCTAAGTTACATTTCATATAGGGAAATCAGTCAATTCAAATAATTCATTACGCCCTAATCTATGGATTTCACATGACTGGGAATACAGATATGCATCGGGTACAGATCCTTGCGACATGGGGCAGTGCATTATCATGCTGACACAAGATGATGGCTGCGGATGATTGGCACGACAATGGGCCTCAGCATCTCGTCACGGTATCTCTGTGCATTTAAATTGCCATCGATAAAATGCAATTGTGTTCGTTTTCCGTAGCTTATGCCTGCCCATACCATAACTCCACTGCCACCATGGGGCACTTTGTTCACAACGTTGACATCAGCAAACCGCTTGCCCACACTATACCATACCCATGGTCTGCCAGTTAAACGTACTGCGAAATTCTCTAAACTGGCATTGTGGTAGTGAAATTATCTGGTGGACCTTCCTGCAGTCAGCATGCCAATTGCACGCTCTTTCAACACTTGAGACATCTGAGGCCTCCCGAGTGGCAAAGCGCACTAAGGTACTCCCTCGCAGTGCTCGAGGCGTCACTACAGACCCGGGTTCGTTCCCGGTTAGGCCGGGGGGGCTTTACTTTGCACATCGCACTCTAGCGACTCCTTGTGGCGGACCAGGTGCCTGCAGGCTGACCTCGGTCGTCAGTTGACGGTGTTTCCTCTGACACATTGGTGCGGCTAGTGTTAAGAAACGCGGTTTGGCGGGTCAAGTTTTGGAGAATGCATGTCTCGACCTTCGCCTCCTGAGTCCGTTAGGGAGTTGCAGTGATGAGACCAGATTTGGGAGAAAATGGGGGTAAAATACAAAAATAATTTCTGTGGCATTGTGTTGTGACAACTGCACATTTTAGTGGCCTTTTATTGTCTCCAGCACAAGGTGCACCTGTGTAACAATCATGCTGTTTAATTAGCATCTTGATATGCCACACCTGTCAGGTGGATGGATTGTCTTGACGAAGGAGAAATGCTCACTACCAGGGATGTAAACACATTTTTGAGAAATAAGCTTTTTGTGCATATGGGACATTTCTGTGGTATTTTATTTCAGCTCATGAAACATGGGACAAACACTTTACATGTTGAGTTTATATTTTTGTTCAGTGTACATTTTTCTATCTCTGCGGGGGGTATGTTCAAGACTCTTTCCAGGTTCAGGTGTCACTCATCTAAAGGGTAATAAGTACTGTATTTATGAGGATGGGCCAATCTAATACATTCCCCCCCTAATCAAAATATCAAGGTAGTCATGGCCCCTCAGTGATCTCATTCTCAATTCACCAAACACTACACTTTTGTAGGAACCCCACTCCAAAACCTAAGCACATGGCATCCACTTTAAACTAGTATTACAAATAAGACAAACCACACTCTCTCTGACTTTAAATCAAAACCCTCACCAAACCAAATAGTCTGGGTGTAAATGTTTGCTGGTTTCTATGGAAGAGCGGGGAAGGAAAGGGTGGAGGAGGGAGTGCAGGCAGCGTTATGCCCCTTTGGCTCAGCCAAGCTTTGCAAGTGCCTCCTCTCTGCACCACCCCTGGCCGACTAACTTGGTAGAGGTGTCAAGCAGTAAGCACTTCTGAACCAAGAGGCACTGACCCGTACCACTCTACTCCCTCCATCCTCCCCTCAGTCTTCCTCATTCCTCTCCGCTCCACAGGAGGCCGTCTCCGCAGCTACAGATGAGGAGCGGCTCATCAAAATACATGATGTCATCCAGCAGCTGCCGCCGCCGCATTACAGGTTAGAGCAGAGCCAGGCTGCCCCCTGCAGGAACTCACAGGATACAACACACACAGTACTGTCTCCGTAACAGGATGTCAATATATATTTTTTGCATCAGACGGGTGTCATAATATACAATATGTGTGTTATAAAAACATAGTGGGTGGTTATTATATTACACTCATACAGCTCTAGAATGGTATGATTATACAATTAGGTCAAAAGTTCATAGAAGTAGTCATAGAACACCTCACCTGGTTCAGATAAACACTGCCTGCTTTTATAACAATAGCACAGTACTACTGAAGCTAATGAGGCTCTATGAAGTAGAACTGGTGTAAATTAATTGTGTTCTTCATCCTCCATCCTGTTCCCAGGACTTTGGAGTTCCTCATGAGGCACCTGTCCCATCTGGCCACCTTCAGTTACATTACCAACATGCACAGCAAGAACCTGGCCATCGTCTGGGCCCCCAACCTACTGAGGTCAGACAACATTGTTACTGTCTTGTTAAAAGTCATGTTATTGTTCATATCTCAGTATTATTGATAGATTGAGTACATGAAGTTGCTCTAAGTCAGGTATTGTCAAACTGGGGTATGCAATGCCGTCTTGGGAACGCCAAATAAAAATGTGATTCACATTTTTTTTTTATAATTTCAAAAATGATCAACGGTACATTAAATATCTTCCAATGGGCTATACAGTTGGGTGAGGGTTTTTTTCTCGCCTGAGTAGCCTCGTTTCACTGCAAAAAAATTACATTAAACCAAGTGTTCAGCGAAGTAATAACACAATGTCAAATACAGGTAGCAGAGTCAAGTAATTAACATCCAATCACATTAACTGTTACTCTCTCGCGGAAACCTTCACTCTTGCGCAGACATGACAAAAAAACATGAATTTGAAATATACGCCACAGGAGTTTTTTGAGCGAGAAAAGGACGACTTTCGAGTAGTAAAACATTTATAAAGGCAACAGATGCCATTAATAAGAAGGGTATAGAAGCGTCTTATATGGTGAGCTACCGAGTGGCTAGGACAGGCAAGCCCCATACTGTTGTGGAGGACTTAATTCTTCTTGCTGCCGCGGAGGCGAGGACAATGCTGGGCTAGGACAATTCTGGGGGAAAAGGCCCCAGAAAATGATACAAACAACACTGTTTCATGACACATCAGTGACATACATGGCAGGAGCTGTTTTGAAACAATTACTGCTTCCCATACAAGCCAGTGAATTATATACATGACAGCTAGATGCGTCCACAGACGTGGCGGACCTGGCACAGCTCCTGTTATATGTCCGTTATGTTTATGGGGGGTCAATTAAGGAAGACATCCTCTTCTGCAAACCACTGAAAACCAGGACAACATGAGAGGATATTTTTAAAGTACTGGACAGCTTTGTGACATCCATT
Organism: Oncorhynchus keta; assembly: GCF_023373465.1. Classification (NCBI taxonomy): domain Eukaryota; kingdom Metazoa; phylum Chordata; class Actinopteri; order Salmoniformes; family Salmonidae; genus Oncorhynchus; species Oncorhynchus keta. The sequence goes on from NC_068431.1 coordinate 25,709,170, forward strand.
GGACTATGGTGGTCAAGATGTGTTGGTATCTGTACTGATGGTGCGCAAAAGCCATGAGAGGGAGACATAGTAGTGGTAAGCAGTGCAAGCAGTTGCTCCCGACGCCACTTGCGTACACTGCAGCATCCACCGAGAGGCTCTTGCTACCAAGGGAATGCTTGAAAGACATTTTGGATACTACAGTGAAAATGGTTAACTTTGTTCAAGCAAGGCCCCTGAACTCTTGTGTATTTTCTGCATTATGCAATGATCCAATGATGTAACGCTTTTACAACATACAGAAGTGTGCTGGTTATCAAAGGGCAAAGTATTCACACTTTTTTTTAATTGAGAGATGAGCTTAGTTTTCTTTACTGACCATAATTTTCACTTGTCTGACCGCTTGCATGATGACAAGTTTCTCACAGGACTGGCCCTTCTGGATGATGTTATTTCTCGCCTAAATGATCTGAATCTAGGATTACAGTGACTCTCTGCAACTATATTCAATGTGCTGGACAAAATTGAGGCTGTGATTTAAGAAGTTGGAGCTCTTTTCTGACTGCATTAACAAGGACAACACACAGGTCTTTCCATCATTGCATTATTCTTTGTGTGCAAATAATCTGAAGCTTACAGACAATGTCAAATGTGATATAACGAAGCACCTGAGTGAGCTGGGTGCACAATTATGCAGGTACTTTCCTGAAACGGACAACACAAACGGGATTCGTTATCCCTTTCATGTCCTGCCTCCAGTCCACTTTATCTGAACAAGAGAGCCTCATCGAAATTGCAACAAGCGGTTCTGTGACAATTGAATTTAATCAGAATCCACTGTTCGATTTCTGGATAGGGCTGCACTCAGTTTCTTGCCTTGACAAATCGCGCTGTTTAGACACTGATGCCCTTTGCAACCACGTACCTATGTGAGAGTGGATTCTCGGCCCTCACTAGCATGAAAACTAAATACAGGCACAGACTGTGTGTGGAAAATTATTTAACACTGAGACTCTGTGCAACGTTGGGTTGTATTGGAGAGTTATGTGCATCCTTTCAAGCATACCCTTCACATTGACCTGTGTTGAGTTATTCACAATTTTTGATAAACAAATACGGTTTTATATGTAATGGCTAAATAATTATATTATTTGTGCCCTGGTCCTATAAGAGATTTTTGTCACTTCCCATGAGCCGGGTTGTGATGATAACTCACACTCATGCTTATGTTTAATACATGTATCGTTTAGTGTGTGTGTGTGGCAGGCTTACAATGATGGCATAAAAAAACAACATTTGAGAGTGCGCTGACCCTGGTACTACGCAGCTGGATGTTGAATGTTTGAAGGGGTGCGGGACCATAAACACTTTGAACCACTGCTCTAAGTTTCTATAGTTGCTACTATAGTCTTGTACCAACAATGCCTGTTATGACTTAATTTAAGCCACAAAAACACATCCCTTCTGCCTTTTTGTTGAAGCATGAGTCTTTGTTGAAAACCATTTGAATTTGGTTGACGTTCCCCATGGCTGATCCCCTGTGTTGTTTCCCTACCGGTCTCCCCAGGTCCAAGCAGATAGAGTCAGCCTGCTTCAGCGGCACGGCAGCCTTCATGGAGGTCCGCATCCAGTCGGTGGTGGTGGAGTTCATACTGAACCACGTAGACGTCCTCTTCAGCCCCAAGCTCAGCTCGCTCATACGGGAGGGAGCAGGTACGCATGCCAACCTGTTGGGAGGTTATCTATACTCATCTATGTGCTATGGTGCTAAATGAATCTGGAGGATTCTTATATGCCAGTGGCGATTCTTTGTCATAATTTGTCATACACAAGAAAATTGTGTGCATACAGAATCTACCTGACCCAAGTCTTCCCTGGCCCAAAGTTTCCTTTCATTCAGAAAAAGTAGCTTACTCAGAACAATCACATTTATGCAAGTCATTTGTCTCTTCCACAACATAGTGTACATGATGATAATTTCTCCCCTAGGACACAACTCGTTGTCGCGGCCCAAGTCCCTGCTGGTGTCATCCCCCTCTACCAAGCTGCTGACCCTGGAGGAGGCCCAGGCCCGGACCCAGGCCCAGATCAACTCCCCCGTCACAGCCGACAGCAAGTACATTGAGGTGGGGGAGGGCCCTGCAGCCCTGCAGGGCAAGTTCCACACCATCATCGAGTTCCCTACTGAGAGGTATGAACGTCCTGAGGCCCTGGTATCTTTCTAACAGACGATGTTTGTCTATGAGGTATAAAGCATGGAAATGGAGGAAGCATAAATGACACGCTACTTAAATGGGTCGTACCATGAACGCATAGTTATATTGTTTCATAAATATGAGTCGTGTTCTTTAGGCACAGATTACAAAAGGACATAGGACTACTTGTTGTCCCAAATCACTTTTTCCTTTTCTCCATTCACCCCCTACAGAAAGAGGCCCCCAATCAAGTCCAAGAAGTCTCCGGTGGGCAGCTGGCGCTCCTTCTTCAACCTGGGCAAGTCCTCGTCCATGTCCAAGCGCAAGCTGCACCGCAACCCCAGCGAACCCAACGAACTCCAGGCCATGGCAGGTTAGATTCCCTTTCCTTTTCCCACCCAAACTCTACCTATCACTCGCTCTGACCCTTCTCACAAATAGACTAAAGTAGGATATATATTTGTCTGTCCTAATGTATGTAAACTAATGCCAGTCTGGTGTGTTTCAGGAGGCAGAGGGGACACTGGGACACTCCGATCCTCCAAAAGCGAGGAGTCACTCACCTCGCTACACAACGTTGAAGGTAATGTTCCATGGGGCTCCTCTCGGCTGACTGAGCCTATTCTTGAGTGGCAGTCTGTGCTATGGTCCAAGTAGTAATGTAGTAGTAGATCATTTTCTCTAATAAAAAATGTGACTTGTCTTTGAATTGATGATTTCCCCGACCCCCATAGGAGAGTCGAAGGTGTACCGTCCGCGGCGGCCCCGCTCCAGCAGCGATGCCCTCTCTGCCTCCTTCAATGGGGACCTGCTGGACAGCCACATCTGGCAGCACTGCAACTTCTACGACGACCTTACCCAGGACCACAGCGGGGGCCCCACCCACGACAGAGGGGACAGCAACGGGGACGAGGGGCCCATCTGCGTGCCCGCCCTCATTTCGCCTCCGTGTTTGGCCAACGAAGACGTGGACCTTAGCCTCCCCGACATCGGCATGGCCTCGTTGGACTTTGACCCCATGTCGTTCCAGTGCAGCCTGCATGATGGCTCTTTCTCCTTCCCCCTCGGGCTGAGTGATGTAGCCATGGGCGCGGCGGGTGAGAGCACCAGTCTAAAGAGGAGCCAAGGCAGCATTGACAATGGCTCGGTGCCTGTCTCACCCTCCTTCCCGGGGACATTCACCTTCCCCTTCCTGTCACCCGACCTCAGCCCGGCCACGAGAAAGAAAGCTGAGAGCAAGAAGCTGACCTGCTCCGTTTCTTTTCCAGACAAACCGTTACAGGTTTCCCCTATAAAGTTTAAGGCGACCATTCTAGCCATTTCAGAGCCATTTGCCATGGCGTTTCCCAGTAGGCTTACAGAAAACTACGTTGTTCCCCAGCCCCCCCCTCCCTCCTCGGGACAGCCCGGGGATTCTCCAACATTAATGGGCTCAGGGGAGCCGTCGCTGAGTGAGGCCTTCCAGATGGAGCTGCACTGTAAACTCTCCACCTTCGACAATGACATCAACACTGAGAGCCAAGTCTCAACAGAAGAGAGCACTGCCCAGCAACCTTCAGCAACCAGTAGCCAGGAACAGCCAGGTCAGTGATACATACAACCGCTACATTTAATTTGTATTCACTTTGTTTATTTTTTATGTTAAAGGTATAGTTCACCCAAATTACAAAATTATATATTAGTTTCCTTACCCAGTAAGCAGTCTATGGACAAGGAGGTCATGTCTAAAGACTGCTTACAGGGTACGGAGACCAATATGTAATTTAGGTGAACTGTCCCTTTAAATATATGATTGTCATGTTTCTTTTTAGATTATAAGGCCTATGTTTGATAATGCTTTGATCGATGATGCCTGTTTTGTTTCTAGGCTTAGTTTCCCCACCTCATGCACCTTGCATGGATTTCAGCTCAGATACATTTTTCCACATTATGTTGCCCTGAGTGCCATGCTTAACTCTTCCCCCTCTCTCCTATTCTTGAAGACCAAGCCTGCCTTTTTTTCTTTCCCTCTAGCATACTTTCTCTTCTCTCTTTCCTCACACTGCAGTTCCCTTCTGTTTTTTCCCCCTCTCAGGAGCCATAGCTAGTCTGGACTCTCCAAAGGGTACCCCTAGCCCTCTCAGCTCCCCCTCCGTGTCCCCTCTTCCTCCCTTGCCCCCTCAGAAGAACTCTGCCCACATGCTGGCCCTGGCAGAGTCCGCCCAACACTATTCCATCCTGACCCAGAGGTCCTCCCAGACCCAGTCCCCCATCAGGTCCAAGGTGCCCTCACACTCCCTTGACTGGACCCCTCCCACAGCCCTGTTCCCCCAGACTTCCCTCAAGAAGGGACCCAGAACAGGAGCAGCCCAGAACCCAACCCTAAGCACCACCACCCCAAACATCGCCCCTTCTTCCTCTCTCCCTCCCACCACCCCTACTGACAAACAGCCAAGCCAGTCAGCCAGCCATCAGTCAATCAGTACGTCCACCAGTGCTAAGTCCCCCTCCACTCCTCCCAGAGCCAGACAGGATATAGATTTCACCCCACCAGCATCCCCCCACCACCCGTGTATCACCACTCCCTCCAGACCTCCTGCCCATGTGTCCCCCACTCGGAGGAGTCCAGAGAGGCAGCAGCCCGCCGTGGGCCAGGTAGCGGTCAGCAGCACTGGATCCTCCACCACCACTCCCAGCAGCAAGGAGATGGATGTCCTGCCACAGCCTGCTCCTGAGGTAAATTGCCTAAAATTTGTCTTATTTGCAGCATATCTTTGAAATAGTAACTATATAGCCAACTGGAATTGTTTTTGGTTCATTTTCAGGTCCATGTAAATGATAGCGTCTGGTCGCCAACTCTTCCGAAACCTTTGGAGCAGCCAGTGGCAGTTCTGCAGCCTCAGCCTCCGCCTAAATCACAGCCTCATATACAGTCACAGCCCCATCCCCAGCCTAACACCAGAGTGGCCCCCACCCCAGCCGAGCAAGTGGAGAGACCATGGGAGGCCATAAAGCCAGTAGAGCCCCGCATGGAGCCTGCGACCCGCCATCATGCCCATGGGCCAACACCGCCAACGCCTCCCGTCCGCTCCATCGAGAGCAAACTGGCAACCGCTGTGCTCAGCCACACAGAGGCTGCCAACCCTGCCATCTTCCACAACATCCTGGCAGAGGCCTCCACTCCTGAAGAGGCCCTCACCCATCCTCCCCCTCCCACGCTAAAGTCTTCCACCCACCAGTCAGCCTACCTCTACCACACCAAGGGAGAGGCTGCCTTACTGGAGCCTCCTAAGGAGGCCTACTACCACCAACGGGCCATTCCCGTGGGGAAACCTTCATACCACTACCGGTCAGACAGTGTTCCGTCACACCTCTCCTACGTGTCCAAGTCGGAGCCTCAGATACCTTACAGTACCCGCACGGACCACCGCTACAACACCCATGCTCACTCCAGGTTCTACCACCAGTCTATGAAGCACCGCGGGCCCCCCAGGAGGGGCGAGTACATCTCCCCCAGCCCGGGCTATGGTCCCATGGAGGGAGCCCCAGTCTACCCCGCCATCCGCAGGGTGCACTCGCTACACGTGCCCTCAACCATTCGTTCAGTGCCCATCCAGCGGACCGAGGTTCCTCCGGACGACGAGCTCTTGTACTACCAGCGGCCCTTCTACCAGTGCAAGGCCTATCAGCAGCAGCCGCAACAGTTCTCTCAGGCCGACTACCACGTCACCCAGCTCCAGCCTTACTTTGAGAATGGCCGGGTGCAGTACCGTTACGGCCCCTATTCGCCTGGCGCCAACCCGCTGGACGCCCCTTACTACGATGTGGACCCCTATGGGACCATCCGGCCGCGGCACTTACACTCGTTCAGCAGCCGGGACCTGGGGCCCACCCTCAGCCGGTCGGGGGGCAAGGCGGGCGGCTACCACTACCTGTCCCGCCCTGTCCTTCCACCTGGAAAGGAGCAAAGCTTGTTCAGCAGAGATGTGCCTCCGGGCCACAGCTCCAAGGGAGCCGCCTTCTACTTTGCTTGGGACCCCGAGGAGTCGGAAATGCTCCGGATGCATTCCATCCGCAGGGAGAGCCGGGCAAGGCAGAAGGTCAGGGGTCCTGTCATGTCTCAGTATGACAACTTAGGCCTGTTCATGCCTGGCGACCTGGGGGGGTACGAAACCCTACACCTGCGCAGTAAGTCAGACCCCAGCAGATCCGTGCTGATGTCTGCCGAGAGTAAAGATGGGTGTTACGGCGTACCGCCAGGCTCCCAGCACGCTCCCCGACACTTGGTGTTAGACCCTGACGTCCTCATGTACATGGAGACAGAGAACCACTGTCAGGGTACCGCCACTGGGGACAAACAAAGAAGCTCCAGGACCTGCCAGGCCTCCCACTCGCACCAAGTCCAACACCCACCCCGCAACCAGTCCCATCAGCAGGACCCCAGTCGACACGACCCAGGGGACGGAGCTCGGAGCTTCCAACCTCGCTACCAACTGTCCGATCTAGACCGGCATCCGAACAGGGCCAAAACACCCGTTGGTTACCAGGACAAAGATGACCAGCAACAACAGTCGGCCCCCGTCAAAGCGCAGGCCCCTCCCAAGCCTGAGCGGTCGCAATGCGTCCGAGAGCAGCAGCAGCACTACAGCCAAGCCGCCATGCCCAAGTCAGACAGAGAATACTCATACCAGCCCCACGGTGGGCAGCAGAGACACTGCACCATGACGGTACAGTCCCACTACGACAACATGGATGACTACCACCCGGCAGCATTACCTCAGCCACAGGCCCCCATGCAAAACCCCTGTGGGGGCTCCTCGGGCTCTTTCCCCACCAACCCTGGCTTCACGGCCAGCCACAGCAACAGAGCGTACTCTACTGCCTTGGGCCAGGGTGCCTTCATCCCAGCTGAACTGGCCCTGCAGAGGCCCGAGACAGAAATACATGCAGAATGAAGAAGAGACTTGAGAAAAATGTGTCAAACAAACTTTTGCCCGGGTTTTAGGAAGCAAATAAGTGACTCAACTGGAGACTCAAAGTTCCACAGCCTCTGCAGCACAGCCTCTGCAGCACAGCCTCTGCGGGACAGCCTCTGCAGGACAGCCTCTGCAGGACAGCCTCTGCAGGACAGCCTCTGCAGGACAGCCTCTGCAGCACAGCCTCTGCAGCACAGCCTCTGCAGCACAGCCTCTGCAGGACAGTGGACTGTTGTTGGACCGTTTCACATTATTTTTCTTCCCTGTATTTTTTATGAATTGTAAAAATCTAATTATAAGATACTTTTTACAGAATGTACTGAATTAACCATAATTTCTTCAATTGTTCTAAGAAGCCATGTGGTCATGACTCATTGAAATGGTGGCAGATCATAGAAATGTTTATGATATTATAAACAAAAGGAATGTGAAACCAGAATTGCAAACAATGTTTTAAAAAAAATGTTTGATTTCCAGCATAACAGGAATGACGGTTTGCATTTTAGAAATGCATGTACTCTTCAATCACTTACAGAACAGTTCTATGTACCACTGTATCCATTGTACTTTCTGGATGTTACAGTACAAGTTGTTGTGGGAGAAAATCTGTTTAAATCATCGTGCCCTCCCTCCTGTCTCTGTGTACTCATGGCGGTGCAATATGTTTCAGTCTTCAAAAATCTCTGAATTGGGGTCGGGCCCAAGAGTACTAGAACTACACTGGGTACTTTCACCTAGTACAGTAGGGTTATGTTCATATTTTATTTGCTCTGTGACTGTGCCATTCTTAGATTTTATGTATTTTTGCTATAAAGCAGAGTGAATTTAAATATAATGGATTTTTTTGGTACAGAGGCTTGTTCTTCATTGTAAGAGGGACAAAACATTTTGTCAGTCTTTTTGATCGTGAAAGCATTCCTGCTCATGTATGGGCTAACGACTGGTTATGAGAATGACAATGTTACCTGGGGAGCTGTAAAATAATAATTATTTTACAATGTGTTTTGTTTTGTAGTCTTGTTTTTTTCTGCCAATTGCAAAGAACTTCAATGGACTAACTTAATAAAGTTATGAAAAATGTGTTATTTCGAAGAAACTGATATTCTACAACACTTCACACAAATTGAAATGCTTTCTCAGCTCGAGCAAGTGAATTCACTACAGTACATTTTGAAAAAAAAATGGGACGACAGGCCTGATGGAAACATCAAATTTGTTGGTAAACTTTCCAAATGTCGACAAAACAAAGTACACTAGACAAGGTGGGTTGTTTTTGTATTCGTAAAATTAATTATGCGAGAAGTGGAAGTGCCTTTTTATGCACCACAGGGTGGTGAAAGTCCAGTGATGAATTTGTTTCTTTCCAATATTGAGGGTCTTATTCTGGTGACATGATGCTTGGCTGCTGTTTGACAAATAAAAATAATCTCGCTCTTTTGTTCATAATAATCTAATCATGTAGTTGACTATACCCGCAAGTCGCTCTGGATAAGAGCGTCTGCTAAATGACTTAAATGTAAATGTATCTGCTGCAGTGTTGCCAACTCCTCAGTAAGGAAAGTAGCTATTGGCTGTCCTAAAAGTTTCTAAATTACGTTGCATAATTCGCATAATTGGCATGTGCATGTAATTGTAATGGACGCTGTGGGAGATACAAAAAGTGAGTAAAAAAACACCCTAAATATGTTTAGAACTACAAATGAACTTCTTTTGATTCTTGTTTTTTTTATGTCACAATTCCAACCTTTTATCCAGGCTTGGGACTGGCAAAAGTGATCCAAAAGAGACACGCTGGCGGAGTTACTTCGTTTTTTATTTTTTGTTTTTTAGCTTAGTTTTCTTAATTTAGTTTGTTTTTAACCTTATGGTCCACTAAGGAGCCTACAACAAGTCACAGTAAAACATTAATATTTTTAACCATAACATTTTTTTTTTGTATACAATCTACATTAACCATCTAAATGGACCAAAAAGAGACAATAGAAAAAACTGTCAATGGCAATGTGAGAAAATTATGGTAACTAGTCTGGCCCTAATTCAGGTTAATTTTATTTATTTTTTTCAGACTCCCCTCCAACACACACAGGCTGTGTTGGCTCACAGAAAGAGTGGGTCATCATCATTTTGGTCAAGGCTCTCTCTCTCTATGGCAGGTTCAGCAACTGAGGGAGCTGACTCAAATGAGTAAGGATGTGATATGCAAATAAGGTGCAAAACATTATCAGGCAGCTGGTGCTCATAGCAAGCCTCACCAGACAGCATCAGTCCATATCGAATGTACAGGATGGAGTTAAGAGTCTGCAAGGACATCCGATTTCTAAGTTTGCTTTTTACCACACATCTGGTTGAATACTCTCTCGACTTCAGCATTTGAGTGTGGCAAGGACAACACAAACACAGCAGCCAGGGCAAGTTCTTGAAACGGGTTGATATCAGCTGCATCCCTGAACTTCCAAATCTCACCCCAGAAGCCCAGTGTGTTTTTTGTCTCATTCCATTTACTAAGATGGATGGCAAGCCATTGCTGGACAATCTTGTCTATCTCTGCAGCGGAGTAGCCAAGGAGCTTGGCTATTTTTTCTATTTCTCCAGGGCTCTTATTGTGCTTTAGAGTTTCCTCCACATTGAAAACTGAGATGTACTGCAATGCTTCGATGTTGTCCGGCAGTCTCACCCTCAACTCATTAGTGAGGGAGATGATGAAGGCTACACACCGCTTTCGCACATTGTTTTCATCCTCAGGCGCAAGGTGGAGCTCAGCTGCCTTTGACTCAAAGGTAACCATGGTACGGTTTGGGACTGATGTGTCCATCTATTGGCCCTTTGAGTACATCAACATTTGCCAGTGGATTCAGCACCCTGCTACTCACAGACTTGATCAGGCTAACCAAGCTGTCAAGTAGCTTAAGACGATCTACTTACTCTCCGTCAAAAGCCTTGATGGCCAACTGTACCTCACCCAGCACTGACTTCAAAAAAGTCAGATACAATATGTTTTGAGGATCACTGTACATGGAGTATAACACCTCAGCCATGTGGCAGTGTTCACTGGACTTGGTGACTGTGAAATGCAGCCTAAGCTCCTCCCACTGGTCCAAAATGCATGAAACCGCGGGTTCAATGGAGAGCCAACGTGTGGCACACACCTTGGTTATCTGTAAAGGTCTCTCCCCAAAGTTGGTCTCATATATGGCCTTGTAGGCCCCCCTGCGCTTTGGAGACACTGAACCAGTTATAAGTCTCTCGTACCAAGTACTCCACACTACGTGGGATGGTGTCATTGGAAGTACTACTTACAGCAAGCTGCAGAGAGTGGCACACACAGCGAATAAGAACCAGATATTTGAGGCCATACTCCTCTTTCAGCACTATGGACCCCATTGTTAATCACCATAACAGAGGCATTGTCGGTCCCTATCCACAGGGGTTTCTCTTTTTTAAGACAACACTTCTCGAGGAAAGCCACAATAGCACGGGCAATACATTTGGCATCCTCCCTCCAACTCAACAAGCCCCAGAAATGTTGATACAATTGTCTGCTTGGTGTCACTAAAGTACCTTATCACAACCCCCAGGTACTTAGAAACACTTACATCCGTGGACCCATCGAGGAGGAGGCTGAAACACTGTTCACCCACATCTGTGGACTCATCGAGGAGGAGGCTGAAACGCTGGTCACCCACATCTGTGGACTCATCGAGGAGGAGGCTGAAACGCTGGTCACCCACATCTGTGGACTCATCGAGGAGGAGGCTGAAACGCTGGTCACCCACATCTGTGGACTCATCGAGGAGGAGGCTGAAACGCTGGTCACCCACATCTGCGAACCAACTTTTTCAGAAAGTATGATGCTAGAACACCATTAATAATTTCTGTGCACTTTGTCCTGCACATTTTGAAGTGGGTAGCAGCAGTGGAGTCTGAGAAAGCAGCTCTACATGCTTCTCCAATGTGATCACATGCCAGCATGGAACAACAGTGTTCAGCGATAGCCAATGAATGCCATGGTGACCTCAGCCTTTTTTGCAGAGTCAATTTTTTTAAACCATAAATGGCAGCTTGTTTTGGGTGGAACTGTAATAAGGCTTTGCCTTTTGACTATGTTTTTGAGTTGTCATGTGTTTTTTGACATCACTAAGTTTGGTGTAGAAATCAGCCTTATAATACAGGCAGTATGTCCGTGTATCATCTCCAATAAACGGCTTCCACCAGCCTTTGAATTCAGGGTTTGATTCCCACGCCTTTCTGTATTTTTAAGTGTACAATTTAGACTGAGACATGATGAGCTAGCCAGCTAGATGTTTAGCTTATGTCACAGAGGCACGCACACAGTGGACAAGGTGAGTAATTGACTGAGGCTGTGCGAGTCAAATGCAGTGATTTATTTTAGACAAAGAACATTTTACATTTACATCAGCCAGCCGCGGCTTCCCGCATGCGCAATTCATTTGTAGTCTGCTCTGACTGCAGCTGGGAGGGACAGCTGTGCGAGGACTGGGCCGCCTGTGAGTGCTTTGGGACAGGCTGGGGCCCACGGCAGCACCCGCTGCTCGTTGAGAAGAGTAAGAACGATAAGTGCTTTCACGTCAGTCGTCAGTCTCCAATGACACCAGAAAAAGTCGCTAGATTTGTCCCTAGTCGATTTTTTTGAAAATGTGTCCCGAGAGGGGTCTGAATACTCGCTAAATATAGAGACAAAGTCGCTAAATTGGCAACACTGGCGAGCTGTTGGATAGAGCACACCTGCCAAGACCAGAGTTGGTACATTCGCTAGATAATGCACACAAATTGTGACAAAACCATTGTTAAATGCAATTCAAAACCATTTAAATTTTCTGTCTGTTTGATGGAAAAACATCTCAGGTGATATTTTTGAATATTCCATCTCCGATTGGATGGAAACCTAGATATATTTGCATTTTGAAACCTTTGACCATATCTCCATTTGAACAATTTTCCCTCAACTGCACGAGTGTAGTAGCCCAGGGACTGCTGAGCATTTATTATTATGTTTTACCTTTATTTAACTAGGCAAGTTCGTTAAGAACCAATTATTATTTTACAATGACAATGCGCCGTCCTATGGGAAATATCAACCCACGGAGAGAAGCACGAGATTGAATTTCACCCAACTTTATAGAGCAGTGGTCACGTCGATCTCCAAAGCATTCCTAGTCAATTGCCAAACATTTACGTAAAAATAAAAACGTTAAGCCTTGTGTTTATTTACAAATGTGTATTATTCGTCTCGGGCTGTTGGCACACCAGATTCAACTGCCCTGCACGCCGGGTAAACGAACTGTTACCATGTTGAACCACTTCATGTGTCTGAAGGTGCAAAGTCTGCCTTTCTGGCGGGTCCAGAGAGCACTATAAAACTACCGCTGGCCAATCGGGTGGCTCAGATTACGGTGTCTGCAGTAACGTAGAAAGCGTTTAAAAAAACTACAGCAAAATTGATACTGTGAGATTTCAAAACGTTTAAAACCAAGACTAGAGACTCAACGAATACAGTAAAGAGCTGCTGTTTTTATGAGTGAGTTCATGTTTAAGTTCTTATTCAGCACTGTCAACACTTTGTATTCAACACTTTTATGAACCATAAAATGCGTGTTCTTCCTATTTCCACTCAGCGCTAAAACAAGCACTGCAGCAATAATGAATGATTAGGAAAGTGTATCTATAGGATTGCGTTATTATTAGCGTCTTGGGTGTTTTAATATCGAATAATATTTAACTTTTCTCATAGGGGTAACAACATGAATTTGTGCATGAGGCAGAAATAATGCGATGTGACTCGAGTTTCACCATCAGCTGGAAGACGGTGTCGCTTTTTTGTCAGTGGAGGAAAGGGAGAGCAGAGGGATGTTGAGAGGCGGACCTGAAATCTGCTGCTCTCTCCCTCAGTTAAAATTGGCCATCAGATGCGAGCACCATCAGCCCAGCAACATATTTAAATATATGCTCACTCAGCTGTGCCTCACAAGTAATACAACAACATATATTACCAGTGTGATTATAGCCTACCTAAAAAAAAATATATATATATATATATAATATAAAAAAGTGTCCCGAACAGGCCTGCTCGCCTCCCTACCACTGAGGAAGTACAGCTCCCGCTCAGCCCAGTCAAAACTGTTCGCTGCTCTGGCCCCCCAATGGTGGAACAAACTCCCTCACGACGCCAGGACAGCGGAGTCAATCACCACCTTCCGGAGACACCTGAAACCCCACCTCTTTAAGGAATACCTAGGATAGGATAAGTAATCCTTCTCACCCCCCTTTAACATTTAGATGCACTATTGTAAAGTGACTGTTCTACTGGATGTCATAAGGTGAATGCACCAATTTGTAAGTCGCTCTGGATAAGAGTGTCTGCTAAATGACTTAAATGTAAATGTAACAACAATGCATTGGCAAGGCAATTCAAGCGTAACTAATATGCAGTGACAATGTATTGGGCCTATAGCTTACTGCACAAACCTCATTGCTACAGTACTGTTTTTAATTGGTTAATGTTGCATAGGCTTACGTTTAAGTCATGCAACAAAATATCCGTAGATCTCGGATTGCATTTTGACTCAAAGTGATCTTGACTCAGAAAAGGTTGGTGACCACTGTTCTAGAGTTTTCCATGTTAACACTTTTAACGTTTCCCTTTACTGTGGCAATTGTGATCGAATCAACACAATATTCGCCACTTTCAATACAGCATACCGAAACAAAAGAACTATGCAAGAGATTTTGTTGGAGGCAGAACGCATCTGAGTAGGATTCTATTGCATTGACACGCACTACTCAGCCTGTACTCTACACAGACCAGTGCGGCATAAATAATCAGAGCTGCAGTAGGTATATATGCAAATAGACAATTACCACACATCTGTCCCATTTACTTTGAATTGGATTGTGTTTACAGCATGAGCGGTCGTGAGTAGATGCGCTTGTTTTTAGATCAAAGCGAGAGCTGCATGTAGTCACGTGTGCGCATTTGTTCATATCCTTTGCTAGTTTATTAGCCCAGTCAAATATCTTTTGTCGTCAGCAATAGGGGAGGGATTGCTTCCTACAAGAGTCTTAAAGGGGCAGTGTTGTATTTTGAGACCAGCTTGAATAGCCTAAGTAGCCAATAGGCAGAGGGTAGCATAATTTGTCTGATTCTCTGTAATAATAATAATGCATTTTATTTTGGTTTCTTGCATCAAACACAATTTTCAGTCACCACCTTGTCTAAAGGACAAGTGGATGAAGTTAAATAAAGGTTAAATAAATAAAAAATAAACAGATTGTCAAGCCCTTCATGTTTTTTTCTTTCAAAAGTCTCATGGAATATAAGCCTACATTGAACACCACACATTTGCTGCTACTGTAGGCTTAATGATAGAACAGCTATTTCCATGTTAAAATGTTATGGGATGCATTTTGTCTGTTTTTGATGGTACAGTAAGCCACTCTGGTAGGCCTACATTATGATCAAATAACCATAGTAGCCTACATGGCTACAGTTAAAACAAACTTAAAGGGGGTACAGCCTCAGTGTTCACAATAAACGCTTGCTGAAAGTTCACTGAATTGTCTGTCAAGTTTGCCGCTCAGCAGACCGGAAAATGATTGTGCCTGAATCAATTTGAAAGAACATTGCCTTTGACCATATGTTGCAACCCCCATTGGCTTGTGACAGTACTGTTCTCTTTTGCCTTGTGTATGGCCCCTACATGTTCAAATGGATACAAACTGAATATTCCTGTTCTCTTTTGTTATGGGGCACAGTAAATGGCTAAAGAATGTGTTTGAATGTGAAAACATCTGTGACAGTAAATGGAGTATTATATAAATTGTTAATATAAATAGCAAAAATAAATTGTTCAGGAAATAACTCAGCATGTGTCTATGTTGTCAGTAGGGTGCCAGGTAACCTAGTTGTTAGAGTGTTGGGCCAGTAACCGAAAGGTTGCTGAATTGAATCCCCGAGTTGACACGGTAAAAAGCTGTCGTTCTGCCCCTGAGCAAGGCAGTTAACCCACTGTTCCCCGGGCGCCGAAGACGTGGATGTCGATTAAGGCAGCACCCCGCACCTCTGATTCAGAGGGTTTGGGTTAAATGCGGAACACACATTTCAGTTGTACAACTGACAAGATAAACCCCTTTCCAAATATCGCAGTGTAGAACGTTCAATGCTAATTTTGATGGAGATCATGTATTCCCGTGAGCCTTTGTCACATAACAAAAAGCTCCCTGGTATGTCTTGACTGTAGACCTAAGGATAAACACTTAAATGCTGTGTTGGCATACAGATTTCTGTGAACCTACCGGTAATTGCATTTTCCCTGTTTGATGCCAGAGGCAAGGAGCCAATTATAAAATTATATTTTCTGTTTATTTTGCATCATTATACTCCATTTACAATACATTTATTTCTATCAGGTCAAGAAGAAAATCAAAACAATAGTCCAGGGATGCCGCACTCCAGGTTTGATTATTGAACTGAAAGAAATTATGGGTTTAAGGGGGTCGTTCGACATGACAAAATACTACATAAATAATTTTATTTTGACAATTGTAAGAATACAGAAAACAGACAACTGTTCAACCACGGGTACATTGGAAAAGGCACACCATCCATTTATGGCAGAGGTAGGCAACTCCGAGGGCCTGATTGGGGTCACTTTTTCTCTATCCCTAGCAAATACAGCTGATGAATCAAATTGCATTATAAACTGAAGATCATGATTAGGTGATTATTGGAGTCAGTTGTGTTAGCTGGGGAACAACTGTGACACCAATCAGGCCCTCGAGGTCTGGAATTGCCCACCATTGATTTAAGGAGTAGCTAAGTCCCAGTGTTGGTTGTATTCTTGTGCAGGATCTGAAGGGCTAAATCTGACCACTTATAATTTCTTGTTCTTTCACCGACTCTGTTGATCCTCCATTATCTTGCTCAGCTTCAGGCAGTTCACTCTGCAGGAGGGAAGTAAAAAAAGCCTTTAACCACACGAGCGCAAACTAGTAGTATTGTCCAGGCTTATACAGTAGTATGAGTATCAGACATTCCTAAAAGGCTCTTTATTCATGAACTGATTTCTGAAAGCAGGTAAGAAAGGACTCATGCCAGGGTAGCCTAGTGGTTAGTGTTGGACTAGTAACCGGAAGGTTGCAAGTTCAAATCCCCGAGCTGACAAGGTACAAATCTGTCGTTCTGCCCCTGAACAGGCAGTTAACCCACTGTTCCTTGGCCGTCATTGAAAATAAGAATTAGTTCTTAACTGACTTGCCTAGTTAAATAAAGGTCAATAATGGCATTTGCTCTATTGGGTACCAACAGGGAGAGAAGACACCGGTAATATGCATCTGTTAGGCCATTTGTGGATTACATGTAAGGTCACTGGTGCTTGAGGCCTAGTCTGAATAATGCCTCCATTTGTAGCCAAGCAGGGCTCGAACCTCCAGCGGCACAACGTTGTCAAACACTAGTTAAATTCATAGCTACCTACGCTAGTACCCTGTAAGTAAGATATCCACACAGGGAACTGTAGCTACATATTTAGCAATGCAGAGCTGATGTAAAGGTAAGGTACACATCTTTAAAAATGAACTAAACTAGCTGTTTATACAGGTAACTGTTTTGTTCCGTTTGGTTCTGAACAGTAAACGGTCTCCATTGCAAGACCTTATGAATCCCCAGATCTCAAACCAATTTAACACTTATAACACTGTATCCTATCCAGGCGCTGTAGT
This sequence comes from Oncorhynchus keta, assembly GCF_023373465.1. Taxonomy (NCBI): domain Eukaryota; kingdom Metazoa; phylum Chordata; class Actinopteri; order Salmoniformes; family Salmonidae; genus Oncorhynchus; species Oncorhynchus keta. The sequence goes on from NC_068431.1 coordinate 25,726,034, forward strand.
ACCATTTTGGCTGCCGATCTATATACAAAGCACCCATAATCCAAAGATGACCTGATCATATACAACATATACAGTGTTTGTCTATCCGACCCCCAATCATATCCTGCCACTTCCCTCATGAGGTTCCTCTCAAATACTTATTGGTTTATTGCTGCCACCCACTGTACGGGGTGTTGAAACGACAACAAAACAAAATAATCCATTTCAGGGTGTGAGGAACCCGACATCATACAAAATACACAATTTATTTTTTTTCAATGCCCCAAAAACGCTAATCCGCACTCACAGCGATGCCTATTTTCTCAGATGTCCTCGGTTTGCGCTGTGCAGTTGACAACCAATGCAACAAAGTTCACCTTAACATGCAATATGTCAGGATTCCTCTGTTGACATGGAATATTTTCTGGTGTCTACTCCTTCTACCATTATTTCAACTTCACTCCTTTCTTCCACTCTTCTCACTGCCTCCGGATAGGAGACATACTGGACAGCCCTTATTCTTGATCCCTCCGTTTCCTTCACCCTAAAAGGACACTTCAGAAATCCAGTTGCATGTTCACCACCACAATTGCAGCTGGCACACGATACCCCTCCAGTCTACATGTACTTGAAACATGACCATATATTTTGCATTTCTCACACTGCATGGGTTGGGGAACGAAGGCTCTCACAGGATAACTTCATCAAAAACCTATAGAATGGATGGAGTGGGCTTCCTCACTCCATCTACAATGTGGGTCAGTTGGTGTTCTTTTGCTTCTTTTTTGGGATTGGCTTTTTATCCGATGGTTTAACTGCGGTTGGTGTCCAATAAATGTTGCATTACCGCCACCAACTAGCCTGGAGTATAATTTTCTTATACTTTGCTTGGAAAAAGGGAAATAAATCGGCCTCCCGGCTGGCGCAGTGCTTAAGGGCGCTGTACTACAGCGCCAGCTGTGCCATCAGATTCCCTGGGTTTGCGCCCAGACTCTGTCATAACCGGCCGCGACCGGGAGGTCCGTGGGGTGATGCACAATTGGCCTAGCTTCGTCCGGGTTAGGGAGGGCTTGGCCGGTAGGGATGTCCTTGTCTCATCGCGCACCAGCGACTCCTGTGGCGGGCCGAGCGCAGTGTGCGCTAACCAAGGTTGCCAGGTACACGGTGTTTCCTCCGACACATTGGTGCGGCTGGCTTCCGGGTTGGATGCGCGCTGTGTTAAGAAGCAGTGAGGCTTGGTTGTGTATCGGAGCATTGTGGAATAATAGTGAAGACATCAAAACTGTGAAATAACACATATGGAATCATGTAGTATCGGTGTTAAACAAATCAAAATAGGCCGTCATTGTAAATAAGAATTTGTTCTTAACTGACTTGCCTAGTTAAAAAAAGGTTAGAGAAATGACAGCTTTGGCATTCTCTCAACCAACTTTATTGTCACGCTCTGACCATAGCGAGCCCTTGTTTCTCTATGGTGTAGTAGGTCAGGGCGTGACTAGGGGGTATTCTATTTTATAATTTCTATGTTGTGTTCTAGTTTATATTTTCTATGTTGGTGTTTTTGTACGATTCCTGTGCTGGTTCCTCGCACTCGCCATGAGGAGCGTGTCGTCAGTCCGCTGCCAAAGAAACCCCAAGATTATTGGGGGGAGGCACATAGAGCTGGCGGTCGAGCAGTGGAGAGTGCCAGAGCCTGTATGGGAGTCGGAGGAGGAGGAGTTGATGTTGAGATGTGTCTGTTATTTGAACTCTGAAGCATTTATTTGGGCTGCAATTTCTGAGGCTGGTAACTCTAACGAACTGCCGCAGAGGTAACTCTGGGTCTTTATTTCTTGTGGCGGTCCCCATAAGAGCCAGTTTCATCATAGCGCTTGGTGGTTTTTGCGACTGCACTTGAAGAAACATTCAAAGTTCTTGACATTTTCCATATTCATTGACCTTCATGTCTTAAAGTAATGATGGACTGTTGTTTCTCTTTGCTTATTTGAGCTGTTCTTGCCATAATATGGATTTTGCCCTATTTGTTTGAAGACCTTCTGTATACCACCCCTACCATGTCACAATAATTGATTGGCTCAAACACATTAAGAAGGAAAGAAATTCCTGTTAATTCCTGTTAATTGAAATGAATTCCAGGTGCACCTCATGAATCTGGTTGAGAGAATGCCAAGAGTGAGCAAAGCTGTCATCAAGGGAAAGGGTGGCTACTTTGAAGAATCTCATATAAAATATATTTTAATTTTACACTTTTGGTTACTACATGATTCCATATGTTATTTCATAGTTTTGATGTCTTCACTATTAATCTGCAATGTAGAAAATAATAAATAAAGAAAAACCCTGGAATGAGTAGGTGCTCCGTGGGATGGTGTGTCCAAACCTTTCACTGGAGCTATATGTGTTCTGTGACTTACGTTCCCTCCCTGCAGTACAGTTGATAACATGGCTTTTTAGCATTAATAGTAAATCTTACTGAAGCTTAAATCACTTGTTGGTTTATTCCTCTGTACTGGAACATCTACTACACGAATCTTCTCAGGATCCCTCCCGCTTGACCGATCTTCCTCTACTTTCTTCACTGCCTCAGCACACGACACCTTCAGCACTACTCTAACCCTTTAAACCTCAACCTGCCTCTCTGGCACCAGACATTTCTGATCCCCAGCCCCATGGGCACCCCTACAATTAACACACAATACTTCTTTCCCCAATGCTACGCATTCCTTTGTCTCATGCCCTTCTGCACATTTCTCACACCTAGGAACCTCCCTCCTACACACGGCTGCCACATGCCTTTAAACTAACAACTTAATTTATTTGGCACAAAAAAAATGTAATATCTTGACATCACTTTGTCGGGCAAAGACTCAATATCAAAACTCAAAAGAACAGACAATGACTTTGGTTTCACCACTCACGCCACCCTGTCTGCATTGCACCAAACAGCGAGCATCACAAACAGAATCGTTCGCTACAGTTGGTCCATATTTACCGCTACCCCAGTAATCAGTCCTTTCAATAGCGCCCTTTTCTTGAGAGCAAAACCAGTCACATCTCTTGTCCCCATTCATTTTGCTTGAAGTGCCTGCTACCTCTGACCAGCAGAAACAAACAATTATCACAAGACCACTTCTGATTACCTTCTCTGATTCCACAGCACCCGACTCTGTTTTCACCCAACCTGAAACCACAAGTGTCCACTTCCTCCAAAAATGTCACTCCTACTGCCAGACTCATCTTTATCCTGACCATCGGTGCAAGCCTTGAGCTCAGAGAACTTCACACCTGCCACCTCTGATAATCCACCCTCATTCACTTCCATTTCTCCTCCAGACCTCAATTCGGTGTACGGCTCACTCTGCTTACAGATTCTTCTTCGACAAACCATCTCACTTTTTTCCAGACATTTTTTTAACGGATTCAAGCTCCCCCTCTTCCTCCCTCTATCTGCGACCTCCTCTGCGTCTTGTTCCCCTCCATATTCCAAGTATATGTCTCCTTATGATAATATTGCACTTCTAACATACACTGCTCAAAAAAATAAAGGGAGCACTTAAACAACACAATGTAACTCCAAGTCAATCACACTTCTGTGAAATCAAACTGTCCACTTAGGAAGCAACACTGATTGACAAATTTCACATGCTGTTGTGCAAATGGAATAGACAACAGGTGGAAATTATAGGCAATTAGCAAGACACTCCCAATAAAGGAGTGGTTCTGCAGGTGGTGACCACAGACCACTTCTCAGTTCCTATGCTTCCTGGCTGATGTTTTGGTCACTTTTGAATGCTGGCGGTGCTTTCACTCTAGTGGTAGCATGAGACTGAGTCTACAACCCACACAAGTGGCTCAGGTAGTGCAGCTCATCCAGGATGGCACATCAATGCGAGCTGTGGCAAGAAGGTTTGCTGTGTCTGTCAGCGTAGTGTTCAGAGCATGGAGGCGCTACTAGGAGACAGGCCAGTACATCAGGAGACGTGGAGGAGGCCGTAGGAGGGCAACAACCTAGCAGCAGGACCGCTACCTCCGCCTTTGTGCAAGGAGGAGCAGGAGGAGCACCGCCAGAGCCCTGCAAAATGACCTCCAGCAGGCCACAAATGTGCATGTGTCTGCTCAAACGGTCAGAAACAGACTCCATGAGGGTGGTATGAGGGCCCGACATCCACAGGTGGGGGTTGTGCTTACAGCCCAACACCGTGCAGGACGTTTGGCATTTGCCAGAGAACACCAAGATTGGAAAATTCGCCACTGGCGCCCTGTGCTCTTCACAGATGAAAGCATGTTCAAACTGAGCACATGTGACAGACGTGATACAGTCTGGAGATGCCGTGGAGAACGTTCTGCTGCCTGCAACATCCTCCAGCATGACCGGTTTGGCGGTGGGTCAGTCATGGTGTGGGGTGGAATTTCTTTGGGGGGCCGCACAGCCCTCCATGTGCTCGCCAGAGGTAGCCTGACTGCCATTAGGTACCGAGATGAGATCCTCTGACCCCTTGTGAGACCATATGCTGGTGCGGTTGGCCCTGGGTTCCTCCTAATGCAAGACAATGCTAGACCTCATGTGGCTGGAGTGTGTCAGCAGTTCCTGCAAGAGGAAGGCATTGATGCTATGGACTGGCCTGCCCGTTCCCCAGACCTGAATCCAATTGAGCACATCTGGGACATCATGTCTCGCTCCATGCACCACAGACTGTCCAGGAGTTGGCGGATGCTTTAGTCCAGGTCTGGGAGGAGATCCCTCAGGAGACCATCCGCCACCTCATCAGGAGCATGCCCAGGCGTTGTAGGGATGTCATACAGGCACGTGGAGGCCACACACACTACTGAGCCTCATTTTGACTTGTTTTAAGGACATTACATCAAAGTTGGATCAGCCTGTGTTGTGGTTTTCCACTTTAATTTTGAGTTTCACTCCAAATCCAGACCTCCATGGGTTGATAAATTTGATTACCATTGATAATTTGTGTGATTTTGTTGTCAGCACATTCAACTATGTAAAGAAAAAAGTATTTAATAAGAATATTTCATTCATTCAGACCTAGAATGTGTTATTTTAGTGTTCCCTTTATTTTTTGAGCAGTGTACCTGTCGTTCTTGCCCTCTCAAGGAACTCTATTTTCCCGAGCTGTCTCCGACTCCAACAAAACCTCTCAATCCTTCGTCAGTGATTGGTCTTGGGTTTAGGTTGGCGGATCGCATCCAATTTAACGGTGCATACATCGCCACCTACTGTATTAAAGTAAGAGGCCAGTCACGGCTGACCTACATTACATTTTATTCATTATTCCGGTTTCTAAAAGGAAAAACAAATTCCACCACCAACTAACCCTACACCTACAGAGCCTTCAAAAAGTATTCAGACCCCTTGACTTTTTCCACATTGTTACTTTACAGCCTTATTTTAAAATGCATGAAATAAATACAAATCCTCAGCAATCTACGCACAATACCCCATAATGACAGCGAAAAAAACAGGTTTTTAGAAATGTTTTAAAAGGTAATAAATAAATAAAAAACAGGTACGTTTTCAGATCCTTCAGACTCAAAATTGAGCTCAGGTGCATCCTCTTTCCATTGATCGTCCTTGATGTGTCTACAACTTGGAGTCCACCTGTTGGTAAATTCAATTGATTGGATATGAATTTGGAAAGGCACACACCTGTCTATATAAGGTCCCACCGTTGACAGTGCATGTCCAAGCAAAAACCAAGCCATGGGCCTCCCGAGTGGCGCAGCGATCTCAGGAACTGCATCAAAGTGCTATAGGTGTCACTACAGATCTGAGTTTGATCTTGAGCTGTGTCTGGGAGACCCATGAGGCAGCGCACAATTGACCCAGCATCGTCTGGGTTAGGGGAGGGTTTGGCCGGCCGGGATGTCCTTGTCCCGTCGCGCTATAGCTACTCCTGTGGTGAGCCGGACGGTGTTTCCTCTGACACATTGGTGTGGCTGGCTTCCAGGTTAAGCGAGCAATGTCAAGAAGCAGCTGTAATCGCTGCCAAAGGTATTGGCTCAGGAGTGTGAATACTTATGTAAATGAGATTTCAGATGATTATTATTTTTTTCAATACATTTGCAAATAATTCCCAATGTTTTCGCTTTGTCGTTATGGTGTATTGTGTGTAGAGTGAGGAAAAACACATTTAATCGATTTTGAATTCAGGCTGTAACACAACAAAATGTGCAATAAGTCAAGGGTTATGAATACTTTCTGAAGGCACTGTACACATTACTTCCACTACCTTGTACTCCTTGCATATAGTGTCATTCTATTGTGTTACTATTTTTGTGTAAATGTGTAAATTTACACAAATGTGTAAATTTGAGTTTTTTTTAAACTCCGTTGGGAAAGGGTTTGTAAGTAAGCATTTCACGGTAAACCTGTTGTATTCTGCGCATGTGACAAATAAAATTTGATTGAGACAATTGATTCTACAATGCCTTCAGAATGTATTCACACCCCTTGACTTTTTTTCACATTTTGTTGTGTTACAGCCTGATTTTTAAATTGATTAAATTGAGATTTTGGACCACTAATCTGGACACAATGTCCAAGTGGAATTAATACATTTACAAAACACGTGAAGCTTTAATGTCTTGACTCAAGTATTTCATCCCTTTGTTATGTCAAGCCTAAATACGTTCAGGAATAAATACTTTTTTTATGGGCTCACAATGTGCAATAATAGTGGTTAACATGATTTTTGAATGATTATCCCATCTCTGTACCCCACACATATAATTATCTTAGTTGAGTAGTGAATTTCAAGAACAGATTCAACCATAAACACCAGGGAGGTTTTACAATGGCTCTCAAAGAAGGGCACCTATTGGCAGATGACAACTGGGATTTTACCATGGTAGGGATTTCAGCATGAGGCCAATTGTGATTTTATAACAAAGTTTAATGGCTGTAGTAGAAAAGTGAGGATGACATTGTAACAACATTGTAGTTACTCCACAATACTAACCTAAATAACAGAGTGAAAAAAAGGAAGTATGCACAGATTAAAAATATTCTAAAACATGCATCCTGTTTGCAATAAGGCACTAAAGTAAAACTGCAAAATATTTGGCAGAGAAATTAACTTTTTATCCTGAATACAAAGCAATATGTTTGGGGCAAATCCAACACGTCACTGAGTACCACTCGTCATATTTTCAAGCAGGGTTGTGGCTGCATCATGTTATGGGTTTGCTCATCGGCAAGGACTAGGCAGTTTTTTTAATAATAAGAAACAGAACGGAGCTCAACACAGGTCAATTCCTCGAGGGAAATCTGGTTGTCTGCTTTCCAAAAGACACTGTGACGTTCACCCCTCAGCAGTACAATATCCCAAAACACTACGACAAATATACACTGAAGTTGCTTACCAAGACGACATTGAATGTTCCTGAGTAATCTAGTTACAGTTTTGACTTAAATCAGCTTGAAAATCTATGGGGAGACTTAAATGGCTGTCTAGCAATGGTCAACCACCAACTTGAGAGCTTGAAGAGTTTAAAAAAGAATAATGGGCAAATATTATGCAAAGCTCTTAGACTTACCCAAAAAGACTCACAGCTGTAATCGCTGCCAAAGGTGACTAACATGTACTGAATCAAGGGGTTGAATACTTATCTAATCAAGATATTACTGTTTTACTTTTCATTCATCTTAAAATATAATTTTTCTTCCACTTTGACATTAGAGTATTTTATCTAGATAAAAATAATTTAAATCCATGTTAATCCCAATGTTGTATATCAAATATATGGGCCTCTAACCTCTCTCTGCACCTTGCATCCACTATGTCCCCCTCACACACACAATTACAACGCTTGGCCTTCACATTGTTCCAAGAGTCACCATTCCACACATGGCACATATTTCCTTTCCACTGAGCAGCAACATGTCCCATTATTTGGCATTTAAATCGATGCAATGGGGATGAAACAAATTCTGACATTGAAACTAAGAAATCCAATCTATACATTTCAAGGCAAAACCTTTTCAAACCTCAGTAGCACTGATACAGTAAGCTTTTATTTATTTGACCCTCTTTCCTACTGATCAACCTTTTGGCCTCAATCACTATGCCTCATTTCACATTTTCTTTCATCTCATCTATGGACATCTATGGGACCCAAGAAATGACTCCCATGAATTTAGCATAAGCTCCAGGGACATGGCACTTTTTCCCATTGAGAATTTCCAATTGAAGAATTTTCCCCTGTTGAGCATGGCTAGCATAGAATATTAGCAGTCTAACTGGTTCCTATTAACAGGCTAGTTTTACTTCGCCTGTCATTTGTTAATGAGATAGGGCAGCATCTGCACCCTGTGGTAACATAAAACACCTTCACAATTTTCCACTCAGACACATCATTACTCTTTCCTACCTACAAAGATTTTTTACAACTAACATTTAACCCAAGACAGACCACAGCCTGTAGTTTCCAATGGGAGAAAATTATTCAGTTGTTAGAACAAGCAAGGAGGTGGGCAAAGCCAAGCACTAGCTAGCGAGTTCCTATTGGCGCGTTCTAGCAAGTATTTGCATATTTCCGTTAGGGAACGCCTACTCTGGAGTGCGGGTGTGCAATAACCCTCTTCACACGGTCATAACTGGCCTGCTTGGGTCAGGTTACCGTGGATCACAGTCCTACAGAGACGAATCCGAATCCCTGTGTCAGGGGTACATTCGGTTCTCCACTTCACCCGCCTCCTCGAGTTTCTTTTTTGTGAAGAAGTAGGGAGGTCTGCGCCCTTGTATTGACTATGATGTCTGAACCAGATCACTGTGAGGTATAGTTACCCGCTACCGCTCATAGCCACAGCGAGTCAATGCACAGGGCGCGCTTCTTCACCAAACTAGATCTCAGGAGCGCTTACAACCTGGTGCATATGTTTTATGTATTATTTTGGTCAGGTCAGGGTGTGACGAGGGTGGGTATGTGTGATTTTTTTCCTGTCTAGGGTTTTTGTATATATCTATGGGTTTTTTGTATGTCTAGGTAATGTAGGTTTATTGTGGCCCGATTTGGTTCCCAATCAGAGGCAGCTGTTTATCGTTGTCTCTGATTGAGGATCCTATTTAGGTTGCCATTTTCCATTTTGGTTTGGTGGGTTATTGTCTATGTGTAGTTGCCTGTCAGCACTCGTGTTATATAGCGTCATGTTCAGTTTGTTTCTTTGTTAGTTTAGTGTTTAGTGTTTTTCCTTCATTAAAAGACGAATGTATGCTTATCACGCTGCGCCTTGGTCTCATCAATACGACAAACGTGACAGAATAACCCACCAAACCAGGACCAAGCAGTGTGAAAAGGAGGAACAGCGTTTAATGGGGAAATGGACCTGGGAGGAGATATTAGATGGAGCAGGACCCTGGACGCAGCGGGGGAGTATCGCCATCTAAGGAAGAGATAGATGCAGCGAAAGCGGAACGGCGATACTACGAGGAGAAATACCGGAGAATAGAGGAACGGCGACGATATGAGGGTACACGGCTAGCACAGAAGCCCGAGAGGCAGCCCCAATAAAAAAAATTGGGGGGCACACGAGGAGATTGGCTGAGCCAGGTAGGAGACCTGAGCCAACTCCTCGTGCTTACTGTGGGGAGCGTGTTACTGGAGCGTCCGGCGATAGGACCCAGTCCGGAGCGTCCGGCGACAGGACCCAGTCCGGAGCGTCCGGCGACAGGACCCAGTCCGGAGCGTCCGGCGACAGGACCCAGTCCGGAGCGTCGGGCGAAGGGACCCAGTCCGGAGCGTCCGGCGACAGGACCCAGTCCGGAGCGTCCGGCGACAGGACCCAGGCCGGAGCGTCCGGCGACAGGACCCAGTCCGGAGCGTCGGGCGAAGGGACCCAGTCCGGAGCGTCGGGCGACAGGACCCAGTCCGGAGCGTCGGGCGAAGGGACCCAGTCCGGAGCGTCCGGCGACAGGACCCAGTCCGGAGCGTCGGGCGAAGGGACCCAGTCCGGAGCGTCCGGCGACAGGACCCAGTCCGGAGCGTCGGGCGAAGGGACCCAGTCCGGAGCGTCCGGCGACAGGACCCAGTCCGGAGCGTCGGGCGAAGGGACCCAGTCCGGAGCGTCCGGCGACAGGACCCAGTCCGGACCGTCCGGCGACAGGACCCAGGCCGGAGCGACAGGACCCAGTCCGGAGCGTCCGGCGACAGGACCCAGGCCAGAGCGTCCGGCGACAGGACCCAGTCCGGAGCTTCCGGCGACAGGACCCAGGCCGGAGCGTCCGGCGACAGGACCCAGTCCGGAGCTTCCGGCGACAGGACCCAGGCCAGAGCGTCCGGCGACAGGACCCAGGCCAGAGCGTCCGGCGACAGGACCCAGTCCGGAGCTTCCGGCGACAGGACCCAGGCCAGAGCGTCCGGCGACAGGACCCATGCCGGAGCGACAGGACCCAGGCCGGAGGGAGACAAGTGGAAGACTACTTTCAGTACCACCTCAGGGCACTATGAGTACCTCGTCATGCCGTACAGGTTGATGAATGCGCCATCAGTCTTCCAAACCTTTGTAGACGAGATCCAAAACCAAAATGGAGTCTGTTTGATTGAGTGTGTGGACAGGTGTCTTTTATACAGGTAATGAGTGGAGAACAGGGGGGGTTCTTAAAGAAAAACGAACAGGTCTGTGAGAGCCGGAATTCTTACTGGTTGGTAGGTGATCAAATACTTATGTCATGCAATAAAATGCTATTTAATTACTTAAAAGTTACACAATGTTATTTTCTGGATTTTTTCCCCCCTTTTTTTCTCACAGTTGAAGTGTATCTGTGATATAAATTACAGACCTCGACATGCTTTTTAAGTAGGAAAACCTGCAAAATCGGGGGGGGGGTTTACCAGACCTAATATTATATTCTCCTACATTCATTTTACATTTCCACAAACTTCAATGTTTCCTTTTCAACTGGTATCAAGAAAATGCATATACTTGCTTCAGGTCCTGCACCACTGCTTTTCATAGCATTGTCTCTTTTTCCTATTACCTTTCACTATAGACCATTCAGGTCCAGCTGTTACTTCTCCATATCCTCAATTGCTGCATCGTAACTCGCCAACATCACCAAAGCAGCCCTGCAAAAAATCCTGCGATTCAGTATTTTGATGTCCTATTCTGGAGGGAGGGGGATTAGAGCATGGAATTAGACTAATTTAATAGGATCTCTGGATTAGTACTACTACATTCAAATCATTGAACGGTTGTCGCAATTGAATTAAATACAAAAAATGCAGCAAATTTGGCAGTGTTTGTGTTTCAGCAAGTTCCTTCAGTGTATTTATATGCATAAAATGGTCAATGAGATGGTCGGTACAGGTGACTGAATGGTCGGTACAGGTGGCTGAATGGTCGGTACAGGTGGCTGTTTAGCCCAGGTAGAAGAGCAGAAAAGTCTCTCTTTGGCAATTGGCATGTTAGGAAGATGTTAGTTGCACATCCAGGCTTATTCTAAACTCTGTTTCTTGCTAAGCATGTAGTGCGCTAGAAGAGCTTGTTGGAGTTTTGATGGTGGTTGGAAGGGTTCGCTTGTTTGAAATTCAAAAGCTTCTCTGTAGCTACTGACAAAGAACATCAAGATGAAGCAGCTGCTTTACAAGTGGAATGCACTGTTGAGCGCTGCATCCCAAGGGGTTTGTGCTGATTGTACGGAGATTGTGACAGCCGGTTAAATGGCATCCCTTGAGAGGAATGAGATGTATGTCAGGGGAAGTGCAATATTATAAGGAGGTATATACTTGGAATATGGAGGGGAAAAAGAGGCAGAGGGTGAGCTTGAGTTGGTTAAACATTTTGGAAAAAAAGGGAGATTTAGTAAAGAAGAATGGTAGGAAGTGTACACTGGATTGAAGACAGGAGGAGAAATGGAAGTAAATGAGGGCAAAGTATCTGCGGTGGTAGGTGTGCAGTTCTCACAGCCTGTGGCTTGCACTGAAGGAAAGGGTGCCATTGAGAGGAGTGATTACTGGGGTATGGGTAAATGTTAAAGTTGACCAACTGAAGGGGAAGATTCACTGTGTTTGTGATGCTTGTCGCGACAGACAGGGTGGTGTGAGTGGTGAAACCAAGTCATTGTGTGTTCTTTTGATTCTTTGCCTGACAGTGATGTTAGGATATCCCATACAAGCTTTTTTAAAAATGTATTTTACCCTGTTTTCTCCCCAATTTCCTGGTATCAAATTGGTAGTTAGTCTTGTCTCATCGCTGAAACTCCCGTACAGACTCGAGAGAGAGGCGAAGGACGAAAGATGTGCATCCTCTGAAACGCAACCCAACAAAGCCGCACTGCTTCTTGACACAATGCCCACTTAACCTGGAAGCCAGCTGCACCACTGTGTCAGAGGAAACAACATGCACCGGGCCAGCCACAGGAGTCGCTAGTGCGCGATAGTACAAAGACATCCTTGCTGGCTAAACCTTCCCCTAACCCAGATTAAGCTTGGCCAATTGTGCGCCGCATCATGGGCCTCCCAGTCGCGACTGAGTCTGGACTCAAACCCAGAATCTCTAGTGGACCACTGCGCCACTCAAGAGGCCATAGAAACTTTTGTACAGGTGTCAAGCTTATGAGCATGTGGCAGCAGTGTGTAGGTGGGCGGTTCCTAGGTGTGAGAAATGTGCAGAAGGGCATGAGACAAAGAAATGTGTTGCATTGGGGAAATAAGCGCTGTGTTAATTGTAGGGGTGTCCATGGAATTGGGGATCAGAAATGTCCGGTGTGAGAGAGGCAAGTTGAGGTTTCCAGGGTTTCAGTAGTGTAGAAGTTGACGTATGCTGAGGCAGTGAAGAAAGTACAGGAAGCTGGGTTAATAGGGAAAGGCGTCCCGCTAGTGGGACACCAGCAGACAACATCCAGTGAAATTGGAGGGCGCACAATTCAAATAAATAATCTTAATATTAAACATTCATGAACATACAAGTATCTCATATAATGTAAAAGCTTAAATTCTTGTTAATCTAACAGCAATATCCGATTTACAAGAGGCTTTACGGTGAAAGCATACCATGCGATTGTCTGAGGACGGCGCCCCACATCAACATATCAGATCAGCCTACTGCTGTTATGGATTGTGAAGGAGTAAGTTAATTTGGGCATTAGGTTGATACTGTTGGGTGCATTACATGTCTTAACTGTTTCCCCCCTCCCACGTGAAATTGCCTTTTTTTACTGCTTAAGAATCTGACCCTTTTTTTCAATTTTCCCTTAAAATGACGTGCCCAAATCTAACTGCCTGAAGCTCAAGACCCGAAGCAAGGATATGGATATTCTTTATAAAATTTGAAAGCAAACACTGAAGTTTGTGAAAATGTGAAATGAATTTAGGAGAATAACACATTTACTCTGGTAAAAGATGATGCAGAAAACAAACATGCGTTTACATTTTTTTTAAATCATCCACTTTGAAATGCAAGAGAGGCCATAATGTAATATTGCAGTTAAGTCACAATTTATATTTTGGCCACAAGATGGCAGATTGATCCAGTGAAGCATTGCAATACTGACCTGCCAGTGGCACATTTTGCTGGGCAACTTGCTATTTTACAATATTTCTGACTTCTACACAATTTTTTATCCGCCCTGAGGTTTTCGATTGAGATCTTTCACTCAAGGATAAACACATTTTATATCTATTATAATTTGGTTTTAAACAACAGGGGTGTACTCATTCCTCCAAACAGCTGCGACATGTTCAGATAGGTCCCTCTCTGTTTGCTGAACATGTCCAATAGATATGCTACTTTTCCTTGCAAAACAGAACATTTTGCCACCGTTTGGAGGAGTGATTAAACACCTGTCAATGGTGTTTCATTTGCACAAAGCTGAGGGTTCCTCAGTAGAAATGCCCCTAACTTCTCCAACAGGTTCAATAAGTGGTGTACACCAATTGGCTTGCTGTGGAATTTCATTTACAGCTCAACCTTGTCTTGTGTTTATGGTGTTGGAAGAAAAAGCTTTCCTGGTACAATGACTAACTTGTGTATATTGGTCAAAATGCATGCTTCATCAAGTGGGGATGAGGGAATACAATTATTTGAATTGTATAATCCATTGAGTATGGATCATCCTTGACATGTATTGGGGGGGTTAAAACATCACTCATTCAAAGCCTATACTGTTCTGTGTTCAATAACTGACAGCAAAATATGTCTGGTGCAGTTGACCTGGAGACCATGTTTTAAGTGTGCAAATGAAGTGCTTCTACACCTGCATTGCTTGCTGTTTGGTGTTTTAGGCTGGGTTTCTGTACAGCACTTTGAGATATCAGCTGATGAAGAAGGGCTTTATAAATACATTTGATTTGAAGTGCCACTGACTGGCTTTAACTACTGAACGGTTTCGCTTTGTATTCAATTTGACCTAGTTGGGAATGATTGGAACTACATGGTCAATGACTCTGATTACTTGCATTTACTTGCCTGCCTTTCCACCTGGGGGAAACCGTTCAGGCAGGTCGTTCACTGGCAGTCTCTCCACCTTGTGCCCGTTCATTCTCCTTCACAATCCCATAAAGGAAACAGTCAGACTCACTGTAGACTTGTCATCCCCTATATTTATACATGTGGGATGTAAATAGGGAAACGATTGGAAGCCCAACCTGGGAGAAGGCCAGTCAAACAGTCGAGGACCCCAGGAGTGAATATTTTTATTACCAAATTATGCCGATCCCATGTAATAAAAGGTCAATGTACACATACAAATTTGACTTACCAAATCTCCAATTAAAATAGTATGTTCATGATATGGAGTTTCTGTAATGTGAATTCCATTTATTTTGTTGTCCTTCAGGTCCATATCACTGGCTATGGGTTCTTCATAGGATCCCAGTAGAGACCTTGTTGTGAGTATAACTGACATTTTTGTTATTGACAAATGTCCTGTGTTAAAATTAGGCTTAACTTTTGTGTTCCCTTGGCCCTGAGTTTACCTGAAGACATAGACACCAGCTGTCACGCCCTGACCATAGAGAGCCTGTTAATCTCTATGTTGGTTTGGTCGGGGTGTGACTAGTGTGGGTCATCTAGGTAATTTGTATATCTATGTTGGCCTGATATGGTTCCCAATCAGAGGCAGCTGTGTATCGTTGACTCTGATTGGGGATCATATTTAGGTAGCCAATTTCCCCATTGTGTTTGTGGGATCTTGTCTACAGTTAGTTGCCTTTGTGTACACCAGTAGTGGCATGGTTTGCTTGTTTGGTTTTATGAGTTTAGATTTATAAAAATATGCGGAACTCTATGCACGCTGCGCCTTGGTCTAATTGTTACGACGATCGTGACACCAGCAGGAGTGAAGACCTTCTCTGTGAGCATGGTTTAACATCCTTCAGGTCTTTCATTACATTGGGGGTTGTTAGTTGATCATTTAAATGAGCTTCATATCTCAAAGTATATTTATATATATTTCAGAATTGTAAGCATTAACAAAACAGAATTGTAAGCATTAACAAATTCTCATTTTAGTAGTGAAGCCATTATGAAAACATTTCTCATGTCATTTTGGTAGAATATACTTTCCTAATATGGCCAACATCTCAATGGCTAATAGATACTTTAGGATGTGGCTTCTACATTATAGCGTCAGAAGGGACATGGCTGCAAACACAGGTTGCATGTGTAAAAGGCAAGTGCGCTAACACATCGCACCAATAGGGTTAACCCACTTGGTGGGAATTGTAACGCTGCTCATTTGCAATTTAAAAACATTTTGGCTTTGTCAGGTGTAACATTTTTGCATTATCTCCTTCCGTTGTAGCATTGTGAATAACAAGACTGTTTGAAGCCCTAAAGGTTCTACTTTTTCTTCTGGTTTTCACATCCAACTTCAGTCTCTGCATACCGGTGGATTACTGCAGAGAGGCTACCTCTGACATTTGTTGGTCAATTTCTTCAACAGAGGATCATGTCTAAATAATAATAATCAAACATACATCAGTAATGGAAAGGAAATAGACTCTTTGTTTAAGTATTAAAATTCTCCTTTAGTAATACAATTGTAGGCAGAAGTTGACACAGAGTACAGTGTATGATAGCTCTTCCCAGGTTCTGCAAAATGTCCAAGACATCCTGTAACTCATAGCCTCTCCTGGTGAGTTTCCATGGCAAAAACATTTTAATAAATATAACTTCCCCCTGACAGCAGCAATCATCTTGTCAGCAATTAAAGCTCAGAAGTGACTTTGACCATCACAAGCATAGGGTCATAACAAGGTGAATGAGTCCAAGTATCTTCTGACAGGTGGCTGTTTTCATCAGGCCTGTGGTAGCCTTGTATTCTCAGAACCTCAGATAGCCAGGTGGGGCCCAGACAGGAGGAGTATGTCTGAACGTAGGCAGTTTCTGCCTTCTGATAGTGTCTGAAGGGCACAACACTCAACAGCTGTTAATACACAGAGGTCTCCTAGAAGAGGAGACCTTACAATTTATTAAGCCTTTAAAATGTATGAGACCTTGGTTTAACCCCTTCATATTCCTCCGATGAACGTGGCAACTACTGTATATAAAGAAAGATATACTGCCATTGAGGGATGTCAGAGGAACCTCTACAATAATCCATCGGTATGTAGAGACTGTCCCTTGGGAGCCACACGGAGCACGTCTCCAGAACATGTCCAGGCTGCAGCAGGCATGGAACGCCAACTTATGGTGAATGCATTGTTATCCAAAAAAGGGTAGCGTACCCATATATATATATATATATATATATATATATATATATTTTTTTTTTTTTATCCAGTGATCTGTCATACAAGGCTCCAATAATCTACATTGGCTGTATTCTACCCTAATCCATAGGCCCATCCCCCATGGCCAGCTCTGTGACATCCTGAAGCAAGGTCACTGGCGCAACCCTTTGGAAAGATCGTTCCATCATCCTGCCTGTTCAGTCTGCCCTGTAGTCAGGTGAGAATTGCAAATTGTGTTGGTTGGCAAATATCTTCTAATTCAGTGTCCAACTCATTATTCCACGGAGGGTTTTCACTCCTCCCTTGTACCTGATTGACGCATTAAGGTTTTTGAGCATTTAAAAAAATATACATATTTTTTACAAACTGCTTGTTTGGTGTTAGTGGGTGCACCCTAAATGTTAGAATATTCAGTTTTGTGGCTCAGTTGGTAGAGCATGGTGCTTGCAACTCCAGGGTTGTTTGATTCCCATGGGGGACCAGTAAGGAAAAAGTACAAAAATGTATGCACTCACTACTGTAAGTCTGCATAATGTAAATGTTTAACTGTAATTGTCGTATTGAACTTGGCTGTTTGATTTATGAATTGTCCAACTGACAGCAAAATAAAATCTTGAATGTAGTTTATTCCATATTTCTTGCACTACTAAATTTGAATACTTATCAAAATATGAACTTCAGTGCAACAATGCACATTTTACTGTAAATGCACCCAGATTGAGCATATTTAGTTTCTCTTGCATGTAATATGTGGACTATTTTTACGCATGCAATATGTTATGTGAAATGTCTGTTTTTGATATTTTGGCGACGATGATTTTGAAAATAATTGTTTCATGATTGTATATAGTCATCTCTTCAAATTCGCCTCTAGAAATGTGTAGCGCCATGATCGGATCAGGCATTGTCCAATCAAATGAAAGATGAAGCCCTTTCGTGATGAGGAAGTTTCTTTCCATTAGATATGTGCCATTTATGTAGTTTCTTTAAACCGGTACAGTAGTTGCAGATTGCTTACCCGAGTATATACCGCTGAAGTATGTCTACAGTTTTGATGACATTTTACTCCTTACCAAATGGCTTGGGATAGTGACACTTGAGTCCAGGTATGGAACTCTACAGTATGATTACAGAAATGTCATGTATCGCTCAGATGTTTAAAAATCTGAAATAAAGCTGCATGTTTAGGTGCGTCGTGGGATATGGGCTCTCATTAATGATGTAGAATGAGGATTGATGCAACAATGTGTGTGGATATTACAGGAATGCCTCTTATCTGAAACATCGCCACGTATTATGAGGTGATGTCTTTTTGCTGTAACTCCTTTCAATTTTAGATACATTTTAGATAAGAATTTGTTCTTAACTAACTTGCTTAGTTAAATAAATAAGATGGCCAACAATGCATTTTTTTTTTAGGCCCATCTGACCCTAAAAAGCAATGCACGTAACATTAGTGTTTTGTTTGTGGCCAAACATGTGCTGAAGGTGTACATGAGCCTTAATTGTTACACTTGTAAAAGTACTGTATGTACAGTGCCTTCAAAGTATTTACTCTCCTTGACTTCTACCACATTTTGTGTTACAGCCTGCATTCTTAAAATTGAGATTGGCATTATGTGTAGGCTAGTGACAAAGTGGAATTATGTAGTTATGAGTCATTAAGTATGGTGAGCTGAAAGTATTGGGGCAGTGACCTATTTTGGTTCTGTACTCCAGCACTTTGGATTTGAAATTATATGATTAGAGGTTAGTGCAGACTGTTAGCTTTAATTTGAGGGTATTTTTCATTTGAGAAATTACAGCACATGTTGAACATTTTAAATGTAAAGTATTGGGACAAATTCACTTGTAGTCAAGTTTAGTATTTGGTCCCATATTCCTAGCACACAATTACTAAATGAAGCTGGTGACTCTACAAACTTGCATTAATTTGCTGTTTGTTTTGGCTGTTTCAGATTTTGTGCCAAATAGAACAATTAAAAAAAAAAAGTATTGTAAATAAGAACGTTTTTAAACACTTTTACATTAATGTGGATGCTACCATGATTACGGATAGTCGTGAGTGAGGAAGTTAGACGCATATCATACCTCCCCCTAAAGCATGCTAACCTCTCACCATTACAATAACATGGGAGGTTAGCATGTCTTCTACATTATTGTGGGTGCTACTATGATTACGGAAGGACCTAGATGAATAATGATAGTGTCTAAACTCAGCAAAAAAAGAAACAGACCTTTTTCAGGACCCTGTCTTTCAAAGATATTTCGTAAAAATCCAAATAACTTCACAGATCTTCATTGTAAAGGGTTTAAAATACTGTTTCCCATAATTGTTCAAAGAACCATAAACAATCAACATGCACCTGTGGAATGCTTGTTAAGACACTGTCGTGTCTTTGGCATCATTAAAAGTGAAGACTTATTTTATCAAATCAGTTCTGTCATTATTACGTGATTAAACTAATCTTAGTTAATTACATTTACATGAAGTCGGGGCACCACGGAAAATCTTCAGATTACAAAGTTATACTTTTGTGAATATAACTCTTTAGATATTTTAATATCTGATCAATTAGTCTTCTATTAATTATTCTTTACCTCACGTCAGCTGCATCTGAATGTTGTAAATGGTTGGTTATCTGCACAAACCCAGCCTTTACTATAAATCATCCATACGCCAATTGGCTTAATCATTTATTTACTAACTAAATAATCACAGAAATGCACAAACAGAAATCGGTCACTAACAAATGATAGGGAAGATTCCCTAGTGGGCCAAGCCGATACGATGGCTTGGTGGACTGAAGCGGGAAAGACAAAAGGGATCACTACACACAATTGATAATTATATTAATTGAAATGCTAATCCTTTGCACATGAACGCTCACTCATTCAGGAATAATTGCAATCAATATACACTGCTCAAAAAATAAAGGGAACACTTAAACAACACAATGTAACTCCAAGTCAATCACACTTCTGTGAAATCAAGCTGTCCACTTAGGAAGCAACACTGATTGACAAATTTCACATGCTGTTGTGCAAATGGAATAGACAACAGGTGGAAATTATAGGCAATTAGCAAGACACCCCCAATAAAGGAGTGGTTCTGCAGGTGGTGACCACAGACAACTTCTCAGTTCCTATGCTTCCTGGCTGATGTTTTGGTCACTTTTGAATGCTGGCGGTGCTTTCACTCTAGTGGTAGCATGAGACGGAGTCTACAACCCACACAAGTGGCTCAGGTAGTGCAGCTCATCCAGGATGGCACATCAATGCGACCTGTGGCAAGAAGGTTTGCTGTGTCTGTCAGCGTAGTGTGCAGAGCATGGAGGCGCTACCAGGAGACAGGCCAGTACATCAGGAGACGTGGAGAAGGCCGTAGGAGGGCAACAACCCAGCAGCAGGACCGCTACCTCCGCCTTTGTGAAAGGAGGAGCAGGAAGAGCACTGCCAGAGCCCTGCAAAATGGCCACAAATGTGCATGTGTCTGCTCAAACGGTCAGAAACAGACTCCATGAGGGTGGTATGAGGGCCCGACATCCACAGGTGGGGCTTGTGCTTACAGCCCAACACCGTGCAGGACGTTTGGCATTTGCCAGAGAACACAAAGATTGGCAAATTCGCCACTGGCGCCCTGTGCTCTTCACAGATGAAAGCAGGTTCACACTGAGCACATGTGACAGACGTGACAGAGTCTGGAGAAGCCGTGGAGAACGTTCTGCTGCCTGCAACATCCTCCAGCGTGACCGGTTTGGCGGTGGGTCAGTCATGGTGTGGGGTGGCATTTCAATGGGGGGCCGCATAGCCCTCCATGTGCTCGCCAGAGGTAGCCTGACTGCCATTAGGTACCGAGATGAGATCCTCAGAGCCCTTGTGAGACCATATGCTGGTGCGGTTGGCCCTTGGTTCCTCCTAATGCAAGACCATGCTAGACCTCATGTGGCTGGAGTGTGTCAGCAGTTCCTGCAAGAGTCGCGGTTTTGTCTCATGGTGATGGGTACACGTAGGGGGTGAAGAAAGTGGTCAACGGCATTCAGCACGAGATCCATGTTTGAATCTGTCAGGTTGATAAGAAATAGCTTTGAGCAGAGCCTTCTAGAAGACTCTTCTCAAGAAGTCCATCCTACCAACAAATCATAAGTGACAAACAATTCTGCCATATCTGCAAATATTTATAATTCCCAAATCCATTTTTCTGAGTAGGGTGTTAGAGGCTATTTTGTAAGTGACATTGCCGAAGTCAAGGACGGTAGGATAGTCAGTTTCACAAGGGTATGTTTGGCAGCATTAGTGAAGGATGCTTTGTTGCGAAACAGGAAGCCGATTCTAGATTTAATTTAGGATTGGAGATGCTTAGTTTACAGTCTAACCAAACACCTAGGTATTTGTAGTTGTCCACATATTCTAAGTCAGAACCGTCTAGATTAGTGATGCTAGATGGGCGGGCAGGTGCGGGCAGCAATCGGTTGAAGAGCATGCATTTAGTTTGACTTGCATTTAAGAGCAGTTGGAGGCCATGGAAGGAGTGTTGTATGGCATTGAAGCTCATCTGGAGGTTTGTTAACCGTGTCCAAAGAAGGGCTGGTCAACACATTGGTCCTTTTCATTCATCCCCATGAAAATTTGTTTACCTTTGTCCCTTGTCCCTTGAATGACTTTTTCCTGTTTCAATGCTAGGGAAAGGGACAAGGCAACCTTTCCTTAAAGACATTTCACTGAAAAGCACTATGCTGAATATACAGGTGTACAAAGAAAATTTATTTGCCAAACAAATACTTAAAGGTCCATTGCAGCTGTTTTCTCCGTATCAAATCATTTATGGATAACAATTAAGTACCTTACTGTGATTCTTCAATTCAAATGGCAAAAATAAAACCAATAGCTTCTTAGCGAAGAGAAATTTCTCAGGCAAGAAGTTTGTTAGGACTGTCTGAGTGGGGAGGGGAAATCTAGCTGTTATTGGCAGAGGTTGGGAACTATTTGTTAATAGTCTATTGCAATTTCTAAACCAGTGACTATTTTTCATTTGGATAACTTTAGCAGGGAGGCAAAATCACCACGCTATTCTCATAGTCATAGGCTATACAAACCTAGCAGGCCACTCACCATTTCCTGGAACTCACAATTGTTGCCTTGAGAAATAATTGCTTGTTTTCGCGTGCACTCAATGAATGCCATTGATTGTGTCTAATTGGATATATTTTATTGTGACAACACAGGACTGTCTGAGCCGGGTGGCAATGAAATAGGATGTCTAGTGCTGATTTAATGCAAGCAAATAAATGCATGATGTTCTTTCACCCCCTATGTACTAGGTTACTAGTCAGATTTGGTCATGCTCATACCCAGTTTTAAACCGTTTGGGACTTACAGAATGGTGCAGGAAGAAAGTAAAGTCTATGATGAATCTAAGTGGGTGTGATTGTGTATTTGTATCTGAAAGGTCTGCTTTAAAACGCCAAACAATCTGGGGCAAAAATATCCCAAAATAAAAAGTAGCTTCCCATTCAGAAGTTGGACATGCTTTCATTTATACTTTTGAAAAATTATTTGGGGTTTACAAGCAGCAAACAAGGTGAATCCTATTGTATATGGACAAGCTCATCCCATAGGCTGTTTTGTGGTGAACTCTTTTATTGCTTAACCATGAAAAATAGTTTGGCCACAACACACACTATTGGATGAGGCAATGTGTACAGTAATGCATGTGGAATACTATTGAATTAAATAATTGACTGCAATTATGTCTGGAAGGGATAGGTTTCAAAACAGTGACTTGTCGTAGTTTCTCAAACCTAGAAATGAATACAGCATATAAAGACGTCTGTCACATGGAGCTTAATCTTATTAAAGTACTGTGCAGTCTCCCATTTGAAACTGTTGGAGGCTACAATTATATCAATATCTGAGAAGCCTTCTATTAATCCAAATAGTTTCATTACATATTCTTCTTTGTGTTGTCTCAAAAGTAATAATGGTGGAATATTCCCAACTCCCAAGACATGTTTTCTTCCATGCACTCTTGCTGTTATTTCTGACTAAATACAGCAGAGGGGGGTATTGCATTACCCAAAGTATGTCAATTTCCCTAGGTTCTTTTCAGTGTCTTATCTTTTCAATTTATGAAACATCAGGTCAACACAGCAGAACAACACTCCATTGTGTTTTCGTTAGGATCCCTTTCTCTTACATCAATTGTTAGAACGTAGACGCAAAACATGTAGCCCACAAATTCCCGAAATGAATAGTCTGTATGGACAGTAAACTCACGGAATAGAACTGTAACGCTCTTAAACTGAGATGCGACGAGACAGTATTGGCTGTTTGATGCTGTATTTACATCCATTTGTGTAATTGTCATTGTATTTACCTTCAAAATAACATTTAAGAACCATCCACATTTGAAGGCAGTCCCACTACCTGCAAAAATGTATCTCTAGTTGCATAATTTCAACAAACTATATGGACATTAAGGGGGTGGGATTATTGATTAATAATACATTAATTGAGAAGGATAATGTTGTTTCAGCCACAAAGGTATTTGGTCATGTTTAGGCTGATTCAAAAACTCTTGAATGTTAGGGTGTGCCAGGCCCAATTTCTGGAAAGATTGACAATTTACAAGGTGAGATTGCTCAATCTGTTGCATCAAATCCCTTTGAAATCGTAACAGCTCTCCAACAGTGCAATTCGGTTAAAAACCAAACAAATCAAGTGAACAATATAAAAGAATAGTAGATGAACATGACTATCTTGGCTGGAAGTGTTTTGGGATTCACATTTTCCAGTGTGCACATTTTACTAACACTCTTGATCTACCATCAAAATAATGTAGTAAATAATGAAACAATTATTGTCATGAAATTGTTTATACCAATTTATTTGTACACATTCCCTCCATATTTGTCTGGATTCAATGGCTTGGTTGTACTGCTTCAATGGCTTGGCTGAATACTGTGTACTGTATATGGCTTTGTTGTACTGCTTCAATGGCTTGGCTGAATACTGTGTACTGTATATGGCTTTGTTGTACTGCTTCAATGGCTTGGCTGAATACTGTGTACTGTATATGGCTTTGTTTTGTACTGCTTCAATGGCTTGGCTGAATACTGTGTACTGTATATGGCTTTGTTGTACTGCTTCAATGGCTTGGCTGAATACTGTGTACTGTATATGGCTTTGTTGTACTGCTTCAATGGCTTGGCTGAATACTGTGTACTGTATATGGCTTTGTTGTACTATATAAAAATAAAAAAAATGAAATTCAGGAGCACCACAATGCCTACTCAACCCATGCTCTACCAAGGTTTTCCCAGCACACAGCCTTGACCTAGTAGCTATGTTGGTCTATTGTAGTTCAAACAATGTGTATGCAGGTTGCTTAGGATTCAAACCTTCTCAAACAGCCTAATTCATATCTTAGAGGAGTTGCTCCCACAATGTGTTTTGTATTGCATACAAGTTAGCGTTGGATTCTTCGCACGCCACACTAATCCCATTCCACAACCTTTTCAAGTTTTTGCTTGAATATATGAAAGCAAGCTTTTCTTTTATACTTAAGACCATCATGCTCGATTGAGTGAGCTGTTTTGTGGTGCCAGCCTTTTTCCTTAAACCTTTATTTAGCAATACAATGTCACTGAGAAAAAAGTATATTTTATGACATATTTGTTTGGTCAGTAGGTGCCCAACTCACTCATATTTGTGATCGATTGCCTCAATTCGTTCTTATGTAGCAAAATTTGAAATAGTGTTTTACATTTATATTTCACCTTTATTTAACCAGGTAGGCCAGTTGAACAAGTTCTCATTTACAACTGCAACCTGGCCAAGACGAAGCAAAGCAGTTCTCATTTACAACTGCAACCTGGCCAAGACGAAGCAAAGCAGTTCTCATTTACAACTGCAACCTGGCCAAGACGAAGCAAAGCAGTTCTCATTTACAACTGCAACCTGGCCAAGACGAAGCAAAGCAGTTCTCATTTACAACTGCAACCTGGCCAAGACGAAGCAACGCAGTTCTCATTTACAACTGCAACCTGGTCAAGACGAAGCAAAGCAGTTCTCATTTACAACTGCAACCTGGCCAAGACGAAGCAAAGCAGTTCTCATTTACAACTGCAACCTGGCCAAGATGAAGCAAAGCAGTTCTCATTTACAACTGCAACCTGGCCAAGACGAAGCAAAGCAGTTCTCATTTACAACTTCAACCTGGCCAAGACGAAGCAAAGCGATGCGACACAAACAACGACGGAGTTACACCTGGGATAAACAAACGTACAATCAACAAACGCAATAGGGGAAAAAATCTGTATACAGTGTGTGCAAATGAAGTAAGGAGGTAGGGCAATAAATAGGCCAATAGTGGTGAAATAATTTAGCAATTTACACTGGGGTGATATGTGCAAGTATAAAAATTGGTGTGCAAAAGAGCAGAAAATTAAATCAAATTTGATTTGTCACATACACATGGTTAGCAGATGTTAATGCGATGGTCGCGAAATTCTTGTGCTTCTCGTTCCGACAATGCCGTAATAACCAACAAGTAATCTAACCTAACAATTCCACAACTACTACCTTATACACACAAGTGTAAAGGGATAAAGAATATGTACATAAAGATATATGAATGAGTGATGGTACAGAACGGCATAGGCAAGATGCAGTAGATGGTATCGAGTACAGTATATACATATGAGATGAGTAATGTAGGGTATATAAACATAAAATGGCATAGTTTAAAATGGCTAGTGATACATGTATTACATATAAGATGGCAAGATGCAGTAGATGATAGAGTACAGTATATACATGTACATATGAGATGAGTAATGTAGGGTATGTAAACATTATATTAAGTGGCATTGTTTAAAGTGGCTAGTGATACATTTTTACATCAATTCCCATCAATTTCCATTATTAAAGTGGCTTGAGTTGAGTCAGTATGTTGGCAGTAGCCACTCAGTGTTAGTGGTGGCTGTTTAACAGTCTGATGGCCTTGAGATAGAAGCTGTTTTTCAGTCTCTCGGTCCCTGCTTTGATGCACCTGTACTGACCTCGCCTTCTGGATGATAGCGGGGTGAACAGGCAGTGGCTCGGGTGGTTGTTGTCCTTGATGATCTTTATGGCCTTCCTGTGACATCGGGTGGTGTAGGTGTCCTGGAGGGCAGGTTAGTTTGCCCCCGGTGATGCGTTGTGCAGACCTCACTACCCTCTGGAGAGCCTTACGGTTGTGGGCCGAGCAGTTACCATACCAGGCCGTGATACAGCCCGATAGGATGCTCTCGATCGTACAGCTGTCGAAGTTTGTGAGTGCTTTTGGTGACAAGTAGAATTTCTTCAGCCTCCTGAGGGCGCTGCTGCGCCTTCTTCACAACGCTGCCTGTGTGGGTGGAGCAATTCAGTTTGTCTGTGATGTGTACGCCGAGGAACTTAAAACTTACCCTCTCCACTACTGTCCCATCAATGTGGATAGGGGGGTGCTCCCTCTGCTGTTTCCTGAAGTCCACAATCATTACCTTTGTTTTGTTGACGTTGAGTGTGAGGTTATTTTCCTGACACCACACTCCGAGGGCCCTCACCTCCTCCCTGTAGGCCGTCTCGTCGTTGTTGGGTAATCAAGCCTACCACTGTAATGGGATGAGGTAAGAAGCTCAGACTTAAAGTTAGTGAGGGAGATACAGTTGAAGTCGGAAGTTTACATACACCTTTGCCAAATACATTTAAACTCATTTTTTCACAATTCCTGATATTTAATCAGAGTAAAATTTCCCCGTCTTAGGTCAGTTAGGATCACCACTTCATTTTAAGAATGTGTAATGTCAGGATGATAGTAGAGAGTGATTATTTCAGCTTTTATTTCTTTCATCACATTCCCAGTGGGTCAGAAGTTTACATACACTCAATTAGTATTTGGTTGCAGTGCCTTTAAATTGTTTAACTTGGGTCAAATGTTTTGGGTAGCCTTCCACAAGCTTTCCACAATAAGTTGGGTGCATTTTGGCCGATTCCTCCTGACCGAGCTGGTACAACTGATTCAGGTTTGTTTGGGATAACATAATAGACTAACTACGATCACGAATATCCTACCAACGGGACATTAAAAACTGTTGTATCTTATGTTTCACTGAGTTGTGGCTGAACGATGAGACAAATAACAGCTGGCGGGTTTTACACTATCGGTAAGATAGAACAGCTTCTTCCGGTAAGACAAGGGGTGGCGGTCTGTGTATATTTGTAAACAACCGCTGGTGCACAAAATCTAATAGTAAGGAAGTCTCAAGGTTTTGATCACCTGAGGTAGAGTATCTCATTATAAGCTGTAGACCACACTATTTACCAATAGTTTTAATCTATATTCTTTGTAGCTGTCTATTTACCACCACAAACCAATGCTGGCACTAAGACTGCACTCAGCTGTATACGGCAATAAGAAAACAAGAAAACGCTCATCCTAGTGGCATGGGACTTTAATGCAGGGAAACTTAAATCTGTTTTACCTCATTTCTACCAGCATGTAGAACCAGAGGATAATAAACTCTAGACCACGTTTACTCCACACACAGAGACACTTACAAAGCTCTCCCTCGCCCTCCATTTGGCAAATCTGACCATATTTGTATCCTCCTGATTCCTGCTTACAAGCAAAAACTTAAGCAGGAGGCACCAATAAAGAAGTGGTCAGATGCTAAACTACAGGACTGTTTAATAGCACAGACTGGAATATGTTCCGGGATTCCTCCCATGGCATTGAAGAGCACACCACATCAGTTATTGGCATCATCATCATTGATGACGTCGTCCCCACAGTGACTGTACGCACAGTACATACCCCAACCAGAAGCCATGGATTACAGGCAGCATCTGCACTGAGCGGGACTCTAACCCGGATGCTTATAAGAAATCCCGCTATACCCTCCGACAAACCATCAAACAGGCAAAGCGTCAATACAGGACTAAGATTGAATCGTACTACACCTCCTCCGAAACCCGTCAGATGTGGCAGGGCTTGCAAACTATTACAGACTACGAAGGGAAGCACAGCCACGAACTGCCCAGTGACACGAGCCTACCATATGAGCTAAATTATGTCTATACTCGCTTCGAGGCAAGCAACACTGAAGCATGCACGAGTGCGTCAGCTATTCCGGAAGACTGTGTGATCAAGCTCTCAATATCCGATGTATGTAAGACCTTTAAACAGGTCAATATTCACAAGGCCGCAGGGCCAGATGGATTAACAGGACGTGTACGCAGAGCATGCGCTGACCAACTGGCAAGTGTCTTCACTGACATTTTCAACCTCTCCCTGACTGAGTCTGTAATACCAAACATGTTTTGAGCAGACCATCATAGTCCCCTACCCATGAACACTAAGATAACCTGCCTAAACTCTCCTTCCTTGGCCTCCAACTGCTGTTAAATGCAAGTAAAACTAAATGCATGCTCTTCAACCGATTGCTGCCAGTACCTGCCTGCCTGTCTAGCATCACTACTATGGATGGTTCCGACTTAGAATATGTAGACAACTACAAATACCCAGGTGCCTGTAGCCATTGAGTGCTTTGAAAGGCTGGTCATGACTCACATCAATGCCATTATCCAAAAAATCCTAGACCCACTCCAATTTGCATACCACCTCAACAGATCCGCAGATTATGCAATCTCTATTGCACTGCACACTGCCCGTTCCCACCTGGACAAAAGGAACACCTATGTGGGAATGCTATTCATTGACTACAGCTCAGCGTTCAACAGTACAGTGCCCTCAAAGCTCATCACTAAGCTAAGGACCCTGGGACTGCAACTGGATCCTCAGCCTGATCACAGACAACGATAAGACAGCCTATAGGGAGGAGGTCAGAGACCTGACTGTATGGTGCCAGGACAATAACCTCTCCCTCAACGTGATCAAGAGAAATGAGCTGATTGTGGACTACAGGAAAAGGATGACCAAGCACGCTCTCGTTCTCATCGATGGGGCTGTAGTGGAGCAGGTTGAGAGTTTCAAGTTCCTTGGTGTCCACATCACCAACAATCTACCCTGGTCCAAACACACCAAGACAGTCGTGAAGAGGGCATGGCAAAGCCTATTCCCTCTCAAGAACCTGAAATATTCGGCATGGGTCCTCAGATCCACAAAACATTTTTCTTAAAACTGCATTGTTGGTTAATTAAGGTCTTGTAAGTAAGCATTTCAATGTCAGGTTTACACCTGTTGTATTCCACGCATGTAACAAACAACATTTCATTTGAAAATTGGACACATCAACTCATTCAAGGGTTTTCTTTGTTTTTACCTTTTTCTACATTCTAGAATAATAGTGAAGACATCAAAACTGTGAAATAAAACACATGGAAACATGTAGTAACCAAAAACGTGTTCAATCAAAATATATTTTATATTTGAGATTCTTCACAGTAGCAACCCTTTGCCTTGATGACAGCTTTGCACACTTGGCATTCTCTCAACCAGCTTCACTTGGAATGTTAACCCATCTCAATTGGGTTAAGGTCAGGTGGTTGCAGAGGCCAGGTCATCTGATTTAGCTCTCCATTACTCTCCTTCTTGGTCAAATTGCCCTTACACAGCCTGGAGGTGTGTTGGGTCATTGTCCTGTTGAAAAACAAATGATAGTCTCACATTGTGCAAACCAGGTGGGATGGTGTATCGCTGCAGAATGCTGTTGTATCCATGCTGGTTAAGTGTGCCTTGAATTCTAAATAATACACACATTGTCACCAGCAAAGCACCCCCACAACATCACACCTCCACCTCCATGCTTCATGGTGGGAACCACACATGCGGGGATAATCTGTTCACCTACTCTGCGTCTCACAAAGACACGGCCGCTGGAACCAAAAATCTCACATTTGGACTCATCAGACTAAAGGACAGATTTCCACAGGACTTATGTTCATTTGCTCGTGTTTCTTGGACCAAGCAAGTCTCTTCTTCTTTTTGGTGTCCTTTAGTAGTGGTGTCTTTGCAACAATTCAACCACGAAGGCCTGATTTCACGCAGTCTCCTCTTGTAATGAATTTCCTCCTCTTCTTCCGAAGAGGAGAGGCGAAACGGATCAGAGGACCAATACGCGGCGTGGTAATTGTCCATGGTTCTTTTTAATGCGTTAAGGTACACATGAACAACTGTCTACAAAAAACAAGAAATGTGAAAACTCAAAACAGTCCTATCTGGTGCAAAGACAGAGACAGGAACAATAACCCACAAACACACAGTGAAACCCAGGCTACCTAAGTATGATTCTCAATCAGAGACAACCAATGACACCTGCCTCTGATTGAGAACCATACTAGGCCGAAACATAGAAATTCCCAAAACCTAGAAAAACAAACATAGACTGCCCACCCAACTCAAGCCCTGACCATACTAACTAAATACAAAACACAGGAAATAAAGGTCAGAACGTGACACCTCTGAACAGTTGATGTTGAGATGTGTCTGTTACTTGAACTCTGTGAAGCATTTATTTGGAATGCAATCTGAGGTGCAGTTAACTCTAATGAACTTATCCTCTGCAGCAGAGGTATCTCTGGATCTTCCTTTTCTGTGGCGGTCCTCAGAGCTTAGTTTCATCATAGAACTTGATGGTTTTTGCGACAGCACTTGAAGAAACTTTCAAAGTTCTTGAAATATTCCACATTGACTTACCTTCATGTCTTTAAGTAATGATGGACTGTCAGTTCTCTTTGCTTATTTCAGCTGTTCTTGCCATAATATGGACTTGGTCTTTTACCAAATAGGGCTATAGTCTGTGTACCACACCTACCTAGTCACAACACAACTAATTGGCTCAAATGCATTAAGAATGAAAGAAATTCCACAAATGAACTTTTAACAAGGCACGCCTGTTAATTGAAATACAATCCAGGTACAAATACAAATAGAAACAAAAAGGGAAAGAAATCCCTCAGTTTAAAATAAGTAATACCATATGAATTTGGTAAAGCAAACTAATCACATTACACCTCATGAAGTTGGTTGACAGAATGCCAAGAGTGGGCAAAGCTGTCTTCAAAGCAAAGGTTTTCTACTTTGAAGACTCTCAAGTATAACATATATTTTGATTTGTTTAACACTTTTTTTTGGTTACTACATGACAGACTACACTGCTACTACACTACAGACTCTTTACTCAGTACTTTGTTGAAGCACCTTTTGGCAGTGATTACAGTGTAGAGTTTTATTGGATATGACGCTACAAGCTTGGCACACCTCTATTTGGAGAGTTTCTCCAATTCTTCTCTGCAGACCCTCTTAAGCTCTGTCAGGTTGGATGAAGAGCTGCACAGATATTTTCAGGTCTCTCCAGAGATGTTAGGTTAGGTTCATGTCCGGGCTCTGGCTGGTCCACTCAAGGACATTGTCCAAAACCATTCCGGCATTGTCTTGGCTGTGTGTTGGAAGGTGATATTTTGCCCCGGTTTGAGGTCCTGAGTGCTCTGGTGTAGGTTTTCATCAAGGATCTCATCATCTTTGCCTCAATCCTGA
The DNA here is from genome assembly GCF_023373465.1 of Oncorhynchus keta. Lineage (NCBI taxonomy): Eukaryota > Metazoa > Chordata > Actinopteri > Salmoniformes > Salmonidae > Oncorhynchus > Oncorhynchus keta. The sequence goes on from NC_068431.1 coordinate 25,757,217, forward strand.
CTAGTCTCTCAGTCCCTGCCGCTGACAACATCCCCATAGCCTGATGCTGCAACCATCATGCTTCACCGTAGGGATGGTGCAAGGTTTACTTACCCCAGACGTGACGCTTGGCTTTCAGGCCAAATATTTCAATCTTGGTTTCATCAGACCAGAGATTCTTGTTTATCATGGCCTGAGAGTCTTTAGATGCTTTTCGGCATCTCCAAGCAGCTGTCATAAGCCTTTTATTGAGGAGTGCCTTCTGTCTGGCCCTCTACCATAAAGGCCTGAGTGGCAGAGTACTGCAGAGATAGTTTTCTTTCTGGAAGGTTCTCCCATCTCCACATAGGAACTCTAGAGCTCTGTCAGAGTGACCATTGGGTTCTTGCTCACCTACCTGACCGAGGCCCTTCTCCACCGATTGCACAGCGACCAGCTCTAGGAAGCTGCTTGGTGGTACCAAACTTTTTCCATTTAAGAAAAATGAAGGTCAGGGTGTTCTTGGGGACCTTCAATGCTGCAGAAATGTTTTTGTACCCTTCCCCTTATTTGTGTCTCTACACAATCCTGTCTCGGACAATTCCTTCGACCTCGGCTTGGTTTTTACTCTGACATGCACTGTGGGACCTTATATAGACAGGTGTGTGCCTTTCCAAATCATGTCAAATCAATAGAATTTCCTTAAGGTATTTCAGTTTTTTAAAATAAATTTGCTAACAATTCTAGAAACCTGTTTTCACCTTGTCAGTATGGGGTATTGTGTGTAGATTGCTTAGGTTTGTTGATCATATCAAGGGATCTGAATACTTTCCGAAGGTATTGTATTACTTTGCAGAATAACCGTGAAAAAGTAGGAAATTATTGAACAGAGGAATAATTATTTGAACTCTCACTATCATCCAAACGTCAGAGTGCTACACGAAATGGATTAATATGTATAATTTTATAGAAATTCAATGTATGGGTGATTATGCAACTTCGGGCACTTTGGCCGTGCAAACTTTCAGAAATGAAAACTTATTCAAACACCATGTCATGCCCTGTCAGGGTGTGATTTGGGGTGGGCATTCTATGTTGTCTATTTCTTTGTTTTTGGCCGAGTATGGCCGAGTCCCAATCAGAGGCAGCTGTCTATCGTTGTCTCTGATTGAGGATCATACTTAGGTAGCCCTTTTTACCACTTTCTGTTGTGGGATCTTGTTTTTGTTAGTTGCTGGTTTAGCGCTACATTTACTTTACGTGTCATTTATCTTTCTTGTTTTTTGTTGTTCATTTAAGAAATTCTAAATGTACGCCGACCACGCTGCACCTTCGTCGGGTCATTGATCATCCGATGACGAGCGTAACACACCATTTTACCAGTATTGTACTTGTCTTTGATTTCTCTAGAAAATATATCTGATAATGGCAGAGACCGTACTATTCAGGATTTTATATATTTTTGTCATTTTTCCCCAGACAGCTTTACACAAATGTAATTTCCATCACATCATTAAACATTCATTTTTAGTTGAAATTGAAACATAATACAATTTATTTTTAACGGATTTCTTATACGTTTGTACATGAACTTGTATTGAATATTATTTAAAGTGATTTTTAAGGTTTTCCTAATATTAATAATTCAACACGAAGCCTGAATGTATAAACTTGCCTTGGTGACAGCTGAAAACATTTATTTATCATGAAAAATAAGATATTTCCACCCAACCTTTTTGTGAGATTATGATAACAACCATATGACTTCCATATCTAAAACAAATACATGTATGTAAATTATACATAATATACTCATTTACCTCAATATGGGTTGTGATGGAAATGACAAGGTGTGGTAGAAATGAAATCTATGTAAAAAATTTAAAAAAAACAATATGAAACTAATATTTTATTGTAAACATTTTGAACAACAACCATTGTTAAACATTTCAGACCTATACTGAGTTGTAGGCCCATCACTCACAAGGTGTACAGCAGTAGCCGAGGGGCAGAGCTCAAGGAAGTAGGCCAGTGTTTTTGGGAGATGGGCCCATATAGCAGAGGGGTCATGCCGCATAATAGAGCTCAGTTAGTAAAGTGAAACTGTATCATTTGTGGTATATCCACACAGGTGTGAAGGGTCACCTGCTTGTGAGAATCACCAAAGTGAACTGCCTGGATTTCACTGGTGTATTTACACAGGTAGTTCTCTGCAAAGTCAATATGCACAATGATCTCCTCTTTCCCCAGATTGTCTTTTTTTCCAAATCAAATCAAATTTTATTTGTCACATACACATGGTTAGCAGATGTTAATGCGAGTGTAGCGAAATGCTTGTGCTTCTAGTTCCGACAATGCAGTGATAACCAACAAGTAATCTAACTAACAATTCCAAAACTACTGTCTTATACACAGTGTAAGGGGATAAAGAATATGTACATAAGGATATATGAATGAGTGATGGTACAGAGCAGCATACAGTAGATGGTATCGAGTACAGTATATACATATGAGATGAGTATGTAGACAAAGTAAACAAAGTGGCATAGTTAAAGTGGCTAGTGATACATGTATTACATAAGGATGCAGTCGATGATGTAGAGTACAGTATATACGTATGCCTATGAGATGAATAATGTAGGGTAAGTAACATTATATAAGGTAGCATTGTTTAAAGTGGCTAGTGATATATTTACATCATTTCCCATCAATTCCCATTATTAAAGTGGCTGGAGTTGGGTCAGTGTCAATGACAGTGTGTTGGCAGCAGCCACTCAATGTTAGTGGTGGCTGTTTAACAGTCTGATGGCCTTGAGATAGAAGCTGTTTTTCAGTCTCTCGGTCCCAGCTTTGATGCACCTGTACTGACCTCGCCTTCTGGATGATAGCGGGGTGAACAGGCAGTGGTTCGGGTGGTTGATGTCCTTGATGATCTTTATGGCCTTCCTGTAGGTCCTGGAGGGCAGGTAGTTTGCCCCCGGTGATGCGTTGTGCAGACCTCACTACCCTCTGGAGAGCCTTACGGTTGAGGGCGGAGCAGTTGCCGTACCAGGCGGTGATACAGCCCGCCAGGATGCTCTCGATTGTGCATCTGTAGAAGTTTGTGAGTGCGTTTGGTGACAAGCCGAAATTCTTCAGCCTCCTGAGGTTGAAGAGGCGCTGCTGTGCCTTCTTCACGACGCTGTCAGTGTGAGTGGACCAATTCAGTTTGTCTGTGATGTGTATGCCGAGGAACTTAAAACTTGCTACCCTCTCCACTACTGTTCCATCGATGTGGATAGGGGGGTGTTCCCTCTGCTGTTTCCTGAAGTCCACAATCATCTCCTTAGTTTTGTTGACGTTGAGTGTGAGGTTATTTTCCTGACACCACACTCCGAGTGCCCTCACCTCCTCCCTGTAGGCCGTCTCGTCGTTGTTGGTAATCAAGCCTACCACTGTTGTGTCGTCCGCAAACTTGATGATTGAGTTGGAGGCGTGCGTGGCCACGCAGTCATGGGTGAACAGGGAGTACAGGAGAGGGCTCAGAACACACCCTTGTGGGGCCCCCGTGTTGAGGATCAGCGGGGAGGAGAGGTTGTTGCCTACCCTCACCACCTGGGGGCGGCCCGTCAGGAAGTCCAGTACCCAGTTGCACAGGGTGGGGTCGAGACCCAGGGTCTCGAGCTTGATGACGAGCTTGGAGGGTACTATGGTGTTGAATGCCGAGCTGTAGTCGATGAACAGCATTCTCACATAGGTATTCCTCTTGTCCAGGTGGGTTAGGGCAGTGTGCAGTGTGGTTGAGATTGCATCGTCTGTGGACCTATTTGGGCGGTAAGCAAATTGGAGTGGGTCTAGGGTGTCAGGTAGGGTGGAGGTGATATGGTCCTTGACTAGTCTCTCAAAGCACTTCATGATGACGGAAGTGAGTGCTACGGGGCGGTAGTCGTTTAGCTCAGTTACCTTAGCTTTCTTGGGAACAGGAACAATGGTGGCCCTCTTGAAGCATGTGGGAACAGCAGACTGGTATAGGGATTGATTGAATATGTCCGTAAACACACTGGCCAGCTGGTCTGCGCATGCTCTGAGGGCACGGCTGGGGATGCCGTCTGGGCCTGCAGCCTTGCGAGGGTTAACACGTTTAAATGTCTTACTCACCTCGGCTGCAGTGAAGGAGAGTCTTAATTCTCTCAGTTTGGAGTATTGGTGTCGAATGTTGTACACGTGTTTCCGCAACCTCTTTCAAACCTTTGGAGAATTCCTTCAATAGAATCTGCAGTGTGCCACATACCTTTTAGTTTACTGTCAAATGTTCTGTGAACTTCTCCATGTTTCCCTCTTTGTTTTTCTTCTCTCTCTTCAGCTTTGTTTTTCCACTCTCTCTCTCTTTAGCTTTGTTGTAAGCTTAGAGATAGATTTAACCTCTCCCTTCTCCTTTTTTCTCTTTTTTTCTTCCAGTATCTCTCCCTGTCTTTTTGCAGATGTTCCTGGTATCGTATACGATCATTTTTTTATTTTGTTTCTATGTCTGTGTCCTCTCTGCTGTTTTATGTGGCATCTTCTAAAAAATAATGACAAATACTACTTTGTTTTCAACTTGTGGACACCTTGGGGCATTTTATAGATTCAATTCATTTAAAACATGATTAAATAACCCCAGGGTAAAAATAAAAAAACAATGAATAAGATGATGGATTTGTGTCATTTCCACCACACTTAAGTTTGTGATGGAAATGCCTGTGATGGAAATTACATTTCTACAGTTTCTGGAGAAAATTGACAGACAGCTTAGCATGCTTTTATTAGTATCACAACTAGTATATTGTTTACACTAAATACATAAAATATTTTTTACATTCTGAAGTTCTACCACAAATTAAATAAATTATAGCTGGTTTGAAAATGACTGACAATGTAAATATTTTCTAAACAAGCAATATTTACCTCGATATTTCTTCAACTTCTGGACATCTGGAACAACTGTCTACTGCAGCCATGTGCTTCAGTGTTACAATATGTTTCCAAAGGTAACTAAATTAACATTCTCTTGAAAAAACTTTATTAATGAGGAATTTGTCCTCAGTGGTGGAAATGACACCACTCCCAAAGGACAGGTATATTTTGTGTAAAAAAACAATATAAAGGGCATACTCACAATAAATATTGATATATATTTTATTTTATTGACTCTTTCTGTAGTAAATACCATTATATAATGTGTAATTATTCATGTTTTCTCATAGAAAAACATAGTAGAAGCTTAAAAGTCTGGGTCAGGGACAAGGGCAAAATAGTGAAATTGATAGAGAAGTGTTTTAAAAAGTATGGGGTGATTCCAGTGTAAACTTAACATACAAATATAAGTTTTATTGTCCCCAAAATTGACCCGGGGACATGGAAGTGCCCGTAGTTGCAGAATCACCTGTATACATTTTTTATATATTGCTTTTCAGTGTGTGTGTGTGTGTGTGTGTGTGTGTGTGTGTGTGTGTGTGTGTGTGTGTGTGTGTGTGTGTGTGTGTGTGTGTGTGTGTGTGTGTGTGTGTGTGTGTGTGTGTGCGTGTGTGTGTGTGTATAGGTGCACATGCATGTGTGTTTGTTTGAAACTCAGAGAGGCAGTGTTTATGAACCCAATCACTGAACTTGAAAATGATATTTTATTTCCTGCTGGGTGAAATGGATTTCTTATACTGTAGATGTGCGTGGGGTGCTGTGTGACTCCTGGCAGCTCGCGGAGATGACGTAACACATTATTTAAAAGTTAACTTAACCGTTTAGAAATACTCGGGAAGAAGCCGTATAGAGGTGCCCGCAACATTGAGGACAGCCATGCTACAGCACTTCCCTGTTATTGGCAGAGAGGTTTGGAACTCTCTTACTAATATTAACTAATTTACAACAAAAAAACATCACACCAGAAACGGGTTGAAATTTCAGGTGGTCTTTTCAAACAATTCTTACACTAAAAGGGCATTATCATTATTTTCACAATTTCACAGTATTATTCCAACCCAGGGTTTTCGTTAGGACAATGGGGCACTGGACATTTGTGAAATCTGCCGGTCCCATGTGTATTGGGTGCATAACCTGATCAGGGTGTTCACCCATGTTGCTCAGAATGACAGAAATCACATTTAGATTATGGTAATTCATATTAACAAAACGTCGAGGAAGGAATGATGTGCTGTCCTTACAAAATGTTGTTGTGTACTTTGAAGATGTTAAGGGCATTTTCACAATTTCACAGTATTATTACAACCTCATAGTGTGGAAATGTATTTAAAACTCAGGAAATCACGTTTTTGACTGCACTGGGCCTTTAAAGAGAACTGATTATGGTCCACAAAGGAGTGGACTAATCTGTCAGCATTCATCTACCTGGAGTAGTGGCATCATAATCCTAGCGTAAAGACTAACTCTACAGATCAGACTTTGTGTAGTCTAATTTGTGGGCATTTTCTATCATACTATATAGAGCATGATTGAAAATTGCTTCTTGGTTATAAGTCTTCATGGCAGACTGCAGATTAACTTCCACACCAAATATTCCCTTTAGAAACACTTGGCCCAGTGTTTCGGTCTGCCAAGTAAGATCTAGAAATGGGGCGATAGGATGCCAAGTTTGGCACGAGGGGAGATTGCCTGACTGTTTGGGACTATATTTCCTCTTGGAAGACACATTCATGCCCTGACCCAGTGTTAGTGATTGAGACAAAAATGTCACAGCGTGCCTTCTAAATGATCTCATTATGTACCTAACAGCTGTTCTCCCCCTGCACTGTGTCAGTGATGGTAACGAGGCAACGCCTCCCAAGGACACCCACAGTTTCTCAAGGTTGCAGACCAGTATGTATGTATGTCAACTCATTTCAAATACTTATGTTGGGCTTGATTGAGCTTGGCTGGAACAATGGAACCAATAGAATAATCACAAAATTGTTATCCCTTCCTATCTGTAAAAGTATTTGAAATATTCCCAAATAGTATTTGAACCCAAGATGGGAAGGTTGGCGGCCCGACTTCAAGTAAAATTGTATTGATCGCATACACATATTTAGCAGATATTGCAAGTGCAGCGAAATTATGTTTTATGTCTCCAACAGTGCAGTAATACCTTATAATGCAAAACAATACACACAAATCCCCCAAATAAAAATAAAGAAATGAAGAAACATCAGAACGAGCAATGTTAAATCTGGAATATATAAAGTACCAGTCAAAAGTATGGACGCACCTACTCATTCAAGAGAATTTCTTTCTTTTTTTTAACTATTTTGTACATTGTAGAATAATAGTGAATACATCAAAACTATGAAATAACACATATAGAATCATGTAGTAACCAAAAAAGTGTTAAACAAATCATACACTTTGCACACTTTCTTTCAACCAAGACAAAAAACAATACTCCCTGATGTTTCTTTTAGTGGTGTCAGCATTCTGTGAAGATTGACACTGGTAGACGAGAAGCAGGTACAGGGGGAGCATTTAATGAGCAAAGGACATGGAACAGGACAGGACAGGAGAAAATAATGACATCAATGCTGACATAGGGAACAAACGGGGGAGCAAACAGTTATAGACGGGGCAATCAACAAAGGGAAGGAGTCCAGGTGAGTCAAATGAGCACTGCTGTGGGTAATGATGGTGACAGGTGTGCGTTAGTAGCCTAGTGGTTAAAGCGTTGGGCCAGTACTCGAAAGGCTGCTAGATTGAATCCCCGAGCTGACAAGGTAAAAATATGTCGTTCTGCCCTTGAACAAGGCAGTTAACACACTGTTCCTATGCTGTCATTGTAAATAAGAATTTGTTCTTAACTGACTTGCCTAGTTAAATAAAGGATAAATAAAAAATTAAATAAATAATGAAGGATAGCCTGGCACCCTCGAGCGACAGAGAGGGAGAGCGGGAGCAGGTGTGACAAATTGAGATGGTTTGGGATTTTTTATTTATTTATTTAACCTTTATTTAACCAGGTAGGCAAGTTGAGAACAAGTTTTCATTTACAATTGCGACCTGGCCAAGATAAAGCAAAGCAGTTCGACACATACAATGACACAGAGTTACACATGGAGTAAAACAAACATACAGTAGAAACAAGTCTATATACGATGTGAGCAAATGAGGTGAGATAAGGGAGGTAAAGGCAAAAAAGGCCATGGTGGCAAAGTAAACACAATACAGCAAGTAAAACACTGGAATGGTAGATTTGCAGTGGAAGAATGTGCAAAGTAGAAATAAAAATAATGGGGTGCAAAGGAGCAAAATAAATGAATAAATAAAATTAAATAAATACAGTAGGGAAAGAGGTAGTTGTTTGGGCTAAATTATAGGTGGGCTATGTACAGGTGCAGTAATCTGTGAGCTGCTCTGACAGCTGGTGCTTAAAGCTAGTGAGGGAGATAAATGTTTCCAGTTTCAGAATTTTTTGTAGTTCGTTCCAGTCATTGGCAGCAGAGAACTGGAAGGAGAGGCGGCCAAAGAAAGAATTGGTTTTGGGGGTGACCAGAGAGATATACCTGCTGGACATCATTGATGTATACAGAGAAGAGAGTCGGTCCAAGAATTGAACTCTGTGGCACCCCGATAGAGACTGCCAGAGGTCCGGGAAGCAGACCCTCCGATTTGACACACTGAACTCTATCAGAGAAGAAGTTGGTGAACCAGATGTGGCAATCATTTGAGAAACCATTTGAGTCTGCCGATGAGGATGTGGTGATTGACAGAGTCGAAAGCCTTGGCCAGATCAATGAATACGGCTGCACAGTAATGTTTCTTATCGATGGCGGTTAAGATATCATTTAGGACCTTGAGTGCGTGGCATGAAATGTCTATTTGAAATCTTTTGGAAATCAGAGTAACCTTGAGAGAATCTTATTTGAGTCAAAGGATGTTCATACAATATGTAAGATATACAAAACCTTGCAGAGAGCATATCCAACTGATGGGGGTGTGAGCAGGTGGGTCTAGGCAGATCAGATGTAGTCATAGTTTGTCTATGTCTGTAAGTTATTTTTCGTAAGTGTTTTTGTATTTGGTTAAAAAAAATCATGCAATAATAAAAAGGTGCATTGGGAGCCCCAGGTTAGTCCATCTGCAAATAGTGGCCTAGTAAATTCTAAACACTCTGACCTTATCTCTGTCTAAATGATGTTGAATCGCCACAGGGATATGTGGAAGAAATAGATTATTGATTATGTAAGGCTTATGGTCTATTCATGTTGGGGTGGCAGGTAGCCTAGTGGTTAGAGCGTTGGACTTGCATCAAATCCCTCTCACTGACAAGGTAATCATCTGTTGTTCTGCCTCTGAACAAGGCAATTAACTCACTGTGCCTAGGCCATCATTGAAATAAAGAATTTGTTATTAACTGGCTTGACTAGTTAAATAAAGGTTAAAACAATAATTTTAATTATTTTATATCGGCATCTCTACAATTAAGATCTAATTAATTGTCTTGCATTTTAGTTTTGTCTTATGAAAAGGAATACAAGATCTTCAATGATGGTTACTTTGATGAGATTGAACAAAGTTTTATAGTGGGTTTTATTTATTTTACTATGCAAGTCAGTTAAGAACAAATTCTTATTTTCAATGACAGCCTAGGAACAGTGGGTTAACTGCCTGTTCAGGGACAGAACGACAGATTTGTACCTTGTCAGCTCAGGGATATGAACTTGCAACCTTTTGGTTACTAGTCCAACGCTCTAACCAATAGGCTACCCTGCCGCCCTATATTAGTTCATCTCAAACACACCTAATTTTCTCAAATTTAAACATATAACAGGCAAATGCATAAAGTAGTGTGCATGGTGTTCATTTCCAACATGTTCTGTTTAGAGTGGGCCTCGCCACCACAACTTAGGATAGATGAGAAACTGTTTCCTTTGAAAGTGTCTGAATTCATATTGCTGATGACAGAGAGATGCCATCTAGCTTTGATGATCAATGGAGTAATTAAAATGCAATTTCATTTAGAAATTCTTTCACAATGGCTCGCGTAAAGTAATGATGTGATGCAAATTCCCATTCTCTTTGTTGCAGCAAAAGAGAATGTTATTATTTCAACAGATTTATACTTTTACATAAGAGACGAATTAGTGTTACGAAGATAATCTTCAATTCTACTCAGTCATAAATATTTGATCTGAGAAGAAAACAAGGGAGACTGTGAAATTACTACACATTGGAGAAGATGTCTTGGAGTTAGGTCATGTTTTTTAACCAATAGCCATGCTTTCTGAATGAATGCTTAGCATATTTTCTTTTCTGGCTGTTGTTGAAAGCTGGAACTGTGTATGAAAAAGGAACACCCTTTTGTAATGTTGTTCAAGTTGACCCTTGATTAGATCTGCTGCTTCTTCCAGTACCCCGATCTCCAATGTCAGCAGTTCTAACAACTAAACTTAATTGGCTAATTAAGTGAGGGTGACTGCTAACTTTCTGAGTCAAGGAAAGCATCGTCACCACACAATATTTTGAATCATTACCAATCATTGCTACACCAACACTACATTATTTTGATAACTGTGGCCCTTTGGCTTGGAATGCCTACTGTAGCAGTAAGAAAAAGGCAGCTCTGTACTCTTTGAAGAAATTTAGTTCCAGAGGGGCTCTTTAAGAAAAATAATGCTCATGCTGCAGGATACAGTGCTGCTCTGAACAAGTGCTGCTTGTTCAGAGCTGCTATTTTGTTTCCCTGCACACATCAACTAGTTTCCTACTGTCCCGGTCTGCCTGCGTCCCACAGCAGGCATGGACGCTTGGTCTCAGACAATTGTTTTCTGTAGGTCGTCTTCTACACTGAACAAAAATCTAAAGGCAACACATAAGTGCTGGTCCCATGTTTCATGAGATTAAATAAAAGAGACGAGAGGAAATTTGTTTACATCCCTGTTAGTGAGAACTTTTCCTTTGTCAAGATAATCCATCCACCTGACAGGTGTGGCATATAAAGAAGCTGATTAAACAGCATGATCGTTACACAAGTGCACCTTATGTTGGGGAAAATGAAAGGCCACTCTAAAATATGCAGTTTTGTCACACAACACAATGCCACAGATGTCTCAATTGTCGTGCTGACTGCAGGAATATCCATCAGAGCTGTTGCCAAAGATTTTTAATGTTAATTTCTCTACCATAAGCCACCTCCAACGTCGTTTTAGAGAATTTGGCAGAACGTCTAACCGGCCTCACAACCGGAGACTACATGTAACCACGCCAGCCCAGGACCTCCACATCCGGCTTCTTCACCTGCGGGATCGTCTGAGGGAGGAGGGGGTGGTGGAGTGGAGGAGTATTTCTATCTGTAATAAAGCCCTTTTGTTGGGAAAACTAATTCTGATTGGCTCGGCCTGGCTCCCAAGTGGGTGGGCCTATGCTCTCCCAGACCCCCTCCTGGCTGCACCCCTGCCCAGTCATGTGAAATCCACACATTCGGCCCTAATGAATTTATTTCAATTGACTGATTTCCTTATATGAACTGTAACTCAACAAAATTGTTGAAATTGTTGCATGTTGCGTTTTATATTTTAAGTATATTTTGTTTGAATGGGAGCCATCGCTAGACTGTCCCTTAACCTCTATACCTCTGCCCCTCAGAAGAGAAAAGGCGAAAAAGAATGCTTGTGTCATGAAAAAAAGATAAAACATGTTCTATTGTCAGAACGAGGCAAAGAAGACCTAGCACTGTACTCAAAATGAATACCTCTCAAACATACATATTTTAGGGGGCTAAAGCAGTGTATACATAATGGTTTGTGAATAGGAACACATGTTGAGTACGTATTGATAGATCATTTGACGTGTGTTCTCATTGGGGTCTTTCTTACAGGCTGTTAAAATGTCATGGTATTTACAATGAGAAGGAAATGTCAGCAGTGTTTGCACTCCGAGAGACAAGTGAATTCATTATGACCCAATAGCAAAATAGATTTGCAGATACTGGTATCGTTCTTGTGTAGTACATGTCTGTCCTGTGTTCCACAGATTCAACTAAGATGATTGGGTATACATTCGTCCTCAGTTGGGTGACTGTTATGTGTTTAGAGCTAAAGACAACATTGGCATGTGGACCACGCAGCTAAACCACTCTAAACCTATTAAAATGATTCTTCCAAGGGTTCTTCGCCGTGTCCCTGTACCACTTTTTGGTAGCAGGTAGAACCTTTCACCCTTTAGAACCTTGTAGAACCCTTGTTCCGGTAGAATAACAATTTTAGAACCGTCAAATCAAATGTTATTTGTCACATGCACCGAATACAACAGGTGTAGTCCTTACAATGACATGTTCACTTACAAGCTCTTAACCAACAATGCTTTAAGTTGAACATAGAAAATAAAAGTAACAAATAATTCAACAGCAGCAGCAAAATAACAAGTGAGGCTATATACAGGCAGTACCTGTACAGAGTCAATGTGCAGGGGCACTGGTTAGTTGAGGTAATATGTACATTTAGGTCGAGTTAAAGTGGCTATGTATAGATTATAAACAGAGAGTAGCAGCAACGTAAAAGAGGGGTCTGGGTAGCTGTTCAGGAGTTAGAAGCTATTAAGAAGCAGGGAGGGAGTACAGGGAGGGACTGAGCACACACCCCTGAGGGGCCCCCATGTTGAGGATCAGCGTGGCGGATATGTTGTTTGTACCCTTACCACCTGGCGACGGCCCATCAGGAAGACCAGGATTCAGTTGCAGAGGGAGGTGTTTAGTCTCAGGGTCCATAGCTTAATGATGAGCTTTGATGGCACTATGGTGTTGAATGCTGAGCTGTACTCAATGAATAGCATTCTCACATACAGTTGAAGCCGGAAGTTTACATACACATAGGTTGGAGTCCTTAAAACGTGTTTTTCAACCACTACACACATTTCTTGTTAACACACTATAGTTTTGGCAAGTCGGTTAGGACATATACTTTTTGCATGACACAAGTCATTTTTCCAACAATTGTTTACAGACAGATTATTTCACTTATAATTGTTACGGCCGTCGTTAAATGAAGACCAAGGTGCAGCTTGGTAGGCGTACACTTTCTTTTAATATTAAATATTTATATTTTTTGGTGGAACAACTCAACGAACCTAAAGCTAGGAGTGCCAACACATGCAACAACCAAAGACAAGATCCCACAACAGAAGGTTGGAAAAAGGGCTGCCTAAGTATGATCCCCAATCAGAGACAACGATAGACAGCTGCCTCTGATTGGGAACCATACTCGGAAGTTTCTGATAGGCTAATTGACATAATTTGAGTCAATTGGAGGTATACCTGTGGATGTATTTCAAGGCCTACCTTCAAACTCAGTGCCTCTTTGCTTGACATCATGGGAAAATCAAAAGAAATCAGCCTAGACCTCAGAAAAAACAATTGTAGACCTGCACACGTCTGGTTCATCCTTGGGAGCAATTTCCAAACGCCTGACGGTACCACGTTCATCTGTACAAACAATAGTACACAAGTATAAACACCATAGGATCACGCAGCCGTCATCCCACTAAGGAAGGAGACGTGTTCTGTCTCCTATAGATGAATGTACTTTGGAGCGAAAGTTCAAATCAGTCCCAGAACAACAGCAAAGGACCTTGTGAAGATGCTGGAGGATACAGGTACAGAATTATCTATATCCACAGTAAAATGAGTCCTATATTGACACAACCAGAAATGCTGCTCAGCAAGGAAGAAGCTACTGCTCCAAAACCGCAATAAAAACTGCACATGGGGACAAAGATCATACTTTTTGGAGAAATGTCCTCTGGTCTGATGAAACAAAAATATAACTGTTTGGCCATAATGATAATCGTTATGTTTGGAAGAAAAAGAGGGAGGCTTGCAAGCCGAAGAACACCATCTCAACCGTGAACCACTGGGGTGGCAGCATCATGTTGTGGGGGTGCTTTGCTGCAGGAGGGGCTGGTACACTTCACAAACTAGATGGCATCATGAGGTAGGACAATTATGTGTATATATATTGAAGCAACATCTTAAGACATCAAATCAAATTTTATTTGTCACATACACATGGTTAGCAGATGTTAATGCGAGTGTAGCGAAATGCCAGTGCTTCTAGTTCCGACAATGCAGTGATAACCAACAAGTAATCTAACTAACAATTCCAAAACTACTGTCTTATACACAGTGTAAGGGGATAAAGAATATGTACATAAGGATATATGAATGAGTGATGGTACAGAGCAGCATACAGTAGATGGTATCGAGTACAGTATACTGTGTGATGGTATCGAGTACAGTACAAAGTAAACAAAGGGGCATAGTTAAAGTGGCTAGTGATACATGTATTACATAAGGATGCAGTCGATGATGTAGAGTACAGTATATACGTATGCATATGAGATGAATAATGTAGGGTAAGTAACATTATATAAGGTAGCATTGTTTAAAGTGGCTAGTGATATATTTACATCATTTCCCATCAATTCCCATTATTAAAGTGGCTGGAGTTGGGTCAGTGTCAATGACAGTGTGTTGGCAGCAGCCACTCAATGTTAGTGGTGTCTGTTTAACAGTCTGATGGCCTTGAGATAGAAGCTGCTTTTCAGTCTCTCGGTCCCAGCTTTGATGCACCTGTACTGACCTCGCCTTCTGGATGATAGCGGGGTGAACAGGCAGTGGTTCGGGTGGTTGATGTCCTTGATGATCTTTATGGCCTTCCTGTAACATCGGGTGGTGTAGGTGTCCTGGAGGGCAGGTAGTTTGCCCCCGGTGATGCGTTGTGCAGACCTCACTACCCTCTGGAGAGCCTTACGGTTGAGGGCGGAGCAGTTGCCGTACCGGGCGGTGATACAGTCAGTCAGGAAGTTAAAGCTTGGTCGCAAATGGGTCTTGCAAATGGACAATGACCCGAAGCATACTTCCGATGTTGTGGCAAAATGGCTTAAGGACAACAAAGTCAAGGTATTGGAGTGGACATCACAGAGCCCTGACCTCAATCCTATAGAATATTTGTGAGCAGAACTGAAAAAGTGTGTGCGAGCAATGAGGCCTACAAACCTGACCCAGTTACACCAGCTCTTTCAGGAGGAATGGGACAAAAGTCACCCAACTTATTGTGGGAAGCTTGTGGAAGGCTACCCGAAACGTTTGACCCAAGTTAAACAATTTAAAGGCAATGCTACCAATACTAATGTGTAATCTTCTGAAAGAAATAAAAGCTGAAATAGAATCATTTATCTACCATTATTCTGACATTTCACATTCCTAAAATAAAGTGGTGATCTTAACTGACAGGGAATTTTAACTAGGATTAAATGTCAGAAATTGTGAAAAACTGAGTTTAAATGTATTTGGCTAAGGTGTATGTAAACTTCCAACTTCAACTGTAGTTTTACTAACATTTAGTAGCAGTTGGAGGCCGCGGAAGGGGTGTTGTATGGCATTGAATGTCGTTTGGTGGTTTGTTAACACAGTGTCCAAAGAAAGGCCAGAAGTATACAGAATGGTGTCTTCTGCGTATAGGTGGATCAGAGAATCACTAGCAGCAAGAGCGTCGTCATTGATATATACAGAGAAAAGAGTATGTCCGAGAATTGAACCCTGTGGTTACCCCCATAGAGACTGCCAGAGGTCCTGACAACAGGCCCTTCTATTTGACACACTGAACTCTATCTGAGAAGTAGTTAGTGAACCAGGCGAGGCAGTCATTTGAGAAACCAATGCTGTTGAGTTTGCCGGTAAGAATGCGGTGATTCACAGAGTCGAAAGCAATGGCCAGGTCAATGAAGATGGCTGCACAGTACAGTCTTTTATCAATGGCAGTTACAATATTGTTTTGGACCTTGAGCATGGCTTTGGTGTACACATGACCAGCTCAGAAACCAGATTGCATAGCGGAGAAGGTACGGCGGGATTCTAAATGGTCGGTGATCTGTTTGTTAACTTTGCTTTCGAAGACTTTAGAAAGGCAGGGCAGGATAGATATGGGTCTGAAACAGTTTGGGTCTGGAGTGTCTCCCCCTTTAAGAGGGAAATGACCGTGGCAGCTTTACAATTTTAGGGATCTCAGACGATACGAGAGGTTGAACATATAGGGGTTGCAACAATTGCGGAGGATAATTTTAGAAATAGAGGGCCCAGATTGTCTAACCCAGCTGATTTGTAGTGGTCCAGATTTTGCAGTTGTTACAGAACATCAACAACCTGGATTTGGGTGACGGAGAAGAGGGGAGGGCTTGGGCAAACTTGCTGCGGGGGGTGCATAGCTGTTGGCCGAGGTAGGGGTAGCCAGTTGGAAAGCATGGCCAGCCGTAGAGAAATCCTTATTGAAATTCTTGATTATCGTAGATTTATCGGTGGTGACAGTGTTTCCTAGCCTCAGTGCAGTCGGCAGCTGGAAGGAGATGCTGTTATTCTCCATGGACTTTACAGTGTCCCAAAATGTTTTGGAATTAGTGCTACAGGATGCACATTTCTGTTTGAAAAAGACAGCCTTTGCTTTCCTATTTGAATGTGTATGTTGGTTCCTAACTTCCCTGAAAAGTTGCATATCGCTGGGGATATTCGATGCTAATGCAATACGCCACAGTATGTTTTTGTGCTGGTTAAGGGCAGTCAAGTCTGAGGGGAACCAAGGTCTATATCTGTTCTTAGTTCTACATTTTTTGAACGAGGCATGCTTATTTCAGATGGTGAGGAAAGCACTTTTAAAGAATGACCAGGCATTCTCTACTGACGGGATGAGGTCAATATCCTTCCAGGATACCTGGGCCAGGTCGATTACAAAGGCCTGCTCGCTGAAATGTTTTAGGGAGCGTGTGACGGTGAAGAGGGGTGGTTGTTTGACCGCGGACCCATTACGGATGCAGGCAATGAGGCAGTGATCGCTGAGAGCCTGGTTGAAGACAGCAGAGGTGTATTTAGAGGGAAAGTTCGTCAGAATGATATCTATGAGGGTGTCCATGTTTACGGATTTAGGGTTGTACCTGGTAGGTTCCTTGATCATTTGTGTGAGATTGAGGGCATATCCCAGTCTAGGTCACCTAACAGTACGAACTCTGAAGATAAATAGAGGGCAATCAATTCACATACAGTATGGTGTCCAGGGCACAGCTGGGGGCTGAGGGGGGTCTATAACAAGCGGCAACAGTGAGAGATTTATTCTGGAAAGATGGATTTTAAAAGTAGAAGCTTGAATTGTTTGGGCACAGACCTGTATAGTATGACAGAATATTGCAGGCTTTCTCTGTGTAACAGTATAGCTTCCGTCCCTCTCCTCGCCCCTACCCGGACTCGAACCAGGGACCCTCTGTACACACAGACAACTGACACCCACGAAGCATTGTTACCCGTCGCTCCAAAAAGCCACGGCCCTTGTAGAGCAAGGGGAACCACTACTTCAAGGTCTCAGAGCAAGTGACGTCACCGATTGAAACGCTATTAGCGCGCACCACCGCTAACTAGCTAGCCATTTCACATCAGTTACACTCACCCTCCTTTTGACCTCCTCCTTTTCCGCAGCAACCAGTGATCAGGGTCAACAGCATCAATGTACCAGTATAACTTTAGTCCGTCCCCTCGCCCCTACCCGGGCTTGAACCAGCGACCCTCTGCACACATCAACAACTGACACCCACGAAGCATCGTTACCCATCGCTCCAAAAAAGCCGCGGCCCTTGCAGAGCAAGGGGAACCACTACTTCAAGGTCTCAGAGCGAGTGACTTGAAAATAAAAGAGAGCCGCACACTCTAGGAGCTCAAATGCAAAAATGTAATACCAACGTTTCGACAGCCAAGCTGTCTTCATCAGGGTATAATCACAAGCAAGTTCTAGCAAGTTCAATTTTCTACTCCGCTAGCCAGCACCTTGTCTTAATAGGCGTTATTTTCTTTTTCTTCTCAGAGCGAGTGACCTCACCGATTTAAATGCTATTAGCACGCACCACCGCTAACTAGATAGCCATTTCACATCGGTTACATCTGCTGTAGATTGCAACTCCTCCCCCTTTGGCAGTTCTATCTTGGTGGAAAATGTTGTAGTTGGGGATGGAAATATACAACTTTTTGATGGCCTTCCTATGCCAGGATTCAGACATGTCTAGGAGATCAGGGTTGGTGGAGTGTGCTAAGCAGTGAATAAAACAAACTTTGGGAGGAGGCTTCTGATGTTAACATGCATAAAACCAAGGCTTTTACGGTTACAGTAGACAACAAATGAGAGCGCCTGGGGAATAGATGTGGTACTGGGGGCTACAGGGCCTGGGTTAACCTCTACATCACAAGAGGAACAGAGGAGGAGTAGGATAAGGGCACGGCTAAAGGCTATACGAACTGGTCGTCGAGTGCGCTGAGTACAGAGAATAAAAAGGAGCAGATTTCTGGGCGTGGTAGAATAGATTCATGGCATTATGTACAGACAAGGGTATGGTAGGATGTGAGTACAGTGGAGGTAAACCTAGGCGTTGAGTGACTATGAGAGAGATTGTATCTCTGGAGGCATCATTTAAGCCAGGTGAGGTCTCTGCATGTAGGCTTTTGGATTGATAATAATTTGGATTTACTTTTAAAAACATATCTGAAGGAGCAAGTTAAAAACCTGAGATTTAAAGTAGGCTTCTTTCATAGAAATATATCATGCCTCTCTCTGAACAGCAGGAGGCAGATTGTACAGTCAACTTTACTGCCAGTTCATGACTACGGTGATGCCATTTATCAGAATGCAACAGCCACTTCTTCTAAACCTTTGGAAGCCCAGCACCCTTCACTCTATCACAGGTGATACTTTTAATAAACATCACTGCATCCTGTATCAAAAGGTTGGCTGGTCCTCATTGAAGTCCAGTAGATCACTTAATTACTCCCTTTAGTTTACAAAGCTCTCCTATACAAGCTTCCGACTTACCCAACTTCGTTGTTTAAATATGAAAACATGATATATCAAACCCATTCACAGATAACTCTTGAGATGCCTCGGGTCTCCCCCGAATTAAGTAAATCCGCTTTTCTAGTTTTAATGCTCCACGTTTTTGGAATTACTTATCAAATGTATTACATTTGGATTCCCTGGTGCCACTAGGGCAGTTTAACAAAATGGATAAATTAGTTTCCCAAGGTGTGCAATTTTTTTAATTGACTTTAATAATTTGTTTAGGATGTTTAGGATGTTCTAATGTAATGTACTTGTTATTCTGTCTTGTATCTTGACGTTTTTAAAATATTTGATTTAATCAGGGGAGTCCAATTGAGACCAGGGTCTCATTTTCAATGGTGCCCTGAGTACCTAAAATAAAAGTGTGTTAATTAATAATAGCAAAAAATCTAAATGAGCCGTTATTCCTCTTTCAGCTGGGCTTAATTAATTATTCGGACCAATGTAGCAAGTAAGGCTAGGTCAATCACTGTGCGACGGGGCAATGACTCTAAGCAAAATTATTTAAACGCATAAATACCTTTAACTGTGTACAATGCTGTACAAAGCCACTGAAAGATGATTGCTTGATCAGGTACTTACCGTGTCAGCAGGTTCAAACGACTGTTGCCTTGGTGACCTGTGTTTTGGTTTTCAACAGTTGCCTAATTTAATTGGAGCTTTGCTTGATTGCTCTGCCTAACTCCATTCCGGTCCTTGCACTCCAAACATAAAAAGCTGTTTCCACAGAGGTAGTCATGCATTGTCCTAGCAGAAGAAAAGCTGATTGTCAAGGGACTTTATAAGACAATGTCAATATAAATCTGAACTCTTTCTGAATATAGACTTTTAAAGAGGATTAAAAGGCCTTGTGGGTAATATGCATTCTCCTCTTTCAAAAAGTGGTAAAAGACTAATTGTCCCTGCATGGATGGCACATCTCGTCAGCCCTATTTTGATTAACAAAGATTTTTCCTTGCTCTAATATCCATTAATTTTGCTAAGAGAAAGATTTTGAAAATGGCAATAAGACAAACTACAATTGATATGTGTTGGGTGCTAAAACAAATGCCTTAAGGACCAAATAGTTGTCCTGTCATTGTCCTGACATTGTCTCGTTATCCTGATGTTGTCCTGACGTTATCCTGATGTGCTTCTCAAAACATGACAATTGCATTACAAATGCCTCATAATGATATCCCTGTTTAAACATATTGTATTCTACACTCTTAGAAGTAAAGGTATCTGGAAGAACCTTTTGGGTTTCCACACCGGCGGAACCTTTCCAGTTCAAAAAGGTTCCTCGAGGAATCCCTCTGAAATTGGTCTTCGAAGAACCGCTGTGTAAAAGTTCAAATCGGAAACTTTCTGTGATGGGAGAGGTTCAATTTTGAACCTTTTTAATAATATATTGTACAGGTGGCAGCCTATCAGATTGGAGGTGTGGCTTATTGGAGGCATGGTTTTTCTGATAGTTATTTTTGACCACCCGTTAGTGCAAAAGACATTCCTGTTCATCATGTTAAGTTTGTACACTGCAAATTAAAAATGACCCTGAAATGTTTAGCATATTCTAATATAATATTAATAATATTAAACATTGCTGATTACATATAGTAATAAAGTGGTAACTATTCCAACTTTGGGATTTCCATAGGCTCTTGAGGAACTCATACACCTCTGTTAGCCTCATTGAAGCTATAAAACGGTCATTGTTCGACCTTAACATGTGATGACAATATAATAGAACAGATGAACAGAAATTACATTTACTCCAACAGGAAGCCAAAAAAAATCTGTTTTAAAGCCACACTCCTACTAGGGTTGGGCTGTATTAAGATGTTCATACCGTTATACCATATACAGTTGAAGATGGAAGATGAAATACATTTAGGTTGGAGTCATCAAAACTCATTATTCAAACACTCCACAAATTTCTTATAAAACTATAGTTTTGGCAAGTTGGTTAGGACATCTACTTTGTGCATGACACAAGTATTTTTTCCAACAATTGTTTACAGACATTATTTCACTTATAATTCACTGTATCACAATTCTAGTGGGTCAGACGTTTACATACACTAAGTGCCTTTAAACAGCTTGGAAAATTCCAGAAAATGATGTCATGGCTTTAGAAGCTTCTGATAGGCCAATTGACATCATTTGAGTCAATTGGAGGTGTACCTGTGGATGCATTTAAAGGCCTACCTTCGAACTCAGTGCCTCTTTGCTTGACATCATGGGAAAATCAAAAGAAATCAGCCAAGACATCAGAAAAACAATTGCAGACCACCACAAGTCTGGTTCATCCTTGGGAGCAATTTCCAAACGCCTGAAGGTACCACGTTCATCTGTACAAACAATAATACGCAAGTATAAACACCATGGGACCCCGCAGCCGTCCTCCCGCTCAGGAAGGAGACGTGTTCTGTCTCGTAGTGATGAGCGTACTTTGGTGCGAAAAGTGCAAATCAATCCCAGAACAACAGCAAAGGACCTTGTGAAGATGCTGGAGGAAACAGATACAAAAGTATCTATATCCACAGTAAACGAGTCCTATATCAACATAACCTGAAAGGCCGCTCAGCAAGGAAGAAGCCACTGCTCCAAAACCGCCTTAAAAAAGCCAGACTACGGTTTGCAACTGCACAAGGGACAAAGATCGTACTTTTTGGAGAAATGTCCTCTGGTCTGATGAAACAAAAAAATAACTGTTTGGCCATAATGACCATTGTTATGTATTGTATTGTTTGGAGGAAAAAGGGGGATGCTTGCAAGGCGAAGAACACCATCCCAACCGCATGGGGGTGGCAGCATCATGTTGTGGGGGTGCTTTGCTGCAGGAGGGACTGGTGCACTTCACAAAATAGATGGCATCACGAGGATGGAAAAATATGTGGATATATTGAAGCAAAATCTCAAGACATGAGCCAGAAAGTTAAAGCTTGGTCTTCCAAATGAACAATGACCCCAAGCATACTTTCAAAGTTGTGGCAAAATGGCTTAAGGACAACAAAGTCAATGTATTGGAGTGGCCATCACAGAGCCCTGACCTCAATCCTATATAAAATTTGTGAGCAGAACTGAAAAAGCGTGTGCGAGCAAGGAGGCCTACAAACCTGACTCAGTTACACGAGCTCTGTCAGGAGGAATGGGCAATTTAAAGTTTATCCATTTAAATGCAATGCTACCAAATACTGATTGAGTGTATGTAAACTTCTGACCCACTGGGAATGTCTTCTTGGTACTGTCTTCTTGATAAGCAACTCCTTCGGAAAGTATTCAGACCCCTTGACTTTGTCCACCTTCTTTTACGTTACAGCCTTATTCTAAATTTGTTGAAATCATTTTTTCCCCTCATCAATCTACACACATCTCATAATGACAAAGCAAAATCAGTTTTTTGAAATGTTTTGTAATTTATTTAAAAAAAAACTCATATTACATTTACATAAGTATTAAGACCATTTACTCAGTGCTTTGTGGAAGCAGCTTTGGCAGTGACTACAGGCTCGAGTCTTCTTGGGTGTGACGCTACAAGCTTGGAACACCTGTATTTGGGGAATTTCTCCCATTCTTCTCTGCTGATCCTTTCAAGCTCTGTCAGGTTGGATGGAGAGCGTTGCTGCACATCTATTTTCAGGTTTCTCAAGTCCGGGCTCTGGCTGGGCCACTCAATAAAATTCAGAGACTTGTCTCGAAGCCACTCCTGCATTGTCTTGGCTGTGTGCTTAGGGTCGTTGTCCTGTTGGAAGTTGAACTTTGGTGCCTGTCTGAGGTCCTGAGCAGATTTTCATCAAGGATCTCTCTGTACTTTGCGCCATTCATCTTTGCCTCGATCCTGACAAGTCTCCCAGTCCCTGCCGCTGAAAAATGTCCCCACAGAATTATGCTGCCACCACTACTCTTCACCATAGGGATGGTACTAGTTTTCCTCCAGACGTGACGCTTGGCATTCAGGCCAAAGTGTTCAATCTTGGTTTCATCAGACTAGAGAATCTTGTTTCTCATGGTGTGAGTGTCTTTAGAGGCCTTTTGGCAAACTCCATGCGGGCTGTCATGTGCCTTTTACTGAGAAGTGGCTTCCGTTTGGCCACTCTACTATAAAAGCCTGATTGGTGGAGCGCTGCAGAGATGTTTGTCTTTCTGGAAAAGTCTCCCATCTCTACAGAGGAACTCCTCTCCCTGACCAAGGCCTTTGTCCCCGAATGCTCAGTTTGGTATTGTGTGTAGATTGCTGAGGATTTTAAAAAAAAATACATTTTAGAATAAGGCTATAATGTAACAAAATGTGTAAAAAGTCAACGGGTTTAAATACTTTCCGAAGGCACTGTATATTTGGCCTTGTGTTTAAGGTTATTGTCCTGCTGAAAGGTGAATTCACCTCCCAGTGTCTGGTGGAAAGCAGACTGAACCAGGGTTTTCTCTAGGATTTTGCCTCTGCTTTGTTCCATTCTGTTTCCTTTTTTATCCTGAAAAACTCCCCTGTCCTTAATGATGACAAACATAACCATAACATAATGTAGCCTCACCTTTGCGTGAAAATATGGAGAGTGTCACAGATCCCCCGGTACTGCTGCTTATTCTGTTCACCAGTTCCGGAGGTCTACTTCACAGGCTTTCTAGGCTTCACTGAACGGGATTCATTATCATCAACCTTGGACTGTCTTGTCTGATTACTCACACCTGGTTCCCATTTCCCCTGATTAGTATGTTATATTTGTGCCCTCTGTTCCATCTGTCTTTGTCGGTTATTGTTCCCATGTCCGTTGGTCATGTGAGTACCTATGCGTTGGTGCAGTTGTATATTATATATTGTGTATTACGGGTATTGTCCCATGTCGTTCAACGAGGTTTACCCTCAATCTTTTTTTTGGGCTACAGCCCAGTGTTTTTGTATACGTGTTTGTTTTGGGTATATTAAAAACGGGTTAGGGGAGGGTTTGGCCGGGGTGGCTTTACTTGGCTCATCGCGCTCTAGCGACTCCTTGTGGCGGGCCGGGCACCTGCAGACTGATCCTGATAGTCAGTTGAACAGTGTTTCCTTCGACACAATGGTGCAGCTGGCTTCCGGGTTAAGTGGGCAGGTGTTAAGAATCCTGGTTTGTCAGGTCATGTTTCGGAGGACGCATAACTCGTCCTTCGCCACTCCCGAGCCCGTTGGGGAGTTGCAGAGATGAGACAAGATCGCAATTTGATATCACAAAATTGTGGAGAAAAAGGTGAAAACTGTTGTTCTGATTAAAGTATCAATAAAACGGCCTTCCTTAGAATAGTTGAGTATCTGGAGTATCAGCATTTGTGGATTCGATTGTAGGCTCAAATTGCCAGAAACAAAAAACTTTCTTCTGAAACTCCTCAGTCTATTTTTGTTCTGAGAAATCAAGGCTATTCCATGTGAGAAATTGCCAAGAAACTGAAGATCTCGTACAACGCTGTGTACTACTGTAACGGATCTCGTCCTTCTCTCCTGAGGAGGAGTAGCGAGAAGGATCGGAGGACCAATTTGCAGAGTGGTAAGTGTTCATGATTTTTAATGAATCAAACTGAACACTGAAATACAAAAAACAATAAAGTGAACGAACGAAAAACCGAAACAGTCCTGTCTGGCGACATACACAAAGACAGAAAATAAACACCTACGAAACACAGGTGGATAAAGGCTTCCTAAGTATGATTCTCAATCAGAGACAACTAACGACACCTGCCTCTGATTGAGAACCATACTAGGCCGAACACAGAAACCAACATAGAAAAACAAACAGACTGCCCAACCCAACTCACGCCCTGACCATACTAAAACAAAGACAAAACAAAGGAACTAAGGTCAGAACGTGACAACTACTCCCTTCACAAAACAGCGCAAACAGTTTTCAGCTGTGGTAACATAATTGCTAACATAATTACAAAAGGGTTTTCTCATGATCAATTAGTCTTTTAAAATTATACACTTGGATTAGCTAACACAACGTGTTATTGGTGTTCCAATGGAGTGATGGTTGCTGATAATGGGCCTCTGTACACCTATGTAGATATTCCACAAAAAAATCTGCCATTTCCAGCTACAATAGTCATTTACAACATTAACAATGTATACACTGTATTTCTGATCAATTTGATGCTATTTTAATGCACAAAAAAATAGCTTTTCTTTCAAAAACAGGGACATTTCTAAGTGACCCCAAACTTTTGAACTGTAGTGTATATATAATCTCAATTTAATCCATTTTATATTCAACAAAATCTGGGGTGTGAATACTTTTTCAAGGCACTATATAAATACCTTAGAAGCTAATATATTCACACATTGTTTTATCTTCTGTACAAAAAGTGAAGGGACTACACATTTTGAACAAAGGTCTTGTCATTAGTTCCATCAAAATTGAGACATTAGCTGTAGGAAGATTTTTAGAAAATACAATGTGTCAATGTGTTTGATCTTGACAGAGAAGACAAGCTTAGAGTACTCCACATGGTGTCCATCACTCAACAGGCATCTCTCTAGTCTTTAAACTTCTGCCACTATGTAATGGAAATTCTGTCTTGGCTGGGCCAGGTTGTCACATCCACTCTGAGAAATATGGGGGACATTATCCATGTAGGGACGTCTGTGTTTTCCCTTTGTTGTCTCTCCATGTTGTCCATTGGTCCTCAGACCATTCTGCTTGTGGTTTCCAGGTTGGCCACAGAGGGTTCATATGGATGTGTTGCCTGGAACCCTCTTCCGCCTGCAGATTATGAGTTTTTCCAGGAGTTGGCAGGCCATCTCTCTCACACACACACGCACACACGCACACACACACAAAAACTGGAATCAGAGTATGTTGGCCACAGTTCCTCTGATGCCTCATTTGATCTTTTCCTAACTGACTCCTTCAAGCATATCCAACCTCCCTGAAACATCTCTGCCAGACTTCTCCCTCTCTTCCAAGCAACAGATTTCACTCCTGCTCCTACACAGACTGGTCTTGCTTTAGATGAGATGTTACACCAGGCTCCAAACCATCACCTGCTGCCTATAAAACCTCTGACTCGCTGTTGTAGCACAACATTTGAATTGTTTCACTATTACTATTGTTTATTCACTATTATAAACTGGTTGGTTCGAGCCCTGAATGCTGATTGGCTGACAGCCATGGTATATCAGACCGTATACCACAAGTATGACAAAACATGGCCAATATACCCCAGCTAAGGGCTATATCCAGGCACTCCGCATTGTGTCGTGATTAAGAACATCCCTTAGCCGTGGTATGTGTGTGCCTTATTGCTTGATTATGATAACCAAAATTGCTTGTTTTTGAATTGCATTAGGTTATAGTCCATGAGCCTGATGCTTTTTAAACTTTATTTGACAAGTGATTCAGAAAGGTCTTAAAATGACCTTTCAAATTAGCTATAATATAACCAACTTTGAAAACACCAGCTACAAATATTGTTTAAAAATAGCCCATATTGGAAGCTAAGCCATAGAATTCAATGTAATAGGGCAGCTATGTTTATGGGTACTAACTTTGGTGATATACAGTGGATTCGGAAAGTATTCAGACCCCTTGTCTTTTTCCACATTTTGTTACGTCACAGCCTTATTCTAAAATGTATTAAAAAACATTTTCCTCATCAATCTACAGATATGTTAGCATGGAAATGTCACGACTTGGCTCCTCTTCCTGTTTGGGCGGCGCTCGGCGGTAGTCGTCACCAGTCTACTAGCTGCCACCGATTCCCTTTTCATTTTCTGTTGGTTATGTCTGTATTGGTTTCACCTGTTTCTCGTTTGGGGTTTTGTTCAGGGCTATTTAAGCCTTCTATGCCCGCCTGCTTTTGTGTGGGCTTGTTTTCTGTTCTGTTTGTGGATGGTTGTGTTTTTGGACTGTTTGGTGTCATGTTTTGGGGAGGTCATTATTTTCGCCTGTTGTTGTTGGTGTGACCTTATTCTTACCAGAATAAATGCGGCAAACCCAAAGAACCCTCTGCTCTCTGCTCCTGACTCCGCACCCACCACTCCTAGCTATGTGACAGTAAATCTTGGTGGGGGCAAAAAAAATATTGTGTGATGCATGCCAGCAAAACCACTACACTACACAACACAACACTAAACAATACATGAATTGCACTATAAGTTGGGAAAGAGAGAAGGTGTGGCCACATTACCATAATGCTGTTTATATAATAGCCTCAGATATGAGGTCTAATTGTTGTATAATATGAATGAGTGAGTATGATACTGTTTGTATAATTAAGTAATATGATTGTGGACTGTTTAATGAAGAAAAATACAATTCCCTTTTGATTTGAACTAAATCAGAGGACCGCCCCTGAGCCCAGTTTGGGTCAGACATCCTGGGACAGACCCTTTTCTGCAATTCCGAATAAAACCCAACTTTGAGAAATTATCAGCGAGACCATGTTTCTCTCAATCACGGGAGTACAAAGGTTGCAGACCATTGCTGAATCTTTTAACCATACCACGTGGTTAAACTCGATACCGACAGAATAAGAAGTCTTTGATATTGATTACTAGTCTGCAGCTAGGAATTCGGTATCATTTAACGCGACGAACGACAACCGCCGAAACGTGCATTCTATAACAAATGAATGAATGTCACTCTGAACTATCCCCTCTAACCAAGACAGGGAGAGAGAGAGGGAGAGAGACAGACAATTCTACAAAAGAAAGACTTTTCACCAGTGATCAAGACGACACACTGAGCGTAAATATATATATTGATTGCAATTGTTCCCGAATGAGTGAGTGTTCATGTGTAAAGGATTAGCATTTTAATTGTTATAATTAACTCTGTAGTGACTTCTTGGTAAAAACCCCACTCCCCTTTTGTCTAACAAGCCGCCATGCCGGTTTAGCCCACTAGGGCACATTCTATCATTTCATGTAACCATATTTACTGTTTGTTTATGCATTTCTGTGAATTACTTAGTTAGTAATAAATAAATGATTTAAAACAATTGGTGTATGGCTGACTCATAGTGAAGACTGGGTTCGTGCAGATAACCAACAATTTACGACGTTTGGAATGAGACTAACGTGAGGTAAAGTAAATAAATCATTAATCAGATGACTATGATATGAAAATATCTGAAAGGTTATATTGGAAAATTATAACTTTGTAATCTGAATACTTTCCTTGGTGCCCCAACTTCCTAGTTAATTACAGTTACGCCATTATTCAGTTTAATCGAGTAACTAAAAACGAAGTCTTCAGTAATAAAGACACGACATTGGATTAGCTAACACAACTTGCCATTGGAACACAGGAGTAATAGTTGCTGATAATGGGCCTCTGTACACCTATGTAGATATTCCACAAAAAATCTGCCATTTTCAGCTATAATAGTCATTTACAACATTAACTATGTCAACATTGTATTTCTGATCAATTTGATGCTATTTTAATCGACAAAAGTGCTTTTCTTTCAAAAACAAGGACATTTCTAACATCTCATTCAAATTTACTGAAATAGGCCTGGATCAGGCTCCTTGTATGTGGTTTGAGAATGATCTCTCAGACAGGATACAATGTGTGATTTCTGATGGTGTTAAATCTAGTTTCCTGGATATGTCGAAAGATGTACCGCAGGGGTCGGTTTTGGGACCTGTTATCTTTACTATTTATATAAATAATATTGGTCTATCTGTTAAAACGTGTTATATTCTTCTGTATATAGACGATAATGTTATGTATGCCATTGCCCCAACTGTAGACCAGGCATTGTTAGAGCTGCAATCTGACTTTGTTGTTTTACAAAAAACCCTGGTTGGTTTAAAACATGTACTTATTTTGGGCAAGATTAAACATATGTGGTTCTGAAGTTCTCCTTTTTTTTCAAATGGAATACATATTTATTCTCATCGATTGGGTTCCCGCCTATAAATATCTGGGCATTTGGATTGATAAGGATGTAATATTTAAAAAAACATTCTGATGAGTTATTGTAGTTAAAAAGCTAAGATTTAAAGTGGACTTATTTTTTAGAAATATATCTATCCTCTCCCTAAACAGCGGTAAGCAGATTGTACAGTCAACTTACCTCCCAGTTCTTGACTATGGTGACACCATTTACCAGAATGCAGCAACCACTACTCTTAAACTTTTGGATTCCGTTTACCATAGAGCGCTTAGCTTTATCCCAGGTGACAGTTTCAGTGTGAATCACTGCATCCTGTATCAAAAGGTTGGCTGGTCCTCATTAAAGTCCCATAGATCACTTCACTATTCTCTTTTTGTGTACAAAGCTCTACTATACAACCTTCCAACTTACCTAACTTCGTTGTGGAAGTATAAAAACATGAGTTACCAAACCCGTTCACATGGTTGGTTAACTCTTGAGGTTCCCTGGGTCTCCTCCGAATTAGGTAAATCCACCTTCAGTTTCAATATCCCCCATTTTTGGAATAACCTGTAGAACTCCCTGCGTCTTGATTCCCTGGTGCCGCTAGGGGAGTTAAGTAGGCTGTTGATTTTGTATTGTCCTCATAATGAAAACAGCTAATACGATAACATCGTATATCATTTTAATCCGGTTACATCCATGACTATTCACATTAACTATACATATCCATTGGTTGAAGATTAAATATTGCAATTATAAATTATAACATCTTCAGAAATCAACGATTCATACTGCTTTTCAGGAACATTCTTGCCACATGTCTGTGAATAATTATACATCTTTATATATCTGGCACACCTGGCTCATGTGGTTGTGTATTCTACATCACTAGGAACATTTTAAGATATTTTTGGGCATACTACAATCATATTTCATACAGGTATGGTCATGCGAAATTGTCCAATTAGACCCCATTGAGTTGTTTAGTGGCAATATTGTGAAAAGGTTTCTATGGGGCTAATGCATACATGTTTTGATGGCCCTGTATCTACAAATCTTTTTAATACCCAAGCCTAGCTGTGTGTGTGCAATTTGGTGACTCTACTACATGGAATTCTATGGCTAAGCTTTCAACATTCAATGGCATAATATGGTCAATTTTGAAACAATAGTTGCATCTGGTAATTTCAAAGTTGGTTATATTATATATAATTTCAAAGGTAATAGACCTTCATAAAATGATGAGACAACGATGAGACAACACCTCTGGCTCATGGACTACTATGAACTCCTATTTAAAATACTTTACCAGATATGAGCTCAAGCCATGGTCACAATGTTATTTGAATATCAACTTTGCAATTTGGACTTGGTTAAGCTGCAAGAAAAATACGAGACCAGAGACACTATTTGTGAAGTATCTTATTTTATCTTAATTTGGCCCTCAAAAACAAAATGCATGAATAGAAGAAGCCTGCAATATATATCCAGAGCAGAAAATGAAGGCAGAGGCGCAGGCATCAAACACCATCTCTGGTACGTCTCATTGCCTCTGCGACAGGGTAGACGTCAGCCTTTGTTAACACAAGTGTCCTCAGGCTCGCTCTGTTGTGCTTCTGTGACCTATGGGAGTTTGTGAGTGAAATACTGTGAGGGAGTGGAAGAGAGTGAGAGGGGAAAAGGGAGAGAGACAAAATAGGACTATCTCACTGAGCATGTTGTGCCTACTGAGATTCACCTAGAATCTGTTGCACTTGAGGCTGCTGCCCCCCCCGACTCTCTCTCCCACCCTGTTTATTTATTTTTGTGCTCTTTGCTCTCACTCCATCCCCTTGTTTCTTTCTCTGTTGTTTGTGTGTGTACGCCACAGAACATGTATCCTTTGTTTTGTTTATCGCCCCTCAGCCTTGCTATGAGCCGTGCTCTAATAAAGCCCAGAGTTTTTAGGGTCTGACTGGTACTGATACAGACATAGTGGAGCAAATCAACACTCTTTTCCTCACTGATTACTCATTGTATAGGTAGAGAGTGGTTGGAGTGAGACAGCTCCACAGTGCTCTTGTAGTTCAATAGTTTAATATTCATGAATTATTGATTACAACCTGAGACTTAATAAACAATAGCATGACTAAGGCATGAGAATTTGGATTGCAGGTCTCCGATGGAGGATTTTGTAGATGATGATGATGCTTTCAGCATAAATTATTTGCTGCACCACTGACAACATCCCACCCTTGTAGTCATTCCATACTGTCAGGAAAAGCATAGGAGTAACAATTCACTCTGTACAATAATTACTTATATAGTTGACAACTGATCAGGGTACAACAGTACATTGATAGCAATCAGCTGAAAATGATAGAAGGTGATGACTCATAGGGCAAGGATGACCAAATGACTGGCTGTGCCCAGACAACCCAGGGACAGTGATTGACGATGTAGATCTGGATATTATTCAGGGGGGGGTTGTTTGGTACCAACAGTGATATGAAGATATGCAGAACAGTAATGGAACAATGGATGCATTTCAATGAGATTCTACTTCTAACTGTATGGGAGGTCATCTTGTGGAGTCTTAATAATAATATTACATTTAAATTATAATGCGCAGTCTTGCTCACCTAGAGATCACTCTCTTTAATCTGTAGCGTATATCTGGAAAACAATCTGTGCAGCAGTTTTGAGAGCCAACACAGTTTTGATGGTACAAGTATTACATTTGATACGGCAGTCTTCTTTTGCATATGATATTCTGTGAAGATGATCCAATCCCCCAATGAATATGCATGCAGGGCATCAACAATCTTTCACCCGTCCAAACTCTTCAAACCTGGCAACCTGTGCGAGAGGCAACCCTTCCAATCCTACAGTGATAACAACTACTAACAAGGCAAGAGAAGGTGATTCTACATAATTTCATCCTGCAGACAGAAAGCTCAGAGGCCCTTGCTCAGTAATGATTCAGCAGCAGCAGTGCAGATGCAAGGCCTAGCTCTGGAACAGTGCACAGCAACACGCTTTCAAAGGCAAGGTGCCGACTGCCGAATCCTTACCTCAAATAGACTCCCCCTTTTCTTTATAGACGACATGAAACAGGAAGAAGTCTGCTTCGGAGGGCACAGCCCCTCTGGCAGACATGGTATTTATGGGGAGGGTAAGGTGAGAGTGTTGCTACTTGTTGGCTCACTAGTTTTTAGACTAGATGCTCCTCGACCAGCACACTACTTTAGGTGAATGTCCTCATCTATTTCAGAAGAAGCTATGTGATTTCAACATAGCATGAAAAGGCGAGGTGGGATATTAAGTACATTGTAAAGTAAAAGGGTTCAAATACAGTTACTTTCATTTGCTGATGTGATACATTTGAGGTGCCAGGTGCGTTGAGTGAAAAAGACAGATGATTGATGGCTGGGAAATCGCAGATACTTAAACCAAACTATGCCAGGGAACTCAGAAGTCCAAAGAGCCTTCCCACTGATTTGATTCTTGGGAATCCTTGCTTCATTTTCCCTTCTGCACTTCTCTGAGAGGGAAAATACGCCTTGTTGTCAATTTGGGTTAGGAACAAGGAGACGTCACGAAATGGCCCTACGTTTATTAGTGTCAAAAAGTGCAGTAGCTAGGGGGGACATAGAAGAGCTGTCTTAGGGGAAACTGACATTGTCAAGTTTTGGGATTTTGTAGAGAAAGTTAAAGCCTTCTGCTTCTCTGACTGACAGTGACATTGGCAGTGTTTTGATGATGCAATACCAGCACCAACTCCTGTCACACTTGGTTCTCTTGGGCCCTAGTGTTACCTATCTAACGAGTTTACTATTTTTAGGATAAATAATACCAGTTCAGTAGTAGCAAGACATCATGAAGACATCCTGTTGTTAACAGCTTCCAAACACTGTCTGTCTAACTTGTTATTTCAGAGATGGAAGTTATGCATTATTTTGGTTGCTGCTTATAAACAAACCGAAGACTTCAAACATCCAAATCCCATAATGCGTATCCAGGTAGAACTAAATAAACGAGGACTTAAATAATCAAAATTGATGCCAGCTGTTCATTTGTGTCAGAATGAAGAGACAAAGATGTTCTCAGTCCCTTTTTATACCTGACATAACCAGGGAATCAGGCAACCGCTTCTCCCCAAAACAACAGTGAAAACTCCAATGGCAGGCATACAAGCCAACAAGCATACAACCAGTCAGTCAGGCATCTGGCTAAATTTGCATTCACCTGCTGAGATGCCACCACTCTGTCAGTCCTCGAGGAGCGAAGAAGACCGTCACTCATAGTCTCTTCAAATGGTCCACACTGCTCTTGTGAAAGAGTGTGTTACTCATGGTGGTGCATTGACATAGCGCTCCGAGAGCCAAACTGTCCCACATGGCATGGTCGCACAATGCGACAGCGAAATGGGAAGTATTTTTTTGTATTTAATTTCTGAATAAATCATTTCCTGAAGTCCTCAAAATCTCAAGCAACTTGATATGTGATTCCAATGTCATGTTGGAGTACTTCCCCTCTAGTATCCTAAAATGTAAGGATTAGCTGAAGATTGACTGGAATGGGAGCGTTTCATGATGTAGCGTTATACACTGAGAGTATAAAACATTAGGAACACCTTCCTAATATTGAGTTGCTCCCCCTTTTGCTCGAAGAACAGCCTCAATTCATTGGCACATGGACTCTACAAGGTGTCGCGTTCCACAGGGATGCTGGCCCATGTTGACTTTAATGCTTCCCACAGTTGTGTCAAGTTGGCTAGATGTCCTTTGGGTGCTGGACCATTCTTGATACACACAGGAAACTGTTGAGTGTGAAAAAACCCAGCAGTGTTGCAGTTCTTGACACACTCAAACTGGTGCCCCTGGCACCTACTCGCATACCCCGTTCAAAGGCAGTTAAATATTTTGTCCTACCCACTCACCAATCCATGTCTCAGTTGTCAAGGCTTAAAAATCCTTATTTAACCTGTCTCCTCCCCTTCATCTACACAGATTGAAGTGTATTTAACAAGTGACATCAATAAGGGATCATAGCTTTCACCTAGACAGTCTATGTCATGGAAAGAGCAGGTGTTCCCAATGTTTTGTACACTCAGTGTATACCGTTGGCACCATATAGGCCGTTTCAAGATTTTGATGCGCAGCTCTTCTTAGTTATCCCTAATAAGCATGAGCTGTCAGAGCAGCTTACCGATCACTGCACCTGTACACAGCCCATCTGTAAATAGCCCACCCAACTACCTCATCCCCATATTGTTATTTATATTTGCTCTTTTGCACCCCAGTATCTCTACTTGCACATTATCATCTGCACATCTATCACTCCAGTGTTAATGCTTAATTGTAATTATTTCGACACTATGGCCTATTTATTGCTTTACCTCCCTAATCTTACTACATTTGCAAACACTGTATGTAGATATTTCTGTTGTGTTATTGACTGTACGTTTGCTTATTCCATGTGTAACTCT
This sequence comes from Oncorhynchus keta, assembly GCF_023373465.1. Lineage (NCBI taxonomy): Eukaryota > Metazoa > Chordata > Actinopteri > Salmoniformes > Salmonidae > Oncorhynchus > Oncorhynchus keta. Next base: position 25,791,333 of record NC_068431.1, read on the forward strand.
GTGTTGTTGTTTTTGTCGCACTGCTTTGCTTTACCTTGGCCAGGTCACAGTTGTAAATGAGAACTTGTTCTCAACAGGCCTACCTGGTTAAATAAAGGTGAAATAAACAAAATATATTTTGCTCTCCAAAAACTTCACAAAAGGTTGACGGGAGAAGTTGTGCACAACCCAACTCTAACTAACAAGCTAAAAAAGATATCCTTCCCTTCATCTATCACAAGACTTAGTGTAGATGGCTTTTCCCCAGCTAGCCAAGCGGGAAAGACCTGAAGTTTGCTTTCATAGAAACGGATGTAAACTTTCTGAAATATCAAAGGAATGTTGCCATGTCCAGAAGATGCTTGCACAGCTGTCCTCTCCACTTAGCTGGCTGCATCCGACCTCTTCGGGGTGATGTTCATCAGTACTGCACACCTTGCTTGAGTCATTAAAATGTGGTTTTCAAGGTCAGATCCATGAAAACCACCAATTAACTTATTTGACTTCCAAGAGACATTGATGCCAAATAATTGTAATGTGAATCTTACTCCTCCCTTTCCCCACTAAGTTTGTGAAACTGAATGAGTTGATGAGTATGGCAGGAACTTTCTGAAAACAGTACAAAAAACATTTTTGCTAGATAATGAAGTTAGACGTTTCGTATCATGTGATAGCATACAAAGAGTGGATGATTAGGGACACAGTATTGCTTGAAAGCAAACTACATGTCCAAATTTACCCTGGTGTCTAAAAACTGTAGTGTAGAGAGTAGTGTAGTGTAATGGTAGTATAGATGTTTAGTAGATTCAGTTTGTTTGTTTCAGTATCTCACAACTTCATTAATTAAATTCAATAGAGATAATCTTAATTTCCAGAACTTAAACCTACAGTGTTTGCTATCACCACACACAAACTGATAAGACCAAAATTATCTCTATTGGAAACAAGTAATCTATATGGTGCCAAGTAATGAAGCTTACCCAAATCCAACAAGTTGTTTTCCTTATCCCATAAGTGGTCCGTAGGAGGAGTACTTGGGGACTTGACAGCCCCCCTCTTTATTTAGCCCCCATTCGTATTTCCGCCTCACTCCACTGAGTCGGATAACAGCATATATATATTTAGCCTGTTATTGAGTCACCTGCTGACGTTATTTGAAATCAAGCATGACAAGATGTGGTAATAGTGGGAATTCAATGATCCATACACCTGGCTCTCCTTCACTTGAAATTAAACGAGTAGTGGTCTTGCTTACATCTTCTCAGAGGAAAGCTCCAGTAACGTTAACAGCTACTTTGTGAGTTGTTTCTTTCTCTCTTTTTTATTTCTCTCTTCCTCCAAATGTGTTTATCCGAATGATCACAGTCCCTCCTCCTCCAGATGCGGAGTCGAGACAAAAGTCGGGCCCTGCTGTAATTTGGTTTCAATCAGAGTCATCCTTGTCAGTTACCCAAAAAGAGATGGCCTTTGAAGTGGCATGCGGAAATATTGCCCGTCTAGTCAAGAGGTTCAGACACATTTCATAAATAGCCAGCCTACCCCAGCAACAGAATATTCTGTGTTTTCATGCTCAGGCTTTTGATCTATATTCAGTTTCTGGGAATACAAAGGGCATAGTTTAATTCTATAGTGGTTATTTACTGTTATGGGATTCTCTGCCTCTAACCCTATTACAGGGGCTGAGTCACTGGCTTACTGGGGCTTTCTCATACCGTCCCTGGGAGGGGTACGTCACCTGAGTGGGTTGAGTCACTGATGTGATCATCCTGTGATCATCCTGTGATTGCCCCCCTCTTGGGTTGTGCCGTGGCGGAGATCTTTGTGGGCTATACTCAGCCTTGTCTCAGGATGGTAAGTTGGTGGTTGAAGATATCCCTCTAGTGGTGTGGGGGCTGTGCTTTGGCAAAGTGGGTGGGGTTATATCCTTCCTGTTTGGCCCTGTCCGAGGGTGTCCGAGGGTGATTTATGTGTTTTGTCTTGTCTAGGGTTTTTTGTAGATTTATGGGGTTGTGTTCTTTTAGGTGTCTAAGTAAGTCTATGGTTGCCTGGATTGGTTCTCAATCAGAGGCAGGTGTTTATCGTTGTCTCTGATTGGGAGCCATATTTAGGCAGCCATATTCTTTGGGTATTTGGTGGGTGATTTTTTCCTGTCTTTATGTTTAATGCACCAGTTAACAACTGTTTCGGTTTTCACGTTTATTGTTTTGTAGTTTGTTCATGTTAAGTGTCTCTTATTAAAGAACCATGAACTTCAACCACGCTGCATTTTGGTCCGCCTCTCCTTCCCAGGAAGAAAGCCGTGACACTATCACAGCCATTAAACTCTGTAACTGTTTTGAAGTCACCATTGGCCTCATGCTGAAATCCCTGAGCGGTTTCCCTCCTCTCCTTCAACTGAATTAGGAAGGACACCTGTATATTTGTAGTTACTGGTGTATTGACACACCAACCAAAGTGTAATTAATAACTTCACCATGATCAAAGGGATATTCATTGTCTGTTTTTATTTTTACCCATCTACCAAAAGGTGCCCTTCTTTGCGAGGCATTGTAAAACTTCGCTGGTCTTTGTGGTTGAATTTGGCTTTGAAATTCAGTGCTCAACTAAGTGACCTTACAGATAATGGCATGTGTGGGGTACAGAAATGAAGTAGTCATTAAAAAATAATGTTAAATACTATTATTGCACACTGTGTGAGTCCATGCAACTTATTAAGTGACTTACTAAGTTCCAAGATGGCGTAGCAGTCGGACGTGTGTTTTATTGTGTCGCATGTAAATATAATTTTCCACCTGCCCGCCCGCCCAACTAGCATCACTACTCTGGACGGTTCTGACTTAGGTATTTGTAGTTGTCCACATATTCTAGGTGTCTGGTTAGACTGTAAACTCTCATTCCAGACTCACATTAAGCATCTCCAATCCAAAATGAAATCTAGAATTGATTTCCTATTTCACAACAAAGCCTCCTTCACTCATGCTGCCAAACATACCCTCGTAAAACTGACTATCCTACCGATCCTTGACTTTGGCGATGTCATTTACAAAATAGCCTCCAACACTCTACTCAGCAAATTGGATGTAGTCTATCACAGTGCCATCTGTTTTGTCACCAAAGCCCCATATACTACCCACCACCGTGACCTGTATGCTCTTGTTGGCTGGCCCTCGCTACATATTCGTCGCCAAACCCACTGTCTCCAGGTCATCCATAAGTTTTTGCTAGGTAAAGCCCCGCATTATCTCAGCTTAGTGGTCACCATTGCAACATCCACCCGTAGCACACGCTCCAGCAGGTATATTGCACTGGTCATCCCCAAAGCCAACACTTACTTTGGCCGCCTTTCCTTCCAGTTCTCTGCTGCCATTAACTGGAACGAATTGCAAAAATTACTGAAGCTGGAGACTTATATCTCCCTCTCTAACTTTAAGCATCAGCTGACAGAGCAGCTTACAGATCACTGTACCTGTACACAGCCAATCTGTAAATAGCATACTCAACTACCTCATCCCCATATAGTTTTTTATCTTCTTGCTCTTTTGCACCCCAGTATGTCTACTTGCACATCATCATCTGCACATCTATCACTCCAGTGTTGATGCTAGATTGTAATTATTTCACCTCTATGGCCTATTTATTGCCTTTACCTCCCTACTCTTCTACATTTGCAAACACTGTACATTGATTTTTCTGTTGTGTTACTGACTGTACGTTTGTTTATGTGTAACTGTGTTGTTTTTGTCGCACTGCTTTGCTTTTCCTTGGCCAGGTCACAGTTGTAAATGAGAACTTGTTCTCAACTGGCCTACCTGGTTAAATAAATGTGTTCTCAACTGGCCTACCTGGTTAAATACATGTGTTCTCAACTGGCCTACCTGGTTAAATAAATGTGTTCTCAACTGGCCTACCTGGTTAAATATATGTGTTCTCAACTGGCCTACCTGGTTAAATAAATGTGTTCTCAACTGGCCTACCTGGTTAAATAAAGGTGAAATAAAAATAAGTCAATAAAAACTTGTTAAGCACAATTTTCATTGTTAATCTATTTGTAAACATTTCTAAAAAATATCATTCTTATTTGACATAATGAGGTAATGTCTGTAGGCCAGTGACTAAAACATATAAATGTAATCCATTTGAAATTCAAGCTGTAACACAACAACATTTGGAAAAAGTCAATGGGTGTGAATACTTTCTGAAGGCACTGTGTGAAAATCATCTTATCTCTTCTGAAATGGAGATTGGTGATTCTTCCTTTAGCCTGCTTGCTTATGATAATTGTAAGTGTATATGGCAATTTCAAAACTTAGAACTCAGTCAATGTCGTTGTGAAAAGCATCACCAATACAAAAGATGTTGGATTTTACTTAGCAGATGGCGTAGACAGTTGTAGCACACCTGTTAAGTCCCAATGGTGTCGTATGCATCAATTCCTCCAATCATTGCAGTCCATTCATCTCTTAATTCTTTCAGCCTCATTCATGAAACGGTCACAATACTGCGACAACAATACGTTTCTATATTAAAACACAAATTAATAAACAAAACATTATGATAATGTTGCACACTAGCCCCATCTATCCTTATCACTTATGAGTGCTCATTCTACATGTATGACTCTGTTCTCAGTTCAATTACCAAGTGCTGCAACTGGGGAGTTGCCTCTCCAAAATGAATACACTTTGATCTCTTTTGAAGTTGTCAGTACTCTGTCACAGCCATCCACAAAAAAGACTGATACTTGTTCTCTCTCCAATTGCTTTGTCATACTGACTGCCAGCTAGGATGAATAACAATTAGGTGACAGTCAATAGGATGATCTGCTTTTCTTATCAATGGTGTCTACCGTCTTCAAACACATATTTACCATACACATTGTCACTCCGCCTTGTACGCACAGACACTCAGACGCATTTAACAGTTCAACCTAAATGTGACAGCACTTTTACCGTGAAAAAATATAAAATACACCTTCAAAAGAGATCCTTTAGATTACATTGTCACATTCCAGCAGTTACCTTTTATTTCTGTTTGTATTAAACATACACAGAACTGTTTTGTTGTTGATTATTTGACATTTTACTGAATTGTTAGGAGCTAGTAGCAATATAAGCATTTCCCTGCACACGCTATAACATCTCCTAAACTGTGTACGCGTCCAATAAACTTTGATTTGAACATTATCATTTGAAAACATGATAATGTCTACTCAAACAGATTTCCAAGAATGCTCTTTTATTGCATTAGTGAGTATTTGCAGACATTCCACTATTAGCTATGGTTAGAGAGATGGTATGGCTCAAATGTAAAGCATCTTTCTGTATTATGCCTATTGTAATTGTCATGGTCCTGGTGCTATCAGTGAAGTGTACCCTTATGGTGGGAGGTTTGTGGCCTGAACCCAAGCTGAACTCTTCAGTCTGTCTGAGCTGTGACAGTATTGTTTAATGCCCTTACCTCATACAAAGTACTTGGTTCCATAATCATTTTTTAATCAGGTCTTGGAGATTAACAGTACTTACAGTATAAAAGGATATCTGGCATAGATTTTTCTGGTGCAAAATGTATGTTGGTATTTTTTGTGTGATTAACAAACAAATTGAAAAACATGATTTGGTCTTTCCATTTTGGCCTTATGAATGTGGGCCTTGGCAGTGGTTGTGCAGGAGGGAGCCCATAGCTTTGCTAGTAGGACAGAGTGAAATCAGTGATCTTGTCCCGCTCACTCTAGCCCTGCATGCTATCAGAGCCAGCCACACTAATGTGATGGACATAGCAGACATTCACCGCTTCTTTTACCAACAGTGCTTCCAGATTTGTTAGCTCTACAAACATGGGCACCACACAAAGCTTCTCTCAAGCCACCACCAGGCAGGCACAATGCTGTTCAATGCCAACTGGCAAGATAATAAAATGGCTGCCAGACATTTTGTCAATATTTCTCTCTTTGCACAGAGTGTGCGCCTGGCTAGCTGCTCCCTGATAGAAGTAATGTTGACTGAATGGGTTTGAGCAGCCCAATGGGCACAGAAGTCATTTCAACATCTAGTTTTGGTTTACATTTGGTTGAGTTGTCAACTAACATGAATTCAACAAAACATTTCACCATGTCATTAGATTTAGGCTGAAAGTAGGGTGAAAATAAGATATTCCCTCACGTTGATTACTTTTTCAAATCCAATCAGTTTACCACGTTGATTCAACGTCATCACATTGAATGATTATATTTTTAAATGGATGTGGAAACAATGCTGTTCAACCAGGTTTTGCCCAGTGGGATGCCTCTGGTGGGATGCCTCTGGTGTGGCACGCCAGACCACAGGAGAGGAGAGCGGGGAGGAGCAGATGGGGGAGATACTCCAGCAAAGCAGTTCATTAAAAACAGATGCTGAGTGAATGTGGCGGTGGGAGAGTTCAGGACAGCACACCATGCACAATAGAGATGGCAATGCACTCTATACCACTGTACCTCTAGTCTGTACTGGCCAAAGACCTGTGGAGTTGGGCCATGTTCAGGAGTTGTTCTTTTCATCATTTAGCTGTGCACATAATTGATTTACGAGCTGCAGGATGCAGTCTGGGTTTGTTGAAGTCTAGGATGCTGCAGAAAATAAATATTGACAAGACAGCACATGCTGAAAAATGTTGCTTTTATTATTCAAACATTCTGCTCATATATCGAACGGCTTAGTACTTTATATACAGTATACTCAATTAATGATATACTGAACACATTTTTATGTTCAGCGCTTTTCATTTTCCAAGAACAGATTTGCTAAAAGTATTTGTTTATTTTCTTCCTAGTGTTATCACATGATTCTTAGTATTGTGGTATGTGTTGTATTGGGTGTCAGATACAATAAACTTAACAAAAGCACAAAATGATTTGAATTTGCTTCCTATAACTTTTTGTATAATATTTGTTACTTGGGTACATTAATTCAAGACAGAGTGAGGAGCTATAGGTACTGCCCGAGGCATTCTAGAACCATAAGCTCTCTAACAGAAATGTCGGAGCTACTGCCTGCTCACCGACTGTCTCCTTGTTAACAAAGCGCAGTGACACAGAATGCAATCCAAGTCCTCTAGTTAATTATACACTATGGCTTTTATTGGATGGATTCCTAATGCTTTAATTTATGTCCATTTAATTAATCTTGTCACTTTTAATAACCAGTCCTATTCATTTAACAAGGGAAAATGGATCAGTATTGTTAGCAATAAAGGTAACAATGTTCCTCCAGAGGCCTACTGCATGTTTTGACAGAGCCCATACTCTTGGTTTCTGGTTGTATTAGTGCTTTGTGTGTTATTGAATTGTTGTGGATGTTCTGCATTGTGATATAGTTACAAATGTCGTTTCATCTACCAAAAAAGGTGAAGATGGTTGTGATATAGATTTGTTACTGTTTGAACCTAACTATTGTGGTGCCATACAGCCAGATTGCATAGGCATATCTTTTTTTAACCCATATTGAGGGTGCAAGCTGCCGAGCACGTTAAGTGATGTAGGTCTAGTTAACAGTGCAGAAGGCTAATAGACTTAGAAAGTGATTTTCAGTGCTTTTGGAGGTCTCTGTTGGCATGAATACGTATTATAATATGTTGTATATTATGCTTGGTCAATGTCAGGCATATAGAATTGGATATAATTTGATCTCATTACCAAAAGCCTAGAGCATACTCTGTAAAGCTGTCCAGTGAGTAGACTATTGTTAGAGGACAACTGCCCAGAAGTGGCCTTTGCTCCCAATGTTTCCTGCACTTGTGTGCATAGCATGTGCACAGGTTATCACCACAAGATCAGACTTTCTCTGGCTTTCAATCATTAAATAACAGGCAAGTGTATGAAGCTCCTCAATGTAATGATCCCTGGCAACTTGGAAAGTTCAAAGTAAATTGGCAAGGGCAAAGAAAAGGACCATCTCTGGGTTTTCGCCACTGATCAAAATAGATAAATCAGCCAGTTTCGTTAAATAGAATTTCCATCACTGCTCAACCAGTCCCACAAATAGGTTATCTAGGATAATGGCTGTGAGGCTTCATTACCTCCTTATCAAATTAGATTTCTCTTTCTCCTCGAGGCAGATTGGAGAATGATTACTGATTTAACCAAGAAGGCTCTTCAAAACTCCCAAAATTGAGAAATGCTCTAATGAAAGGGAAATTAGTCTATTTCATCCTCAGACTTTGCTAAATCACTCCACATAAAAAGAGGAGTACTGTATAAAGAGATGAATATGAGGGATGTGATTGTGTCTGTCTGTGACTGTCTTTTTGGCGTTCTGAAGTATATATGAATCAACTTCAAACGCTTCACAGATACGTTGAAACTCCATATGGTTAAAGTATAGTTTAAAACGCAACATGTAAAGTGTTGGGCCCATGTTTCATGAGCTGTAATAATCGATCAGAGAAATGTTCCATATGCACAAAAAGCTTATTTCTGGGTTTTTTTGTGCAAAAATTTGTTTATATCCCTGTTAGTGAGCATTTTCTCCTTTGCCAAGATAATCCAGCCACCTGACAGGTGTGGCATACCAAGAAGCTGAACAGCATGATCAGTACACAGGTGCACCTTGTGCTGGGGACAATAAAAGGTCACTCTAAAATGTGCAGTTTTGTCACACAACACAATGCCACAAATGTCTTAAGTTGAGGGAGCGTGCAATTGGCATGCTGACTGCAGGAATGTCCACCAGAGCTGTTGCCAGAGAACTGAATGTTCATTTTTCAACCATAAGCCTCCTCCAACATCGTTTCAGATAATTTGGCAATACGTCTAACTGGCCTCACAACCGTATACTATGTGTTTGGTGTCGTGTGGGCGAGCGGCGTGCTAATGTCAACATTGTGAGCGGAGTGTCCCATGGTGGCGGTGGGGTTATGGTATGGGCAGGCATAAGTTACGGACAACGAACACAATTGCATTTTATCAAAAGCAATTTGAATGCACAGAGATAACGTGACGAGATCCTGAGGTGCATTGTTGTGCCATTCATTCACCGCCATCAATTCATGTTTCAGCATGATAATGCAACGCCCCATGTTGCAAGGATCTGGAAGCTGAACATGTCCCAGTTCTTCCATGGCCTGCATACTCACCAAACATGTCACCCATTGAGCATGTCTTGCATGTTTTGGATTGATGTGTACGACAGCATGTTCTAGTTCCCGCCAATATCCAGCAACGTCTCACAGCCATTGAAGAGCAGTGGGTCAACATTCCACAATCAACAGCCTGATCAACTCTATGCGAAGGAAATATGTTGCACTGCATGGTCACATCAGGTACTGACTGGTTTTCTGATCCACTCCCCTACCTTTTTTATAAAGGTATGTGAACAACAGATTCATATCTGTATTCTCAGTCATGTGAAATCAATAGATTAGGGCCTAATTTATTTATTTAATTGGCTGATTTCCTTATATGAACTGTAACTCAGTAGAAACGGTGATATTGTTGCATGTTGCATTTAGATTTTTGTTCAGTTAAAGATATTCTGGGCTGCATTTTACAATGAGCATAGATATATAGAACCACATACGCAATCTCTGTTATTGCTACAGTATGTTACATGCTGTGCCAATGACATTCCTGAGGTAATATAGTGTGCCAATATTCTTGGAAAGTGGATTGTGTGAAATTCTATAAAATGTAGACACAACTGGAGATACCTTGTCATTTTTGGAGATCTGGTATTGACACAAGTGTTACTATAGCTAGCAAAATTGGGTAGGGGCAGTTGCTAACTAGCTATCTAGCTAGCTAAATAACTTGGCTCATGTTGGGCAAAATAAACACATTTACAGCCAGTTTAGCGCTGCTCCACTCATTACTAACAAACTGGTATCTTCACTAATGTTTACAATTTGATGTTTGCGACATCTCCACTTCCAAAGCATTTAGAAATTCAAATAGATACAGTACCAGTCAAAATTTTGGGACACACCTACTCATTCAAGGTTTTCTTTCTTTCTTTTTGGCTATTTTCTACATTGTAGAATAATAGTGAAGACATCAAAACTATGAAAGAGCACATATGGAATCATATAGTGACCAAAAAAAAGTGTTAAACATATTTTATATTTGAGATTCTTTAAGGTACTGACCCTTTGCCTTCATGACAGCTTCATGAGGAACGCTTTCCAACAGTCTTGAAGGAGTTCCCACATATTCTGATCATTTGTTGGCTTCGTTTCCTTCACTCTGTGGTACAAGTCATCCCATCTTAATTGGGTTGAGGTCGGGTGATTGTGGAGGCCAGGTCATCTGATGCAGCACTCCATGCAGCACTTCACTCCATCTATTGGTCAAATAGCCCTTAAACAACCTGGAGATGTGTTTTGGGTCATTGTCCTGTTGAAAAACAAATGATAGGTTCACTAAGCCCAAACCAGATGGGATAGCGTATCGCTGAAGAATGCTGCGGTAGACATGCTGGTTAAGTGTGCCTTGAATTCTAAATAAAGTCACTGACAGTGTCACCATCAAAGCACCCCCCACCATTACACCTCCTCCTCCATGCTTCACGGTGGGAACCACACATGCAGAGATCATCTGTTCACCTACTCTGCGTCTCACAAAGACACAGTATCAAGGCACAAGGTGAGACTCAAATGCAGATAGTTGGAGTGTTACAGTGTTTATTAATCCAAAGGGGTAGGCAAGAGAATGGTCGTGGACAGGCAAAAAGGTCAAACTAGATCAGAGTCCAGGAGGTACAGAGTGGCAGATGGGCTTATGGTCAAGGCAGGCAGAATGGTCAGGCAGGCGGGTACAAAGTCCAGAAACAGGCAAGGGTCGAAACCGGGAAGACTAGAATGAGAATGCAAAAATCAGGAGAACGAGAAAAACGCTGGTTGACGTGGAAACATACTAGACGAACTGGCATAAAGAGACAGGAAATACACTGGGGGAAACAAGCGACATTTGGAGGGGGTGGAGACAATAACGAGGACAGGTGAAACTGATCAGGGTGTGACACACGGCAGTTGGAACCAAAAATCTCAAATTTGGACTCATCAGACCAAAGGACAGATTTCCACCAGTCTGATGTCCATTGCTCGTGTTTCTTTACACACGCAAGTAAGTCTCTTTTTCTTATTGGTGTCCTTTAGTAGTGGTTTCTTTGCAGCAATTCAACCATGAAGGCCTGATTCACGCAGTCTCCTCTGAACAGTTGATGTTGAGATGTCTGTTACTTAAACTCTGTGAAGCATTTATTTCCGCTGCAATCTGAGGTACAGTTAACTCTAATGAACTTATTCTCTGCAGCAAAGGTAACTCTGGGTCTTCCTTTCCTGTGGCGGTCCTTATGAGAGACAGTCATCATAGCGGTTGATGGTTTTTGCGACTGCACTTGAAAAAACTTTCAAAGTTCTTGAAGTTTTCCAGATTGACTGACCTTCATGTCTTAAAGGAATGATGGACTGTCATTTCTTTTTGCTTATTTGAGCTGTTCTTGCCTTAATATGAACTTGATCTTTTAGTACTATCTTCTGTATACCAACCTTACCTCGGCACAACACAACTGACTGACTCAAACGCATTAAGAAGGAAAAAATTACACAAATTAACTTGACAAGGCACACCTGTTAATTGAAATGCATTCCAGGTGACTACCTCATGAAGCTTGTTGAGAGAATGCCAAGAGTGTGAAAAGCTGTCATTACGGCAAAGGATGGCTATTTGAAGAATCTCAAGTATAACATATATTTTGATTTGTTATAACACTTCTTTGGTTACTACATGCTTCCATGTGTTAATTCATAGTTTTGATGTCTTCACCATTTTACAATGTAGAGAATAGTAAAAATAAAGAAAAACCCTTGAATTAGTAGGTGTCCAAATTTTTTGACTGTATGTAGAATCATATAACACCTAGTATGAAATATATATCATTAGCCAGTGTGAGTGAGGATAGGAGACACTTAAAACATTTGCTGTCTGTTGGTTGACAGTATTAGTAGTAGCTTCTTTGGATATCACCTCAAGGGTCCCGAAGTAATTTAAGCTAGTAGTCCCACAGTTTATGCTCTGGCAATATAAGGCCCTGGTCTGCAAGGGGCTTCAGTGGGCAATCCAGTTTGACAAATGGCCAAAGTGACAGCACTCTGTCACAAACTCACTCAACAACTCAGCGATAGCTCGCTCTACCCAGTAGTAGTTCCTGCCTCGCTGAATGATGAAACAGGAGACAAAGTAATAGATGCGACCAGGAGACAGGCCCAAGAGAGGTCAAACAATTGTACCTGTCAGAAGCTGTATATTCTTGCCAAGCCCCCTCGAGGACTCCTCAGAATGCATGACCTCAAATTACTCTGCTAGAGTATATCCCTTCCCCACTTTGCTCTTCAGCTAATTAGTCAAAAGTAACAAGAAAGACTAGCCTTTATTAGCTTTGGAATGCAATCAATCACTGCCGTGCAGTTAATTGGTACGGGAAAAGGGCAGAGCTAATTGTCCACTGAAATGCACTTCCAGCCAATCAGTTTCATTATCTCAACAGAGGCCAGATGCTAAATTAGATGCAATGAAGTTAAACATGTAGTCGTTTGCACGTTTTGGGAGGTAATGTGAGATGCGCTTATCTCTTTGATACCACATATCCCTGAGTCTCGGCTTGATTCCTTTTTACTTTGATTTATGGTTTAGTTGCGTGATCCCGACAGGTTTTTATTTTTTAATGATGTACAAATCGAATACCAATATACAGTGGGGTCTGAAATTATTGATACCCTTGATAAAGATGAGCAGTAATGACTGTATAAAGTAAATAATTCAAATACTGAGCTATATTATTGTATGCAATTTTTCTTTGAAAATGTTGGCTGGGTTGTGTTTAGGAGGACGCACGGCTCTCGACCTTCACCTCTCCCGAGTCCTCTCCTAAACTGCAAACACATCCAACAAGTTTGAAAGTATATACTGAAAAGCTGCGCTACAGTGCAATAGAAAGGCAATGTTCCCGCGCTGCATATGTCGGCTCAATCCGAAATTAGCTTTACATTTCAATCGTGATAGAGTGCTGAATTTAAGCAATATGGATTGAATCCCTACCATAGCAACAATCTTTAATGCAAAAGTAAAATCTAATAAATAATGCATGTATTCACTACAAAGTCTTGCTACAGGCATTGATTTGATAGGTTGATTAGATTAGATTAGATTAGATTAGATTAGATTAGATTAGATTAGAGAGGCAGAGATGCTAGTTCAAATCCCAGGGCTGATGTGGAAAATATGGAGGGAGTATTTGTGACCCCTGATTTTGAAGTCATGTCAATCAAATTTATTATAGTTCCAATTTGTCTGTGAGGGCTCTTTTAGAGTGAAGGCCTTTTGATCAGGTATGCGCTACCTACAAAACACAAAGACTCAGTAAGGCTTTGACAAGTCACAACTGATCCTACTTGAAAAAGTCTACAGTTGAAACATACAAGACAAGATTCTGTACGCTGACGTGTTATCAAAAGTGAGCTTTTAATGCTGTAAGCAACACTAACATAGCGCCTGAGGCTAGTGCTAGGCAGGGATGTTATACATTATGCCAGAGTCTAAACACAAATGCACACATTGTGAATGTATTGTAATATCATTTATTTTTGTCCTGTTGCGTTAGCCATGTACTATGACGGACTATGTGTCTAATTATAAAAACATTGTCAAAGTGATTTTTATAGGCTCCAAGCTTGATCTGAGGATGAAAGGTATTTGTCCTTGCTCGCCCACATCTTCAAAAACATTCACAGTAATATTTGACATCCAGTTGCAGGTTTGAGCTTCTCTTTGAATGTTTCCCTTTGATTTTCCTATTAGCAGGTGATGAAATGACTTCTCTGTGCTTGCTTACCTTCAATGACTGGGATGGAATGCAATGCATCCTGTTGTTGCTTTTTTTCTGAAGACACTTCTACACTTGGTTTAGAGCTACAAAACCTTTGCACAGTTTAAAGCAACATCATTCTCCCAGAAATGTGGTTAGCCAAGTCATTATCACAGTAGAGGTTTGGCTATATTCCCCAAAATGTAGGACATATTAGTGTTAAACTGTAGTCATTTGAAATCTTACAGGGAAAAAAGCATTTCGTACCTGCAACTCACAACAAGTCTGCAGTAACAAACACATGTAAAGATTCACTTTACTAGGTTTGAGTTTAAATCTGAGGAGAATTTACCAATCAAAATATGAGGTCTACCAGGCTACAAACGGATGAGTTTGCACTAGGCTAACCTTTCCACGATTCAGTCCACTGTGAAATTATGTTGTTAGCCTCCAGTGTGGGTAGCCTACCTGATGAGTTTGGTGAGGTGGAGAGTAAAGTGCTGGGTGGACACGGTTCAGGGTAAGGAGAAGTACTTCAGGTAGTGAGCTCTAACAACTAGATCTCGATTCGCTCTAGAAGCTAGAGCCCTATGCTATTCCCACTGTCTGGCCAAATCCACACAGTGGCACAGTGTTGCTTTAAAGTTCCATAGAATGATAGTTTCTCTGACTTCCTCTAGGCACCCTTTACAGTGAAACTTTTCAGTTAAAATGTATTTTTCATGAATGAAACACTGATATAAACCAAGTGTTTATTTGGTGTTTAGTAAACACGGAGATGTCAATCTGACCACCTCCATGGTCACACATCGTTTATTGTTATCACATCTCATGACCATAATACAATCTTGATTTCATAGCAAAAATAAAAACAGCACTCTGTGGTCTATCTATTCAACATCCTGCTCTCCATCTCTCTGCTGTCTGTCTGTGGACTGTGGATACTGAGAGAATGATTTCACCCGTCATGCCCCAGTGCCTCCGTCGCCATACCATATGATGCATCGTCTATTAGGCTGAGAAAGAGTGAGAAACAGATAGCGAGACACAGAGACTGGAGTCATTGTGTGGGCTAAATACTGTCCCCCCGAAGCCTCGGCGCAATTACTCTTCCCTCCACGTACTGGGTTATCTGTTCCCTTGTACATGAAAGCAATAACGTCTTCAAAAGGGCAAAGGCAGACAGGGCTCTCTGCAGGGATGCAGAGCGAGCCAGCTTCGGGGAGTCTCTGTCAAGACACATTATCTCTGAGAATTAACAAGGTAAAGAAAGTCTGCCAAAGACAATTTTTCCACAAGACAATCAACTAAAGGACTATTTTGGTAGGAAGAAGAAATCACACTCCATTTTGAAATTGTGTACTGCAGCAATGACCTGCAGCGGAATCTATGGGAACAAACATACTTACATGCAATCTCGATATTACAGATATGGTCGCGTCACTAATGCCGGAAAGGTAAAATTCACAACAACAAAATGGCCAAACAGTAAATAACGTCAAGGGTATTGGGCACATAAAATTGGAAAAGGCGCTTAAACGCTTGCTTGACACAGAAAAATGGTGGTACCCACACGGAGGGGAGATGAATTCCTTGTGTTCCCTCCTTGTCCTTTCCCCCGTTAAACTCCTCTTACTGGCTGCCTGTCCCGCTTGTCCGCGGTATCTAGCCGGTTTGCTTGATTGGTGGCAGGGAACACTGACAGATCATCATTTTGTCAAAGCACTCCTGTCACAGTTGTTGTTAATCTCTTGTAAAAAAAAACCTATTCCCATTGTTCCACTTCTCTGAAGCTTTCCAATAAACTCAGGTTTTTCTATATGGTTTGCTTTTCCAAAAGCGACCTGGCCCTGAAATCACAGGGAATTTGTGGTTTGAGGTCGAATATACAGTGCATTCGGGAAGTATTCAAACCCCTTGACTGTTTACACATTACAGCCTCATTCTAAAATTGATTCAAATGTTTTTTTTTCTCATCAATCTACACACAATACCCCAAAAACAGTTTTTTAGACATTTTTGATGCACAGCAGCAAAAAGTCTCCAGATAAAGTCTCCAGATATGTTCCATTGGTTTCGAGTCTGGGCTCTGGCTGGGCCAGTCAAGGACATTCAGAGACTTGTCCCAAAGCCACTCCTGCGTTGTCTTGGCTGTGTGCTTAGGGTCGTTGTCCTGTTGGAATGTGAACCTCTGCCCCAGTTTGAGGTCCTGAGCACTCTGGAGCAGATTTTCATTAAGGATCTCTCTGTACTTTGCTCCGTACATCTTTCCCTCGATCCTGACTAGTCTCCCATTCCCTGCCCAAAAAAAACATCCCCACAGCATGATGCTGCCACCACAATGCTTCACCGTAGGGGTGGTGCCAGGTTTCCTGCAGATGTGACGCTTGGCATTCAGTCGAACAAGTTCAATCTTGGTTTTATCAGACCAGATCATCTGAGAGTCCTTTAGGTGCCTTTTGGTAAACTCCAAGCAAGCTGCCATGTGCCTTTTACTGAGGAGTGGTTTCTATCTGGCCATGCTACCATAAAGGCCTGATTGGTGGAGTGCTGCAGTGATGGTTGTCCTTCTGGAAGGTTCTCCCATCTCCACAGAGGATCTCTGGAGCTCTGTCAGAATGGCCATCGGGTTCTTGGTATCTGGAGACTTTATCTGGAGACTTATTGCTGCTGTGCATCAAAAAGTATTGGTGGTTCCAAACTTCTTCCATTTAAGAATGATGGAGGCCACTGTCTTCTTGGGGACCTTCAGTGCTGCAGATATTTTTGGTACCTTTCCCCAGATCGGTGCCTTACAACACAATCCTGTCTCGGGGCGCTACGGACAATTCCTTTGATCTCATTGCTTGGTTTTTGCTCTGACATGCACTGTCAACTGTGGGACCTTATATAGACAGGAGTGTGCCTTTCAAATCATGTCCAATCAATTGCCTTTACCACAGGTGGACTCCAATCAAGTTATAGAAACATATCAAGGATGATGAATGGAAACAAAGGATCTAAATACTTATGTAAATAAGGCATTTCTGTTTTAAAATTTTAATACATTTGCAAAAATGTCAGACCCTGTTTTTGCTTTGTCATTATGGGATATTGTGTGTAGATTGATGATGAAAAAAAGTTACTTCATCAATTTTAGAATAAGGCTGTCTGAATACTTTCCGAATGCACTGTACACATTTGACTGAGACTTGGAGAACTGTAAATTGTGTCTGCCGGATTGTAGGCTGTGTACTTTTAATTGCAGTTCAAATATATGAGTTATTCCCTTCTGAGCTGAGTGATATGGATGCCAATAGGTAATTTCAAGAATGAGACTGACTTACGGAGATGCTGTTTCATGGTTCCTGAACATAGTCTTTCATGGCTGTTTTCTGCAGTCTTTATCTAACTCCTTAGACCTGGGTCATCTCCACCCATTTGCTCTGCTCAGATGTTTCTCTAAAGGGGCAATGGCACAATACAAAACAAATACAGTCAAGGATGTGTACAAAGATGTCAAGGATATGTCAAATATTTACTCAATATTCTTTGACAATTCATTATACATAAAAATACCTGTATTGTCATGGCTGCCATGTCCCAAAGGGACTATTATTTGCTGGGAACTACTGTATCAAACTCCTTCCAACTGTTTGCAAACGTCCATCTGGCTTGTGTATGCTTAGCAGTTTTGAATGCCCATTGGGACTGAGCCACCTCATTTTGAAAGGGAAACTCTGACACAAGTTACCTCACTGGTGTTCATGGTACCGTTCATGTTTCACAGAAATATGAATGAACTAACAATACTTTGATGTGACAGGGTTATATAGAGACGTTTAATGTAGGATCTTCATTTGATCACACTGTTGCAGGCTGCCTCAAATTAAGATCTGTATGTTTGAAAGTGATGCCTCCTGTATTTTGGCATATGAATACCCAACCCCTTCCTACAGGTGGGTATACTCCATACCATTATCAATTTGTAACTGTCTCACCAGCTTGAGTAATGAAGGTGACAAGGGGGTGTACTATTTTTTAGGATACTGGTAAGTAGGCCCAGTGTGTGTGTGTGTGTGTGTGTGTGTGTGTGTGTGTGTGTGTGTGTGTGTGTGTGTGTGTGTGTGTGTGTGTGTGTGTGTGTGTGTGTGTGTGTGTGTGTGTGTGTGTGTGTGTGTGTGTGTGTGTGTAAATAGCACATCTCTGATGACACAGTTCTCTCTTCTACCTCTCTCTCACTTCTCTCGCTCCTTCCCTCTCTGCATGAGTCTCCTACACTGTCAAAGCTTTAATCTGACAAGTTCCTGGACCACCGCTTCAGAAAGCTTAAATTGAAGGAAATTCAACAATTCTCTCCCCATCCTCCCATCCTCACCCCTCACTTGATACTCTTACCTCCCCTCTCTTCTCCCCTCACCCCACCCTCTCCCTTCCCTCTGTGAAACCCCGAGACCCTTGGAGCTAAACCCAGAATAAAAACTGTCAACCTCCACTAGACAAAATACACAAAATGCATCCTTCTAATTAAGTACATTTCTCAGTTGTATTCTTATTCAAACATCTCCAGCTTGGACACTTTGGAAGCATTAAAGATCCTCACAATTTTGAAAACCTTTAATAGCGGCTTAGGGAATAAAATTGGGTTTGCTGAGTATTTTTCCTCTCCAAATCTCGTATCTCATGCGGAGAAAAGAGTAAATGACTCAATTGGTGAGTCCATTAATTTTTCTGATGATTAAAAACTGCAGACTAGTCCACAAGAGTCTTCATTGGGAGCTGTTGGTGGATAAATAGGGCCTACTTATTTTTGTTTTGAGGTGCAGTCCACTCTTTTTTACCGCCAAAAATGTTTATGCTAATTAGAGTTGAGCTCTTGAGATTGAGATCAGGTACAAGACCAGAAGTTTAGGCATTTTAATCAAGCACTGCCCTTTAATGTGTGTTGATGACTTAACATCCAACACTACTGAGTATTACAAGTGGTGTCTTTAAGGGCATTGGTATTTGAGGGTCAGGGCAACCTTAGCCTTCTGAAGTCTGAGCACTCTTGACTTGATAAACAAAGGAGTTTTGTGGAACAAAGACGCTTAAATCAATTGCTACTTATCTCCTTTTAGCCCACACTTGTTAGACCAACCAGACAACAAAAGGTCAAGTCTTTCGAATAAAAATAAATTGCCAAACATTGTGAATGTGAAAGCCAGTTACTCTTTTCACTTAGTGTAGAGGGGGAAACAATTTAGCTCTCGTTAAATATATTTACTACAATCTGTATAACCGCTCCTTACAGACTTATTTTCTTGGTTGTAGTTGACACAACTAACAACAGTTATATTGATACAGTGCCTTGCGAAAGTATTCGGCCCCCTTGAACTTTGCGACCTTTTGACACATTTCAGGCTTCAAACATAAAGATATAAAACTGTATTTTCTTGTGAAGAATCAACAACAAGTCGGACACAATCATGAAGTGGAACGACATTTATTGGATATTTCAAACTTTTTTAACAAATCAAAAACTGAAAAATTGGGCGTGCAAAATTATTCAGCCCCTTTACTTTCAGTGCAGCAAACTCTCTCCAGAAGTTCAATGAGGATCTCTGAATGATCCAATGTTGACCTAAATGACTAATGATGATAAATACAATCCACCTGTGTGTAATCAAGTCTCCGTATAAATGCACCTGCACTGTGATAGTCTCAGAGGTCCGTTAAAAGCGCAGAGAGCATCATGAAGAACAAGGAACACACCAGGCAGGTCTGAGATACTGTTGTGAAGAAGTTTAAAGCTGGATTTGGATACAAAAAGATTTCCCAAGCTTTAAACATCTCAAGGAGCACTGTGCAAGCGATAATATTGAAATGGAAGGAGTATCAGACCACTGCAAATCTACCAAGACCTGGCCGTCCCTCTAAACTTTCAGCTCATACAAGGAGAAGACTGATCAGAGATGCAGCCAAGAGGCCCATGATCACTCTGGATGAACTGCAGAGATCTACAGCTGAGGTGGGAGACTCTGTCCATAGGACAACAATCAGTCGTATATTGCACAAATCTGGCCTTTATGGAAGAGTGGCTAGAAGAAAGCCATTTCTTAAAGATATCCATAAAAAGTGTTGCTTAAAGTTTGCCACAAGCCACCTGGGAGACACACCAAAGATGTGGAAGAAGGTGCTCTGGTCAGATGAAACCAAAATGCAACTTTTTGGCAACAATGCAAAACGTTTTGTTTGGCGTAAAAGCAACACAGCTCATCAACCTGAACACACCATCCCCACTGTCAAACATGGTGGTGGCAGCATCATGGTTTGGGCCTGCTTTTCTTCAGCAGGGACAGGGAAGGTGGTTAAAATTGATGGGAAGATGGATGGAGCCAAATACAGGACCATTCTGGAAAAAAACCTGATGGAGTCTGCAAAAGACCTGAGACTGGGACGGAGATTTGTCTTCCAACAAGACAATGATCCAAAACTTAAAGCAAAATCTACAATGGAATGGTTCAAAAATAAACATATGCAGGTGTTAGAATGGCCAAGTCAAAGTCCAGACCTGAATCCAATCGAGAATCTGTGGAAAGAACTGAAAACAGCTGTTCACAAATGCTCTCCATCCAACCTCACTGAGCTCAAGCTGTTTTGCAAGGAGGAATGGGAAAAAATGTCAGTCTCTCGATGTGCAAAACTGATAGAGACATAACCCAAGCGACTTACAGCTGTAATCGCAGCAAAAGGTGGCGCTACAAAGTATTAACTTAAGGGGGCTGAATAATTTTGCACGCCCAATTTTTCAGTTTTTGATTTGTGAAAAAAGTTTGAAATATCCAATAAATGTCGTTCCACTTCATGATTGTGTCCCACTTGTTGTTGATTCTTCACAAAAAAAATACAGTTTTATATCTTTGTTTGAAGCCTGAAATGTGGCAAAAGTTCGCAGTTCAAGGGGGGCGAATACTTTCGCAAGGCACTGTATATGAATGTAAATAGCATAAAAATATAACAGCTCCCTCTTCCCCCCCAAACACAACCACCCACACCAAATCATGTCAAACTGCACTAACAGAGTGTCACCGACAGCAAATTGTCATGGTCACTCCTGACATGAAGGCTGATATCGCAGCATATCACACTGTATGTAGAATCCAACACACCTGAATAGGAATCGTGATCTACCTGTGCCTTTCTGGACATCGATCGAAGGTGTCATCTCAAGAGCGCATTGAGCACATTGAGCAAAGGCAGTTACAGAAGAGTGCTTTGAGCAAAGGCAGTTACAGAAGAGTGCATTGAGCAAAGGCAGTTACAGAAGAGTGCATTGAGCAAAGGCAGTTACAGAAGTACAGAGAAATACGCTCTCGTAGGGGAGAATCATAACTCCCAGCATCTGACCTCTGGAGCTGGAGTTGCTGTTGAGGTATCAAAACACTTTGAAGTTCAATAATGAGGATGACTGTGAACACAGCTGTCTGTAAATACATCAGGGCAACATTATAGCTCTCACTTAACATGAATAAGAAAACAAAACAGACAGCGGGATTGACAAACTGAATCCTTTGATATTCACCAGTTTGTTGACAGATACTGATGTACTTGACTGACTGTGAATATGCTGTCAGCGTTTGTGCACACTTGCGTGCCTATTTGCCAGCACACATGTTTGGGTTTAAGACTTTCTGAACACAAGTTATTTTTGGAATACGTATTGGATTCAAATTCCAAATGAGACTAGGCGTCCAAATCCTTTGGTTTCTGACTACAAATGTCAAGTGTGTCTTAGTATCATATCCCCATTACTGCCATTTGATTGGGAAACAGAAAACAACAACAACCCACCATCCAAACAAATGGTGCCCCGGAAGAGGAATGCAAACAAAATCTCTAAATGCAGAAATGAAGCCTCGTATTTGAGTGAAGTCAGGGACCTGGAGTCATGTCAAGACTCCCCTTCATTTCATCTTGGTGCCAGCCACTTAACCAGATGTCCAGCAACATGGCTGTGTGTGTCTGGCCCCTTTGTGGATCCTGCCAAAGGCTGTGGGAATAATTCAAAAATAGTGTTTGATGGCCAGGGCCTGGTTGGGTCCCTCTACATTCAGCACAGGCACAAACACAAACAGTTGTGTACACGCATGCACACACACGCATGCACGCACGCACGCACGCACGCACGCACGCACTCACGCACGCACGCACGCACGCACGCACACACACACACACACACACACACACACACACACACACACACACACACACACACACACACACACACACACACACACACACACACACACACACACACACACACACACACACACACACACACGTGCCATATGCACACACAGACAGAAACAAAGAGGTAGGCACACAAATACTCAAATGCACAGGCAAACACACACACCCTTATACAAACACATTGACACACACACACTGCGTGCAGCTGAGCCCCTCTCTGATGAGAAGCAGTGGGGGTGGGTGGACCAGAGTGAGTCCTGCTGGGGCGGCATCCACAACCTGCTGCAGGATGGGAGACCGCCTGATCAGGGCAGTGAAGATTGGATATAGGTGGAGGTAGGGGAAAGGACAGGAGGAAGAAGGGTCTGTGTGTGTGTGTGTGTGTGTGTGTGTGTGTGTGTGTGTGTGTGTGTGTGTGTGTGTGTGTGTGTGTGTGTGTGTGTGTGTGTGTGTGTGTGTGTGTGTGTGTGTGTGTGTGTGTGTGTGTGTGTGTGTGTGTGTACAAATCCACACACTACTACAGTTGCCTAGCTAATAGAGACTAACAGACATAAAGAGATTTTGGGGATTTTTGATATCATTATTGCTCCCATTCATCGAGGACTATTGGCATCAGATGTTGCACTTCAGGAGAATTACATATTTCAGGAAATATTGGAATGGATTTAACAGCATGTCTGCTACAGATAGACATTACAAATAAAGCCCCTTTGAATGTTTTCAACCAGTAAGAGCTCCATTGAGATAAATGGACCTTGTTATTTCTCTTTTTCTCTTCAATCCCTCTTAATTTACTGTTGTGTTGGAGGATATGGTTCCAATCATTCATCAAGAAGGGACAAATGGAGAGGGAGGGAGAAAAGATAGAAACACTGATTAATTAATATTGTTCATGGAGGACATGTCTAATAGTAAGATCCATTAAGTTGATATTCAGGACTCCCATGTATTGTGCTAAATGTCAATACAATGGCTGGCAGACATTGAGACAAGATCATTTCTTCCTGTTGGAAAAAACAGGATGCCTTGGTGACCTTTACGATCATTCAGAGATACCAATGAGTAATCAATTACATTGCCAATCAAACCGATGCAGCACTAGAAATCATAATAACTAGTTTAGTCATTTTAACCTCCCATAAATGTAGGAGAGACATAAAACAATTATTCAGGATATAATTTAAGTAGTATCCGATTTGGTTTGGAATAAGGCTTTTTAGTAATGACCTTTTTACATAAATGTTCACTCGCCAATATGTTATTCACAATAAAACACTATATATAGGAGGAAATAGTGGAGAAGGCTTCCAAATGGGGATGTGCAGGGATAGAGGCGGATGTTGCTGTCTGTACCCAGGTTGGCCACTAGAAGGAGCTCTGGTGCCTGAGATCTCTCCCTGTGATGTTCAGAGGGATAGAAGTAGACAGAGGTATGAGTTAGTGTGTTTATGAAAAAAACCTTAAACCTTAATCTCCAGTGTTTGCAGTGCATTATCTACCACATGTCTCTGATGTAGACGGCTTTATTGCATACATACACCATTGCCTGTCCTGCACTATCTCTGATAATTGGAAAGCAGTGATAATCTCAATGTATTGAATGAAGGCAATTGAGAATTACCACAAGGCACGCACCCTACCTCCACACACACACATGTACACACCTTGTAAGTGAACATGTAAGCATGTACGCTTTATATGTTAGACATTCATGATTACAGTACATCTGATGCAGTAAGGCTAACAGAAGAAAATTGCTGTGTTTTCAGTGTAGATCCCAGTGTGATATACAGTACATCAACATCAGTGACATAAATGTTTACACTAGATGTGATACCAACAGCATGTGATATCTGTATATGAGTCAGGTGTGGTAGTTTGTCCTCAATGCCCAGTAACACTTCTGTGATCTGATGAGCTCGGTATAATATAAGGTATAATTTTTGAGGGCATTGTTTGATGGCAAATACTTCCTATGCAGGTAGTACATAACTGTTGGTGCATTGATCGTACAGAGGGGTTTTTCCACACGATGAGCGAGCACACAGCACTCTGCCTGTGCCCTAGCGTTGGAGGGCAAATACTTCCTATTCCTATCGCTCCCTGACGTCCCTTCATGTCAGCTCATTAGCTTTATCTGCACAAGGAGCGATCAGAAAAAAATGTCCTCTCACATCCTGTGGATTCGGAGCAGTATGCCTTTTGCACGGGGCCCTCTGGGGCACTGTGAGGGGTCACACCTCCGATTCCCGAGTCAGTCATACTCATTGGTGAGTCGTGTGAGGAGCTGTTGTTTTATCACTCTGATTAAAGAAGGCGAGACAGAGATGATGTTTTTTTTGTTCCTGGTTTCCTTTGGTTGGCCACCACCTCCGTTAGCATATTAGCGTTAGGGGGTAGTTTTGCATAAACAAGAAAACAGCTGTGTAGTTTAAACTGAACTCTATGTGGAATTGTTATCACCCAATTTACTTTTTATGTAAGCATATCACCTTTATAAAATATTAGTATGCTCCATGCTAGTATCGTCCAGCTGGGAATCAACAATGATTTCACAACATGATTTTGGCACTTAACAAAGCCCAGCAAACTTAACAATAAAGAATTGTATTTGCTTGGGTAGTTTGTGTCCTCAACCTACACCTACCTGGCACTAGATAGTAAACAACAAACAAATATAACACACTCATCCATATTTCACTTCATTAAGCAGAAAAATTATTTTGATCAAAAATTTAATCTGTGACTGACTCAGACCTGCTACAACCGACCGCAAAGGTATTGCTCAGTGAATGTCTTTTGGATGACTGAGCATTTAGTTGTGTAGACTTGTAAAACAAGTTTCACATTTGAAGTCTACATTTTCTTACAGTTAAACATCTTCCATTTTCTTTTAGAGATGTTTTTGAGTGTACATCTACGGGGAACATCGCTAGTGGTCCTGTAAATTAACCATTAAACACTTACCAGTTTAACCTGAAATGGCGTTAAATTGAAAATGGAATAATTTTAACAAATTTCATTGGATGCCCTCATTATACATGCATTGACAAACTTTAATTGGGAATTTAACCCGGATTTACCTAGCTTTAGCTCAGTTGTTATTGTTTTTATGGATCTCTTTTTCTTACAATGGAGTTATTGTTAAATGAGGAGAGTGGAGAAATTAAGCTGAGTCTATCCTAATTCACCTGCCGTGAGCGAAAGGTACACTTACTGTTCTCCAGTAATTGGAAAAGTTTGGTTTCCATGGAGAACAAATTACAAATTGTCCCTCCAGCCAGACACTTACAGCATACTTTAATTACACTCAAATAATGTAAATCAAACAAATAAGCAAAAAGCTGTAATGATAATGGCCATACAAAAACAGAACACTTAGGACTCTATTCAATCTGTAAAACTGAAGCATTACAGATTCCGCAATAGATATGTGAAGGTAATATGCAGTGTTTACCGTGAATGCAGTCTCCGCTAAAACGGAAACATGGTGCCTTTTACATTTCAATCACCATGTAAAGCTGAATTTCCGCTGTACGGATTAAATAGAGCCCGTAAATGCCATGCCTATTGAATCCTCTTAATGTTTAACACATGTGAACTCACAATGCTTTAATACTCAGAAAATAATATTTTAATTTAACCGTTTGGAAATGTAAGAGACACTGAAGATGAACAGCTAAAACCAGCAGGAGGATGGGTGTTACTCAGGCCCAGAAGCTAGGATATGCATATAATTGGTCGATTTGGATAGAAAGCACTCTAAAGTTTCTAAAACTGTTAAAATAATGTCTGTGAGTATAACAGAACTGATATGGCAGGCGAAACCCCGACCCCCCCCAATGGCTGTCACTTTTATTAAAAGGCGATGTCCTCCCAGATTGCAGTTTCTAGGGCTTCCACTAGATGTAAACAGTCCGTAGAAAGAGTTTCAGACTGGTTTTTGGATAAATTAGCCAGAAATTGTAGTTTTTCTAGGTGGCTCACATTTTGGCTGTTGTGTTTCCAAGCACGTGTATGAGAGGGCATTCTTTGGTATTTTTCTCCGGTAAAGACAATAACTATGCTCCTGTTTAAATTTGATTGTTTATTTACGTATTAGGGTACCTAAGGTTTGATTATAAACGTTGTTTGAAAAAGTTTATTCGTAATGTTTGGGATTCATTTTTGTATGCATTTTGATGTAGGGAAACTGGGTGGATTATAGACTGAAGTGTGCCAGCTGAACTGAGTTTTATGGATATAAAGAAGGACATTATCGAACAAAATGACAATTTGTGATGTAACTGGGCCATTTTGGAGTGCCAACAGAAGAAGATCATCAAAGGTAAGGCATTTATTATATCGCTATTTCTGACTTTCGTGTCGCACCTGCCTGGTAGA
Source organism: Oncorhynchus keta (assembly GCF_023373465.1). Taxonomy (NCBI): domain Eukaryota; kingdom Metazoa; phylum Chordata; class Actinopteri; order Salmoniformes; family Salmonidae; genus Oncorhynchus; species Oncorhynchus keta. The sequence continues at coordinate 25,817,735 of NC_068431.1, forward strand.
AAATGTTTTCATGGTTTTGTATGTGGGGCGCTGTCTTCAGATAATCGCATGTGGTGTGCTTGTGCCGTAAAGCCTTTTTGAAATATTACACAGCAGCCGGATTAACAAGAAGTTTAGCCTTATTTTGATATATTACACTTGTGATTTTATGAAAGTTAAATATTGATAATTGTGTAGTTTGAATTTTGCGCTCTGCAATTTCACCGGATGTTGGGTAAGTGGGACGAAAGGTGCATGGGCATGTATTCCCTGTTTACACATGACTGCATGGGCAAGCACGTCTCCAACACCATCATTAAATTAGCCGATGACACAACACTGACAACGACCCATTAGGGAGGAGGTCAGAGACCTGGCAGTGTGGTGCCAAAATAACAACCTCTCCCTCAACGTGATCAAGAAAAAGGAGATGATTGTGGACTAAAGAAAAAGAAGGACCGAGCACACCCCCATTCTCATTGACGGGGTTGTAGTGGAGCAGGTTGAGAGATTCAAGTACCTTGGTGTCTACATCACCAACAAACTATCATGGTCCAAACACGCCAAGACAGTCGTGAAGATGGCACAGCAACACCTATTCCCCTTCAGGACACCGAAAAGATTTGGCATGGGTCCTGAGATCCTCAAAAAGTTCTACAGCTGCAACTGTTTGCATCACCACCTGGTATGGCAAGTGCTTGGCCTCTGACCTCAAGGCACTACAGAGGGTAGTGCGTACGGCCCAGTACATCACTGGGGCCAAGCTTCCTGCCATCCAGGACCTCTATACCAGGTGGTATCAGAGGAAGGCTAAAAAAATTGCCAAAGACTCCAGCCACCCTAGTCATAGACTGTTCTCTCTACTAACACTGCAAGCAGTACCGAAGCGCCAAGTCTAGATCCAAAAGGCTTCTCAACAGCTTCTACCCCCAAGCCATAAGACTCCTTAACAGGCAACAATATGGGTTCCTGGACTATTTGCTTTGTCCCACCCCCCACCCCCCCATTTTTATGCTGCTGCTGCTCTCTGTTTATTAGCCATGCATAGTCACTTTACCTCTACCTACATGTACATATTACCTCAATTACCTCGACTAACCGGTACCCCCGCACATTGACTCTGGACCGGTAGCCCAGGTATATAGCCTTGCTGCTTTTATATTTTTTCTTTTTTCTTTTTTTTGTTAGTTATTTTATTTGTTAGTTGTTATTTTTATTATTTTTTGTTTTTATATTTTATATTTATTTTTAGTATATACTTTAACACTTTTTTCTTAAAACTGCATTGTTGGTTAAGGGCTTGTAAGTAAGCATTTCACTTTATTTGGCGCATGTGACAAAAACAATTTGATTTGGCCACAATATCGCCTCTGACCAGAATATTGGCAGTCATATCACAAGAAGAAAAACAAGACAGCAGATATAATTTATATCCCAAATGCTTTCAGTTCAGAGTAAGATACATTTTTGGCGGACGGGTGAAGAGATTAATTGATTTTATTATCTCCCCTGCTGGAACCTTCTGTCTGTGTAACATTAATATAAATAACAAAACAATAATAATACAAATGTTTTATTATGAGGACAGGAGTATGATATGACCTTGTAAAATCCTGGATACAGAGGAGAGCGCGCGCTGCTGCCTTTTTCCTGAATTGATATTGGTGCAGTGTTGACAGAGGGACATCAGCTACAACACACATTGCAATTAAATGGCTCCCAGAGCAGCTGTGAATGGTCCATTGAAATGGGAGGTCCATTTGAAGAACGTTGGGGGCTGTAAATGGTGGAGCAGGGTGACTCAGGCCATTACAAAGCCACAATGGCCACCGTGGCGCTCGCTATCAACTAAAGAAGTGAAAGCAGGCCCCCGATGGGGAAGCAATGGGGCTATGTTACAGTGGTTGAGGAAAATTAATGGATAGGCAACTGTGTTTACTTGCATGCCAAAGTCTTCATAGAGAGTAGTCCGTTTTAATGGCAGGGTAGGTAAACAACCTTTCTGTCCACTAGCATTGAAAAGGATAGATCTATTTCTGGTGACAGGTTATGATTAGACAGTGAGGCAGGCAGCCTTGAATACTCCAGTTCCGATGGCACCAACAGAACATTTTGTCCCTAAATTGTTTAATTCGGTAAATAACCTTTCAAAGAAAGCTTCTCTAATGCCTGCACTAACCACCAAACACCCATTATTTTCAATGTGCAATTATTAGCACAGCAGTGATTCAGCAGAGGTAATTACAAATGAGCTGGGATGCTTTATCTCAGCAATTTGTGTCCAACTACAAACCTGCAGAAGTACAACTGAATATCTGACTTTGTTTTGTCCCCCCTTCATTTTTCTTACACCCATATGTAAATGTCACAATTACTGGCTACCCAGCAAACCAAAACTGGTTCTGTGAATGTTCATTAAGTTGTGGGAAAGCTGTAAGAGCATTCCCCCAAAAGTTCTAATAACACAAATGATGTCCAGTTGTATTGGGTTGGGGTCAATTTCAGTGTACTTCCCGAATTGACTGGAATTGAAAATGCACTTACCCCAACCCTGTTTGATGATTCTACAATGTTGGTATTAGGGTGGCAAAACATTCCTCTGATTTTGCAAGAATGTTAATAGAACATATGTTGATGTTCTTTTAAAGTTCCTAAAACATTTCATTATGTTGTGAGAACAGTGTGGGGACATTACAATATATACACTCTAAAAATAAAAGGTTCCTGGAGTATCCTTTAGGGGTTCTTAGAATTGAAACTGTGGGGGAACCCCAAAAAGTTCTTAGAATAACACTTTAAGGGTTCTTCAAAGAACCATGTTTTAATGGATTATCAAAGAACCTTTTGAATAACCTTTTCGGGTTAATGTTTTAACTACCCCCCACCCCCATTATTATTATGCATAACAATAACACAATATTTTTGTTGTCTGTTTATTATGATTTTAGTGGCAAAGGAGAATAGAAAAATCCAAATATGAGGTAAAGTCCCAGCAGATCCCCAAGTCCAATGGATATATCCTCTGGCGTGTTGATGTTATTGTGTTGATGTTCTCCGTATCCATAGCCTGAATGATTTTGCAGTGCATGGTGATCGAACAGGTTTCCTGTTATAGTCATCAGAGGTGTAGGGAGGGTGAAGTCTGTGAATCCCAAAAATAGTCATTTAACAAAACATGCACACAACAGTATTCACACCTTGGTTTTTGTGTTAAATGTGAATCATACACATACTGTACCTACAAACTCAGACACAAAAGTGAGCAGTTCAGTCATCTGTACCCAATACAGCTAGCCTTCGACATATTCTTGTAGCCTACATATTCTTACCTCTTTGATGATTGATATCCATTGAATTGTGCCCATTTTCTGTTTTAAAATGATTTGCACAAATATGAAAAGAGAGATGGTTTCCTAAAACAATATCAATTTAGATCATATAAGGGACAAACCTTAACTTAAATTGAGGAGATCTTTACATGTTTTCATTTTAGTGCCTGCAGCTGCTGTCCTTTCAAATCAAAATGTTTCAGTTGGGTAGTTAGGTTCCAGCAAGAATCCCCACCAACTAAGGAGGTTCCTCTATGAACCCCACCTCCTATGGGGTTCTTGGAAAAACTTTTTGGTGTCACGACTTCCGCCGAAGTCAGTCCCTCTCCTTGTTCGGGCAGCGTTCGGCGGTCGACGTCACCGGCCTTCTAGCCATCGCTGATCCACTTTTCATTTTCCATTTGTTTTGTCTTTGTCTTACACACCTGGTTTCAATTCCCCAATTACTTGTTCATTATTTAACCCTCTGTTCCCCCATGTTTGTTTGTGAGTAATTGTTTATTGTATTGCGGTCCGTATTTGTGGCCTTTATTTATACAACGTGTATTGTGATAATATTGAGTAAAATTGCTTTCATTACTATTATCTGCTGTCCTGCGCTTGACTCATCTCACCAGCTACACACAGACGCTTTACATTTGGGGGCAATTCTCAGTGCCAAGAACCCTAAGATTATTCAAAGAATCTTGATGATCTGAGAAGAAACCTTGTTGAACCCCTAATTTTTAGAGTGTAGGTTCCTAAAACACAAAACATGTCCAGTTGTGATGACATGCTTGCAATGTTTGTATCAGAGTGTTATTCCCAAGTCTATGGAAGTTTTGTTCGTGTCTTATAGATGATGAGCGATTAACATTTCTTCTTCTTCCGGTTTTAAACTAATAGACCGATGTCGGTTCAATTACTTGAGTTCCATTTAGTTATATTTTTGTGAGCCCAACCTGCCGTTTCTCTAGAGAGAAATCCAATAATTCACATGAGAAATCAAGTCAAGAACTATGTGGGACGCTGGACTGAAGGGAGTTCTCATTAAGCAAATTAGTCGTCTGGTTCATCAGGCTTGCTTCCTAACTCTTTACTTATACATGTAGCTTCATTTACCCATATCTCATGTACTTTAATATTGTCTGGGCCAGTACATGCCTCCTACCAACACAAATTACTCATCAAACAAAACTAATTTGCAAGACTAGCCACCTCCTCTAATTACCTGGCTCAATCTGCACATTTGTTTAAGAAACTCAATATCTTGTCTATTTACGACATTAATGTAAGCCAATTATACCTTTTCATCTACAAATACTCATAACTCCCAGACAGTTTACCTAAACCCTTCAATGGATTATTCCAGGTTCATTCTGAAATCCAGCCTCAGATATTGCAGCCAAATGAACATCAACTGTTCAAGGCCTTCATGGTCGAATTGCTGAAAAGAAATCACGACTAAAGGACATCAATAATAAGAAGAGACTTGGTTGGGCCAAGAAACATGAGCAATGGTTTTCAACTTTTATTTAACTAGGCAAGTCATTTAAGAACACATTCTTATTTACAATGCGGGCCTACCAAAAGTCAAAAGGCCTCCTGTGGGGACGGGGGCTGAGATATACAGTGCCTTGCGAAAGTATTCGGCCCCCTTGAACTTTGCGACCTTTTGCCACATTTCAGGCTTCAAACATAAAGATATAAAACTGTATTTTTTTGTGAAGAATCAACAACAAGTGGGACACAATCATGAAGTGGAACGACATTTATTGGATATTTAAAACTTTTTTAACAAATCAAAAACTGAAAAATTGGGCGTGCAAAATTACTCAGCCTCCTTAAGTTAATACTTTGTAGTGCCACCTTTTGCTGCGATTATAGCTGTAAGTCACTTGGGGTATGTCTCTATCAGTTTTGCACATCGAGAGACCTTGGTTTTTGTGTTAAATGTGAATCATACACATACTGTATCTACAAACTCAGACACAAAAGTGAGCAGTTCAGTCATCTGTACCCAATACAGCTAGCCTTCGACATATTCTTGTAGCCTACATATTCTTACCTCTTTGATGATTGATATCCATTGAATTGTGCCCATTTTCTGTTTTAAAATGATTTGCACAAATATGAAAAGAGAGATGGTTTCCTAAAACAATATCAATTTAGATCATATAAGGGACAAACCTTAACTTAAATTGAGGAGATCTTTACATGTTTTCATTTTAGTGCCTGCAGCTGCTGTCAGCTTTTGCTGCGATTACAGCTGTAAGTCGCTTGGGGCATGTCTCTATCAGTTTTGCACATCGAGAGACTGACATTTTTTCTCATTCCTCCTTGCTAAACAGCTCGAGCTCAGTGAGGTTGGATGGAGAGCATTTGTGAACAGCAGTTTTCAGTTCTTTCCACAGATTCTCGATTGGATTCAGGTCTGGACTTTGACTTGGCCATTCTAACACCTGGATATGTTTATTTTTGAACCATTCCATTGTAGATTTTGCTCTATGTTTTGGTTCATTGTCTTGTTGGAAGATAAATCTCCGTCCCAGTCTCAGGTCTTTTGCAGACTCCATCAGGTTTTCTTCCAGAATGGTCCTGTATTTGGCTCCATCAATCTTCCCATCAATTTTAACCATCTTCCCTGTCCCTGCTGAAGAAAAGCAGGCCCAAACCATGATGCTGCCACCACCATGTTTGACAGTGAGGATGGTGCGTTCAGGGTGATGAGCTGTGTTGCTTTTACGCCAAACATAACGTTTTTCATTGTTGCCAAAAAGTTACATTTTGGTTTCATCTGACCAGAGCACCTTCTTCCACATGTTTGGTGTGTCTCCCAGGTGGCTTGTGGCAAACTTTAAACAACACTTTTTATGGATATCTTTAAGAAATGGCTTTCTTCTTGCCACTCTTCCATAAAGGCCAGATTTGTGCAATATACGACTGATTGTTGTCCTATGGACAGAGTCTCCCACCTCAGCTGTAGATCTCTGCAGTTCATCCAGAGTGATCATGGGCCTCTTGGCTGCATCTCTGATCAGTCTTCTCCTTGTATGAGCTGAAAGTTTAGAGGGACGGCCAGGTCTTGGTAGATTTGCAGTGGTCTGATACTCCTTCCATTTCAATATTATCGCTTGCACAGTGCTCCTTGGGATGTTTAAAGCTTGGGAAATCTTTTTGTATCCAAATCCGGCTTTAAACTTCTTCACAACAGTATCTCGGACCTGCCTGGTGTGTTCCTTGTTCTTCATGATGCTCTCTGCGCTTTTAACGGACCTCTGAGACTATCACAGTGCAGGTGCATTTATACGGAGACTTGATTACACACAAGTGGATTGTATTTATCATCATTAGTCATTTAGGTCAACATTGGATCATTCAGAGATCCTCACTGAACTTCTGGAGAGAGTTTGCTGCACTGAAAGTAAAGGGGCTGAATAATTTTGCACGCCCAATTTTTCAGTTTTTGATTTGTTAAAAAAGTTTGAAATATCCAATAAATGTCGTTCCACTTCATGATTGTGTCCCACTTGTTGTTGATTCTTCACAAAAAAATACAGTTTTATATCTTTATGTTTGAAGCCTGAAATGTGGCAAAAGGTCGCAAAGTTCAAGGGGGCCGAATACTTTCGCAAGGCACTGTATATATATATATATATATATATATATATATCTCAGCCCCCGTCCCCACAGGAGGCCTTTTTGTCCTATGTATATATAGGACAAAACACACATCACGACAAGAGAGACAACACTACAGAAATAAGGACCTAAGACAACATAGCAAGGCAGCAATACATGACAACAGCAAAGTAGCAACACAACATGGTTGAAGCACAAAACATGGTACAAACATTATTGGGCACAGACAACAGCACAATGGGCAAGAAGGTAGAGACAACAATACATCACGCAAAGCAGCCACAACTGTCAGTAAGCATGTACATAATTGAGTCTTTGAATGAAGAGATTGAGATAAAACTGTCCAGTTTGAGTGTTTGTTGCAGCTCGTTCCAGCCGCTAGCTGCAGCGAACTGAAAAGACAAGGGACGTGTGTGCTTTGGGGACCTTTAACAGAATGTGACTGGCAGAATGGGTGTTGTATGTAGAGGATGAGGGCTGCAGTAGAAATATCAGATAGGGGGGAGTGAGGCCTATGAGGGTTTTATAAATAAGCATCAACCAGTGGGTCTTGCGACGGGTATACAGAGATGACCATTTTACACAGGAGTATAGAGTGCAGTGATGTGTCCTATAAGGAGCATTGGTGGCAAATCTGATGGCAGAATGGTAAAGAACATCTAGCCGCTCGAGAGCCCCCTTACCTGCCAATCTAGCATTGGTAGGATGGTGATCTGAATCAGGGTTAGTTTGGCAACTGGGGTGAAAGAGGAGCGATTACGATAGAAAAAAAAAGTCTAGATATAACTTTAGCCTGCAGCTTTGATATGTGCTGAGAGAAGGACAGTATACAGTCTAGCCATACACCCAAGTACTTGTATGAGGTGACAACTTCAAGCTCTAAGCCCCCAGAGGTAGTAATCACACCTGTTGGGAGAGGGGCTTTCTTCTTAGATCGGTCTGATCAGTCCAAAATTGCGATTTTGATTCCAACCGCTGTGTCTTTGTGAGATGCAGAGTAGGTGAACAGATGATCTCCACATGTGTGGTTCACACCATGAAGCATGGAGAAGGAGGTGTGATGGTGTGGGGGTGCTTTGCTGGTGACACTGTCATTGATTTATTTAGAATTCACGGCACACTAAACCAGCATGGCTAGCACAGCATTCTGCAACGATATGCCATCCCATCTGGTTTGCACTTAGTGGGACTATAATTTGTTTTCAACACACCTCCAGGCTGTGTAAGGGCTATTTGACCAATAAGGAGAGTGATGGAGTGCTGCATCAGATGACCTGGACTCCACAATCACCCGACCTCAACCCAATTGAGATGGTTTTGGATGAGTTGAACCACAGAGTGAAGGAAAAGCAGCCAACAAGTACTCAGCATGTTTGGGAACTACTTCTAGACTGTTGGAAAAGCATTCCAGGTGAAGCTGGTTGAGAGAATGCCAAGATTGTGCAAAGCTGTCATCAAGGCAAAGGGTGGCTACTTTGAAGAATCTCAAGTATAAATATACTTGTTTAACACTTTTTTTGGTTACTACATGATTCCATATGTGTTATCTCATAGTTTTGATGTCTTCGCTATTATTCTACAATGTAGAAAATAGTAAAAAATAATAATAACAATTTAATAAGTAGATGTGTCCTAACCTTTGACAGGTACTGTAAATGTAAGCAGGGTGAAAGTGACTGTCAGCAGGATAAATTATCATGTAAATAGTAGCAGCAGCGTATATGGTGAGTGTGTTGTGTGTATGTTCATACTTGTTTGGGCGTCAAGATGTGTGGGTGTAGGTGCGTGTTAAAGGTAAAATGGGAGGTGCTTATATTTGCCCTGTGTGTATGAGTATGTGCGTGTGTTGGTTCTTCTAGCCTTGTGGGGACCCTAAAATCCCCCAACGTCCCTACAAGGACAGCCAAACAAGGGAAATTATCTCATGTCCCCATGAGGACAAAGGCTATTTTAAGCTTTGGGGTTAGGTTTAGGGTTTGGGTTAAAATTAGGGTTAGAGTAAGAGGCTAGGGTAAGGAGTTAGGGTATGGGCTAAGGTTAGGAGTTGGGTTTGTGTTTGTGTTAGGGTTAAGGTTGGGGTTAAGGAAAATAAGATATTGAATGGAAATCAATTTTAGGTTCCCACGAGGATAGAAGAACAAAAGGTGTGTGTGCGTGCGAGAGTGTCAGTGTAAGTGTGTGTGAATATGTGGTTATAGTTAGAAACCTGGAGTGTGCATAGAGTCAGTGCAGATAGTCAGTGCAGATGCCCGCGACAGATAGTGTGGTCCCTGGGTCTGTCATGGATCACAGATACTGCATATAATGTAAAGAACATCCCAATGGACAAAAACTGGTTGAATCAATGTTGTTTCTATTTCATTTCAACGAGAACATTTTATGTGATGATGTTGAATCTATGTTAAAAACCGATTGGATTTGCAAAAAGTTATCAGCGTACGGGAATGTAGTATTTTTTTCACTTAACTTTTAACCTAAATTGAATGATATGGTGAATTCACATTGAACTGCCATCTGTGCCCAGTGGGATGCTATGTTGCTCAGATTCCCCCACGCGGCACCATGGTACCCAAAGAAAACGATGGACAGAGTTTCACCGAGCGTGTTTGGTATGACAGTGCAAAAACAAAAACAAAACAAGAGTGAGCCAAACTGCAGAACAATTTTCAGGTGGATTCCTGTGTGCTGTATTAACTGCTAGGTAAGTGGATTGCACAAAATAATGACTTAAACCAACTATGAGGTAGAAACAACAATATTTCTCCCAGTTACTTAGCTTCAATTACACATTGTATTGAATTGTAACAAAGCAACAAAAATAGAATATGTTTAGCTAAATTATGACAACTTATAAAAGATAAAAAAGATTTTTATTTTGTTTATACCTTCCGGAAACCTGCCTCACCCACTGTGATACGGAATCGCTATCACTTTTAATTTTTATTTTATTTTTATGAGACACTCAAGAACCTCCAGACGCTAACCAGCTAACTAGCTACAAGCTATTTAGTCATTGTTAGTTTTAAAAGAAAACCTGGATAACACTCGCCAGCCCAGCTTCCCTGCCCATCCACCGCTGCCCCCTGGACACTGATCTCTTGGCTACATAGCTGACGCACGCTGGACTGTCCATTAATCACGGTACTCCATTCTGCTTGTTTGTTTTATCTGTCGGCCCAGTTGCCTAGTCAACGTCATTTTACCTGCTGTTTGTTGTGCTAGCTGATTAGCCTCGCCTACTGTTTTTAGCTAGCTTTCCCAATTCAACACCTGTGATTACTGTATGCCTCGCTGTATGTCTCTCCCAAATGTCAATATGCCTTGTATACTGTTGTTCAGGTTAGTTATCATTGTTTTAGTTCACAATGGAGCCCCTAGATCCACTCTGCATACCCCTGTTACCTCCTTTGTCCCACCCCCCACACATGCGGTGACCTCACCCATTACAACCAGCATGTCCAGAGATACAACCTCTCTCATCATCACCCAGTGCCTGGGCTTACCTCCGCTGTACCCGCACCCCACCATACCCCTGTCTGCGCATTATGCCCTGAATATATTCTACCATGCCCAGAAACCTGCTCCTCTTATCCTCTGCCCCCAACGCTCTAGGCGACCAGTTTTGATAGCCTTTAGCCGCACCCTCATACTACTCCTTCTCTGTTCCGCGGGTGATGTGGAGGTAAACCCAGGCCCTGCATGTCCCCAGGTACCCTCATTTGTTGACTTCTGTGATCGAAAAAGTCTTGGTTTTATGCATGTCAACATCAGAAGCCTCCTCCCTAAGTTTGTTTTACTCACTGCTTTAGCACACTCTGCTAACCCTGATGTCCTTGCCGTGTCTGAATCCTGGCTCAGGAAGGCCACCAAAAATTCAGAGATTTCCATACCCAACTATAACATCTTCCATCAAGATAGAACTGCCAAAGGGGGCGGAGTCGCAGTCTACTGCAGAGATAGCCTGCAAAGTAATGTCATACTTTCCAGGTCCATACCCAAACAGTTTGAACTACTAATTTTGAAAATTACTCTCTCCAGAAACAAGTCTCACTGTTGCCGCCTGCTACCGACCCCCGTCAGCTCCCAGCTGTGCCCTGGACACCATTTGTGAATTGATCGCCCCCATCTAGCTTCAGAGTTTGTTCTGTTAGGTGACCTAAACTGGGATATGCTTAACACCCCGGCAGTCCTACAATCTAAGCTAGATGCCCTCAATCTCACGCAAATCATCAAGGAACCCACCAGGTACAACCCTAACTCTGTAAACAAGGGCACCCTCATAGACGTCATCCTGACCAACTGGCCCTCCAAATATACCTCCGCTGTCTTCAACCAGGATCTCAGCGATCACTGCCTCATCGCCTGTATCCGCCACGGAGCCGCAGTCAAACGACCACCCTCATCACTGTCAAACGCTCCCTAAAACACTTCTGTGAGCAGGCCTTTCTAATCGACCTGGCCCGTGTATCCTGGAAGGACATTGACCTCATCCCGTCAGTTGAGGATGCCTGGTCATTCTTTAAAAGTAACTTCCTCACCATTTTGGATAAGCATGCTCCGTTCAAAAATGCAGAACCAAGAACAGATACAGCCCTTGGTTCACTCCAAACCTGACTGCCCTCGACCAGCACAAAAACATCCTGTGGCGGACTGCAATAGCATCGAATAGCCCCCGTGATATGCAACTGTTCAGGGAAGTCAGGAACCAATACACGCAGTCAGTCAGGAAAGCTAAGGCCAGCTTCTTCAGGCAGAAGTTTGCATCCTGTAGCTCCAACTCCAAAAAGTTCTGGGACACTGTGAAGTCCATGGAGAACAAGAGCACCTCCTCCCAGCTGCCCACTGCACTGAGGCTAGGAAACACGGTCTCCACCGATAAATCCATGATTATCGAAAACTTCAATAAGCACTTCTCAACGGCTGGCCATGCCTTCCGCCTGGCTACTCCAACCTCGGCCAACAGCTCCGCCCCCCGTAGTTCCTCACCCAAGCCTCTCCAGGTTCTCCTTTACCCAAATCCAGATAGCAGATGTTCTGAAAGAGCTGCAAAACCTGGACCCGTACAAATCAGCTGGGCTTGACAATCTGGACCCGCTATTTCTGAAACTATCTGCCGCCATTGTCGCAACCCCTATTACCAGCCTGTTCAACCTCTCTTTCATATCGTCTGAGATCCCCAAGGATTGGAAAGCTGCCGCAGTCATCCCCCTCTTCAAAGGGGGAGACACCCTGGACCCAAACTGCTATAGACCTATATCCATCCTGCCCTGCCTATCTAAGGTCTTCGAAAGCCAAGTCAACAAACAGGCCACTGACCATCTCGAATCCCACCGTACCTTCTCCTCCAATCTGGTTTCCGAGCCGGTCACGGGTGCACCTCAGCCACACTCAAGGTACTAAATGACATCATAACCGCCATCGATAAAAGACAGTACTGTGCAGCCGTCTTCATCGACCTCGCCAAGGCTTTCGACTCTGTCAATCACCAAATTCTTATCGGCAGACTCAACAGCCTCGGTTTTTCGGATGACTGCCTTGCCTGGTTCACCAATTACTTTGCAGACAGTGTGTCAAATCGGAGGGCATGTTGTCCGGTCCTCTGGCAGTCTCTATGGGGGTGCCACAGGGTTCAATTCTCGGGCCGACTCTTTTCTCTGTATATATCAATGATGTTGCTCTTGCTGCGGGCGATTCCCTGATCCACCTCTACGCAGACGACACCATTCTATATACTTTCGGCCCGTCATTGGACACTGTGCTATCAAACCTCCAAACGAGCTTCAATGCCATACAGCACTCCTTCCGTGGCCTCCAACTGCTCTTAAACGCGAGTAAAACCAAATGCATGCTTTTCAACCGATCGCTGCCTGCACCCGCATGCCCGACTAGCATCACCACCCTGGATGGTTCCAACCTTGAATATGTGGACATCTATAAGTACCTAGGTGTCTGGCTAGACTGCAAACTCTCCTTCCAGACTCACATCAAACATCTCCAATCAAAAATCAAATCCAGAGTCGGCTTTCTATTCCGCAACAAAGCCTCCTTCACTCACGCTGCCAAGCTTACCCTAGTAAAACTGACTATCCTACCGATCCTCGACTTCGGCGATGTCATCTACAAAATGGCTTCCAACACTCTACTCAGCAAACTGGATGCAGTCTATCACAGTGCCATCCGTTTTGTCACTAAAGCACCTTATACCACCCACCACTGCGACTTGTATGCTCTAGTCGGCTGGCCCTCACTACATATTCGTCGCCAGACCCACTGGCTCCAGGTCATCTACAAGTCCATGCTAGGTAAAGCTCCGCCTTATCTCAGTTCACTGGTCACGATGGCAACACCCATCCGTAGCACGCGCTCCAGCAGGTGTATCTCACTGATCATCCCTAAAGCCAACACCTCATTTGGCCGCCTTTCGTTCCAGTACTCTGCTGCCTGTGACTGGAACGAATTGCAAAAAATCGCTGAAGTTGGAGACTTTTATCTCCCTCACCAACTTCAAACATCAGCTATCCGAGCAGCTAACCGATCACTGCAGCTGTACATAGTCTATAGGTAAATAGCTCACCCTTTTTCACCTACCTCATTCCCATACTGTTTTTATACTGTTTTTATTTATTTACTTTTCTGCTCTTTTGCACACCAATATCTCTATACATGCCCATCTGATCATTTATCACTCCAGTGTTAATCTGCAAAATTGTATTATTCGCCTACCTCCTCATGCCTTTTGCACACATTGTATATAGACTGCCCATTTTTTTTTTCTACTGTGTTATTGACTTGCTAATTGTTTACTCCATGTGTAACTCTGTGTTGTCTGTTCACACTGCTATGCTTTATCTTGGCCAGGTCGCAGTTGCAAATGAGAACTTGTTCTCAACTAGCCTACCTGGTTAAATAAAGGTGAAATAAAAAAATAAAAAAATAACCCTGCTGTATAATTTCAACAATGGTGAGGCAGGAGAAAATATTTGAAATAGACTGATTATTTGTGGACCACAAATGAATTTTAAACGTAAAAAGGCGAACATGTACCTTTTCCTGCCAGTTGAGCCGCACAAACACTTTTGTTGAGTTCAATAGAGAATTCCACCTACCTTATTTCCTCTCAAACTGAAGCAATTTTGATAATCTTTCCACTCCTTGAACCTGGTCATAGTGAGAAGTACATGTATATTGATGCTATTTAAGTCACACTTTTCGCAGGTGAAATTCTTCCTCCCTCACATAGAGCATCAGTAGTTCCATTTAGATCTAAAGAGGAAAATTATAGCTCCATTTATGGCCATAATTAAATGGTCCTTTAGAAAGTATTCATACCCCTTGATTTATTCCAGATTTTGTTACAGCCTGAATTCAAAATGGATTAAAAAATATAAATTTCTCACCCGTCTACATACAATAAATACCCAATAATGACAAAGTGAAAATGTTTGCAAACATGTTGAAAATGAAGTACAGAAATCTCTCATTTACAGTGTTCACACCCCTGAGTCAATTCATGTGAGAATCACCTTTAGCAGTGATTACAGCTGTGAGTCTTTCTGGGTAAGTTTAAGAGCTTTGCACCCCTAGATTGTACAATATGTGCACATTATTCTTTCAAAAATTATTCAAGATTTGTCAAGTTGGTTGTTGATCATTGCTAGACAGCCATTTTCAAGTCTTGCCATACATTTTCAAGCTGATTTAAGTCAAAACTGTAACTAGGCCACTCAGGAACATTACATGTCATCTTGGTAAGCAACTCCAGTATATATTTGGCCTTGTCTTTTAGGTTACTGTCCTGCTGAAAGGTGCATTCATCTCCCAGTGTCTGGTGAAAAGCAGACTGAACCAGGTTTTCCTCTAGGGTTTTGCGTGTGCTTGGCTCATTCCGTTTCTTAACTATTACAAGCATTCCCATAACATGATGCAGCCACCACTATGCTTGAAAATATGGAGAGTGGTACTCAGTAATGTGATGTATTGGATTTGCCCCAAACATAACACTTAGTATTCAGGACAAAAAGTGAATTGCTTTGCCCCATTTAATGCAGTATTACTTTAGTGCCTTGTTGCAAACATAATGCATGTTTTGTAATACTTGTATTTCTTCTTTTAAGTTTGTCAGTTAAGTTAGTATTGTGGAGTTAACTACAATGTTGTGGATCCATCCTCAGTTTTAAAGTCACCAATGGCCTCATGGTGAAAACCCCGAGCGGTTTCCTTCCTCTCCGGAGTTAGGAAGGATGCCTGTAGATTTGTAGTGACTGGGTGTATTGATACACCATCCAAAGTGTAATTGATAACTTCAACATGCTCAAATAGATATTCAATATCTGCTTTTTTTATACGTCTACCAATAGGTGCCCTTCTTTGCGAGGCATTGGAAAACCTCCCTGGTCTTTGTGGTTGAATTTGTGATTGAAATTCACTGCTCGACTGAGGGACCTTACGGATAATTGTATCTGTGGGAAACAAAGATGAGGTATTCATTGAAAAATCATGTTAAATCTGTATTATTGCACACAGAGTGAGGCTATTCAACTTATTATGTGACTTGTTAAGCACATTTGTACTCCTGAAGTTAGGGGATTGAATACTTATCTTTTCATTTTTTATTAATTTGTACAACTTTCTAAAACATAATTCCACTTTGACATTATGGGATATTGTGTGTATGCCAGTGGCACAAAATCTCAATTTAAGCAATTTTAAATTCAGGCTGTAACACAAATGTAAAAAGAGTCAAAGGGGTATGAATACTTTCTTAAGACACTATTATGTACTGTTTTACCTGTCGCAATGTTAAACATTCCATCCGTTTTGGTAGTTTTTCATATATCTGCGTGCCAGCAGTAAGTGCAAACATGGAAATAGTAATTGTGTGTCAAAACTACAGAGTAAAATCACAGTCAGAAATGTGAGTGAAAAATAACACTTTGCTCATGCAGTACTTCTGTTCTTCCAGGCGAAGTAAAAGCCAGGGGAACTGGTGCTCATGCCTTGACATGAAATCTCCGAGCAACACATGTGGATCATTACGGAATCCTCCTGACAGGGGGCTCCAAGTTTAACACGTCCCCCCCCCTCTCCCCTTCTCCTCCTCCGCAACCACAAGTGTCTTTATGTCTCAGGACAGCAGATGATGCCACATGACATCTGTGCTGGGCTCTAGCAGCCCGCTAGCAGATAGGCTTCTATCAGTGGTACAAGGTGACTTTGAGCCCTGGCAGCATGACAAGCCGTTCCAGTGCCCTTGCTCAGGCAATCAAAAGCCAGGGCTTCATACAAACAACAACCCAAAGTCAACATCTGCAGTAGGCTGTGGCGAAAGATTGCCGCTGAGAGTAGGGGTGAAACCTCACCATAAGACACCTTGATTGCGCGGGCAGCAGTGGTGAGAGCTGCTGTGTAGTTTGGAGAGATATAGACTTACCTTGAATCTCTTGCAGTATTGTCCAACAGTGGGAAATGTCAAAATGTCTTGGCAAAGGAAGAATAACAACAAAATGTAAAGTATCCAAGAGCGTAGGAATGCCAATTCTACTGGAATGGCTAGGGTTCAATTTGGAGAATCAACATGGCATTGCAATTATAGTTTGAATGAAGCACAATAGTTTTAGATCTTGACGTTTGTATTGCTTTTATATAATATTTTTACACCAGTCCGTATGATTGAGTGGACACACTTTGTTTCAGAACACTCAGAGAGGGTAAATAGCTCCATTGTGTGCCGAAATTGTGTTCTTGACACAAGCATGGGCAATCTATAGGCATGGCCATGGTTGAGCAGGTACAGAAAGTGTGTTGCTGCCTGGACTTCTAAAGACTTCCACCATGGGCTCTGTTCAAAGAGAATTCAAAATGTTAGATGATAAACTATAATCAGGAAATGTCATCAGGAGTGTGTGTGTGTGTGTGTGTGTGTCAACTGTGTCAAACTATAAGTGAGGATGCATCACGTCTTATTTCGATGTGGAAAACAATTTCCATATTCACAATGAATTCTGTATGACATCCTTCTAAAATGTTTTGCTGAATCTGTGACTAAGCAATATGGAAATATATTAACATTATACTATACTGCATTTACTATTAACCCCATAGGATCTGAGTTTTTCTGACCTTTTCAGAAGTTGTCACATTAATTGAGTCTTAATTTTAAGAGGCTTAACCAATCTTTTTATAATTTACTTAATTCATTCCAATATCCATGTTTTAATGTGCTGCTACTTGAACTTAATTTTGATGATCTTTTAATTCTACCTTTCAAACTGCTTCTGCCTCGTAACATTTCAAGACATTTAGTTAATATTAATTTCGACAAAAGTAGAAATGCACTGAGAGGAACTCTTTGTGAGGAAGTGATTCATGATAATAACATGTAACATGTAAGCACTGGATATGGACTAAAATGTCTATATTATCACATTAATAAAAGGTTAGTCATAAGCACAACCTAATGTTAAAGGCCCAGTGCAGTCAAAAACGTGATAACCTGTGTTTTACATATACTACAAAAATGTAGTGTCGGTCCCATGTTTCATGAGCTGAAATAAAACAGAAATGTTCCATACGCACAAAACACTTTTTACTCTCATATTTTGTGCACAAATTTCTTTACATCCCCCCCAGAATTGGCATTACGTCCAACTGGGGCTGTTACAGTGACCATATTACCGCCTGAGACATGACCTCAGTCAAATTCCACCTGACCATATAGTCATGGTAACTAGGCTTCTCCAAGCTCTGATGCTGCTGATGGTCATTAGTAGCCTACCAAACTTGATAACTGTCTGGTACTCAGCACTCAATTGCCGCTCTAATCACTCTGACATCAATGTAAATGTTTTCGAAAATCAAATCAAACACTCACGCCCATGAGTTCATGTTGTGCAATATTTATATCGGCTATGTAATTGCAGAAGAAAACAGAGTTTTGATGGCCTCTATTAAAAAGAGGATCTCATCAGCTTTCTATAGACTAGGCCTACTATATTTATTTATCAAGTTCCCTAATATTAAGCACATTGCTTCACTTTACAACAGGAGTATAGTCTACCTGTTTGGCATGAAAATGAACCATGGGAAAAGCGTCCTCCATTCGCTATTTATGTGCATAAACGCCAGCCCCTGTTCCGAGCAGGTGCATAATAATGGTCCATTCTAAATCCAAACTAATTTCACACAAATATTATTTAGTATATGTAAAAACAACATTAAATTAAGGAGTCTAAGGAGTGACAATAGCTTATCACTTGTGACAGCTTGTGTAGTAAGGCAAGAAACAGCACACCTTTTTTGTGTGGCTTTTTCAAATCAGTCATACTGATATCTCATGTAGCTTATGTAGCTTAGCCCATAGGCCTATATATGTTTTGATAAGTTTTGATAAGGATGGCGAAGAGGTGGGGGCTAATAGGGCAACCCTGTCTGTTCCCCCTATAGAGAGGGGACAAGGAAATAATCCCATTGGTAGCAATCCTAGCTTTAGGACAGTGATTTAATCAAGTTTACAAACACGGTGCCTAAAACCTACCTTTCCAAAACGCAAAAGAGATATGGCCATTTGACCCTATCAAAGGCCTTTTTGGGCATCGAGGAAGACTGCTACACTAGGTATTTTGTTTTTGTTAGCAAGGTGAATTATATCAAAGAACCTTCTGAGATTTTTGGAGGACAATCTATTAATTATGAAGCCAGTCTGATCTGGGTTGACCAGCAGAGGGAGCAATAACTCTAGTCTCTTAGAAAGCATCTTGGTGATCAGTTAACAATCTATATTAAGGAGAGAGATTGGTCTATAGGAGGCGCACTTTAGCAGGTGTTTCCCTTTCTTGTGAATGACTGTAATCACAGTTTGAGAGAAAGAGTCTGGAAAGCAGTTGTCCTCCCCATCTTTTTTTAAGTACCTCCATAAGGTAGGGTATCAACAGCTCCTTAAATTCTTTATAGAACTCTGAAGGGAAGCCATCCTCCCCAGGAGATTTATTAGAAGATAAAGATTTAATGGCCTCCAACAATTCAGGGACTGAGAACTGTTCACTCAGGCGTTCTCTGTCTTCCTCTGACAGGCATGGGAGGTTGAGAGAGGAGAGAAAATAGTCCATCTCTGATAGATCATTGCTTGATTGGGAAGTATAGAGGTCCTCATAGCATTTCTTAAAAGTATAACTCATTTCAGTAGGGTCAGAATATCTCATTAGTAAGAGTTTCTATAGCATTATTTGTCCTCTTACTTTCCTCTGATTTCAGTTACCATGCCAACACTTTGTGTGCTTTCTCTGCAAGTTCGTAGTAATGCTGTTTTGATTTAGTGATGGTCCTCTCAGCTTGATACGTGTTCAGAGTATTATATTTCAGTTTTTTATTTACCAAAAGCCTGTATAGGTCTTTAGTCGGGCCTCTTTTCAGATTCAAGGACATTCAGTTCGGCACCGTGTTTTCTCTTCAACCCTTTAGTATAGGCAATGATCTGTCCCCTCACATAGGCTTTCAATGTGTCCCAAAGAATGAAACTGTCAGGAGCAGAGGGTTTGTTTGTCAAAGTGAAAATATTGATCTGCTCTTTGATGAATACACAAAAGTCAGGTTGCTTCAGGAGTGTAGAATTTAGTCTCCATCTATATGCTCCATTTACCTTGGTAGGAATGGAGATTGATAATACCAGAGGAGAATGGTCACTAAGCAATCTGGGGAGATAATTGGTATCTAACACTCTATGAAACAGTTGGGTTGTTAGCAGAAAGTTATCTATTCGTGTGTGTGTTGTGATGGTGTGAATAAAATCAGTCACTTCTAGTAAATTGAGATCCTTCATGAATGACATTGTGAGCTTGGCGGCTTTGGTAAGAGGAGAGTGTTTCAGAGGACCTATCAAGAACTGTATCTAAACAAAAATTGTAATCTCTTCCAGCCAGTAGCCATCCTGGTGGTGCTTGAGCAAACATATTGTCATCGAAGTTACGAGCATAAATATTCAATAGGGTCCAAGACTTCGAATATATATGCCCATGCACCAAAACAAACCTGCCTGAGGGATCAGATATAGTGTTGCTGACACAAAAGGGGAATGTGTCTACTTATCAAAAGTGCAGTTCCTTTTGATTTTGAGTTGAAAGAGGATGCAAAAACTTGTCCTACCCATACCCTCTTTAATTTCTTGTATTCACTGGCTGTAAGAAGAATAAAAGACTTGCTTGGGCCAGGAAACAAGAGAAATGGACATTAGACCGATGGAAACCTGTCCTTTGGTCTGATGAGTCCAAATTTGAGATTTATCGTTTCAGCCGCTGTGTCTTTGTGAGACGCAGAGTAGGTGAACAGAGGATCTCCGCATGTGTGGTTCTCACTGTGACGCATGGAGGATGTGTGATGGTGCTTTGCTGGTGACACTGTCAGTGGTTTATTTAGAATTCACGGCACACTTAACCAGCATGGCTTCCACAGCATTCTGCCATCCCATCTGGTTTGCACTTAGTGTGACTATCATTTGTTTTTCAACAGGATAATGACCCCAAACACACCTCCAGGCTGTGTAAGGACTGCATCAGATGACCTGGACTCCACAATCACCCGACCTCAACCTAATTGAGATGGCTTGGGATGAGTTGGATCACAGCGTATGTTTGGAGAATGTATTACTTGCACAGAAGGACAAGTTGGCCAATCGAATAGCTCAACTTTTGTATCATGGGGATAGTAGATTGACATAGGCTACTGCTTCTGCTCTTTGTTAGGCCTACTCATCTTATTGGCTGAGGAAAAGTAGGTTAAATGTGGACAGTTCTTCCAACATCTTCAATATGCGCCTCTGAATTTGATAAGAGGGATGCGCACAGTTGCGTCCCCGATGTGTCGGATCACGTGACAGGCATTGGCAACTAAGAATTGAGATATTGGAGAGAGCCATGTGAGTGAGAGGTGCTTCAGAGCATGGCAGCAGGGGGAAGGGAATTATAATGATTATATTCAGCCTAAGGGCACAATGGCCACGTTGATCAATGAACTGTGTGCAGCCTGCACAAGAAACAAATCACAGCTCATTCCTTTCATGTGACTTGACGTGCATAACAGCGTGTTCCAGTTCCCGCCAATATCCAGCAACTTCGCACAGCCATTGAAGAGGAGTGGGACAACATTTCACAGACCACAATCAACAGCCTGATCAACTCTATACGAAGGAGATGTGTCGGAGATGTGTCGCGCTGTGAGTCAAATAGTGATCACACCAGATACTAACTGGTTTTCTGATCCATGTCCCTACTTTTTTAAGGTATCTGTGACCAACAGATACAGTTGAAGTCGGAAGTTTGCATACAGTAGTGGCCAAACGTTTTGAGAATGATACAAATATAAATTTTCACAATGTCTGCTGCCTCAGTTTGTATGATGGCAATTTGCATATACTCCAGAATGTTATGAAGTGTGATCAGATGAATTGCAATTTAAAAAAAAAAATTCTTAAAGTTTGTGAATTTTGTAGCAGAACCGTATTTATTTTCAAATATTAGTTTGTTGATCCCTTTTCGTAAAAACAAAGACTACTTTGCTTTCGAATGTCAGCATGTAGACGAAACATAAGGCCAAAAACATGACTTTGAGAAAGCCCGGCCTACAAGACCCACTCTCATCACCGCCCTCTCCTGAGTCTGAGGGCCCGGGGAATCACACTTTACCCGGGGGTGCGACTTGGCCTGGCGGCGCTGAAATGAACATTCTCGAGGCCATCAAACTACTTTGCTCTGAGATAGTTGAATTGAAAACGGAGGTAGTTGCTACGATTGAGGCCCGAATACAGGAGGTTTCTGATACTTTAAAAGCAGATCTAACCATCCTGAGGAACGAGACGGTGCCAGCAATCACATCACTCAAAATGAGGGTGGTGCTTGGAATCATTGTTCTTCATCTGTCAACCATGGTTACCTGCAAGGAAACACGTGCCGTCATCATTGCTTTGCACAAAAAGGGCTTCACAGGCAAGGATATTGCTGCCAGTAAGATTGCGCCTAAATCCACCATTTATTTGATCATCAAGAACTTCAAGGAGAGTGGTTTAATTGTTGTGAAGAAGGCTTCAGGGTGCCCAAGAAAGTCCAGCAAGCGCCAGGACCGTCTCCTAAAGTTGATTCAGCTGCGGGATCGGGGCACCACCAGTACAGAGCTTGCTCAAGAATGGCAGCAGGCAGGTGTGAGTGCATCTGCACGCACATTGAGGCAAACACTTTTTGAGGATGGCTTGGTGTCAAGAAGGGCAGCAAAGAAGCCACTTCTCTCCAAGAAAAACATCAGGGATAGCCTGATATTCTGCAAAAGATTCAGGGATTGGACTTCTGAGGACTGGGGTAAAGTCATTTTCTCTGATGAATCCCCTTTCCGATTGTTTGGGGCATCCGGAAAAAAGCTTGTCCGAAGAAGACAAGGTGAGCGCTGTGTCATGCCAACAGTACAGCATCCTGAGACCATTTATGTGTGGGGTTGCTTCTCAGCCAAGGGAGGGGGTACACTCACAATTTTGCCTAAGAACACAGCCATGAATAAAGCATGGTACCAACACATCCCCCGAGAGCAACTTCTCCCAACCATCCGGGAACAGTTTGGTGACGAACAATGCCTTTTCTAGCATGATGGAGCACCTTGCCATGACGCAAGAGTGATAACTAAGTGGCTCGGGGAACAAAACATTGATATTTTGGGTCCATGGCCAGGAAACTCCCAAGACCACCTTAATCCCATTGAGAACTTATGGTCAATCCTCAAGAGGCGGGTGGACAAACAAAAACCCACAAACTCCAAGCATTGATTATGCAAGAATGGGCTGACAGCATGCCAGAGCGGATTGCAGAGGTCTTGAAAAATAAGGCTCGACATTGCAAATGTTGACTCTTTGCATCAACTTCATGTATTTGTCAATAAAAGCCTTTGATACTTATGAAATGCTTGTTATTATACTTCAGTATTCCACAGTAACGTCTGACAAAAAATATCTAAAGACACTGAAGCAGCAAACTTTGTGGAAATTAACATTTGTGTAATTCTTAAAACTTTTGGCCAAGACTATACACCAAAGCCAACTACATTTAAACTCAGATTTTCACAATTCCTGACATGTAATCCTAGTAGAAAACCCTGTCTTAGGTCAGTTAGGATCACCACTTTACTTTAAGAATGTGAAATGTCAGAATAATAGCAGAGAAAACTATTTATTTCAGATTGTATTTCTTTCATTACATTCCCAGTGGGTCAGAAGTTTACATACACTCAATTAGTATTTGGTAGCATTGCCATTAAATTGTTTAACTTTGGTCAAACGTTTCAGGTAGCCTTACACCAGCTTCCCACAATAATTTTGACCCATTCCTCCTGACAGAGCTGGTGTAACTGAGTCAGGTTGGTAGGCATCCTTGCTCGCACGCTCTTTTTCAGTTCTGCCCACAAATTTTCTATAGGATAGGTCAGGGCTTTGTGATGGCCACTCCAATACCTGGACTTTGTTGTCCTTAAGTCATTTTTCCACAACTTTGGAAGTATGCTTGGGGTCATTGTCCATTTGGAAGACCCATTTGCGACCAAGCTTTAACTTCCTGACTGATGTCTTGAGATGTTGCTTCAATATATCCACATAATGTTCCTTCCTCATGATGCCATCTATTTTGTGAAGTACACCAGTCCCTCCTGCAGCAAAGCACCCCCACAACATGATGCTGCCACCCCCACAACATGATGCTGCCACCCCCGTGCTTCACCGTTGGGATGGCGTTCTTCGGCTTGCAAGCCTCCCCCTTTTTCCTCCAAACATGACGATGGTCATTATGGCCAAACAATTCTATTTTTGTTTCATCAAACCGGAGGACATTTCTCCAAAAAGTAACATTTTTCCCCCCATGTGCAGTTGCAAACCATAGTTTGTCTTTTTTATATCAGTTTTGTAGCAGTGGCTTCTTCCTTGCTGAGCGACCTTTCAGGTTATGTCGATATAGGACTCATTTTACTGTGGATATAGATAATTTTGTACCTGTTTCCTTATCACAAGGTCCTTTGTTGTTGTTCTGGGATTGATTTGCACTTTCGCACCAAAGTACATTCATCTCTAGGAGACAGAACATGTCTCCTTCCTGAGTGGTATGATGGCTGCGTGGTCCCATGGTGTTTATACTTGCGTACTATTCTTTGTACAGATGAACGTGGTATCTTCAGGTTTGGAAATTGCTCCCAAGGATGAACCAGACTTGTGCAGGTCTACAATTGTTTTTCTCTGAGGACTTTGCTTGTTTCTTTTGATTTTCCCATGATGTCAAGCGAAGAGGCACTGAGTTTGAAGGTAGGCCTTGAAATACATCCACAGGTTCACCTCTAATTGACTCAAATGATGTCAATTAGCTTATCAGAAGCTTCTAAAACCATGACTTAATTTTATGGAATTTTCCAAGCTATTTAAAGGCACAGTCAACTTAGTGTATGTAAACTTCTGACCCACTGGAATTGTGATACAGTGAATTATAATGAAATAATTTGTCTGTAAACAATTTTTGGATTTTTACCTTTATTTAACTAGGCAAATCAGTTAAGAACAAATTCTTATTTTCAATGACGGCCTAGGAACAGTGGGTGAACTGCCTGTTCAGGGGCAGAACGACAGATTTGTACCTTGTTCAGCTCGGGGATTTGAATTTGCAACCTTTCGGTTACTAGTCCAAAACACTCTAACCACTAGGCTACCCTGACTTGTGTCATTCACAAAGAAGATGTCCTAACCGACTTGCCAAAACTATAGTTTGTAATTTGTGGAGTGGTTAAAAACGAGTTTTAATGACTCCAACCTAAGTGTATGTAAACTTCCGACTTCAACTCTACATATCGTGTATCCCAGTCATGTGAAATCCATAGATAAGGGCCTAATTAATTAATGAAATTAATTTGATTTCCTTAACTGAACTGTAACTCAGTAAACTCTTTGACAATGTTTCGTTAATACTGTATTTTTGTTCAGTATATTTACACTGAGGTTGGAACAACACTGTGAAATTGTGAGAATGATGATAATGCACTTTTAGTGTAAGAGCTGTTTGAAAAGTGGATGGTGATTTAGTGGGATGGCGTTTTGGCCTGCCTGGTGACATCGCCAAATCTGTTAGCAGATTTGAAAGTAAGAAAGTTCTAAACCTCCGTGCCAATAACGCCTACTTATCAATTTTCCCTCCCCGCTCAGAACACTCCCAGAGCACATAGAGAAACAAGATTCTCTGGTCTGATGAAACTAAGATTGAACTCTAGCCTGAATGTCAAGCGTCACGTCTGGATGACTTGGCACCATCCCTACAGTGAAGCACGTGGTGGCAGAATCATGCTGTGGAGATGTCTTTCAGTGGTAGGGACTGGGAGATTACTCTGGATCGAGGGAAAGATGAACGGCTCAAAGTACAGAGAGATCCTTGATGAAAACCTGCTCCAGAGTGCTCAGGACCTCAGACTGGGGTGAATGTTCACCTTCCAACAGGACAACAACCCTAAGCACACAGCCAAGACAATGCAGGAGTGGCTTGGGGACAAGTCTCTGAATGTCCTTGAGTGGCCCAGCCAGAGCCTGGACTTGAACCTGATCAAAAATCTCTGGAGAGACCTGAGAATAGCTGTGCAGCGACGCTCCCCATCCAACCTGACAGGGCTTCAGTGGATCTGTAGAGAAGAATGGGAAAAACTCCCCAAATACAGGTGTGCCAAGCTTGTAGCGTCATACCGAAAAAGTTGGAAAAAAAAAAGTTGTGTCGCTGCCAAATGTGCTTCAACAAAGTACTGAGTAAAGGGTCTGAATACTTATGTAAATGTGAGGTTTCTGTTAAAAAAATTAATCATCTGAATGCACTGTATTTTCAACATTTCATCCATGTTGTTCAGGTTGCTGACCTGAAATGGGCCTTCATAAGGTAGCAAAGCTCAACAGAGTGAAGCAAGGTTCTGGCAGGAAACTCCAGTCAGTCTTTACCTCAGCTGACAACCAGTGCGCAGAACGCTACCAGATATTGACAAACTCTCCTACATAATAGCATTCTGCATACATTGACCGGTCCAGCAAACAGAATTGTAGTGCAACTTTGCTGCTGCTTTTGCCCACCTCCACCTGCTTTTAGTTGTGCTTTTGGTCTGTTGGGAGGGAATGGAAGATATTCTGCTCCCTGCCCATTTGCACTGGCCCGATTATGGATGCATACAAAATGTTCTTTATATTATGAGAGCATCATCCTTGGCCCATGACACTGTACATGGCTGCTATGATGTTTGAGTGTCCACAAATAGTAGCGGCTCTTTTGGCCTTTCTATGACTGACTCGCCATGTATTGCTCTTCAAAAATGTAAATGTGTTATTTATCAGAGATGTCCATTTCCACAGATTCTACAGTTACCATTAGATTCCCACACTTACTGCTATCTCTGTTTTCATGAAAATAGTATCTCCTCTTATTGAAGATGTAGCTCAATGGGTAGTACTGCACTTCCCAATGGGAGACCACAAATTGATTTTCTGGCAGAGCACAAACCTTCTAAAATGTATTGTCTATCTCTTGGTGCTCCTCAGAGTATCATATTTCTATTAATTAGGAGTAGTTTTTCTTCATGTCCATGTGGGTTTATGTGTGTGATGAAGATGTTATGATATTTGTAGCAGAACTGTATAGGTTTGGAGGATGAGCTTGCTCTTAATATGCTCCTCAAACCACAAAAAGGGGTTAACGGACTATGTAACGGCTCTGAAAACGTGTGAGGCCATCCATCCATCCAACATTAAGCACCACATTTTACGTCTCCTTATACAGGTCTCTTCATACATGAAAAGAATGAAAGGGAAATTAAAAACAACACATACACCAGTTACTTTGAACATTAATATCTTTTTCTTTTTTATTAAGACAAGAACTCTTCATTTTTTGTAAAAATGTCTATTTATGAACCAATACAAAATGTGTATGGGAATGTGGATATATTTTTTCTTCATTAATACACATTAACCTTGCCCTAGTACAGCAGAAAAACAAAAATAATCAACCTAAAAACAATGAAGTGATAAACGACCAAACGTCCTGGAAGGAAAACTAAACGTCCGAGACATGTTTAAATTGATAGTTGCACAGCCATAGCTGAGTGTGTTCTGTTCCTGCATCATTTTAACAAACGGAGTACTCTTTCATTGTGAACTATGTCTATACAAAAAAATACTTAAACATCTTATACAGTGCACCGAATATTTAATAAAATTCATAAAACATGTACAGCTTAAATGCAAAACAAATCACCAGTTGTCTCTTGATCTAAAATGATTGGTGTACTTTTTTATATATATACTTCATCAATGTGTGGTTGGGCCTTAGACTTTGCATTCTACCTGAGATGCAATCACACCATTCAATGCACATGAACCTGAGACAGGGCATTAACAAAGAAATGTAAAAAGTAATTTGATAAAATAAAAAATAAATCCTCAACACGTAGACTACCAAATTAACTGTAGCTTGAGTAACAAAGGGGACATTTCATGAAGAAGAAAAAACTGATAACACACAGAAACAGAAATGACAAAAATGACATTCTATACTCAAATATCAAACTCATTCCACACATATCTGGACTTGTTACACCCGCCCAAATTGTTGTTCATCATCGAATTGTATTTGATTTGCTGTTCATATCACCAGGTTAAAGGAAAATTCCACCCCAAAGCTTTCAAAATACATATATCGAGCCGGTATGATCCATTTCGCATCATATGACTCAAAACGCAGCTATATTTATGTATTTTGTATATTTTAATAAATATATAAATATATATGCCATTTAGCTGACGCTTTTATCCAAAGCGACTTACAGTCATGTGTTCATACATTCTACGTATGGGTGGTCCCGGGAATCGAACCCACTACCCTGGCGTTACAAGCGCCATGCTCTACCAACTGAGCCACAGAAGGACCATTTTGACAGTTATATATCTTCAAAACTTGATTGCTGACATGCAAAACATTTTGGGACTATATCAACAATGGACTAATGAAACAAATACCAAAATATAGTTTTTGGGTGGAGTTTCCCTTTAAGTAGGTGATCATAGAAATTAACATTTGTTTTATGTCAACTACGCTCGAGTTGCATATACTTTCCCCAATACACTCCTGTTTCCTATTGGTTCTGACAGTGGTCAACCATTACAAACCACAACACACACCAGTAAAAGGTTAAGCAGAAACATATACAGTACCAGTCAAAAGTTTGAACACACCTACTCATTCAACGGTTTTTGCTTTATTTTTTACTATTTCTACATTGTAGAACAATAGTGAAGACATCAAAACTATGAAACAACACATATGGAATCATGGAGTAAACAAAAACATTTTCAATCAGAATATATTTTAGATTCTTCAAAGTAGCCACGCTTTGCCTTGACAGCTTTGCACACTCCTGGCATTCTCTCAACCAGCTTCACCTGGAATGCTTTTCCAACAGTCTTGAAGGAGTTCCCACATATGCTGAGCACTTGTTGGCTGCTTTTTCTTCACTCTACGGTCCAACTCATCCCAAACCATCTCAATTGCTTTGAGGTTGGGTGATTGTGGAGGCCAGGTCATCTGATGCAGCACTCCATCACTCTCCTTCTTGGTCAAATAGCCCTTACATTGGCCCAAGCAAGTCTCTTCTTATTATTGGTATCCTTCAGTAGTGGTTTCTTTACAGAAATTCGGCCATGAAGGCCTGATTCACGCAGTCTCCTCATTCCAGGTGACTACCTCCTGAAGCTGGTTGAAAGAATGACAAGAGTGTGTAAAGCTGTCATCAAGGCAATGGGTGGCTACTTTGAAGAATGCTTACTACATGATTCAATATGTGTTATTTAATAGTTTTGATGTCTTCACTATTATTATACAATGTAGAAAATAGTACAAATAAAGAAAAACCCTTGAATGAGTAGGTGTGCCCAAACCTTTGACTGGTACTGTACATCGACCCAGTCCACACAGCTGTGAGTACATGTATTAAAATGTCCACCTACAGAATGAGTGAATAGATGTGTTCACTTGGTAAGAACAGACTTTTTAAGGTCCAGTTTTGAAAGGAAGCCACCACATTTTTGACCAAAGCAAAATAATGCTCACTGTTAAATACAAGTCACACAACCTCAATCTAAAAGACGGTTACATTCTCTCTGTTGTTTGATCCATTGAAACAACAGAGGGGATCCAAAATGTTTCACATGAAGTCACAGAGTCTAAAATGGAGCATTTAAACGGAGCCAGAAAGCCACCACTGTCCTGATAAACAACCAGCATTGTCGTCAAACAGTATTAAATCAGTGGTAGCTCCTTCTTCAAGATATTATATTTGGAATAAACATCAAATCAAGCACGTAAGCAACAACATCTTTTCAACCTAATTGTCAGGTCAACAACCTCAGCAGGACAGTAACTAAATTCAACAGCAATGTTTACTGTAGTGATGTATACATGAAAAGTAACAATTCCCCCAAAAGTACTCTCCCTAACGGGCTCTTTCCACATTGTATCATCTTTAAGCTTAGGCAGGTCAATTGTAAAGAAAGACAAATAGGAGACTGTATTATGTTGTTTTAGAGGTTCACACTCACATACATGCAGTGTTGTGTTGGCTGACTGTTTGGGCAACTGAAAATTGTTGCATCATGACAAGACCATGTACAGTCCAGAGGCTGGGGTGTGATAGTAGGGGAAATAAGGCCCTGTCTCCCGTGTTAATTCCGAGTGACACATGCTCCTCAACTGTCATGAGTGTTTTACAATATGGAGCGACAAAACTCACAACAAACAGCTTGTGATAATCAGAAAAAACACAGAAGTATTCTGTCATGAAATTCCACTAGGTTGTAAAAAATATTTGTGTATAATACATTGGTGTGAATATAATGTCTGCTCATAGTTTGTATATTGTTGGAACTATTTGTTCTGGTGCGTCTGAATTATTTTGAGATAATGTTTTGTATTGAAATCATATCCTTTGAAAAAATGCCTTAGACACAATCATTGTAGGGCCGTTGCTCATACAGAAGCCTATGTATCACCATCTCCTTTAAAATCCTATAACCCTTTTTACTCCTTAGGTCTAATTTATACACAAGGCTGGAAAAATACAACCACTCTACATGTGAGATTTGACTGTTCAGCATGTAACAATATGAAGGTAGTATCGCTTTATAAATGTTGATTGCATTTAGTACCTCACAACCTACAGTAGATTTATATATGTATTATAATGAGGATATTCACCTTTGACAGTCAACATTCATTTATTAGTTTGGAGATGTCTTCCGGTCATTTCTTATTGAAATTAATCCTATCAGTGTTACCTTTTTTGTTATACCAACTTTATTACAGCTTGGCTAAAGTGAGGCAGCTTGATTGAAAGACAAAGGGGGAGTATACACCACCAAAGAAACCATTAAAAACAAATGATTTTTTAAATGTTTTGTTGTTTGTCAAAAATATTTCTGAATGAGAGAGACGATGTAAAACCCCAAAATGTCATCATAAAACATGAAATGCCTGCAGGGGAATTGCGGTTCCATTCATTGGAACAGAACAAAAACATCATTGTACAGAGAATAAAAGGTAAAAATAGTGAATTGAAAATGCTTTTAAGTTCAGCATAGCGAGGGTGAAATAATGTGCCTTCTACTTTGCTTATTCCAAATAGTACCAACGTTTTAAATGTGCTGGCATATCTAATAAGAAAAACAAATTGGAGAGGAAAGAATAGAAGTCATCCACAGTGAATAGGAATTGGCTCAGATAAAATGAAAACAAGGACAGTTTGAGACCAACTGTCCTCCACTGTCATCCTTTAGATTATATTTCTGTGTGTGTGTTATTTTATGTGTAATGATATTTTCCTCATGTACATTTTTCGAAGATGATACGTAAAGCGTTGGATGTGTTTTGGAGTTATCAAAAGGTTGGAAAAAAAGAAAGGTAATGGCTTGAGACTAGGCCTGCTCACAGTATAGTGGAAATAGGGTTCTTTTGAGGTTTTGGTATGCAGAAGAGAACGTGTGTGAGAGTGGGAGAGATGAACAGAGCCACTGTGTAATTCAACACTCATAGGAAAGCCAACATCACAATCATAATGGAGAGAGTGAAAGAGGGGACGGTGAGGAGCAACGGCATGTTGACGGGGAAGAAAAATAAGAATGAATAGAAAAGAAATTCAGAACAAGGCACAGAATTTTCTGCAAATGGTTGAACTAAACAAAATTCGTACCAGCAGTTTTGGGAGGTGTCGAATGGTGAAGCTCTACAGTGATTTCTGGCAACATCTGGCAACCCCCAAACCCCCCTCCCTACCCACCCACCCTTAACCAAAACCTACTCTCCCTTCCCTATCTTTCCACCTAATACACACAAAACTGTTCCTCTTCAGCTGCACAGACTGGACTATACATTGTTCAATCCCTGGCAATCACCACTAAAACCAACCCATCCTACCCCCCTACCCAACCATACTTAAACCCCAAGCACCCCTCACCCAAAGACAGTATGGTGTCCTACAGGGGACAGTATTGGGGCCCTGTGATTTCTATATGTAGTACTCCTTTTTCTCGTCCGAATTGTTGTGGCCCCCCTCTGCGTTGATAATGGCTGTATCTGCATCTGCTGCATCGTCGGCTCCTTTAGCTTCATGCGTGAAGTAGGTACCTGAAGGGGGGAAAAGATAAGGAATTAACAAATTGATCAAAATGGACACTTCATTCCTAAGCTCATGAATGCCTACTCATACGTTTCCTTGACATTAACAAGCAAATCATTGAACCAAAACGAACCATCAGGTTAACTGTAAAATATACATTTTGAGAATGACACAAAGTCTGCTGCCACAGTTTGTATGATGGCAATTTGTATATACTCCAGAATGTTATGAAGAGTGATCAGATGAATTGCAAAGTCCCTCTTTGCCATGCAAATGAACTGAATCCTCCAAAAACATTTCCAATGCATTTCAGCCCGGCCACAAAAGGACCAGCTGACATCATGTCGGGGATTCGCTTGTTAACACAGGTGTGAGTGTTGACGAGAACAAGGCTGGAGATCACTCTGTCATGCTGATTGAGTTTGAATAACAGACTGGAAGCTTCAAAAGGAGGGTGGTGCTTGGAATCATTGCTCTTCCTCTGTCAACCATGGTTACCTGCAAGGAAACACGTGCCGTCATCATTGCTTTGCACAAAAAGGGCTTCACAGGCAAGGATATTGCTGCCAGTAAGATTGCACCTAAATCTACCATTTATTTGATCATCAAGAACTTCAAGGTGAGCGGTTCAATTGTTGTGAAAAAGGCTTCGGGGCGCCCAAGAAAGTCCAGCAAGCGCCAGGACCGTCTCCCAAAGTTGATTCAGCTGCGGGATCGGGGCACCACCAGTACAGAGCTTGCTCAGGAATGGCAGCAGACAGGTGTGAGTGCATCTGCACGCACAGTGAGGCGACACTTTTGGAGGATGGCCTAGTGTCAATAAGGGCAGCAAAGAAGCCACTTCTCTCCAAGAAAAACATCAGGGATAGACTGATATTCTGCAAAAGATACAGGGATTGGACTGCTGAGGACTGGGGTAAAGTCATTTTCTCTGATGAATCCCCTTTCCGATTGTTTAGGCAATCCGGAAAAAAGCTTGTCTGGAGAAGACAAGGTGAGCGCTGTGTCATGCCAACAGTAAAGTATCTTGAGACCATTCATGTGTGGGGTTGCTTCTCAGCCAAGGGAGTGGGCTCACTCACAATTTTGCCTAAGAACACAGCCATGAATAAAGAATGGCTCCAACACATCCTCCGAGAGCAACTTCTCCCAACCATCCAGGAACAGTTTGGTGACGAACAATGCCTTTTCCAGCATGATGGAGCACCTTACCGTAGCTTCAAAATTATACATCAGGTACTAGGTTTTTAATTCTGGTAGGTAAATTCTTTATTTGCCACTGCAAACCCCTCTGTTGGCATTCCTTGGTTGGCATTCAAGATTTACACATGAAAATCTATTATTTGATTTCCATGAAACAAGCCAAACCAAGGGATGCTCAAGATTCAGCTTCAGCTCAGCTCATGCCTCCAAATGAACCTTGTCAAGTTCAACGAATGTGTGTGAATGAGCAATCCACTTCAAACTTAATTTCCGACAGGGATTATTCACATCCCAACAGTTTTGGGAATGATAATAAAGGCGATAGCCCAGACTGAATGGAGAAGGGCAAGGAGTAATTTGGAATCAAAACCAAACCATTGGCTGCACTCCAAAGAAAACCCCTTCAAATGTACAGTAGCCATAACAGAGAGAAAATAAGATGGGGCTCGGGAGGTATGGTAGAATTTCTAAAACAGAGTTTGGGGGGAGAGGGAGGTGGTTTTCTGATTGCCCAGGACAATACTAGTATGACACTGAGTAAAATAAATCATAAAATGATAGTGTGTCTGTGCTCTTTTAAAATGTTTAACCTTGAGATTACACAGAGGTGCTTCTAGATAGAAAACAAAAGTCTTCGTCACATACCTTTGTGTCTTGCAAAGTACCGTCCCAAAATGATGAGTAGACAGAGCATGGCAAAGACAACCACAGCCACCACTCCTCCGATGACTGCATGGTCGACCGCTCTTGGTGCTCCCTCTCCAGCTCTAGAATCTGTAAGCACAGTAACAGAAACACCTTTTACAGAATCCACTAACAGTGCATGCCAAAGGGAAGACATCACGTCAACTTTGGTGGATAAGAGATCTCCAAAAAATGATGATTACATACATCACCTATAGTATATTGTCAGCTACTCCAGCCTTTGGAGTTGGAGAATAAGGGCCGATATTACAAGTTGGATGTAGGGGTGTAACG
This sequence comes from Oncorhynchus keta, assembly GCF_023373465.1. Lineage (NCBI taxonomy): Eukaryota > Metazoa > Chordata > Actinopteri > Salmoniformes > Salmonidae > Oncorhynchus > Oncorhynchus keta. The sequence continues at coordinate 25,851,538 of NC_068431.1, forward strand.
GTTACATTTACATTACATTTAAGTCATTTAGCAGACGCTCTTATCCAGAGCGACTTACAAATTGGTTCACCAAGCCCACGGTTCGGTACGTATTGCGGTATTGGGATCACGGTTTGGTTTCGGTACAGAGGGAGATTTAAATGCCAACAGTCACTGTAGTTCATTTGTATTTATTTAAGAAAATACAAAGTGTTGGTACATCATGATTCCATATATGATCATGAGTCATATAATACCTGATGAGAGCACAATCATGAATACCAACACTTTGTATTTTCTTAAATGAAAACCCATGATTACTCAACAACACTAAAATAAATTGCAATATAAACATGGCTCAGACATTGTATAGGACTATGCTATAATGTTTTCTTACAAAGACAAAAATATCCACACTTCTGTGACTCTCATAAAGGGTTAATATAGCACGGTACTTGTCATTTACCACTCCCGGGTAATGTGATGGGCTGTCAGTGTTAAGTAGCTCTCTGTAGCCCTGGAGGTCCAGCCATCTGTAGTAAGCGCAATACAGGGTACATTGGCCAATTAATTGACAACTTCGGCTTTATCGTGCTTATAAAGAGTGGGTACCATCGGTTTGCTGAGAAGGGTGCGAGAGGGCAAAGTTCGTAACGTGGCTCAAGTACTTTTCATGAGATGCTGAAACCCCGTATTCTTCTCAACCACCGAGAATGGGCGCATATCCATGGCTATAAACATACCCATCACTCTTTCATTTATTTAACCCAGTCAAAATAAGCTGCAAAATGGCTGCTTGAATGCAGAGGGGAGATTAAGTTGTTTTGTTGTCTTTTTGTGTTTCAGTCTTGCTCCGGTGGTAGGAATATTGGGGTGATGTCAGCGTAAATGTGTCAACATTTGCATTGGCTATTCTCGTTGAGCAGTGGCTCTCTCTGTCCATCGCCATTGTAATCTACTGGGAAGACAAATGTTCCCAAACGGGAGATTTAAACGATGATGGAAGATCCTCCAATTCTGGTTTATCAACCCCACCACTCGCCATCGTACAGAACTAGTTCCCAGCTGTGCCTCACTAAAGGACAGTTTGAAATGCTCCAATTAAGATTTTAATTTTGATTACAATGTGTACAGGCTCTAGTGTACAGGCTCTACCGAATGGCCTGAAATTGAAAAAATAAATTGAGTTTATATTTAATCAAGAGGCCTACAAAGCAGTAAAGGCATTGCCTATAGACCTAGTGTTTTAATTTTGTATATATCTTTTTTTATGTATTAATTTGGTTTCACAGTGCGGACCGAACCGAGGTTCATGTACCGAACGGTTCGGTACAAATACGTGTGCCATTACACCCCTCCGCAAAATGAGAATTATCAAAAAATTTATGAAATTAAACAAATAAATGCCATGATAATCTTTCTAAAACACAATGTGATTCAAGTTAAATTTACATTTTATATTGCAGCTTCCACTGTAATGAAACTAAATATCAAATTGACTGAATCGTATAAAATGGCCAGAATGTGGCTTGAGTTTGATTTGTTAGGCAAAATGACTGTCTTCAGAGAATCACTATACAAACCGCATTTCAAATCAAATCGTATTAGTCACATGCGCGAATACAACAGGTTACAGTGAAATGCTTACTCAAAAGCTCCTAATCGACAGTGCAGTTTAAAAATATACAGATCAGAATAAGATATAAAAGTAAGAAGTAATTAAAGAGGAGCAGTAAAAAAATAGAGTCAATGTGCATAACACATAGTATGTTATCCAATTTACAGTGAGGGGATGCATAACTCTACTGTGGTTGGCCATTTAACTGAACAGCAGAAGATAGTAGAGCATTTAAACATGATTTATGAAGTGATACAGGCGGTTCTCAACTTCAATATACCAGAGCAAGCACCACTGTTCAAATAAATCTGGCCCCTGCCTTGTCTCGAGTCAGAGCAATACATTTAGCGCCTGCAATGACTAAAAAGTGCGGATCCCAGGCAATTTCTAAGAAAGATTTACACCAGCTTGGCCTGAAGAACAAGGAGCTTGCCTTAGAGGCTCCAAGCTGTAATGATATGTGAAGGTTATTGATCAAGTGTAGGGATCCATGACAACCAAAAGTTAATGGCGGTTTGTGAACTTGATTGGTTCTTCACCGTGCAAAGGAGGAGCAAAATCTTTCATCAATAGCTCACACTCTGCTAGGAAATGATAAAGTTTGGGGGAGAGAATAGATAGGAGGCCGGGTGCTTTGACAAGGCCTAATGTCAGTGAGAGGGAAACGTTTCAGATTCATTGAGGGGTTATACATTTGTAAAAGTGAAGAAACTAGTTGTCCTTTGATAATAGCCTATGGTCAGTGGTGTAAAGTACTGAAATACTTTACAGTACTACTTAAGTAGTGTTTTGGGGTATCTGTACTTGCCTATTTATATTTGACAACTTTTACTTTTACTTCACTAGATTCCTAAAGAAAAGTATGTACTTTTTACCTCATACATTTTCCCTGACACCCAAAAGTACTCATTACATTTTGAATGCTTAGCAGGACAGAAAATGGTCCAATTCACACACTTATAAAGACAACATCCCTGGTCATCCCTACTGCCTCTGATCTGGCGTACTCACTAAACACAAATGCTTTGTTTTTAAATTATGTCTGATTGTTGGAGTGTGAGTGACCCTGGCTATCCGTAAATAAAAATAGTGCCATCTGGTTTGCTTAATATAAGGAATTTTAAATTATTCTTACCTTTACTTTTGATACTTAAGTATATTTTAGCAGCTACCTTTAATTTTGATACTTAAGTATATTTAAAACCAAATACTTTTAGACTTTTACTCAAGTAATATGAGAATAGTGTATTTTTTCCACCATTGCCTATGCTACATATCACAGCTACATTCCCATATACTGTATATCAAAAGACTCACAGGTTCCATTTTGTCATTCCGGGTGTTTAACTCCAGACTTATTTATGTTAACAGGTGCATCTCCTCCAAAGAGCTATCTCGGAAAGATAGGAAGGCTAGAGGGAATGGAGAAAAGGAGGGAAAAATGAACAACCATCCTCTTTGCAATCGACTCTCGTGGAATCCATCAACCCATCCCTCATAGGTACACACTGCAATCTCTCGCACTCATCTCTAGCCTAAATCCCAGCTCAAGGCTTTTCCTGTGGGAGCTCAAAAAACTAAACTGGCAGGCCACAACTTATTATAGGATAACGAAGAGTGAGAGAAGCCCATGCTGTTGGAACACGCCCCCCTCCTCCTCACCCAACTCACCTCATAAACAACTTACTGGTGGGGGAGGGAAAGGGGAAGAGAACGCCACAGTCACAGTGCTACCTGCCAAACTCAACCAAACATTACTTGATAAGCCTAATAGGTTATTTTAAATTCAGATTTCCTTTTCCGCGCTGGGCAGATTCAATTAAAGTCAGCAGAAATCCTTTTGACACCTAATTCGCTCTTGTCAAAGAGGGAGGTAAAGACGTGCGTTAACACACCTTCCTATTAAGATGTTAAAGTGGATCTTGGGCTGCACCAGTCCGTCGGGGTTGGGGGATAAACAGAAGCCTATGGAAATGTCAGGGAATTTCGCTCTGCCCTCTCCCCTGGATAAAACACGTCCTTTTTCAGTAAATTCTGTACTGAATGAGGGACGGGTGGATGAGGGAGGGAGGGAGGAGAGGAGGCACTCGGTCCACGGTGGGTTTGATTTCCCACTCAGGTCATTCGCTCTGACTGCACTTGTACTTGACACTAATTCACATAAACTGACAAATGGGCTGGGCTTGGGGAGCCGACTGTCGCCTCCCATCCCTTCTCGGGAGTGATCTGGCTCCCACTTGACGTCCACCCCTAACCCCTCTCTTCCTCCCTTGCCCCGCCCCGCCCTCCCCTGCCCTGCCAGCCTCTGTGGAGCAGCCGTATGACATGGGGCCGGGGACTGCAGTCAACAACAATCAGGCTGTAGATTGGCGTTTATGATGACTCGCAGTAAGGGGCGTTGCTCAGGTAATACAGAACGCCACTGTACTCTAACGCAATCAGAAGAGGATAAATTGTATTTTTATAAAAGTCCACTGTATTCCAACATTGTTGCATTGTATAATTTCAGAGAGGGCAGAGGGTTTGGAAATGAGTTGCTTTACTCTCTCACACAAACTAACAAACGCCTAACACATAAGATGGCGCCGAAGACCATGGCTGCCGTTTTACATCTTCCAAAACAATTGTGCAATTTTGTTACTTTTTTTGCATAACTTACTTTTTTACTTATTGTGTACATAATGTTGCTGCTACCATCTCTTATGACCGAAAATAACTTCTGTACATCAGAAAAGCGATTACTCACCGCGGACTGGAAGAAACGTTTACCTTGAACGAGTCCGACGTGAAGGATATCCCGCTTTCACTGGAAAAGGCCCAAATTCACGCCTTTTGCGTGAAGACGCCGGAAAAGGGGACGCAGATCGGGGATCCTTCTGAGAATCCGGAGGCAAGTGAGTAAACTCCCAATGCCGTCCATTCTTCTTGCCAATTTGCAAACTGCAACATCTTGTGTTTCACCAAGGCGTGGCTGAACGAAGAAACGGACAATATAGAGCTGGCAGGATTTTCCATGCTCCGGCAGAGCAGAGACGTTCCCTCTGGTAAGACGAGGGGTGGGGTTGTGTGTCTTTTTGTCAATAACAGCTGGTGCACGATGTCTAATATTAAAGAAGTCTCGAGGTATTGCTCTCTTGAGGTAGACCATCTTTACTCCATACACAGAGATGCACACAAAGCTCTCCCCGCCCTCCATTTGGCAAATCTGACCATAATTCTATCCTCCTGATTCCTGCTTACAAGCAAAAACTAAAGCAGGAAGTACCAGTGACTCACTCAATAAAGAAGTGGTCAGATTCCTGCTACACTACAGGACTGTTTTGCTAGCAGACTGGAATATGTTCCGGGATTCATTCAATGGCGAGCTGCCCAGTGAGCTTCGAGGCAAGCAACACTGATGCATGCACAAGAGCACCAGCTGTTCTGGATGACTGTGTGATAACGCTCTCGGTAGCTGATGTGAACAAAACCTTTAAACAGGTCAACATTCACAAAGCCGCTGGGCCAGACGGATTACCAGGATGTGTACTCAAAGCATGCGAGGCCCAACTGTCAAGTGTCTTCACTGACATTTTCAACCTCTCCCTGACCGAGACTGTAATACCCGACATGTTTCAAGCAGACCACCATAGTCCCTGTACACAAGGAAGGGAAGGTAACCTGTATAAATTATTACCGCCCCGTGGCACTCACGTCAGTAGCCATGAAGTGCTTTGAAAGGCTGGTCACGGCTCACATCAACAGTATCCTCCCAGACACCCTAGACCCAATCCAATTCGCATACTGCCCCAACAGATCCACAGATGACACAATCTCGCACTCCACACTGCCCTTTCTCACCCGGACAAAAGGAACACCTATGTGAGAATGCTGTTCATTGACTACAGCTCAGCGTTCAACACCATAGTAATTTTTCATTTTTCCAACAATTGTTTACAGACAGATTATTTCACTTATAATTCACTGTAACACAATTCCAGTGGGTCAGAGGTATACATACACTATGTTGACTGTGCCTTTAAACAGCTTGGAAAATTCCAGAAAATGTCATGGCTTTAGAAGCTTCTGATAGGCTAATTGACATTAGTATTAGTCAATTGGAGGTGCACCTGTGGGTGTATTTCAAGGCCTACCTTCAAACTCAGTGCCCCTTTGCTTGACATCATGGGAAATTCAAAAGAAATCCGCCAATCAGCCAAGTTGTAGACCTCCACAAGTCTGTTTCATCCTTGGGAGCAATTTCCAAACACCTGAAGGTAACCACGTTCATCTGTACAAACAATAGTACACAAGTATAAACACCATGGGACCACGCAGCCATCATACCACTCAGGAAGGAGACACGTTCTGTCTCCTAGAGATGAACGTACTTTGGTGCGAAAAGTGCAAATCAATCCCACAACAACAGCAAAGGACCTTATGAAGATGCTGGAGGAACAGGGAATTGGCATGGTCATGAAAACCCCTGAAATGTCTGTCCATCCAAATTGACTGAAATGTGTCACTTAATTATACATATTGCACGGTGCTTATAGAGAAATCATTACCACCAACAGCAATCCTTGTTAAACACTGAAGATTTACTCATATAAGACTGGAGGACTGGAGCGTTCCTGCCTTTCTATACGTCAAACAGTTATGGAGGTTAATAAGGAGATAAAATGGTGTATGTTTTCAACTGATTGAAACAAAATCCTTAAGGCACATTAACCCTCCATCTCCCTTCACCATGTGGATTAAGATCAAGGCCATAGTCAATCAAAACAGTTATATAGTCGCTTTCGGGTGAGGCAACACAACAATTCTCCTTGTGTTACATGTTGTAAATTATATCCGGTTGACTTTTTTATCTCACACAGTACACTTGGTTTAAAATAAAAAAATGAATCCAATTGTACATTCTCACAGCACAACAAAGTGTTGTTATGTCTAACCTAGACAGGCCTGGTTCCTGTTTCGTCTGAACAGGGCCCAGAATGCAAACCTCTGCATAACCAAATGCCTTTGAAGACAAAGTGCCAGGACCCAGCGAGGACAGGCACCCAGATCTCTCTATCCCCCCGTGGAGAGGGAGATTGCTACAGACATGATGAGATGGCACAGTGCTACAAGATGCCAGGAAATCAGGGCTGGATGTTTTCCTCCATCCCCGGGCCTGTCTGGGGTGTTACCCAGATTATTACCCAGAGGCTGGAGCCCCCCAAAGGCACAATACTATGGACCAACCTGGTGTTAATAGGGTACAGTGGGCAACCCTTCTTTGTGAGGTATCAGGCCTGTCTCAAGGTCAACTAAGGTCAGGAGAAGAGAAAGTGTATGACGTGGAAAGTTAGAACTACGTTCTATAGTACATTCGGAATGTATTAAGACCCTTGACTTGTCCCCAAATAATGTACGTTACAGCCTTATTCTAAAATAGATTTAAACAAAAAAAATCCTCGTCAATCTATACACAATGCCCCATAAGGCCAAAGCAATTTTTTTCTAAATTTTTTGCAAATGTATATTTTTTTATAAACAGAAATACCTTATTTACATAAGTATTCAGACCCTTTGCTAGGAGACTCGGAATTGAGCTCAGGTGCATCCTGTTTCCATTGATCAGATGTGTTTGCAGAGGGAGCACTATCCACATCGACGGGACAGTAGTGGAGAGGGTAGTAAGTTTTAAGTTCCTCGGTGTACACATCACGGACAAACTGAATTGGTCCACCCACACAGACAGCGTTGTGAAGAAGGAGCAGCAGCGCCTCTTCAACCTCAGGAGACTGAAGAAATTCGGCATGTCACCAAAAGCACTTACAAACTTTTACAGATGCACAATCGAGAGCATCCTGTCTTACTGTATCACCGGCTGGTACGGCAACTGCTCCGCCCACAACCGTAAGGCTCTCCAGAGGGTAGTGAGGTCTGCACAACGCATCACCGGGGGCAAACTACCTGGCCTCCAGGACACCTACACCACCCGATGTCACAGGAAGGCCATAAAGATCATCAAGGATAACAACAACCCGAGTCACTGCCTGTTCGCCCCGCTATCATCCAGAAGACGAGGTCAGTACAGGTGCATCAAAGCAGGGACCGAGAGACTGAAAAACAGCTTCTATCTCAAGGCCATCAGACTGTTAAACAGCCACCACGAACATTGAGTGGTTACTGCCAACATACCGACTCAACTCCAGCCACTTTAATAATGGAAATTGATGTAAAAGAATGTATCACTAGCCACTTTAAACAATGCCACTTAATATAATGTTCATATACCCTACATTACTCATCTCATATGTATATACTCTACTCGATACCATCTACTGCATCTTGCCTATGCCGTTCTGTACAATCACTCATTCATATATCTTTATGTACATATTCTTTATCCCTTTACACTTGTGTGTATAAGGTAGCAGTTGTGGAATTGTTAGGTTAGATTACTCGTTGGCTACTACTGCATTATCGGAACTAGAAGCACAAGTATTTCGCTACACTCGCATTAACATCTGCTAACCATGTGTATGTGACAAATACATTTTATTTGATTTGTTGAGGCACAGATCTGGGGAAGGGTACCAAAAAAATGTCTGCAGCATTGAAGATCCCCCAAGAACACAGTGGCCTCCATCATTCTTAATTGGAAGAAGTTTGGAACCACCAAGACTCTTCCTAGAACTGGCCACCCAGCCAAACTGGGCAATCAGGGGAGAAGGGCCTTGGTCGGGGAGTTGACCAAGATCCCGATGGTCACTAAGATAGAGGAAGCCACTCCTCAGAAAGAAGCCGCTCCTCAGTAAAAGGCACATGACAGCCCGCTTGGACCGAAAGGACTCTCAGACCATGAGAAACAAGATTCTCTGGTCTGATGAAACCAAGATTAAACTCTTTGGCCTGAATTCCAAGCGTCACATCTGGAGGAAACCTGGCACCATCCCTACGGTGAAGCATGGTGGTGGCAGCATCCATGCTGTGTGGATGTTTTTCAGCGGCAGAGACTGGGAGACTAGTCAGGATCGAGAGAAACATTTACAGAGTACAGAGAGATCCTTGATGAAAACCTGCTCCAGAGTGCTCAGGACCTCAGACTAGGGTGAAGGTTCAAGTTCCTACAGGACAGCGACCCTAAGCACACACAAGACAACGCAGGAGTGGGGACAAGTCTCAATGTCCTTGAGTGGCCCAGCCAGAGCCTGGACTTGAACCTGCAGTGACAGTGCAGTGCAGTGACACTCCTCATCCAACCTGACAGAGCTTGAGAGAATCTGCAGAGAAGGATGGGAGAAACACCACAAATTCAGGCGTGCCAAGATTGTAGCATCATACCCAAGAACACTCGAGGCTGTAGTCTCTGCAAAAGGCTTTTCAATAAAGTACTGAGTAAAGGGCCTGAATACTTATGTAAAAGTAATATTGCAGTTTTTTTTGTGTAAAAACCTGTTTTCGCTTTGTCATCATGGGTATTGTGTGTAGACTGATGAGGGGAAAAAACGATTTAATCCATTTTGGAATAAGGCTGTAATGTAACAAAATGTGGAAAAAGTCAAGGGGTATGAAAACTTTCCAAATGCACTGTATTTCGGTAAGTTACTGTTTCTCACAGTTGCAAGGCAAAAAGCAAGCCATAAATTCTGAGAGCCTTCAATGAATTCTGCTTACATTCTGCTTATGTTCACAAAAGTGAAATTGAATTGTGAACTGTATATAGAAATATTTAGACTTCAAATTCATTTGAACAAATGGAACCAAAATTTGTGAAAGTAAAGGATGAAAATATATTTTTCAAGTTCATTGAGTTCAATTGAAACTTTTCCTTTCAGCAAATCTACATAAATCTAAAGACTGAGTATTTTCAACTGCCAAAACACAACATTCAACCCAAGGTAAGTTGATGTATTGAAGTCAGAGAGTCATCTTCTTTGTATGGAGAAAATGGCAGACAGAACCAGTCTCTAGGCAGTCCTCAATCAGACAACAACTGAAACAAACACCCAAGTGACATTTCTGGGTTTTCAAAGTACAACTCCAAGACAAGGACCAAAAGAGAAAGAAGAATTAGGTCCCAACAAAACCGTGTGGATGCAGGAACTTGGGGTTGAAGTGAAATACCAGTGTGAACACAGTCGTGATGAAGGGAATTAAAGGATGACTCTCAGGGGGTGTCCATCTGCAGACCACATTGGGAGTGATGTCATGTTGGGTTACCCTCAAACACGCTTCCCTGATAGAGTTGGTGACCGGCTCTTATAGGAAGTCATTCACGGACAATGGAGTCACGATAACACTCGCTGAGGGATGGCTGGCTTGATAGGGTCGATGCACTCTGCTGCCCACACCTTTTATACCCCGAGACACATTCTCCGACAACCAGAGAGGAAAACACAGGCATGATGGAGTCTTCGGCGTATTGCTGCTGTGATGTGGCGATGTGTCATGTGAGTAGCAGCACCTTCCTTTGGGGAACATCAACTTGGATTCATTTGGACCAAAGACATCAACAAAGAAGGAGCATTCTTTTAAGATTTGTCCCCTCTTGCTTTTTCAAACGGGACACCTTGGGGTAATATTTCTCAGTCTCTCTCTCTACTGAACAAAATATAAGGACAACATGCAACAATTTCAAAGATTTGACTGAGTTACAGTTCATATAAGGTAATTCATTAGGCCCTAATATATGGATTGGACTGGGAATACAGATATGCATGTTGGTCACAGATACCTTTAAAAAATAGGTTGGGGAGTGGATCAGAAAACCAGTAAGTATCTGGTGTGACCACTATTTGCCTCATGTAGTGCGACACATCTCCTTCACATAGATTTGATCAGGCTGTTGATTGTATCCTGTGGAATGCTGTCCCACTCTTTAATGGCCGTGTGAAGTTGCTGGATATTGGTGGGAACTGGTACACGCTGTCGTACATGTCGATCCAGAGCATCCCAAACATGCTCAATGGGTGATATGTCTTGTCAGTATGCAGGCCATGGAAGAACTGGGACATTTTCAGCTTCCAGGAATTATGTAAACATCCTTCTTGCAACGTGGGGCTGTGCATTATCATGCTGAAAAATGAGGTGATGGCGGAGGATGAACGGCACGACAATGGGATTCAGGATGTAATCACGGTATCTCTGTGCATTCACATTGCCATTGATAAAATGCAATTGTGTTTGTTGTCCGTAGCTTATGTCTGCCCATACCATAACCCTACCGCCACCATGGGGCACTCTGCTGACATCAGCAGACCGCTCGCCCGCACAACACCATACACGCCATACATGGCCGTCTGCCATCTGCCTGGTACAATTACAACCGTGATTCATCCGTGAAGAGCACACTTCTTCAGCGTGCCAGTGGCCATCGAAGGTGAGTATTTTCCCACTAAAATGCGGGTAAAGGTGGCTTATAGTAGAGAAATGAACATTAAATTATGTGGTAACAGCTCTAGTGGACATTCCTGCAGTCAGCATGCCATGTGTACACTCCCTCAAGTTTTGTGACAAAACTGCACAATTTAGAGTGGCCTTTCATTGTCCCCAGCACTAGGTTCACCTGTGTAATGATCATGCTGTTTAATCAGCTTCTTGATATGCCATGCCTGTCAGGTGGATGGATTATCTTGGCAAACGAGAAATGCTCACTAACAGGGATGTAAACCAAATTGTCCACAAAATCAGAGAGAAATTATCTTTTTGTGCGTATGGAACATTTCTATTATATTTTATTTCAGCTCATCAAACATGGGAACAACACTTTACATGTTGCGTTTATATTTTTGTTCAGTATATATTGTCAGTGGGAAAGTAGAGAAGATCTGTGTCTATAGTTCTTGCTGAAAATGTATTGTCCCCAGTCATCCATACCTCCCTGTGGTTCTGGGTTTTGATCTAGAACAACACACTCCAATTTACCCCCAAATGACCTAAATGACAAACGCCCAAGCTATATACTAAAGCCCCACAGACACCTGACTCTGTCCTCCCTTCACTCCTTTCCATACTCGTTCTCTCTTTCTCTCCATGATTGTTTTGTTAAGTGTCGCCAGAGGATAGAGAGGGTGAGAGTGTTTCCATCCCTCTCCCGGTTGTTTGCTGTTCAGGTGGAGAGAGAGTGGAAATGTGTTGTTGTCCCTCTTCCACCCCCATCCTTCCCCCTCCAACCCCCCCCAACTTCTCCCCATCTCGTGAGTGGAGCCTGTAGCCACACTTGATCTTGCTCTCAGAGTCAATTACTTTGCTTCCTCGGGATAAGGCTGCTGTTTTGTAGCACCCTGGATCAGGGTGCTCATTGTCAAGTTCTAATAACTTTCTCAAAGGAAGCACAGGATAGCAATAGATGCTATCCTCTGGTGGACAATTAAAATGGTATTCAGTCTGGCCTATAGCCATCTCTCCTTGTTTTGTTGCTTTTCAACATTTAGGATGCACTCACACACAAACCAATATGCACAACATTATTATTATTATCTCCACTACGCATTTCAAATACATCAGTCGAGCCAATTTATGAGCATCGCTCATTGAAACCAAGGATACGTTTCAGGGTGTCTTTGAAAAGATCTTCTCTGTTTCAAAAGCAAAATTTGTGAATTACCCAACCAATTCCAGGAACGGCCCCCCACTCCAATTGGTCAGCTGTGGCAATGTAAATAAATCCCGATCTGGGAACTATCCTACAGAGGCAAGCCAAGAGATGCTTTGTCTACATGCCATAGGTACTGTATACAAAACTGCAAACAAACATGACTGTGAGTGAGTGAGTGTGTTTGTGTGTGTGTGTCCAAGTCTGTAAATATGTGATTGAATGTGTTTGGTTCTGTGAACACACTGGGTGCCCGCTCATGGTGGCGTGTAGATCTGTAGCTCTGGCCTGTCCCCTGCTGAGGTCCGTGTGTATTATGATAAGGAATGAGGAGACTAAACCATTTTCAGCTTTAATATCTCATGATTAGAGATAATTAGACGGCAGCACAAGGAGGCAAAGCATGGCTAGTGTTCACAGGGCAAGACGTGTACACGTGTGTGTATGTCAGAGGGACTACTAAATCATACAGTGGTTCCTCCTTTAAAAGTTGCGACATACCTTGCGTGCTACCGCAGCATTTTGTGGCACGTTATTTAATTCTCAGCCATTTTTTCTGTTACTGCAAGTTATTGCTAGTTTGACTATCAGAGGGCATCTTTGAGAAGCATTTGATTGTATTCCGTGTTGGCATTACCAAAGAATTTAAAACCTTTTTTGTAATAAAATAGTATATGGGTTTTATTTTAAGAATGTTTGCGTAATTCATTTGCTTAATACTATGGTGTTTCTATTCAGAGAAAAATGAAAACAAAACCCTCTGGGTTTCTGTTAGGATGGAATGGAAAATATGGCGATGTACAACATGACGGTTGGGAGTAGGCTAATGGATTGGATGATTCTAAATTGTTTGCCTTCATTAGACAACTTTGTTCCAATATTTCTGTAAATCAGTGATATTTACTCCCAAATTAATTGGTTATGGATCCATAACTAAAGCAACATCTGCATTTTGAAAGAGTCCCATGTTAACTACAGTATGTATTGTAGACTACACAGTAGCCTAATAAACAAATAAAAACATTTTGTTAATAAAATAATGATTAAAAAAATATTTCAAAATGCAGATGTTAATTTAGTTATGGATCCATAACGAATTACTACGGGAATAAATATCACTGATTTACAGAAATATTGGAACAATATTAGTTAGCAATGTAACACTTTAGAGTACTTTAGTATTGAATACATTGCAAGTTGAGGGATTTTCACAACAGTAGCCTGTTGTGTATTGTATATTGTATATAAAGTATATTGTCCTGCTAATAGGAAACATTTGCATGATGGGCTACACCTGCTACAGGTGATGTCTTCACTATTATTCGACAATGTAAAAAATAGTAAAAATATTGAAAAATCCTTGAATGAGTAGGTGTGTCCAAACTTTTGATTGGTACTTGCTTAATTCATTTGATTAATATTATGGTGTTCCTATTCCATGAAAAACAAAAAAACATCTGGGTTTCTGTTAGGATGGGAACAAAAAATATGGCGCTGTACAATGTGATGTCCGGCAGTACAGTACTGGGCTATTTAGCTAAATCATCTCTGTGTCGTGCTTGTCTCAGAGCAGAGCGAAACAGTGCTAAAATAGTTGTAGGCTTTTGCTTCTAACTTCAATATGCTCTTTAAATAAATAAGACCTACACCATTTTTAACAGTATATCTAAAAATATTTTTTTCAATGATGTGAAAAATAAATACAAATATTTTTTTCAATGATGTGACTCAATCCTGATGTGACCCAATCCTCTAATTACATTTAGAGGATTGGAGGACTCTATAGTAATATCTAAGGGGCATTTCCCATTAGGATCTGTGAGAATATCTTGAGAATATCTAAGGGGCTTTTATATAATTATAAATGAATTAATAATAATAATAATAGCTTTGTTAAAAAGTTACATTTTGGAGATTTCGTTTTCATTTAACCTAGAGTGAGCGAGAAAAAGGCAATTTTTGAACACGGGGTGAGACATTCTCATTAATTTGTAAATAAAACCAGTTACTTAAAATGATTTACTTCTGGAGAAACCTAACTTGATTATTTAGCAGACATCACTTGCTTATATTCAGTCAACACATATCTTAAGAATATCATGGAATATTTGAACATTTTCGTTTCTCCATCCTTGTCTCAGAGCAGCGCGAAACGGTGCAGAAATAGATGGCCACAGCGGGAAGGCTATGCATTCTGTGCCCACTCATGGTATCTCTCTCCGGGTACACATCCTTGGAATAGCAGAACAGCCCAACGGTCCGGGCGGCCCTTGCTGTGACTGGTGAGCAGTTAGTCAAGTTCTGTTGTCAGAAGAGAAATGGAAATATCAGGGTGAACCGAAAACCTGACCAACCCACCACATACTGTATGTTGACTCTGCCTGTCGGAGGTGGAGTTGCCTGGCATGGATTGTGACGCCATCTCATTCCTATTCAACGTGTGAGTGAGTCAATGACTGTTCAAGCCATTGACTCACTGATGAATGAAGTTGATGAACGACCGGCAAAGGCAATCTGTGGGCATCACGGCTCGGTAAGAAATGTTTTATTTATATATACAGTTGAAGTCAGAAGTTTACATACACCTGAGCCAAATACATTTAAACTCAGTTTTTCACAATTCCTGACATTTAATCCTAGTAAAAATTCCCTGTCTTGGGTCAGTTAGGATCACCACTTTATTTTAAGAATGTGAAATGTGAAATGTCAGAATAATAGTAGCGAGAATTATTTATTTAAGCTTTTTTTTCTTTCATCACATTCCCAGTGGGTCAGAAGTTCAGTAACAGAAGTTGGTAACATTGCCTTTAAATTGTTTAACTTGAGTCAAACGTTTCAGGTAGCCTTCCACAAGCTTCCCACAATAAGTTGTGTACATTTTCGCTAATTCCTCCTGACAGAGCTGGTGTAACTGAGTCAGGTTTGACTTGCAACCCTCCCCCATTTTCCTCCAAACATAACGATGGTCATTATGGCCAAACAGTTCTATTTTTGTTTCATCAGACCAGAGGACATTTCTCCAAAAAGTACGATCTTAGTCTCCATGTGCAGTTGCAAACATTAGTCTGGCTTTTTTATGGCGGTTTTGGAGCAGTGGCTTCTTCCTTGCTGAGCGGCCTTTCAGGTTATGTCGATATAGGACTCGTTTTACTGTGGATATAGATACTTTTGTACCTGTTTCCTCATCACAAGGTCCTTTGCTGTTGTTCTGGGATTGATCTCTAGGAGACAGAACACGTCTCCTTCCTGAGCAGCATGATGGCTGCGTGGTCCCATGGTGTTTATACTTGCATACTATTGTTTGTACACATGAACGTGGTACCTTCAGGCATTTGGAAATTGCTCTCAAGGATGAACCAGACTTGTGGAGGTCCACATTGTTTTTCTGAGGTCTTGGCTGATTTCTTTTGATTTCCCATGATGTCAAGCGAAGAGGCACTGAGTTCGAAGGTAGGCCTTGAAATACATCCACAGGTACACCTCCAATTGACTCCAATGATGTCAATTAGCCTATCAGAAGCTTCTAAAGCCATGACATCATTTTCTGGAATTTTCCAAAGGTAAGTGATTTATTTTATCGCTATTTGTGATTTTGTGACGCCTGTGCTGGTTTGAAAAAGTATTTTGATGTGGGGCGCTGTCCGCAGATAATCGCATGGTATGCTTTCGTCGTAAACCCTTTCTGAAATCTGACAACGTGGTTTGATTAACAAGAAGTTAAGCTTTTAAACAACGTAAGACACTTGTATTTTCATGAATGTTTAATATTACGATTTTTGCATTTTGAATTTCGCGCTCTGCAATTTCACCGGATGTTGTCATAGTAGCACGCTAGCGGGACACCGATCCCAAAGAGGTTTTTAAGCATCGAATACATTGCAAGTTGAGGGATTTTCACAACAGTAGTCTATTGTCCTGCTAATAGGAATCATTTGCATGATGGGCTACATTCTTTATTGTAACCACAATGTCACACATAATTTGTATCTACCTTTCAAATTACATTTAAAGTTTGGGAATTACACATGTGCGCTTTCTTTTTAGTTACATTGTTTTAGTTCGAATGTGCAGACTTTTTTTCTTTAAATTATTGTTTTATGTAGGATGCTACATTTTTGACCAGTTGCAATTGTAAGTAGGCGTAATAAAAAAAATCCTACTTCTATTAGGCTGTTAAGCCTCATAGCCTACCTCAGCCAGTTAAAATAACTTATGTAGGTCTAGGCTCTGAACAAATTGACGCCAATTAAGCCCTCTTAGGTGTAAAGTCAAATTAAAAATTAAAAAGGCACTCGCACATCTGAGCTATGTTTTTTGCAGGTGCATGGCAACAGATGGATAAGATGAGGAAAAAGAAGGAACGCGCACACTGCTCTTGATCATATCACTGATCTTTAATAAGCTTTATGTATCGGCCTCATGGACTTCGTCAGAGCTTTTGTGAGTTTTTAAAATTAGCTCCCTTATCTAGACCTAGCTACACCCACATACGTTCCACGTATCGAAAAGGGTTGGAGGCGAAGGAAAAACAAAGTGCTACCAAATATAACAATATGCATTTCATAAATATTCAATTAAAGTGTGTACATGAAACGTACTAAACACGTCTGTATAACCACAATGAGGACGTCGACCTACCAAGCAAGTTTTCATAAATCATTCGGTACAGTGTAAGAAAAACGTCAGAGTAATCTGAAATAGGGGCATAATTCATGTTCACATTTACAACATAACATACATAGCCATTTTATCACTAATACCTTTAGGAAATAATGTCTTGAGGGTGATAATCCAAAAACATTCTGGCTGATTTTCTTTTGTGGCTGGCAGTTGGTATGGACCATTTTATCGCATAAATAAAACATGCCAGTGTTTCTTGACCACATCTTCTACTTTTTACGAGTTCAAAGTATATGTAGTTGTGAACATTATAGGGTGTTCTTTAGCTTGAACAGGTCTTTTTTTCCGTTTCATGTCGTGTTTTCAGCAATGCTAAATGAAGAGCTTGATCCATACATTGTGGAGGATATTATCTTCTTTGAAACCTTGGGGAGGCTATTAGACAAGTCTTTAGTAAAGGTTGAATAGTCTATTGTTCAGATAATAGCCCATCCTGCTATGCTTGTTAAAAATGAATAATAATACTTTTTCCCCTTTCCACATGTTAAAGATTCCAATAGATAAATGTTTTTAGCCACAATCTGACCCAACCCCAACGAATACATTTCGGCACAGTCGATAGTGTGCTGGACTTCGGGCTAGAATGTTGAGGATTCGAAACCTCTCCCTGCTATAAAGAATGCGTTTGATACACCTGGTAATGGATATGGCTGAAAAAAAACTAGCTAAATAGCGATTTTTGTAAATTAACTTCATGACAAAAAATATGCTCAATTGTTTGTCTCTACATTAACTAATATATTCCTCTCAATTGTACATTTTTTGCTTGACTCGTTATGACGTTACAACTACATATATTTGCTTGTGTAAGCTCTCAACTTTTAAAGGACGAACCACTGTAGCTCTGCAATATGCTGCGCCAATCTTGTATATCACACACAGAAGCATGTTGATATGCATTTGCTCCTATGGTGCTATCCTTCTCATTGTCTTATACTTAAGCAGGTCTTATAAGTATAAGGCAAGGTTGGGGTCAAATCCAATTGAATTCTTGAATTCACTCATGAAGTGAAGAATTTACATTGAATTCAATTAAAATTTCAATAATCTCCAAGTTATGAAATTGGAATTAGACTGTTTGAACTGGAAAAACATTTATTCTTTGGTATTTTACTTTTGTAAATTTCTCAGTAAATGGAATGAATGCGCTCAGTATCAATAATTTACTGCAGGATTTGTTTTAGATCATTTAAACTTGTATTTCCAGTGCCTGAACAATGACATGATCAGCCTGAAAGCCTGAGGGAATTGAATTTGATTTCAAATTTGTAGAATTGTTGGGAATAATATTGAATTGGGAATTGAATTATTGAAATTGACCTAACAAAGGAATTCAATTATCACTGAATTCAAAGACTGAATTTGAATTGAATTAAATGGAATTTACAGGGGAGGGAATCGAATTAGAATATAATTTATGGAATAATTTGAGGAAATAACCCCAACCGTAGTATAGTAATTTGAGGAATCAGTAATTTGAGGAATTAATCCCAACGGTAGTATAAGGTCTGAAGTGTTTTTACCCAACATCAATATGCCGGATAGAGGTTAAGGATATGTGAAAAAAACTCACTCACTCTTCCATCAGCGTCAGTTAGAGGCATGGTCACCTCACTCAGGAGTACAACCAACAAAGGCAACTGGGGCAAGATGTAGATATCGCTCTGCCATTATCTGGGAGCGAAAATTATGCATTGGCCAATTTCAGTTTCATGTGACAAAACAAGCACGCGTAGATAATCATTGTACCATCTAAATCACTTTCAAATATCTTTAAAATAACAAACAATTTAGTATTTTCAGCAGCTTGCAGCTGGTGGACAAAACTGAAAGTAAAAGACTCAAAAGCTAAACTTAAGGAGGTTGCGGGGGAGGGGAGGAGGATGTAAAGTTATTTTGAATTCAGGTGTTATAGGCAATTCACCTAGTTTCCACAAGGGGGCTTTGTTTCACATGCATCTCCTTTAAGTACCACCATTTTAGTATGTGTACAGTAAAGTCAGAGGCAGTTCAAGAAATAATAGTGAATTAAACCTCTGTGCAACTTACCCAAGACACATTTATCCAAACCATGCGTCTCTTTCCACATTCTCTGAAATATAAATCAAAACCTCCAAGAGCGTACGGAAACAAGTTGTCCACACGCCAAACAAGCACATTGCCATTTCAGGAGTGCGATCAATTTGAAGCGGAGCAATGCCAACCCCTGGGGGGCACCAAAAGTATCTCATTTCAAAGGATGTGTTGGCAGCGGCCTGATCTGAAAGACAGGAGATCTGCTAATTGGATCTTCTAATCTAGTAATTAAGCATGATTGCAGTGATTGCAGTGATTGCAGTGGTGCGGCTGTGCTGCCTGCAGATAGGAAGAAAATCAAAAAACAGAAGCATCCAGTAGGTGGGTGCCATACAAAACTACATTCATAACTACATATACTACATATGTTATTTTATAGCCTCAATAGATATACCTGCATCCCTACTGCACTGGCCCTGCAGTCAGTACGTGTAATTAAAAAGTCCATTGAGCCAATTTAATGATGTCAATTTAATATTTTGCCTCATGGATAATGCGTTAGTTTGCTTGTAAATAAAGTACCTCAGCTTAATGCAAGTCAAGAAGCCTTTTGAGACAGAATGTGTGTGACTAGACCTTGGTAACTGCTTGTTTGACTTGTAACAAATAACCTGTACAAGTTAACAGACAGTCAGATGATTGTGTGCCAAGACTGAATTGGTTGGATGGTTTGATTCTTTAGAGTGAATTTCTTTAAACACTGGGAAACACAATTTTAAGAGAGGTAAAACTGTCCAGTTTTTACCTTCACAGAAGAGAAAGCATCAAGGAAAGTGTATAAATATAGTGTTTATTTTTGATAACAACTACCTATTTGAGATGTGTTCCAGATAGAGGAGTGTCTCCTTTTAGAAAAAGACAAACAATGATTCTAATTACCGATTACACTGAGGCGTGGCCTATTGAAGACAACAACCCGGCTCTATTCAATTCCATTTCCACTAAATTTCCTCAGCAGAGAACCTCTGGCATTGCTTTGAAAGCATTTTCAGTTAAACATATTAACAATCTAATTACTTCAAAAACACAGCTTTGGTCAGTTTGAATAGAGGAAAAAACAACAACCTCAAAGTCAGAATTTAATTTCCAAATCATGATCTGGGATAGCTCTGCCATTTCGATCTTAAATGTTTAGTTAATACATTTAATCTCGGTGCCATGGTAACGTTAGACTGATAGGTAGAAGGCATGACATCTCTCCAAAAGCATTTTCAATCCATGGAAGAGTATTATTAGATATGGGGACAGTGGGGAAAGGTGAAAATAATGTAAATTAATACCAAGTCTTTTGTTGTTTTTCCACTGCCTGTACAGCCATTATGCACATAATGAATGAGAAGTTGTGTTCCATGCTACTCCATGAAGTCCCCTCTCCATTCACTGAGTTTGGGGTTAAGATTTTAATGAAAGAAAAAGTATTCCACTCATGCGGTATTGAACCAGATTTTCAGAGTTGGACGTCTTAGGAAAGACCTACATACATTTGGATATTTTAAATGGAGCTCTCTATGGTATCTTGGCAACCATTTTGAAACCTGATTGAGACTTTGATATAATCATGGACTTTGAAAAATAGACCAAACATAACTGAAATTCAAGTGTATGAGCTACAAACTCAGGAAGTTTGAGTTAGAACTAGGTCATGGTTCTCTCCATAACCACATCCTAATGTATCCCAGCGGCCTCCTGAGTTTGTCAAAATGTTCAGGGGACTCACCAGGTCCAGAGACTCCGCAGCTCGTCTCATAGACACACCACTAGCCAAGTTCATAGGAGGCAGAAAAAAATAACAGAACAGCGGAGCAATAACTGCTTTCGCTTCGCCGTTTGCCCTTTCTTCTCCTCTCCCGTCTGTTTATCATCCCCTCTCCAATCCCCCCCTCGCTGTCACCAAGCTGCCTGGAGCCTTGTCATTACCGGCCTACAAACTCCCCAAGATTTATATTTACAGTAGCGAGGGGCGGACAGGAGTGGGCCACCGGTGTGGCACGGATGCAGGGGAGGGAGAGGAGGGCAACCTTTACAAGCTGGTTAAACCAAATATATTTTTAGCTTGACAGAGGGTGCCTGAGGACTCCTTGTATCAGACAAACAAACCACCCCATTAAATTCCTGCCACGTCAATGTAGTTGTAAAAAAATAAAAATAAGGAAAGGCAGAATATCCTGTGGCATGTGAAGAATTAGGGATGGACGTTGTGGCAGGGCTCGGTTGAAATTGGATGTTGCTTATTTTCTTAGTGTGTCAACATATAGATTCCCCCCCCCCCCATCCCACTGTTTTGCATATGTAAATATGTGTTAACACCACAAGACAACACTGGGGACCAGAGTTTGCCCATTGTGCAAGAGCCAGGGGAAGTGAGGATTGTAAGGGCTAATCCAGGGATAAGATGTCTGTTCCAGGGAATGGTGCAAAGCCTCGGGCGAGCAGGGCCCATTTCTCAAGAGCAGAGGGATGAGGGCTCATTCTTGTCCCTGGCTGCCAGGGAAGCAGTCGACCCTCACTGACGAGCATACAGGGACTCGATTTGACAGCCGTCACCTTTGCCTCAGCGCGGTGGTGGCCGATGTACAGCTGGTTTATGGCTTTGAGTTGGACAATGAAACCTCCACAAAAAGCAAGGAAAACAGGTGGAGAGAATAAAATGTGTTAATGAATGAATGTTGGCCTAGCAGGGTTTCACTTCCTAGCTGTAGGCCATCGTGAGCTGACATTGTCAGGTTTTGGGGTGATTTGCTGTCCCTGTTTGAGGACGCACAATCTTGCAGAGCTATCTGGTCGAGGCCATTGTTCACAAAGCACGCAGTGATAATGGAACCCTTTATAGCAGACTGAGTACAGTGTTCAGAAGAGGTGATCTCTAATCCAAAACCTCATCTCAAAGGGGTCTCTGCTTTGCTATTCCACAGATCGGCTCATTTTTCAGTCAGTCATTGTACCGGTGCTTTAAAAGGCTTACGGCAATCAGGATGTGCATAATTTCTTTGCAATATAAATCTTAAAATCAAACAAAACAAATTAAGGCAGATTTGGAAATACATTTCCTTTGAGGGGCCAAATCAAATCTTCACACCCTGCAGAGAACTGAAGAAAAAAAACTTCTGGCTAAGAATCCTTGCCAGAGAAATACAAATTGTAACAACATTTCTAAACTGGGTTACAGAAAGAAAAATGGAAGAATAATTGAAGAAAATGGCTCAACTGAAGGGCCAGAGCTTGCCCTGTTGCCAGCAACCACCACCATTGATTCTCACTTCCCGCCAAACGGCAGGGAGTCCAAGCCCCAGACGGCCCCTTGGGGGTCCACTTAACTGTCAACCGAGGATGAGTTAGAGTGGGAGAGGAAGAGGGTCCCCTTTTGGTTGTCTGCCTTAATGGTTTTTAAGTCTCCTGGCTAATTACTGCAGCATATGTGCCTAACCTGAGAGAGCCCCACAGGTGGGCTTCCAGGAATGGAGTGGCAGGCTCACAGACACACCACGTGTTACAAACACACACCAAAAATCATTAACACAAATGCACCTCACACTAAACCCAAACATTCATATACTATCAACATCCACACAGAACACACATACAGCGAAACAGCTCTCAGACATACCTGCCATTTACAAGCATGTCGTGTTCACACATAGTCTCTCCCACCTCTTTCCCTGCCAGTAAGCATGACTTCCAAAGTCAGTGGAGGCAGTAATCAAAGAGTCAATGAAAACCCTGACAACTTCGAGAGACCAAAATAATAAACACAACAGGGGGACAAAAATCCAAAGCAGCATGTCTCGCAACGACTTGTGTTCCCGTCATTTAATGACCAGATCTTATTTTTTATGGCATCCAAATGTGGCAAACTCTGTTCCGTATTAAAGGGAAAAGATAAGTCTTCCGCTTCACCTGCCACAGTTCCAGCTGGGAGCAAAATGGCCATTATCCTGCAGTCTTCCCGCTCTGCCATTGCTCTGCCAGGGGCTTCCTGGGCCTACCTCAATTATCCCCTCCTCCTCTCACACGCCACCCTCACAGGCACGTTGGCAGGGGTGTCCTTTCGAGCGCGCTCACCTCTCCACATAGAGGGCAGAGCTCGCCATCAACTAATGGAACACACGTCCGACTATGCCCTTTTCAAAAATACAATGTTGATAAGAGCAGAAGATTCTGTAGAGATGTAGCCCCACGCCAACCCAAACAGGGGCTCTCAAGGGTAGCACTAAGCAGAGCGTGATGTATGAAATGCTTATGTAATACATTTTACAGTGCTACAACAGGTTA
Organism: Oncorhynchus keta; assembly: GCF_023373465.1. Classification (NCBI taxonomy): domain Eukaryota; kingdom Metazoa; phylum Chordata; class Actinopteri; order Salmoniformes; family Salmonidae; genus Oncorhynchus; species Oncorhynchus keta. Next base: position 25,874,727 of record NC_068431.1, read on the forward strand.
CACTGAAGATGATTAAGGTAGTCCATAGGCCAGCCGTACATGCTATAGAATGCTTTACATTCTGTTATTTTCTCTGACATTTCTGTGTGCTTTCGAGCCCCCTTATGCAAAGTGGGCTACTGTGGAGAGGACAGCAACAACAGCACTGCAGTCATATTCATCTCTATGCATGGGGAAATCAGTCACCATGTCTGTACTGTCAATCTCTGGTGTGGTGCGCTCATTAGAGACAAAAAAATCGGGGCAAATCTAATCCCATCTCTCTCTCCTCACACACCTGGGCTAAACTAGGCTATTCATAGGGATGAAACGGGCTAAAACACTGACTCAGCAAGTCATCTCTCTGTTGCCCTTATTTTTTGGGATGTGTCCATCATTTCTTCTACTTCACCCTCACATTTTGGAGAAACATTCCAATTGGAAGGTGTGTGTGTGTGTGGTGGAGGGGTTCTTGAAACAAGATGTTCAATAACGGCGGCTTCTATCTACCACAACAAGCAGGGGCATCACCATGGCAACAGCTTTTGGGGGAGAGAGGATGAGGTGCGAGGTAGTTAGCTAGCACTGGCACTCTCGGCATGTAAAACAGGCGCGCATCAGCGGAGGCTCAGCTCATGTCAAACAGAGGCTTAGGTTACTTTACGAGGGGAGACAGAGAGAGAGAAGGGGGAAAGAGAGAGGGAGAGATGCAAATAAGCTGTTGCTTAATGTTCCCAAGATGCAAATGTCATTTTTTTTAGGATAGCAGGAAGTTTTCTTCAGGAGTTTTATTGTTGGGGATGACTTAGCGACAGCTTCAGGAATATGAATGGAATTCATTCTGAGTAGCATTCAGAAAAGCACAGGGCCCTCAGCTACACATTGGGCAATGGTGACTAGGTATTTACTGGCATGGTGGTAATTTAAGCATGAAGAACAAGGTAGAACAACAACCAAAATCATGTACTCCTAAATGTCATGCATGAAATTGACACACAACTACCCACCAAAAAACAAGTGGTCCTTGAAATTCAATTGCATTACTTCGACAATGAGGTGAAACATTATTGCCCTGCCACCAACCCTCCTTCTGCCTTAATCTGTGTAGTGATCTGAACACCGGCGCTGGCTGGCTTCTTGTAGATCTATATTTTTTTGCAATCCAACTACTTAAGGCACATCATTAACCAACTGGCCTGGACACGCTAGGCTCATGTTTGCCGAAGCCGAAGCAAAATGTGTTGGCTTTGCCACCCCAAACAAGGGATGATGAAATGACAGAATGAAGTGAAGTGTGTTCAATCATCCTCTTTGGAAATGAACAGAGAGAACGAGGGACCATGCCTGAATGCATCCACAGAGGGAGCGAGGGAGAGAAAGAGAGAGAGAAAACACAAGGGGCAGCAGACCAAATGAATGGGATTCTTAGAATAAAACGTCACCAGACTTCTCAATTCTAACAGAGGAAGAGAGCGGATGCACTTTTCGAATTGAGGGAAAATGCCAACGGAATTTAACATAAAATAAAATGGTAACACTTTACTTGACATCTAGCGTTATAACCATGTCATAATATGTCATAACAGATGACATAACTTGTCATAACCTGTCATAATATGGTCATAACACTGCCATTACCCATATATTTACACCTGTGTTTTTAATGACAGCTACATAAGTGTCAAAACCCACATGTATTAAGATGTTGTTTTGTTCCCTGCCAAGAAATTTCCTTTCGATTGAACGTTTGTTTCTTAAATCCATGTTGTTGTTGTAATTCATTATTTGAAGTAGTGTTTTTACACTTTCTGACACTGTCAAGAAGTATTATGACCATCAATATCATATAAACCAGATAGGCCTATCGCGTACATTCCTTTAGGTCAGTCACCAGTCAAAAAGAGGGTGTCCTGGCCTGCCCCTGAAATCTGCTCCTGCATCCATCCCAGTCATCAACAACAGATAATTGGGGTAGGTGCATGTCTGACATCAATGTGTGCGCAATTACAATTATAATTCAATATGGTCAATTTCAGAAAATGTTACATAAAAAAAAATACTGTTGAGAAGTAGGCTATGGTGTAATGGAATGTTTTGCCTTGTGTGGTAGGTTTGACACCTCTATGTAGGCGTCATATGACCAGCCATAAAATAACAATATATGTCAGGTCTAAATATGTGTCATGACAGTGTTATGACCATTTTATGACAGGTTATGACAAGTTATGTCAGCTGTTATGACATATTATGACATGGTTATGACACTAGGTTTCAAGTACAGTGTTACCAATAAAACACACAAGTTGACACGCTATTAATAAATCATACATTTTAAAAAGTCCAGGTGGCCCCTGGCACAGTATGACATTAAATACAGGTGGGTCAGGTAAAGGAAATGCCATTAATACCCTTGGTACCAGTGTGTGGCGATAGAAGTGCTGTCTGACAGTGAGGCTGACGTGCTGATAAGGGTTTGATCTATCTGACCCGAAGAGCAATGCTTCTTCTGGCCCTGCTCTGCGATTCATATTCCTGAGGTAACCCCACCTCAGCTCTACACCGCAAAGGAGTAACACGGCCTTGTAATATCTCTCTCCAAAGTAATTAAATAGTGTCAGCTAGAGTGAAGAACTTCTGTCAAAAGGGATGATGCAACAATGTAGCATAAATACACAAATGGAACTGCTTTTCTTTGGTGGTAATGTACTGGTTAATCTTCACTGACTTCCTGGTTCACTGCAATATATTTCTTATTTTTGTAACAGCTTGCTGCTATAGGCAAAAATACACTGTTATTAGAGAGGAGAAACATCTCCAAAACTGTGAAAGGGCACCAAAACAACAAGAAGAACACATTTTGCAATACTTCTGCGACAGACTAGTATTTCACAGTGACCTGTGTGAAACGTGTTAGGTTGGCGTCTTTGTATTTTGTTGGCGTCTTTGTGACTAAAATCTTTTTTTAGACCACTGAAAGAATTTTCTGAACAGGTTTCTGAGCAGAGTTGGAAAAACACAGGTTAATCAATATTTTCTATCTCGCCGATAAAGAAAAGCCATAATACTATTCTCAGAACCAAGAGAGATGCATGGGTCTTACAGGTCACAAACATTGATTTTACATTTTACATTAAAACACATTTCACACCAAACTTGCCATTATTTTAAGAATTTGAAGAAATTCAATTAATTGTGTGTGTATGCAATACCATACACCCCCCTGTACTTTCCCAGATTAGCTTTACATGTACACATACAGTACCAGTCAAAAGTGGTATACTGAAGATAGCCCTATTTGGTAAAAGACCAAGTCCATATTATGGCAAGAACAGCTCAAATGAGCAAAGAGAAACGACAGTCCATCATTACCTTAAGACATGAAGGTCAGTTAATGTGGAACATTTCAAGAACTTTGAACGTTTCTTCAAGTGCAGTCAAAAAACCATCAAGCGCTATGATGAAACTGGCTCTCCTGAGGACCGCCACAGGAAATTAAAACCCAGAATTACCTCTGCTGTAGAGGATAAGTTCATTAGAGTTAATTGTGTTAACTTAACATGACACAACGACTAGGTTCCAGTATAACAGCGTTTACTAAACCGTATTTCCACAGTGCATGGTTGCCATTGCACTCAGGCCAGGTCCATCAACAGTGAGACTACCGCGCAGGCGTACTAATAACAGAGTGATAGCACCGTAATAACAGAAATATAGGCATACTTTAAACATGAAGTTAACAAACTGCACCTCAGATTGCAGCCAAAATAAATGCTTCAGAGAGTTCAAGTAATAGACATCTCAACATCAACTATTCAGAGGAGACTGTGTGAATCAGGCCTTCATGGTCAAACTGCTGCAAAGAAACCACTACTAAAAGGACACCAATAAGAAGAGACTTGCTTGGGCCAAGAAACACAAGCAAAGGACATTAGACTGGTGGAAATCTGTCCTTTGGTCTGATGAGTCCAAACTTGCGGTTTTTGGTTCCAACCACTGTGTCTTTGTGAGACGCAGAGTAGGGGAACGGATGGTTCCCATCGTAAAGCATGGAGGAGGTGGTGTGATAGGGTGGGGGTGCTTTGCTGGTGACACTGTCATGATTTATTTAGAATTCAAGGCACACTTAACCAGCATGGCTACTCCAGCATTCTGCAGCGATACACCATTTAATCTGGTTTGCGCTTTTGTGGGACTATCATTTGCGACCCGTTTCAGGAATCTAGGCGTAATGTCGCAAGTCATGACTTCACAGGAGAGCCATTTGGACGTAAACAATTTAAAAAAATCTAAATGCATTGTTTGGCAGAAATGCCTTCTCGAACAAGTGAACCTTCATGGCATAAAAGTTTGTTATTAAGGCACATCTGTAAATACGAATAAAATTGTTAAATTACGAGCCTAGTTGGTTTTCCCGCTAACCATGATTAACTGAGGTAATGAGTGGGCTGGACATGTAGAGATTATGAGTTTCAGATTGTTCTGCGGTGTAGCATCGTGTCTATAAAATGAGCTGCTCGTTTTGCGTAAATAATCCATTCTACTGCAGTTTTTTCAAAAGATATAACGTTAGCCATGGAGAACTGCAAATATTATCCGTTATGATGGACTACTTTCTGGAGGACGATCGTGCCATGCGGACTCTCTCCGACTCTGAAAATGAATCAGACGTTGAGGAAGCTACCGATTTAGGTAAAAAAAAATATTTTTTTGAAGAAGAAGACATTGTAGTCTTCTGATGACAGTGATGGGGAAGAAACGGCGATCAACAGTGTTTTTTGTCACGGAAGAAGTTGACCGAGTTTTGAAATCAGTGGAATTTCTGTGCAAACTAAACGGAAATGACACAGGATGTCTTATTTAATGAAAGGGGTTGCAGTCTGCCATGAAGCCAGCTACAGTTTTAGATATTATACGTTTCTAATTTTGTCAGGAAGTAGTTTTCATTGCAAATGTAAGCTTGCTGTTAGCTAGCTAGCTGAAGTTCACTGAATGGCTTGCTAGCTAACGTTGAACCTATTTGGTTAACTTTAGCTAGCAATGACAATTGGTTTGTATTGCTAGTACTCTATGGATTGGGATTATAGTTCAAATCAAATCAAATGTATTTATATAGCCCTTCTTACATCAGCTGATATCTCAAAGTGCTGTATAGAAACCCAGCCTAAACCCCAAACAGCAAGCAATGCAGGTGTAGAAGCACGGTGGCTAGGAAAAACTCCCTAGAAAGGCCAAAACCTAGGAAGAAACCTAGAGAGGAACCAGGCTATGAGGGGTGGCCAGTCCTCTTCTGGCTGTGCCGGGTGGATATTATAACAGAACATGGCCAATATGTTCAAATGTTCATAAATGACCAGCAGGGTCAAATAATAATAATCACAGTAGTTATCGAGGGTGCAACAAGTCAGCACCTCAGGAGTAAATGTCAGTTGGCTTTTCATAGCCAATAATTAAGAGTATCTCTACCGCTCCTGCTGTCTCTAGAGAGTTGAAAACAGCAGGTCTGGGACAGGTAGCACGTCCGGTGAACAGGTCAGGGTTCCATAGCCGCAGGCAGAACAGTTCATTCTTTAGCTAGCTAGCTAATGTCAAAGTGGCATGTCTAAACAAAAGACCCCAAGTTAAAGCTAGCTGTTAGCTAGCTAATGTTAGCTGACGTTAGATGTCTGGCTAGCTAGCTAACATTACGTGTATATTACCTCAATTACATTGTCTAACCGGTGCCCCCGCACATTGACTCTGTACCGGTACCCCCTGTATATAGCCTCGCTACTGTTATTTTATTGTTGCTCCTTAATTATTTGTTGTTAATTTAAAAAATATATATTTTACTTCAGTTTATTTGAGTAAATACTTTTAACGGTTGAGTTTGATATAAATTATCTAAAAATGTTCGCTTTCACATATGATTAAACCCTAATTTACATAACCTGAGCATAATCTTGAATACAGTGTGGGTGTCATTTCAATCATATTGAACTTGAGGTTGTACATCCCTTTGGGGCCGCAGGGTAGTCTAGTGGTTAGAGCTTTGGACAAGTTACCAAAAGGTTGCAAGTTCAAATCCCCAAGCTGACAAGGTACAAATCAGTTGTTCTGCCCCTTAACAGGTAGTTAGTCCACTGTACCTAGGCCGTCATTGAAAATAAGAATTTGTTCTTAACTGACTTGCCTAGTTAAATAAAGGTAACATAAATAAAAATATAAATACAATTCAGAGAATGGACCTATCCCTTCAGACCACAGAAATGTAGCTGGTGTCCGTTAATATTGGTTAGTTTGTCAGAACTCTGCAGCAACAGCTCGTGTTCTGAGCCAATGGGGATTAGCTGATAGAATGTGATGAAGGCCAAGGGTTTAATTAACATATTAGCCTACGTAGATATTAGCCTACATAATCACAGGAGAGATGTATCAACACAGGTGCCTAAAAATACATGAATTTGAGGTTGTACATCCCTATGTATAATTCATATGCGCTCCGAGGGTTATAAGGGTAGCTTTCTTCAAAAAACACCAGTATTAAGTGTATTTTTTGCCGAATACAAAATTGTCTTGCCATCTGAGCTCTGTGAATAGTTTGCTGCTCGTGCCTTATGTTGATGGAAACAAAGTAGTAATTGTCTGGCAAACTGAACTACGCTGTCTGAGTACCTGAGTGGTAGCTAAAGGTTTGTGATGTATCACCTTAAGAAACCAGCCATTTAGACATCATTTAAATTAATGAAAAAATGATTTGAGGCGGGTTATTATTTATTCCTTTTGGGTGGAAAATGAGGACACTTAAGGCATACTTCAACAAGGAAGAATGCACCCTCATGGAGATTTTGAGTGGGCATTTTGATTAAAGAAACCCAAATGGGGTGATTTTGGATTTAAGGTGAACCAGCAAGGGTTTCTAACACTGATGGCCAGAAAGACAGACGGAAGCACAGGAAGACAGACAGAAAAAAGGATGGATAGTCATACGATAGCCTGGTCCCATTCTGTATGTGCTGCAGCTAACTCTTCTCTCGTTGTCATGACATACAGGTTTGGCATTGCAAGCTACGAACACATAGAGGAGTTATCTAAAAGCACAAACTGGCTAAACGGACCAGCAGGCTTGTCATACAAATGCCCAACCCCAAATTGACCCCTAACTTCTCTCTTATAGGGGAATTGGGTCGACATAATATGTATCAGCAATGCTGTCAAAATTCCACCTAGCCTATCAAAGGGCAAGATGGAGCTAATACCATATTGGCTATATCTTTCTGATTCTTTCAGATCTGTGTGTAGGGGCTAGGTGATGTTTTGGGATTGAGCAATAGATGTAAAAACAGACAGAAAAACACATATAGACAAACAAGCAGAGACAGACGAATTAAACCATAGCAAGTCATCTATTCATGTAGTGGCAGAGAGTACAGTAGAGTAATCAAAGGAGAGCAAGACATTAAAACAGCGCTGGTAATCAGGTGCCATGCTGTGGTGGGGCATGCTGTGGTGGGCAGAAGAAAAAGAGGGAAGAGAAACCAACCGTGAGCTGCGGGTTCAGCGCTGGGCGTAGTATCTGAGCAGAGGAGCGAAGCGGAGGAGCAGTGGTGGTGGTGGAGGGAGGAAGGGAACAGGTGGCATGCAAAAAAAGGAGAAATGGGGGCGGGAGGGAGGGAGAAAACAAATGGAACCCATAAGCAAGCATTTAGAGACCAGTACACGACAAGGACTAAGACATGAGGCTTGAGGGAAATCAAAGAGAATCAAGGTAGCACAAAGATAAAGCACAACACAAACACATCGTACGTCACACCGTGAGGGGAACGCCAAAGCGTTTGCGTGGTACACAGACAGCTCATCAATAGAATACAACTGCACACACACACTCCTGCATTATGTTGGAGGCCAGTGTGGACATGTGTGATTCTGGGGCGTTGGGGGAAAACATTTCACATATTTTGGTATGGCTGTGCATATTTCAATTGATATGACATGACTTTGGGAATCTCAATAAATTACAACAGCTGAAACAACCTTTGTCAAAAGCAATCATACTAACCTTGATGTGACAAACTGCAATGTTACAGGGCATGCATACTACCAATTGGACCTTTGAGTTAGGAAATACATTTTTTTTTGGTTCCTGAGAGGAGAGAAAATATAAATTTTTCGCAGTCTAAAGCACTGCATATGAAAACCTTCACCCGTTTTTAATATTTCAGTGACAAATATTATATTTTCATGATCAAGAGTATTCCAATGAATTTGCAGAGGACATTAGGTGATAAAACAAGCACTGTTCTATCTCTGCAGCCAATAAATCAGAATTTGCTGTTTATTTAATTTATCCTTTCAACTATAAATATCCATGATGGATCAATAAAAAAAAAGCCATTAGTTTTGCCGTTGCCTGTACACATTTAAATTCACAATGTACTATCGCAAATGAGTCTAATGCATGGAAGATCTTTGTCATTGTCCCCATGCAGTGCAGTTGTGGGGACACAAGCAAAGGTTGTTTTCCCTTTACCAGACTTTTACTTCATCAGACCTCGAGGTGCAGGAAACTGTAAAGCTTGTTATGCAATGTCAATCGCTGCAAGAGTGTGGTGTAATATTCTGCTCCCTCTCCAGGGAGATTAAACCAACATCTAGTTGTAATCCGATTGTGGTCTTTTGATGATTTTGGGTACAGTTTTACCAGTTTCCTCTGTGTTTATCCAAAATTTTAGGAAACAAAGGAGATACAATTTGACTGCGCTCCACCGTATCGGTGTAGGGGGAGATGGGAACAGGGGGACTGACTGCGATTGAGTCCCAAATGGCGCTATAAATATTGCCTTCAGAAAGTATTCATACCCAATGACTTTTTCCCAATGCTTTGTGTTGTTGCAAATTTGAATTAAACTGGATTTAATAGTATTTCTTTATCTACACAATATTTTGTCAAAGTGGAAGATTTTTATTTATCAAGGAAAAATAAATGAAAAAACACTAATATGCACTACATGGCCAGGGGGTATGTGGACACCCCATCAAATTTGTGGATTCAGCAATTTCAGCCACACCCGTTGCTGACAGGTGTATAAAATCGAGCACACAGCCATGCAATCTCCATAAACAAACATTGGCAGTAGAATGTCCCATACTGAAGATCTGTTGACTTTCAACGTGGCACCCAATATGGGATGCCACCTTTCCAACAAGTCAGTTCGTTCAATTTCTGCACTGCTAGAGCTGACCCGGTCAACTGTAAGTGCTTTTATGGTGAAGTGGAAGGAAACATCTATAAGCAACAATTGATCAGCCGCGAAGTGGTAGGCCACACAAGCTCACAGAATGGGAATGCAGAGTGCTGAAGCGCATAACGTATAAAAATGATCTGTCTTCGGTTGCAACACTCACTACCGAGTTCCAAACTGCCTCTGGAAACAATGTCAGCACAATAACTGCTCGTCGGGAGCTTAATGAAATGGATTTTCATGGTCGAGCACCCGCACGCACACAAGCCTAAGATCACCATGCCTAGCGTCGGCTGGAGTGGTGTAAAGACCGCTGCCATTGGACTCTGGAGTGTCGAATCACGCTTCATCATCTGGCAGTATGATGGACGAATCTGGGTTTGGCTGATGCCAGGAGAACGCTACCTGCCCAAATGCATAGTGCAAACTGTAAAGTTTGGTGGAGGAGAAATAATGGTCTGGGGATGATTTTCATGGTTCGGGCTCGGCCCCTTAGTTCCAGTGAAGGGAAATCTTAATGCTCCAGCTTACAATTACATTCTAGATGATTTTGTGATTCCAACTTTGTGGCAACACTTTCCTGTTTCAGCATGACAATGCCCCTGTGCACAAAACAAGGTCCATACAGAAATGGTTTGGTGTGGAAGAACTTGACTGGCCTGCACAAAGCCCTGACCTCAACCCCATCAAACACCTTTGTGATGAATTGGAACGGCAACTTCAGTTTCCGACCTCACTAATGCTCTTGTGGCTGAATGGAAGCAAGTCCCCGCAGCAATGTTTCAACATCTAGTGGAAAGCATTCCCAGAAGAGTGGAGGCTGTAATAGCAGCTAAAGGGGGACCAACTCTATATTAATGCCCATGATTTTGAGATGTTCAATGATCAGGTGTCCACATACTTTTAGCCATGCAGTGTATCTTAGTTAGATAAGTATTCAACCCCCTGCGTCAATACATGTTAAAATCACCTTTGGAAGTGATTACAGCTGAGTCTTTTTGGGTAAGAGCTTTGCACACCTGGAAAGTTAAATATTTGCCTTTAAAAATAAATTATATTGTTTTTAAGCTTTGTCAAGTTGGTTGTTGATCATTGCTAGACTATTTACAAGTCTTGCCAGAGATTTTCAAGATGATTTAAGTCTTGGTAAGCAACTCCAGTGTATATTTGACCTTCATTTCTTAAACTTGTCTCCCAGCGTCTGTTGGAAAGCAGACTGAAATAGGTTTTCCTCTAGGATTTTGCCTGTGCTTAGCTCTATTCCATTTATTTTTAGCCTAAAAAAAACTCCCTCTGCGTTGCTGATGACGAGCATATCCATAACACGATGCAGCCACCATCATGCTTGAAAATATGAAGAGTGGTACTCAGTGTTGTGTTGGATTTTCCCCAAAAATAATGCTTTGTATTCAGGTCAAAATGTTAATTTCTTTCCCACATGTTTTGCAGTATTACTTTAGTGCCTTATTGCAAACAGAATGCATGTTTTGGAATATTTTTTATTCTGTAAAACTTTCTTCTTTTCACTCTGTCATTTAGGTTAGTATTGTGGAGTACTATAATGTTGTTGATCCATCCTCAGTTCTCCCATCACAGCCATTAAACTCTGTAACTGCTTTAAAGTCACCATTGGCCTGATGGTGAAATCCCTGAGCGGTTTCCTTTCTCTCCGGCAACTGAGTTAGGAAGGACGCCTGTATCTTTGTGTCTGTTTATTTTTATCTTTACCCATCTACCAATAGATGTCCTTCTTTGCGAGGCATTGGAAACATCTTTAGTCTTGTGCTTAAAATGCACTACTTGAGGTACCTTACAGATAATTGTATGTGTGGGGTACAGAGATGGGGGAAATGACAAAAAATAATAATGTTAACCACTATTGCACACAGAGTGAGTCCATGCAATGTATTATGTGACTTGTTAAGCAAATGTTTACTCCTGAACTAATTTAGGCTTGCCATAACGAAGGGGTTGAATACTTATTGAGTAAAGACATTTCAGCTTTTAATTTTTAATTTGTAAAAAATTCTCACAAAAAAATCCGCTTTGACATTGTGGGCTATTGTGTGTAGATCAGTGGCACAAAATCTAAATTCAATCAATTTTACATTTCTGAAGGCACTGTAGTAGTGAATTATATAGTGAAAATAGGGCTATTTGGGACATCCTGGGATGAAACACGGAGGACTCGGCTGCTTTTAGAAATGCATGGAGATGTCTGCTTGCCAATCAAAGCAGCCTGTCAAGTAACATGGTTTCTCACTGTTTGTCAAAGCAGGCCTGTACCCAACCAATGTTAGATTTGTTGTTGAGAAACCTGTCAACAAACACAGCGCATCATAAATCACGTGAACAAGGTCAATGTGTCAATATTGGTAACATAACAACAATATATGTATCAAACATATCTAATTCGGACAGGTTTTACACCATCTCAGTCATGGTTAAGTCAGGTCAGGATGCATTTCCAGAGGTATATGTAAACAGACCACCCATGTTGACTCCGTTTTTCTTATCTACTGTAGACATAAGAGTGAGTGGAGGGAGGTGTTCTCACTTTCCATACCACTCTTCTCACTACCTCTCATGTTGCATCAATGCGCTGTGCCAAGGAGTGCAGGCTTCTCTACACTTCTACATATCAAACCATCAGGGACACGAGAGTTAGCGCTTCGCCTCCCTCGTATTTATTGCCAAAGGAACAGGGAAAGAGATCTCAGAAGGCAAGACCAGATAAAGTCCCTATCAGAGACTATTCTTATGGCCCTCCAGAAGAAACACATTGTAATCTGTGTTAAGTAATACCACAGGCCTCCAGTTAGGATGACAGCTCTTTAGCATAATCACTTGAGGAGCGTCTCAGCGAAGCCACTGGCTGTGTCCGAATACCCCTACTTGCGTTCTAAATAGTAGGCATTTTGGGTATGCAAAAAATGATATTATGTGAAATTTTGAGTATGCTTCAAATGCCAGGATGTCATACTAATTTAAGCTTTTCATCTAGTAGAATTCACTGCACACTATTGAGGATAAGAATCGTCTTTTGAGACGTGTGTTTGACAACAGCTGATAATCAGCAGAGAGGACGAGCTGCACCAAAATTAACGAATGACGGCAATCAACGTTATTGAGCGTTAGACTACGCATTCTTAGTAGGATGAGCCTAGTATGCTGATATGTGTTGTTTAATAGTCTGTAGTACGATTAGTAGACAGTATGCAGATTTCGGACACTGCCACTGTTTCACCTCCTTGGCTTGCTCTTTAAAATGTATTCTGACCTTTTAAAAAGTGGCCACTTCACTGCTCGCTTTTTACTAGCTTCTTTGCAGCTGCTACTCCTACATGGAGCGCTCCTAGCGCTTCCTTTATTTGGCTGATTGTAGGCCAGATCACCTCTGGTACGCTTGAAAGTAGAATGAGTTATCAAAGAGGAGCAGACTGCGTGTCCTCAGGACGGAGGGAAGAGAAAGACGGAGCGGTTCAATGACAGTGTCCTGAAACAAGTAGGCATGAAGAAAAGAGAATCAAACGTCTGGCACAGTCAAATCGTTCTACATTTTAAGACAATCGTTCGACATCACAACCTCTGTTTGAGGTCTAGTAAAATCTTTTCGGGAAAGACGGGCTCTAAGCAGTCCTCTTAAAACAGCTGGAGGGGCTTCTCAAAGGGCTCCGCTAGGGATGTGTCCTGGTTATGTGTGCTACACTAGCCTGCTATGCGGTAGTAATATATCGCTGCTCATTCAAATCAAGCAATACAATAAAGCATCTGTCTCGGCAACCCTCAATCATTGGTGGCCCCTGGATGTCTGCTAACCCCATTACTTGGCTGTGACTGCCGCACCAGCCGGTCAATATGTCTACTGATGAGCTATCGCCAGCCCATGGTTCGGACCTCCTCCTCCTTCTCCCGTTCTTTCTCTTGCCTTGTGTCGCAGGTCACCTGAGGCAGTAGCGTCCTTGCTGACCTCAGCAGCTAACATCAGCAGACGTGACAATGGGCTACTGATAATACCACTGCACCACAACCTCTGCAAAGCCTATTCTGGTTGACAGTACATATGAGAGAATCCCCACTGGAACCAGTGTCTGCACTGTAGAAGTAAAATGCCCACAGTTATATCATACTTTTTAGTCAATGAGGCTTGATATGGGTTTGATAAGAGTCAAAATCAGTGGTGTAGTGGAGGGTAAACACACATTAAGATTGCAAATAATCCTGCAGCAACAGGAAACGTGAATTATTATGTGGATTATAATTATCTGACATTTTTGTAGGGGCTGTTCCATTTTTCGTGAGGGCAAATCAAGTCTGAAATTTAAGAGAGTACATTAGGCGTAAAATGTTTTTGCAAAGTGTTTACCCACCTTTTTGAGAAAACAATTATTGAAAGCATTACTTTACTCACTGCGAATGGTAATCAGCGTTTAAACTATTTTTTAACACTACATAACTGGTAAAAATAAAAATCTTTAGTGGAGTACATTATCTAAGGAAAGATACAGACATGGTCAGCTGCAAGGAAGAACTGAGAAGGCAAAGCCCCTCCAATTAGTTCATGATGATCATCTCAAGCTAATATTTTTTTATGTTCAGAGCTTTCTCTGTGCACTTCTGTATCAGTTCTGCCTCACATTTCGATGTAATTAATTAAGATATGACCCTCTGGATAAACACTACATTACCAAAAGTATGTGGACACTGCTTCTCGAACATCTCATTCCAAAAACATGAGCATTAATATGGAGTTGGTCCCCCCTTTTCTGCTATAACAGCCTCCAATCTTCTGGGAAGGCTTTCCACTAGATGTTAGAACATTGCTGCGTGGACTTGCTTCCATTCAGCCACAACAACATTAGTGAGGTCGGGCACTGATGTTGGGCAATTAGGCCTGGCTCCCAGTCGGCGTTCCAATTCATCCCAAAGGTGTTCAATGGGGTTGAGGTCAGGGCTCTGGCTGGGCCACTCAAGGACATTTCCTCCAGAAGTGACGCTTGGCATTCAGGCCAAAGAGTTCAATCTTGGTTTCATCAGACCAGAGAATCTTGTTTCTCATGGTCAGTCTTTAGGTGCCTTTTCGCAAACTCCAAGCGGAATGTCATGAGACTTTTACTTAGGAGTGGCTTCCGTCTGGCCACTCTACCATAAAGGCCTGATTGGTGGAGTGCTACAGAGATGGTTGTCCTTATGGAAGGTTCTCCCATCTCCACAGAGGAACTATGGTGCTCTGTCAGTGTGACCATCGGGGGTCTTGTTCACCTCCCTGACTAAGGCCCTTCTCCCCGATTGCTCAGTTTGGCCGGGCGGCCAGCCCTAGGAAGAGTGTTGGAGGTTCCAGACTTCTTCCATTTAAGAATGATGGAGGCCACTGTGTTCTTGGGGATCTTCAATGCTGCAGAATTTTGTTTTGGTACCTTTACCCAGATCAGTGCCTTGACTCAATCCTGTCTCGGAGCTCGGACAATTCCTTCAACCTCGTGGCTTGGTTTTCGCCTTGACATGAACTGTCAACTGTGGGACCTTATATAGACAGGTGTGTGCCTTTTCAAATAATGTCCAATCAATTGAATTGACCAATCAAGTTGTAGAAACATCTTAAGGATGATCAATGGAAACAGGATGCAACTGAGCTCAATTTTGAGTCTCATAGCAAAGGGTCTGAATACTTATGTAAATAAGATATTTCTGTTTTTTAGTTTTAATACATGTGCAAAACATTTTAAAAACTGGTTTTAGCTTTGTCATTATGGGGTATTGTGTGTAGATTGCTGAGAAGAAAAAAATATTTTAGAATAAGGCTGTAACGTAACAAAATGTAGAAAAAGTCAAGGGGTCTGAATACTTTCCGACAGCACTGTATAGTCCATTCTTATTCTGTTAGTGGGTGGTTACAGCAATCACTACAGAACGACATTGCTTTGGCCACAGATTATATTAATCATAAACTTCCCAACATTCTATATTTAAATGAACTTGACATCAATGATCTTGCTTAATTGACATCAATTATCAGAGAATGTCCATTCAAATCAAGGTGTAAATACAACAAAAATGTAAGAATCAACCTTCTGTTGATGCACACACGCACACCAAGCTTCATTGTTGTAGGACGTAGGTGATTCAGGCCTAGCTAGCTGATTACCTTCCCCAGCCTGCTTTATGAGTTCCATCTCCTTGGAGCCATCATGGAGCGCAAACATTGCCTCAAATAACAATATACCTCTACATAAAAAAGACGTATTGGGTGCATTTCTGTGTTTGCATGTTGTTAAGCCTAATAAATTCAGCGGGATGCGCTCAATGAGTGGTGTATCACACAACTGCAGTTGTTGTTTTCCCCCATTGTAATGCAATTGACCTTTAGTGAATTAGCCCATCCTCTGCCGGCGAGCCATCCCTCTCTGTCTCTGCTTTATGCTGCTGGAAAGAATCAAGAGAAATGGACAACTCTATCTTGCAAGTGCTTGTGCAGGCAAGGGCAATTCATTTGTTCAATCCCAAAATCAGTTTACCAGATGGTGTTTATGCAATTTAAGTATTGACAAAAGCGTTTTTGTTGTTGTCGTTTTTATGTTTGGAGGGGGGTGAAATGAATTGGTTGCCGTCTCTGTTTATAGCTTTTCATCAATTAACAGGCGGTGGCACCTCGGTCTCCTAATTCATTTCCGTTTTATTAGCGGGGGTACATTTTATTAATGGCTTTTTCTGTCTCCCAAACGCTGCTTTACGAGTGTCTATTTACGTTGCTGGGTTGAGCTGACTGTAATTCTCTGACGTCTCGTTTTGGTACATCATTAGTCATATACTGTATTTAAGCTGAAAGAGAAAGGGAGCGAAGAAGTAAGGGGAGGGAGGGAAGGCGAGCAAGGGATGGAGAAAGAGAGGGGAGAGTAGGAGAGAGAGGGAGCCAGAGAGAATGCTAGAGAGTTGTATGAAGAGAGAGCAGGAAAGATAGAGGTAGGGAGTATTCTAGATGACTAAGTGTCTTGGTATCTGTGGACTTTTCCAAACAGGAGTGGGTCCGCATTAGAGATGACATTAGAGATGACAATAACTACTGTTGCCCCTGACTACCAAAAGGACAACGGCCTGCCCTTAGGACAGGGCCAGCACAAAACGCTGCATGTCAAGCGGAAAAGCTCTTGCTTTGCCTTTCTGACTGACATAAAGATAGAGAAGGAGATGGAGGGAACAGAAGAAAAGGAGGGAAACAATACAAAGAGGGAGGGCAAGAATAGGGGAAGCTGAAAGAAAGATTTGGTAGGAAGAATGCTTTGGGAACAGAACCAAAAAGAACGCGCGATAAAGGGAGGGATAAAGTAGATGGGAAAGGCTAAAAATGGAGACATACAGATAGAACGAGAGCGAGCTTTGACCTTTAATCACATTTGCAAAAGCTTTTTAAAAGCAAAAATATGGCAAAATATCGATACACATACAGTTTGGAGCTGTGTTCAGGGGGCATTTTTATTTATTTATTAATCTGTCCCTCGTGCGGATGGTAGTGAGCAAGGTCCTTCCATATAGCCATTTATTTGCTGCGTAAATGGCAATTTAGTAATATCTAAATGTCACCTCCTGAAGCCGCTGAGCACCTTAGTCTTGAGTTGAGGCTATAATAGATTTTCTATAAAAGTGCAGTATACCCCCATTCCAGTCTCCTTATAACAGTTTATCAAAAATGTATTACATTTCTAAGTGGCATCTACCCCGCGGGGGCTTTGATAGATTTGCTTGCCGCTACTGCCTCTGATCTATACGCATCTGCGCTCGTGGAGAAATATAATCAGCCGGCAGAGCGCATAACGTCCATAAGAGACCGTTCCTTCACATCTATATACACAGGAATAATGTTAAAAGTTAAAAGCAAAAAGACGATTTGGGAAAGATACCAGTAAATGGGGTTTATCTTTCTAATTATGACGAGTCGGCCATGTTGAGGTCCACTTTATTAAGTGCAACAACATTGGAACAATGTGTCATCATTATTTACAGTGCAGTATGTCTACAGCATGTGCAAGTTAAGTTTGTCACTGCGTTCCTGCATAAGTAAACGTTATTCTCAGTAAGTGTTCAGTGCATTAACGTCTATAATCGTGCAGGAATGCTGCACTGCGGCTGACCCATTGCTTCCAACTCATTGGGGTGTGTCACCGGACAACGGGACCAGGAAGATTTGAATTCACTGGCCATTTAATAAACATCTTTTGGGTGCATAATCCATTAGGGCGTACATCCACTGTGCTCAGAATGACAGAAATCACATTTAGATTATGGTAATTAATCATTATGGTAACTCCTCATTTTCAAACACTTGCCAAAATGTCATTCGTGGGAAAACTATATTCTAAACAGCGCACCTGATAACTGTGGTTCCATATGTGACAGAAATGAAAATCTCTGTTAGAAATTTACACTGAACATCGCAGCTTGCAAAAAAATCGCAGCTTGCAACAATTTCCAGTTACAGTTCGTGTAAGGAAATCAGTCAATTGAAATGAATGAATTAGGCCCTAATCTATGGATTTCACATGAATGTGCAAAAGAACACAGCCATTGTTGGGCATGGGCCCACCTACTTGGGAGCCAGGCCCAGCCAATCGGAATTAGTTTTTCCCTCAAAAGGGCTTTATTACAGACAGAAATACCCCTCAGTTTCATGCTCTGTCCGGATGGCTGGTCTCAGACAATCCTGCAGGTGATGAAGCTGGATGTGAAGATCCTGGGCTGGTGTGGTTACACGTGGTCTGTGGTTGTGAGGTCGGTTGGGCGTACTGCCAAATTCTCTAAAACAACGTTGGAGGCGGCATATGGTAGAGAAATTAACATTCAATTCTCTGGAAACAGCTCTGGTGGACATTCCTGCAGTCAGCATGCCAATTGCAAGCTTCCTCAAAACTTAAGACATCTGTGGCAATGTATTGCGTGACAAAACTGCACATTTCAAAGTGGCCTTTTATTGTCCTCAGCACAAGGTGCACCTGTGTAATGAGCATGCTGTTTAATCAGCTTCTTGATATGCCACACCTGTCGGGTGGATGGGTTATCTTGACAGAGGAGAAATGGTCACTAACTGGGGTGTAAACAAATTTGTGCATAACATTTGAGCGAAACAAGCTTTTTGTGTATGGAACATTTCAGGGATATTTTATTTCAGCTCATGAAACATGGGACCAACACTTTACATGTTGTGTTTATATTTTTGTTCAGTATACATAAAGCAGACAAATAAAAACAGTAGAAAATTAGATAAATTCAGGTTCTTTCAATTGTATTCATCCTCCCTTTTGATATGCCTTGAACTACTCTTTTTATCAATTCCCCATTATATACGTTTACTACTAGTGACATACAGTATCAGTCAAAAGTCTGGATACGCCTACTCATTCAAGGGTTTTTCTTTATTTTTTACTATTTTCTACATTGTAGAATAATAGTGAATACATCAAAACTATGAAATAACACATATGGAATCATCTAGTAACCAAAACAGTGTTAAACAAAGCAAAATATATTTCCGATTTTAGATTCTTCAAAGTCTCCACCGTTAGAACAATAAAATACCTCATATTATTTTATTGCGATACTAGATTACATGAGTCTGACAAAGCAGATAACAGCCTACTTAGACACACCCACTTGTTTGGTGTGAGTAGAAGGTGTAACTAATCAGCATCGTCATTAGGCCTTTGGTCTTTCACTTAATCCAATCAGATGGCATAATCGAGCACAATGCCTGTTTTGTCCAGGTCTAGGTTTGTTCCAACGTGCGGAGAAAGGTCTGTCAGAGACTTTTATTGTATTTCTAGTTCATGGCTGCTCTGCTCAAACACCAGTTGTAAAGTGTTGTCTTGTTTATGCACAATCAGGAGATTTGAAATTGCAATGCCAAAAATGGCCTTTAGCAACTGTTTCTGACAATGAGTGTCATTATGAACAAAGAGAGACAATCGTGCATTTACTAACCGTTGCAAATGGCTTTATGTGGCACTAAGTTGAAAATCTAATACAATCAAATGGTTATAGTTAGTCCACAATAGTATGGCAACCGAGATGTCATAATAGAGTTGATGAATGATTTGTGACATCGTCTGGTCATGCACATATTAGCGATTGGACTGAGAAAGGAAATACAGTTGGCGATAGTGATAGGTCACATCCATTACTCACTTAACAGAATGTTTCAACATCAATTATAGATCAACTGGAGCCTGCAAATACTAGGGCTCGTTGTCAAAAAGCGTCTCAGAGTAGAAGTGCTGATCTCGGATCAGGTCTCCCTCCCTGTCCATGTAGTCTTATTCATTTTTACCTCAAAGGCAAAACTAATCATAGATCAGCACTCTTACTCTGAGACGGTCAGTATATGTGGTCCCAGATCTAGAGGACTCATTGGTATCTTGTCAGTGTTTCTCCAAGACAAAAAAATAATAAAGTCTGTTTTGTTTGGGGGGCTTAAAAGTAAGCCTAAGCAGTGGTACGGAGAAACATTGAATCTGCAGTAACTGGTGAGCTAAGATAGCAGGAATTGCAACAGAAAAATAAAATCTATTGCCTGTTCATTGCATCAGGTACAACATGATACAAGAAAGGCAGGGGAGAGATCAGAGCTAAATATATCCATGTACCTGCTTTCTGTATAATAGCCATAACAGGAAATAGGATCAAACGAGTGACTCCATGCAATGATAACATCAGTGCTCAGCATTTACAACGCCGGCTCCAAAGGCTAACAAAAGTTTAGTCGAGCACCGATCTGAACTTTAACATATCACTTTACCGCTAACTGCGGTCATTGTGAATGCATTCTCGCAACAGCGCAAGGGGACAGTTAATTTTTCGCATATTGCTTTTGCATAAGACAAATATATTTTGAGGATTGGCAAGGGACCTGAACTTTTCTGGTCGAAGTGAGACACACCTCACTAGAGGAAATAAGAGTCTACGGCTCTACAATATATGAATGTGAATGGAAGAGAAGGGAGTCGTCCGCCTGTCCCAGTTCCAGCTTTCTTGTCTGAGCGTTTGAAAATAGGAAACACAAAAGAGTCAGACAGGACGGGATACAGCCCCAGATCGTGATAAGATTGTGGGAGCAACGAGAGAGAGAGGAGAGAGGGGGAGAAGGGAGAGGGAGATGGTGAGAGGGAGAGAAAGGGAGAAAGAGAGAGGGAGAGACAGGGAGAAAGAGAGAGGGAGAGAGAGAGGGGGAGAAGGGAGAGGGAGATGGTGAGTGGGAGAGAAAGGGAGAGGGAGAGAGAAAGGGGGAGAAGGGAGAGGGAGATGGTGAGTGGGAGAGAAAGGGAGAGGGAGAGAGAGAGAGAGAAGGGAGAGGGAGATGGTGAGTGGGAGAGAAAGGAGAGAGGAGAGGAGAGGGGGAGAAGGGAGAGGGAGAGGGAGAGACAGGGGGAGAAGGGAGAGGGAGATGGTGAGTGGGAGAGAAAGGGAGAGGGGAGAGAGAGAGGGGGAGAAGGGAGAGGGAGATGGTGAGTGGGAGAGAAAGGGAGAGGGGAGAGAGAGAGGGGGAGAAGGGAGAGGGAGATGGTGAGTGGGAGAGAAAGGGAGAGGGAGAGAGAGAGGGGGAGAAGGGAGAGGGAGATGGTGAGTGGGAGAGAAAGGGAGAGGGAGAGAGAGAGGGGGAGAAGGAGATGGGGAGTGGGAGAGGAAGGGAGAGGGAGAGAGAGAGGGGGAGAAGGGAGAGGGAGATGGTGAGTGGGAGAGAAAGGGAGAGGGAGAGGGGGAGAAGGGAGAGGGAGATGGTGAGTGGGAGAGAAAGGGAGAGGGAGAGAGAGAGAAGGGAGAGGGAGATGGTGAGTGGGAGAGAAAGGGAGAGGGAGAGAGAGAGGGGGAGAAGGGAGAGGGAGATGGTGAGTGGGAGAGAAAGGGAGAGGGAGAGAGAGAGGGGGAGAAGGGAGAGGGAGATGGTGAGTGGGAGAGAAAGGGAGAGGGAGAGAGAGAGGGGGAGAAGGGAGAGGGAGATGGTGAGTGGGAGAGAAAGGGAGAGGGAGAGAGAGAGGGGGAGAAGGGAGAGGGAGATGGTGAGTGGGAGAGAAAGGGAGAGGGAGAGAGAGAGGGGGAGAAGGGAGAGGGAGATGGTGAGTGGGAGAGAAAGGGAGAGGGAGAGAGAGAGGGGGAGAAGGGAGAGGGAGATGGTGAGTGGGAGAGAAAGGGAGAGGGAGAGAGAGAGGGGGAGAAGGGAGATGGTGAGGGGGAGAGAAAGGGAGAGGGAGAGGGGGAGAAGGGAGAGGGAGATGGTGAGGGGAGAGAAAGGGAGAGGGAGAGGGAGAGAGAGAGGGGGAGAAGGGAGATGGTGAGGGGGAGAGAAAGGGAGAGGGAGAGAGAGAGGGGGAGATGGTGAGGGGGAGAGAAAGGGAGAGGGAGAGAGAGAGGGGGAGAAGGGAGATGGTGAGGGGGAGAGAAAGGGAGAGAGAAAGCGGGTGAACATTTTAGAGAGAATTGTGATGGGTGCAAGCGGGCAACTCTGAGGAGTGCCATTGACAGCCTCGAGTTGCAGTGGGAGGGACCCTGAGCCTGGCCCCTCCAGTAGGAACACAAAAATATAATCCAAATATAATATAATCCCAAAATATAATCCAGACAGTGTTCGTTTGTATGTCTGATCGTCGAGATCTGAGTTTGTGTTTTAACACTATTTTGCTTAATATGAATTACAAATGTAAATATATCTGCCATTTTTAAAGTCATGCCACCTTCCGTCCTTGAATTTTCCAAAATAAGTATATTTAACACGTATGCTTTTAGAATTTGATAAGAAGTTAAGAGGACAATTTCCAAGAAGTTACTTGTTTAAGTCACATGAGGGTAAGACGTTTTAATTTATATACAGTATAGTATCAGAAAGAGCAGTCTGAGGTTTCCAAAACAATTAAAATACTACCAAATTGAAGAGATGAGCTCTATTTCAAAATGTAACTTTTTCCAAGAATAACCACTGTTCCATGCGCTCCCCACTTGAGCACATGGAAACAGATAGCCTATATTAACATTAACAAATTAAAATGCTATTGTGTTCTTTGAATTGTTTTTGTATTCTAATGTTACTCAAGACCTTCATAAACACAACCATAATATTTGTTTTACGATAGCATACTGTACATGAAATGTGTTTACTATTTATTAATCTCTGAAGCTGGAGACTCTTACCTCTCTCACTATCTTTAAGCACCAGCTGTCAGAGCAGATCACAGATCACGGCACCTGTACATAGCACATCTGTAAATAGCCCATCCAATCTACCTCATCCCCATACTGTATTTATTCATCTTGCTCCTTTGCCCCCCAGTATCTCAACTTGCACATTCATCCTCTACACATCTACCATTCCAGTGTTTAATTGCTATATTGTAATTACTTTGCCACCATGGCCTATTTATTGCCTTTCCTCTCTTATCCTACCTCATTTGCACATGCTGTATATAGATTTTCGTACTGTATTATTGATTGTATGTTTGTTTATTCCATGTGTAACTCTGTGTTGTTGTATGTGTCGAACTGCTTTGCTTTACCTTGGCCAGGTCGCAAATGAGAACTTGTTCTCAACTAGCTTACCTGGTTAAATAAAGGTGAAATTAAAAATAAAATAAATTATTAGACTGTTAGAATATTGGAGTCAAAATTATTTGTTTTGGCTTGAAGGGGGTCCCAAGAAGCCAGGCTTTTCTAGTGTTAATTACCTTGATCCTGTCACTTTGTTGTAAATGTGGATGCTATATACAGTTGAAGTCGGAAGTTTACATACTGTACACTTAGGTTGGAGTCATTAAAACTCGTTTTTCAACCACTCCAGAAATTTCTTGTTAATTAACAAACTATAGTTTTGGCAAGTCGGTTATCTATTATGTGCATAACAGAAGTAATTTTTCCAACAATTGTTTACAGACAGATTATTTCACTTATGTATCACAGTGGGTCAGAAGTTTACATACACTAAGTTGACTGTGCCTTTAAACAGATTGGAAAATTCCAGAAAATGATGTCATGGCTTTAGAAGCTTCTGATAGGCTAATTGACATCATTTGAGTCAATTAGAGGTATACCTGTGGATGCATTTCAAGGCCTACCTTCAAACTCAGTGCCTCTTTACTTGACATCATGGGAAAATCAAAAGAAATCAGCCAAGACCTCAGAAAAATATTTGTAGACCTCCACAAGTCTGGTTCATCCTTGGGAGCAATTTCCAAACGTCTGAAGGTACCACGTTCATCTGTACAAACAATAGTACACAAGTATAAACACCATGGGACCACGCAGCCATCATACCACTCAGGAAGGAGACACATTCTGTCTCCTAGAGATGAACGTACTTTGGTGCAAAAAGTGCAAATCAATCCCAGAACAATAGCAAAGGACCTTGTGAAGATGCTGGAGGAAACAGGTACAAAATTATCTATATCCACAATAAAACGAGTCCTATATTGACATAACCTGAAAGGCCGCTCAGCAAGGAAGAAGCCACTGCTCCAAAACCGCCATAAAAAAGACAGACTACAGTTTGCAACTGCACACGGGGACAAAGGTCATACTTTTTGGAGAAATGTCCTCTGGTCTGATGAAACAAAAATAGAAATGTTTGGCCATAATGACCATCGTTATGTTTGGAGGAAAAAGGGGGAGGCTTGCAAGCCGAAGAGCACCATCCCAACCGTGAAGCACGGGGTGGCAGCATCATGTTGTGGGGGTGCTTTGCTGCAGGAGGGACTAGTGCACTTCACAAAATAGATGGCATCATGAGGTAGGAACATTATGTGGATATATTGAAGCAACATCTCAAGACATCAGTCAGGAAGTTAAAGCTTGGTCGCAAATGGGTCTTCCAAAAGGACAACGACCCCAAGCATACTTCCAAAGTTGTGGAAAAATGGCTTAAGGACAACAAAGTCCAGGTATTGGAGTGGCCATCACAAAGCCCTGACCTCAATCCTATAGAAAATTTGTGGGCAGAACTGAAAAAGAGCATGCGAGCAAGGAGGCCTACAAACCTGACTCAGCTTGTGGAAGGCTACCTGAAACATTTGACCAAAGTTAAACAATTTAGGAAATGCCACTAAATAGTAATTGAGTGTATGTAAACTTCTGACCCACTGGGAATGTGATTAAAGAAATAAAAGCTGAAATAAATCATTCTCTCTACTATTATTCTGACATTTCACATTCTTAAAATAAAGTGATGCAAACTGACCCAAGACAGGGAATTTTTTACTAGGATTAAATGTCAGGAATTGTGAATAAAATATATTTAGCTAAGGTGTATGTAAACTTCCGACGTCAACTGTATGTCCACTATTATTATTTCGATCTCAGTCTCAATTTTATGGAAATTGTTTGGAAAAAGAATCCTGACCGATTAGGCCTGTTTTTGCCTTGGACTATGCATGACTGACACCTGTTTGTAATGTTGGGACGTGCTGAGCCAGGAGCGTCTGTCTGTGCCTAAGGCCTGCGATTCTGATAACACCATTATGTCTGCATTTGTCATATTTCCTAAATCATGTCCATTTTCGGGGTTAGACTTCTGACATGATTATGTACCAGACCAAGACATGCTCTATTTTTTAATCAGACTTGGTAGAGATTGCATGGTATCTACCAGTCCAGGATTTAGTTGCAAACTTCCAGAGATCAACAATAAAAACATAACAGTATGTCTCAATCTTATCAGGACTGGCAGACAGCAAATATTTATATTTTCCTCACACACTAGGGGGTTGTCAGGTCATACATTACGATGGGCAGAGGGTGGTGGTAATGGTACCTGTAGAATAAACATGCTTACATACGCACACACTCACAGTGTGGATGTTGTAAGTGGTGGTGTTTGTGGTGTGGTGGGTAACGCATATGCACACAAACAATGCACACACAACCAGCACGCGCACACACAAACACAGGGAGGTGGTGGGAGATTATACTGTACCTGCAGTGGCTTCAGGGAGAGAGATGGTGGTGGTGGGAATTGTGGTGGTAGCTGTAGTGGGTATAGGGGTAGTGGTGGGGGCATCTGGATGAAGAAAACAAATACATGACAGACAAACTAATGAGTAAACCATGAAAACAAAATACACAACGAAACAGACCTGGGTTAAAATACCACTTGAAATCTTTCAAATACTTTGAGCGTTTGTGCTTGGCCGCCTAGAGTGCCAGATTGTCAGGGTTGAGACTGTTGTATTGGCATGAAGTCAGGCCAGCTTAATCAAGCACAGATAAAGTATTAGAAATGATTTAAAATAGTATTTGGACCTGGATTTACAGTGAAATAAGGCAATTGTGATGAGGACATTATTGATACCAGTGATAGTGTATGTGTGTGCCTCTAAGCCTGTCATAAACTAAGTTATGTAAAACATTTATTAAGTTTAGGTATTCATTCAAAGTAGTTAAGAAGCTGTAACTCACGGTTTAGCCCTTCCTCGTTGCGAGGCTACAGTATGTTAACAAGCAATCGCATTGCCCCTATTGGACAAGTAATTGCCATGTACAATACCAGTCAAAAGTTTGGACACACCTACTCATTCTTCTTCTTATTTTTTAAATATATATTTTTTTACAATTTTCAACATTGTAGAATAATAGTGAAGACATCAAAACGATTAAATAACACATATGGAATCATGTAGTAACCAAAAAAGTGCTGAACAAATCAAAATATATTTTATATTTGAGATTCTTTAAAGTAGCCACCCTTTGACTTGATGACAGCTTTACACACTCTTGGCATTCTCTCAACCAGCTTCATGAGATAGTCACCTGGAATGCATTTAAATTAACAGGTGTGCCTTGTTAAAAGTTAATTTCTTTCCTTTTAATGAGTTTGAAACAATCAGTTGTGTTGTGACAAGGTAGGGGTGGTATACAGAAGATATCCCTATTTGGTAAAATACCAAGTCCATATTTGGGCAAGAACAGCTCAAATAAGCAAAGCGAAACGACAGTCCTTCATTACTTTAAGACATTAAGGTCAGTTGCAAAAACCATCAAGCACTATGATGAAACTGGCTCTCATGAGGACCACCACTGGAAAGGAAGACCCAGAGTTAACACTGCTGCAGTTCATTAGAAATACCAGCCTCAGAAATTGCAGCCCAAATAAATGCTTCACAGAGTTCAAGTAATGGACTCTATCCTTTGTTTTTCAACAGGACAATGACCCAACACACCTCCAGGCTGTGTAAGGGCTATTTGACCACGAAGGAGAGTGATGGAGTGCTGAATCAGATGACCTGGCCTCCTCAATCACCCGACCTCAACCCAATTGAGACGGTTTGGGATGAGTTGGACCGCAGAGTGAAGGAAAATTAGCCAACAAGTGCTCAGCACATGTGGGAACTCCAAGACTGTTGGAAAAGCATTTCAGGTGAAGCTTGTTGAAAGAATGCCAAGGGTGTGCAAAGCTGTCAAGGCAAAGGGAGGCTACTTTGAAGAATCTCAAATATAAAATATATTTGGATTTGTTTAACATTTTTTTGCTATGTTATTTCATAGTTTCAATGTCTTCACTATTATTCTACAACATATAAAATAGTAAAAATAAAGAAAAACCTGTGAATGAGTAGGTGAGTCCAAACTTTTGACTGGCACTGTAATAAATACATACAGCATAACTTAAATTCACCATTCCCGAAAAATGCTTGGCTAGTGCATAATCCACTGGAGCTTGGGCTGCGGCATCCAAATGTGTCAATGAATCTCTCCTACGGATATACTGTTGGCATTATATCAGTAAAAAGCCCCATCACAAGTTCAAACAGAAAAAAACTAGAAATCCCAAACTCGATCCTTTAAAAAAACATGATGGACATGATTAGTGATGAAAATGCAATGTCCAACGCTCATGACATCAACAAACAAACAAACAAACACAGTGGCACAACGTGATGTCTAAGGGAGGGAGGGACGTTCGACACACAGACTTTCAGCTCAAGGCAACCCCCCCCAGTTGCATTTTACTTTTACTTCATTAGTCGGCTCACCCCCCACCAATAACTGTAGGGGGACATCAAAAGTGACATTCTCTCAGTCGGAGTGGTGGTGCTGCATTAATAAGAACCTGGGGCTGAGGCTTTCAGTCAGGAGAGAGGCTCGAACACTCGGCATGCTGCTCAGATTGCCTGAGAGTGTACCAAAAAACAGTGGGAAGTGTTAAAGGAGTGCAAAGAGCGGGTGATTGGGGCCGCTTTTTCCAGCGATAAGAGAGACAACAACCAAACAGGTTAATGAAATGAGGGGGGGGAGAGAGAAAGAGGGAAATAGAGGGAGGGGGATGGAGAGAGAGTGAGAGCGAAATAGAAATAGAGAGAGAGAGAGAGGAGAGGTAGAAATGGAGAGAGAGAGAGAGAGAGAAATAGAAATAGAGAGAGAGAGAGAGAGAGAGGTAGAGAGAAGTAGAGAGAGAGAGAGAAGTAGAAATAGAGAGAGAGAGAGAGAGAGAGAGAGAGAGAGAGAGAGAGAGAAGTAGAAAGAGAGAGAGAGAGAGAGAGAGAGAGAGAATTTTCTGTTGTGCTGAAAGTCATGAGCAGTGACTTGCGCCTGCCGCCACAACTGTTTGCCGGTCTGTCCCCATCTAGCCAGACAGGTACCACTGTGTTAACATCTGTGTAGGTGGGGGGAAATTTGCAGACAGTCTCCCATCCTACCTCCCTCCCTGCTTTGTTTGTTGTCTGTGTTCCATCAGAACATCACGGCAGGAGGGCCCAGAGACACTTTCCAACAGACTAATGATGAGATGTGGAAGACAGGCAGGCAGGGAGGGACACATCAGAGAGACGGACGTGCTTGGGCAGTGACAGCTTAAACGTTGTCTTCAAACATGCTGTGTTTACCAAGCCTTTTAATATCACTGACAGGATAAGCAGATAATATTTGAAATGACGCATTTTTAAAAATATTTTTTTAACCTTTATTTAACTGGGCAAGTCAGTTAAGAACAAATTAATATTTACAATTACGGCCTAGGAACAGTGGGTAAACTGCCTTGTTCAGGGGCAGAACAACCCATTTTTACCGATCTAGCAACGTTTCGGTTATTGGCCCAACGCTCTAACCACTAGGCTATCTGCCGCCAATAATGCCAATAATGCATGGCAATAAAATCAAATGAATGCTGCCCATCCCTGCAGGAAAATAATGCTTATAAGAAATCCTGCTACGCCCACTGACGAACCGTCAGACAGACAAAGCATCAATACAGGACTATGATCGAATCCTAATACACTGGCTCTGACGCTCGCTGGATGTGGCAGGGCTTGCAAAACATCACAGATTACAAAGGGAAACACAGCCGTAAGCATCCCAGTGACACAAGCCTACCAGGCGAGCTAAATGCCTTCTATGCTTGCTTCGAGGCAAGAAACACTGAACCATGCATGAGAGCATCATGAGTAGCAGATGCGAGTAATATCTTTAAACAAGTTCACATTCAAAAGGCCGCAGGGCCAGACGGACTTCCAGGACGCTTACTCAGAGCATGAGCCCTTAAAATCGTAAAAGACCCCAGCCACCCAAGTCATAGACTGTTCTCTCTGCTACCGCATGTCAAGCGGTACCGATTCACCAAGTCTGAAACCAACAGGACCCTGAACAGTTTCTAATCCAAGCCATAAGACTGATACATAGTTAAATAGTTTACCAAATAGCTACCCGGACTACCTGTGTTGACCCTTTTCACACTAACGTTTTTGACAAATCACATACGCTGCTGCTACTATTCATTATCTGTCAATTTATTCCTAGTTATACGTACATACAGTATCTACCTCAGTTACCTAGTACTCATCAACTCTGTACTGGTACCCCGTGTATATAGCCAAGTTATCGTTATTCATTGTGTATTTATTATTACTTTTATTATTATTTGTTATACTTATCCGTTTCTCTATTTTCTTTCTCTCTGCATTGTTGGGAAGAGCCCATAAGTAAGCATTGATTGCACTGTTAGTCTACACCTGTTGTCAAAATACATTTGATTCAAGCTTGAAGGTAAAGAAATGAAGAAATGGTGCTTGTATCTACTGAAATGGAGGGTTCAATATCTCCATCACTTTCATTGCTTTTGGTTCTGACTGACAGTTTGTAATATTAGCTGCAACTTGTGTGTCTGAAATGAGCATGTGCCAGTGAGCTGTTTTCATAGCTTATGAATGATGTCAAAGGAGATTAGAGGGAAATCTAAGGACCTCTGCTATGACTTCACCTCAAAATTTTAAGCATACCTGGTGTAGACTAGAGCTGTGTCTCAAATGGCATCCTATTCCCATTATAGTGCACTATTTTGACCAGTAAGTAGTGCACACAGAAAAAAGAGGCTTTCATTTGGGATGTAACCAAGGCTATTGAACATTTTCAATTGCCCTTCCAGAGGTAAAAGCTGGGGTAAATAAAACAGGTGTGACTTACAGATGTGACTAGCATGACAACCCATAACTCTAACCCTAACCATAACCAATTGGGTTCACTGGTGCCATATCCCTTTAGTTTTTCCGGACTGAAACACACATTCTTTAATTTTACTACGAGGATCAAATCACAATGGGCAGCAATACATCTTTCTAAATGTTTCTTCACGTCAACAACACTCAATGTCGGCGGCCATCTTGTGGTGTATACAAGGGTCACCTTCCCTCTACTGGAGCCCATCCAGAATACCGTCGGTATATCTGTAGCACTTTCCATCTCCCCAGGGGGGGGGGACAAGTGGACGAGTTTGCCAGAATATTTCTCCAAGGGAGAGGTACTTAAAGAGATTTGTATGTTTGGCTTGTCAATAAAGTACATTCATGGATCATGGGATGTCAGAGCTTAGTTGTTACCTGTCCCAAACTCCCTGTGATTCATAAGGCGTGCTTTGACAGGGCAGTTGCTTTCACGTCGTTTTTCGGAACAGTGCACCCATGTTGATTATCTTTGCCAAAGGTGAGACAGGAGGGAGCTTGGGGAGTAATGGCATGATGCGTTTCTACACTGACTTGAAGAAGTCAGCTTGGCGTTAAGAAGAAGAAAGTAGATTGATGAAGTGCCTACAGTTGATCATCTTGTCCATGTAAAGGGGTATATTTAAACTGTACTTTACTTCAGTACATCAGACAAAGAGGAACAGTTGTAATATACACTACCGGTCAAATATTTTAGAACACCTACTCATTCAAGGTTTTTAAAGTAAAAAAAAAACTATTTTCTACATTGTAGAATAATAGTGAAGACATCAAAACTATAAAATAACACATATGGAATCATGTAGTAACCAAAGAAGTGTTTAACAAATATATTTATATTTGAGATTCTTCAAAGTAGCCACCGTTTGCCTTGATGACAGCTTTGCACACTCTTGGCATTCTTTCAACAAGCTTCACCTGGAATGCTGTTTCCACATATGCTGAGCACTTGTTGGCTGCTTTTCATTCACTCATCCCAAACCATCTCAATTGGGTTGAGGTCGGAGGGTTGTGGAGGCGAGGTAATCTGATGCAGCACTCCATCACTCACCTTCTTGGTCAAATAGCCCTTACACAGCCTGGAAGTGTATTGGTCATTGTCCTGTTGAAAAACAAATGATAGTCCCACTAAACCCAAACCAGATGCTGGTTAGATGTGCCTTGAAGTCTAAATAAATCACAGACAGTGTCACCATCAAAACACCCCCCACATCATAACACCTCCTCCTCTCTGCTTTACGTTGGGAAATACACATCCGGAGATCATCCGTTCACCCACACCGCGTCTCACAAAGACACGGCGGTTTGAAACAAAAATCTCCAATTTGGACTCCAGATCAACAGACAAATTTCCACCGGTCGAATGTCCATTGCTCGTGTTTCTTGGCCCAAGCAAGTCTCTTCTTCTTATTGGTGTCCTTTAGCAGTGTTTTTTTTGTTGCAGAAATTAGACCATGGAGGCCTGATTCACGCAGCCTCCTCTGAACAGTTGATGTTGAGATGTGTCTGTTACTTGAACTCTGTGAAGCATTTATTTGGGCTGCAATTTCTGAGTCTGGTAACTCTAAAGAACCTATCCTCTGCAGCAGAGGTAACTCTGGGTATTCCATTCCTTTGGTGGTCCTCATGAGCTCCAGTTTCATCATAGCACTTGATGGTTTTTGCAACTGCACTTGAAGAACATTTCAGGTTAGACATTTTCGGGAATGACTGACCTTCATCTCTTTAAGTAATGATGACCTGTTATTTCTCTTGGCTTATTTGAGCTTTTCTTACTATAACATGGACTTGGTAAAATACTATCTTCTGTTACCCCCTTACCTTGTCACAACACGACTGATTGGCTCAAATGCATTAAGGAAAGAAATTCCACAAATGAACTTTTAAGGCACACATGTCAATTGAAATGCATTCCAGGTGACTGACTACCTCATGAAGCTGGTTGAGAGAATGCCAAGAGTGTGCAAAGCTGTCATCAAGGCAAAGGTTGGCTACTTTGAAGAATCTCAAATATAAAATACGTTTTGATTTGTTTAACACTTTTTTGGTTACTGCATGATTCCATGTGTGTTATTTCATAGTTTTGATGTTTTCACTTTTATTCCTGAAAATTGTAAAAAATAAATAAAAACCCTTGAATGAGTCGTGTTTCTTAAACTTTTGACTGGTAGTGTACACCGAACAAAAATATAAAAGCAACATTTAAAGTGTTGGTCCCATGTTTCATGAGCTGAAATAAAAGATCCCAGAAATGTTCCATATGCACAAAAGCTTATTTCTCTCAAATGTTGTGCACAAATGTATTTACATCCACGTTAGTGAGGATTTCTCCTTTGCCAAGATAATCCATCCACCTGACAGATCTGGCATATCAAGAAGCTGATTAAACAGCATGATCATTACACAGGTGCACCTTGTGCTGGGACAATAAAAGGACACTCTAAAATGTACAGTTTTGTCAAACACCACAATGCCACAGACGTGTCAAGTTTTGAGGAAGAGTGCAATTGGTATGCTGACTGCTAATGTTAATTTATCTACCAAAAGTCATTTTAGAGAATTTGACAGTACCTCCAACCTGCCTCACAACTGCAGACCACATGTATGGCATCGTCTGCGCGAGCGGTTTTCTGATGTCAACGTTGTGAACAGAGTGGTGGTGTTAGCGTTATGGTATGGGCAGGCTTAAGCTCCGGGCAACGAACACAATTGTATTTTATCAATTTGAATGCACAGAGATACCGTGACAAGATGCTGAGGCCCATTTTGTTTTAACGGATACCAACAGATGCATGTCTGTATTCCCAGTCATGTGAAATCCATAGATTAAGGCCTAATTAATTTATTTCAAATGACTGATTTCCTTATATGAATTGTAACTCAGTACATTTTTTAAATTGCATTTATTTTTTTGTTCAGTATATTTTGTTGTAATGTATTCTGTTAGACTCCAGGAGGCTTTTTCACCTTATTAAATAGGTACACGTGTGGAGAAGAAAGTAATTCATTATTAGAGAGCGTTCATGTTCACAAAATGCGTCCCTTTGATATTTTAAGTAGAAATCTTGCACCAATATTGCATTTTAAAAGCCTGTTATATTAAATGAAGTGCCCTTTAATATAGACCACATGGAAAAATCAACATGTCAGATTGTATATATGAATAAAGACTTAAATAGCCAATTTCAGCATTTTGACATGTCCCTCTGAGTAGTCTCTGTGACTTCTAGGAAGATTTTAACAAAGTCGTTTTTGAAGATCACACATTTTTTCATGTGATTATTGATATTTTTTTTGTCCCTCATTTTATGGTCAACCCTTTTATGTGGACTGAATTACTCGTTGTTGTAACCATTCCTTAAAAAGAACTAAATCAAACATGTCAAACCTGTTACCCATACACAGAATTTTAATTACTTGAACAGTATAAGTTTTTATTTTATTTTTAAGCTTGCATTCAATTGCCCACCCCTGCTACACACAACAAGCTTCAGGACCTCTGTCACAAGGGGATTTATGGCTGATTGAAATTAAATCGTCAACCCTGTTTCGGTCAACCCTGTTACTTTTTTGGGAACTTAATAGGAATTCACTATAGTATATATTTTTTATTTAACCTCTTGAATTGGGAAAACATGTTTTTTATTAAGTTGAACATGTGTTCTTCATGACAGAATGTAAAAGTTCAGTGAAATCAAAAGTTACACGACCCAAAAGGGACTCATTTCGTGGAACGACCCGTATTGCTTTGAGAATCCAGCCTGGAACAATTTCAGAATCAAACCAACCCGGCCTTGAGGCGGTCTGCATCTGTACACACTCCATTAATCTTAGATGATTTTTTTGGAATTATTTCTAACAAAGAACATATTCCATTCCTATAAACAAAGGCTTGAAAAAAGAATGGCTGAACAGACAAATAGCGGGGACTATCTTGCGGTGGGAGCCTTACTAACTGGGCTTGTGTCACTGATGAGTTTCACACACGTCGGGAGCTGACAAACTCCAGCTCGGTGGTGGTGCTACTTAATTGGATTTATCCCATAATGAACTGCGAGGGCCCAGCAGATGTTTGGGTTCATCGGTGTCAATAGCTCATTAAAAACTTGGCAGCGATAATAAGATCTATACTTCCCCTGCTTGCCACCCTCCAAACAGGCTCAACTGGAGCAAATATTAAGCAAGGTTTCCTTACAAAAAGCAGCACTCCACACTACCTGCTATTCCAGTGATGTTGTATCAAACGCAGTGGAAGTTTATTGACTTCAAATATGGGAAGCTGAGTGAGTTTCCCTGTTGAGTCACTGAAGTTTGTATACTGGGGCAGATTAAGAATAGTCCCAGAGTTCTTGGAACGGAGGCTGCATTAAAATACTTATTTCACTTCCGGTGTCTCGTTTTTATCCCCTTAGACAGCGGAGTATAAACACACCTCTGAAAATTTGCTCTGGTGGATATGACACATCAGACATACGGAGGGGAGAGGCAGGCAGGCAACAGGCCAATTAATCCTTTAACCAAAAGAGAGGTGTGGGAGTGGCATACTGGCACGTGGGGTGTAGTATAAGAACCTCACTCAAGTCAATGAGGACAACAGAACAATCTGGCTAATAGAGCTCTTAAAGTATACTGTACTTTGGGCTGTGGATTTCCCTACCAACCACAGCTTTATATATTGGAGAGGAGTGGAAAGTAATCCGGTCAAATCTCATCCTGAGCCCTTCGAAACTCAATAATAGTGCATCCCCTTAAGTTTTGCATATCCAAAGGCTAAAAACAGATTGAGATTGATAAACTAAATATCCGCGCCCTCTTATGACTAGGCCCCGTAGTGCAAGGTGGTATGTCAATAAAAACTAGAGGTCAAAACACAGGTAGAACTTTCGTTCTGATTAAAATCCCTCTTACTCAATCATTCCAGAGATAAATGAAATAAGTATGGAGATGGGTGAATGATGTGACACTACAGCAATAACAAAAACAATAACTGAAGCACACACATCTCCCACTGCCAAAAGAGCACTGGGGGTGGTTGACTCCAATTAAAAGCTAATGAACAGCACAGAGGAGTGACCTCCCCACATTAATCACCCTGGCAGATAGTAGGCGACTCTTAGCGAGGCTCTGGGCACAAATCTGCCAGCTGCATGATATGAGAAATTATATTGATGGGGGCCTCTCTTAGGAGGAGGAGAGGATGAAAAGAAGAGGTAAGGAAAACAATTACAGTCTCTGGCAACGGCACCAAGATAACAATGGCCGTTGGAAGCCAACGGCACACCTGCAGCGAATGCTTGTCTCACGCAATCAAGGGGCGGACAATTACGCATTAATAAACGCTGTGTGGGGTTGCGAGGGGAAATGTCCCTTGTCGGGCCCACTCATGTGTTTTGAATGGCATCTGTTCGTATGTTAACCTAATTGTGTTCAATTTCATTAGAGGGAGTGAATAGCACGGAGACCCCTCTGCAAATTACTGTAGCCCATCTTCGCTGGGGTAAATCAATGCCATCTTGCATCGTGGGAAGCAGTACAATTTCCTAATTATGCAATTGTATGTTATTCAACCATAAAGATGGAGAGAAGCTATCTCTTCCATATTGAAGGCTGATATCGACATAACAGTGTTAGTCCTGATTACCAACGATGACTAGACAGCCTAAAGGGAGGAGGTGAGGGCCCTGGAACAGTGGTGCCGGAAAAATAACCTCTCCCTCAACGTCAACAAAACAATGGAGGTGTTCATGGACTTCAGGAGACAGCAGGGATAATGGCGCCGGAGAGGATCGCTGCAGTTTTACGAGCTCCTAACCAACTGTGCTATTTTGTTTGTTTTTTCACATGGTTTGAAACTCATTTTGTACATAATGTTGCTGCTACAGTCTCTTAGAACCGAAAAGTGTTTACTCACCTCAAACTGGACAAATATTTTTTTCATTAATGAGTTTGGTCCTGGTCAGTCCCTGGATGGGAGAACAGATGCTGCTGGAAGTGGTGTTGGAGGGCCAGTAGGAGGCACCCTTTCCTTTGGTCTAAAAAATTATCCCAATGCCCCAGGGCAGTGATTGGGGACATTGCCCTATGTAGGGTGCCGTCTTTCAGATGGGACGTTAAACGGGTGTCCTGACTCTCTTTGGTCACTAAAGATCCCATGGCACTTATCTTAAGAGTAGGGATGTTAACCCCGGTGTCCTGGCTAAATTCCAAATCTGGCCTTCATACCATCATGGCCACCTAATCCTCCCCAGCTCACAATTGGCTCATTCATCCCTCCTCCTCTCCGCTGTAACTATTCCCCAGGTCATTGCTGTAAATGAGAATGTGTTCTCAGTCAACTTCCCTGATAAAATAAGGGTTAAAAAATGTAAAATAAAAGTCAGACAAAAAGGTTATACTGCTTTGTCAAGACAAGGACCAAATCCCTGTCCTCAGCGTGAAGAAAAAAAGGGGGAGGAGGGCGGGGAGCCTTGTAAGAATTTGCCGACAAGTAGGTAAACCACCACTCCCCTCCGTATTAATGGCCACTGTGCAGTCATTGGAAAACAAACTGGACGATCTGCGATTAAGACTATCCTACCAACGGGACATTAAAAACTAATATCTTATGTTTCACTGAGACGTGGCTGAATGACAACAAAGATAATAAAGACCTGGCTGTCTTCTCCGTGCATCGGCAGGACAGAGCAGCTACGTCTCTCTTTCTCTCTCAGAGGAGGACCTGAGCTCTAGGACCATGCCTTGGGACTGCCTGGCCTGATGACTCCTTGCTGTACCCAGTCCACCTGGCCGTGCTGCTGCTCCGGTTTCAGCTGTTCTCTGCCTGCGGCTGTGGAACCCTGTCCTATTCACTGGACGTGCTACCTGTCCCAGACCTGCTGTTTTCAACTCTCTGGAGACAGCAGGAGCGGTAGAGATACTCTGAATGATTGGCTATGAAAAGCCAACTCCTGAGGTGCTGACCTGTTGCACCCTCGACAACCACTGTGATTATTATTATTTGGTTATTATCTGGTTATTTGGTTATTATTATTATCTGCTGGTTATCTATGAACATTTGAACATCTTGGCCATGTTCTGTCATAATCTCCACCCAGCACAGCCAGAAGAGGACTGGCCACCCCTCATAGCCTGGTTCCTCTCTAGGTTTCTTCCTAGGTTCTGGCCTTTCTAGGGAGTTTTTCCTAGCCACCGTGCTTCTACACCTGCATTGCTTGCTGCAGCTGAAATATCAGCTGATGTAAGAAGGGCTTTATAAATAAATTAGATTTGTTGTGGCAGGGCTTGAAAAATATTAAGGACTACAAAGGGAAACCCAGCCACGAGCTGCCCAGTGACGCGAGTCTACCAGACGAGCTTAATGCCTTTTACGCTTGCTTTGGGGCAAGCAACACTGAAGCATGCATGAGAGCACCAGCTGTTCCGGACGACTGTGTGATCACGATGTGAGTAAGATCTTTAAACAGGTCAACGTATACTTATTTTCCACCATAATTTGCAAATAAATTCATTAAAAATCCTACAATGTGATTTTCTGGATTTTTTTTCTCTCATTTTGTCTGTCATAGTTGAAGTGTACCTATGATGAACATTACAGGCCTCTCTCCTCTTTGTGGGAGAAGTGGGAGAACTTGCACAATTGGTGGCTGACGAAATACTTTTAGGCCCCCTTTTTCTCCCCAATTTCATGATATCCAATTGCGATCCAGTCTCATTGCCGCAACTCCCCAACGGGCTCAAGTCATGCGTCCTCTGAAACATGACCCGCCTAACCGCGCTTCTTAACACCCGCCAGCTAACCTGCACCAATGTGTCCGAGGAAACACCGTTCGCCTGATGACCGAGGACAGCATGCAGGCACCCGGCCCGCCACAAGGAGTCGCTAGAGCCCGCAAGTAAATTCCTGTAAACCATACCCAGTCTCATCTGGGCACCATAGCCTCTACAGGCAGCCAGTTTAGTTCCTGAGAGCAGATTATTCTGAAGCTTCCACATCAGAAGCTTAGAAGCGCACCCAAACCAGGAAGAACTACCGTAGTCAAAATGGCATTGAATGAGGGCAGTGGCCAGCAATAGCACTACCAGTTATTGAGTGTAAGGGAGCAATTACTTTTTCACACAGGGGAATTGGGTATTGGATTATTTTGTTCATTAAATAAAAAAAATAAGTATATATATTTTTTGTTATTTGTAAACTCAGGTTCCTTTTATCCAATATTAGGTTTTGGTGAAGATCTGAAATGTTTCTATATTTCAAAACGATAGGTGGTCATTGGACTGAGAGACTGTCAAATCAAATGAAAACCGCCCGTCTTTTTGGTGCGTAATGATGGCTGTCCTTCGTGGGCTATTTGACGTGTTGAAAAGCCACTATGTAGTGTAGAATGATGAAACAAAGTTTGGTTGCTTTTTAGAGTGTCTAAGGATTGCACAGAAACCGAACTTGACTGGGTGAAACAAGGTTTAGTGAGATTTCATAGATAGTTTTTTTGCAAGTAGAAATACTTGGATCGTGTTAGGATATAAAAATGTATTTTATCAAACAAAACTACCGAATGTAAGTACATTATATACAGTCAGAGGTGAATGAATCAAACCAGTTGCCTTGATAAGTGTTTTGTTGTTGTGCACTATCCTCAAACTATAGCATGTTATTTTTTCGCTATAATTGCTACGGAAAATTGGACTGCAGTTAGATTAACAATAATTTAAGCTTTGTGACCATATGAGACATGTCTATGTCCCGAAAAGTTGGCTTTTGTATACAACGCCGCTCTAGTCAAATATCGCATATATTGAGCAGCAATATTGGGACACTGATCCAGTAAAGGTTCATTTGTGGAATATCTTTCATTAGGTAGGGGTGGTATACAGAAGATCGAGACCTATTTGGTAAAAGGCCAAGTCCATATTATGGCAAGAACAGCTCAAATAAGCAAAGGGAAATGACAGTCCATCATTACTTTAAGACATGAATGTTAGTTCATACGGAACATTTCAAGAACTTTGAAAATTTCTTCAAGTGCAGTCGCAAAAACCATCAAGCGCTTTGGATGAAACTGGCTCTCAAGAGGACCGTCACAGGAAAGGAAGACCCAGAGTTACCTCTGCTGCAGAGGATAAGTTCATTAGAGTTACCAGCCTCAGAAATTGCTGCCCAAATAAATGCTTCACAGAGTTCAAGTAACAGACATCTCAACATAAACTGTTCAGAAGAGAGTGTGTGAATCAGGCCTTCATGGTCGAATTGCTGCAAAGAAACCACTAGTAAAGGACACCAACAGGAAGAAGAGACTTGCATGGGCCAAGAAACACGAGCAATGGACATTCGACCAGTGGAAATTCGTGCTTTGGGCAGTTAAAACAGAGTAGGTGAACAGATTATCTCCGCATGTGTGGTTCCCACCGTGAAGCATGGAGGACGAGGTGTGATGGTGTGGGGGTGCTTTGCTGGTGACACTGTCTGTGATTTATTTAGACTTCAAGGCACACTTAACCAGCATGGCTACCACAGCAATCTGCAGCAATACACCATCCCATCTGGTTTGCGCTTAATGGGACTATCATTTGTTTTTCAACAGGACAATGACCCAACACACCTCCAGGCTGTGTAAGGGTTATTTGACCAAGAAGGAGAGTGATGGAGTGCTGCATCAGATGACCTGGCCTCCACAATCACCTGACCTCAACCCAATTGTGATGGTTTGGGATGAGTTGGACCGCAGCGTGAAGGAAAAGTAGCCAACAAGTGCTCAGCATATGCGGGAACGCCTTCAAGATGGTTGGAAAAGCATTCCAAGTGAAGCTGGATTAAGAAGCCACGCATGTTAATTGAAATGCATTCCAGGTGACTACCTCATGAAGCTGGTTAAGAGAATGCCAAAGCTGTCATCAAGGCAAAGGGTGGCTACTTTGTAGAATCTCAAATCTAAAATATATTTCTATTAGTTTAACACTTTTTGAGTTACTACATGATTCCATATGTGTTATTTAATAGTTTTGATGTCTTCACTATTATTCTACAATGTAAAAAATAGTAATATTAAAGAAAATCCCTTGAATGAGTAGGGGTGTCCAAACTTTTGACAGGTGTGTGCCTTTCCAAATCATGCCCAGTCAAATTAATTTATCACAGGTGGACTCCAATCAAGTTGTAGAAACATCTCAAGCATATTCAATGAAAACAGGATGCACCTGAGCTCAATTTCAAATCTCATAGCAAAGGGTCTGAAAACTTATGTAAATAAGGTATCTGTTTTACATTTTTACATTTTTTATGTGCAAATAATTCAGAAAACCTGTTTTGCTATGTCATCATGGGGTATTGTGTGTAGATTGCTGAGGATTTATTTTTATTAAACCCATTTTAGAATAAGGCCGTAACGTAACACAATGTGGAAAACGTCAAGGGGTCTGAATACTTTCTGAAGGCACAGTATATATTTCTGTATTGTTCGATACTACTGCACTGTTAGAGCTAGGAACATTTCGCTACACCCGCAATAACATCTGCTAAATATGTGTATGCTGCAAATAAAATATGGTTTGATCTGATTCTACACATTTGCATGTTATGCGTGTCACAGTAGTCACTAGCCATGTCTGACATGATCTCATAGTCTACCATTGATCTCAGGCTGCCTTGCAAATTGAAGTGCCAGCCCGAGCCCTAACCAGGAGCAATGAACGAGCACAAGACCCTGGTTAAGAATGGGCGTTGGAGGAGGCTGTCAAGATGAGAGAATTTACGACTTCATTATAATGGCTGGCTGATGGGAGTGGGTCTGGCAGGACTGCACATGTTGTTTCCCTGCAGCTGGTGTCCTGTAGATTTTCTCCAGTTAGGCTGCCTGATTGTGAGTCACATCTGATGACAAAATATGTTCCCCTATACTAGGTTAGGGTGTGTATTAGGAACCGGTGGCTCTTTATTTGAGACAATGTTTTTCATTATGTTTTTCATTTTCCAAGCCAGATTGTAGATACAGCTGTAGGATGAAGGCTAACAAGGTTACTGTAAAGGGTCCGATACATTTTTACAGCTTTGGCTGTGTGTCTCCTTACAGGGGGCATTAATACTGTACCGGCCACACAATAATACAACTTCCATTTCCACAAACTGTTAGCGACACTTGACTCAGGTCGGGTGTTGGTGGTTGGGATAAACAAAGCTCCACTCCAGACCAGTTTTGTAGAGTGTATCACCAACAGCAGCAATGGTTCTTCAGCGCCGACGCCAGGAGCTGGGAGGAGAAAAACCCTGGAAGGAGGAGGAGGTGGAAGTCTTAGGGAGCCGAGAGGAGAGCGACAAGCCGCAGAGCACCGAGGACTAAAAGGCAGAGCTTGGGAAGGAGGGAGGTCCTGTTAATTGGGTTAACGCTGGCTCTGTAAACTGGTTAAAGTCCTGGGTGCTAGATCTCATTCGACTGCAGGGCCGCACCGATTTTCCTTTATCCACGGGCCACTTGAAGAAATGGGTACCGGGGAATGCATTCTTTCTCCCGGTAACCAGGTTAGTGTCAGCTGCACTCCCGGTGCTCTCCATCACTTAGTTTCACAATAGTCGAGGAAACAAACGTATTAGAGGTATGGGGGCCAGTGCTACATCTGTTCTGCCTGGTGACTGAAGGGAGGCAGGATGGGGAGGGATAGGGAGGCTTCTTTACTTACTGTACGTGGCTTTGATTGGTTCAGGAGTGAATGGTAAATGATGGAAGGGGGGGAAAGCCTATAACACATTACATTTCCAGACCACTCGAACCTAGAGGATATTGAGCCCCCCACTGAGCATACTGGGACAGTAATAACTCAAATGGATTTCCTATTGTAATTTCTCACAACTTAACCAGCAGGAAAGTGCATTATAGTGAAAACATGTAGTACCAGTGAAGCTAGTAATACCTGAAATAAACACTTAACTACAAAAATCTCTGAATGTCACACACACATTACTCACTTTGCAGATTTGTTTGATTTTTTAAATTATGTATTTTGGCAGAACCCTGAGGTACATTTTCATAATGGCTCAGACAACATTTGTATTACATGTGTGTGCATCTCTGTTTGTATGTCAGTGTGTGACTCGCTTGCCATCTCTGATACGTCGGGGCTGCTATGTAATAAGAAGATGTCTGTCTGTTAATTTGAAGGGGAATGGGTGCAGCTACATGCAGATGCCATCACTGCCTATCTTTGAGTTGAGAGCTGGAGAGAGGGGAGGATATTTCAGTGTCAGTGCGTTCGCTTCGCTAACATTTTGTCACTCCGGTGAATTTTGTGCTCACTTGCATGTGTGTGTTAGAGGAACGTGGCGCAAGATTAGGCGCGGACAGCCCGGACCCTGCATTGTCCTGTACATCCCTTCATTACCAAGTTTAATGTGGGACCTGATGCACGA
Source organism: Oncorhynchus keta (assembly GCF_023373465.1). Taxonomy (NCBI): domain Eukaryota; kingdom Metazoa; phylum Chordata; class Actinopteri; order Salmoniformes; family Salmonidae; genus Oncorhynchus; species Oncorhynchus keta. The sequence continues at coordinate 25,916,768 of NC_068431.1, forward strand.
CTGAATTACAGTAGGGCTGAGTGGTTAACGGCACCCTATTCCCGATATAGTGCACTACTTTTGACCTGGGCCCACAGGGCTTGGATCAAATGTGGTGGACTATGTAGGGAATATGATGCCATTACGGGCACTACCTAAATGTTAGAGCGGGGGTGCAGAAACCAAAGTCATCAAAGAGCAGACAGAGCCTCTATTATCATAGCTCTCTTCCCATTAACATCAGCCTCTATCTTTTGTTGTTTCTCACAGTAGGAGAGGAGGGAAAAGGAGAGAGCGCTCTCACATGCCCAGAACGGAGGTTCAAAGCTGGTGGAGAGATGTGGAAAAAACTCTGGTGCAATTACCAACCACAGCATTTAAACCTTGAGCTGAGGCTAACTTTTGGAACACAAGCAGTGAGAAGTGGGAGAAGGAACCGGGACTCGCTGATCGTCATATATTGTCTGTGATGGCAGCGTGACTGTGTTCACATACACTAAATGTTTATGAATACAACTCACTCACTGCCCATCTCTCTATCTTTGTCTAACACTTAACACATTCCATAGCTTCATCTATCAATCCAAACGGCTCCGTCCATAAACACATTTAACAAGGGCAAAAAAAAGGTGGAAAAAATGCTTCAGTCTTTCACGAGCCTCGTTGTTTTACCACATTCGTCATTAACACTACCTCCTGCTCTTCCATTATTCAGCAACTCATTCATCTGTCAGGCAACAAGCCCTTTTTCAAAAAGGTTATTCTCAGTCCATTAATGCCCTCTGAAAATAGCAGCCAAATTATTTCTCCCGCAGGCTTAGTAAGGCTCAGTAAGCTATATCAGCCGAGTACATTTTGCGGAGGGAAAATGGCCAGATTAGATGGTAATGTCCTGCAGGGAAGGAAATGTCATTGGAATCAATGGTATTGAACTGTGTTCAGATAACGCTGTGGGGAGAGAGAGAGGGGAGAGAGAGAGGGAATGAGAGAGAGAGAGAGAGAGAGAGAGAGAGAGAGAGAGAGAGAGAGAGAGAGAATGGGGGATAAAGAGAGAGAGAGAGGTGGGTGGGAGATACGTACCATGAATATAGAATATCAGAGGGAAGAGAGAGAGATAGGGGATGGGGGATAAAAAGAGATAGACAGAGAGAGGGTGGTGGAAGGTACGTACCATACACGCAGAGTATGTACATTACCAGTCAAAAGTTTGGACACACCTACTTTACTTTATTTTTACTATTTTCTACATTGTAGAATAATAGTGAAGACATCAAAACTATGAAATAACACATGGAATCATGTAGTAAAACCCCCAAAAGTTTTAAACTTATTTTATATTTGCATTGATGACAGCTTTGCACAGTCTTGGAATTCTCACAAGCAGCTTCATGAGGTAGTCACCTGGAATGCATTTCAATTAACCTCTCTGAACCACCCATCCCAGATGCGATATAATTGTCATCAGCAACGCTGAATAGCATAGCGCCACAGTCAAATAATATTACTAGAAAATATTCATATTGAATTTAACCTTTATTTTACTAGGCAAGTCAGCTAAGAACAAATTCTTATTTTCAATGACGGCCGAGGAACAGTGGGTTAACTGCCTGTTCAGGGGCAGAATGACAGATTTGTACCTTGTCAGCTCGGGGATTTGAACTTGCAACCTTTCGGCTACTAGTCCAACGCTCTAACCACTCGGCGACCCTGCCGCCCCATATTCATGACATCACAAGTGTAATATTGCAAAACACAGCATAGCCTTTTGTTAATCCACCTGTCGTCTCAGATTTTAAAATGATGCTTTACAGCGAAAACAATAAAAGCGTTCGTGTAAGTACACTTAGCATCAGGTAACTTGGTCACGAAAATCAGAAAAGCAATCAAATTAATCGTTTACCTTTGATGATCTTCGGATGTTTTCACTCACGAGACTCCCAGTTAGACAACAAATGTTCCTTTTGTTCCATAAAGATATTTTTTTTATATCCAAATACCTCCGTTAGTTTGCTGCGTTATGCCCAGGAATCCACCGGAAAGAGCGGTCACGACAACGCAGACAAAAATTCCAAATTATATCCATAATGTCTACAGAAAAATGTCAAACGTTTTTTATAATCAATCCTCAGGGTGTTTTTCAAATGCAGTGGGGCAAAAAACCTGTAACTTCTTCTTTAATAGGCTCCTTTGTCCTCCACTCGTTACCTGTTTTAATGGCACCTGTTTGAACTTGTTTTCAGTATAAAAGACACCTGTCCACAACCTCAAACAGTCACACTCCAAACTCCACTATGGCCAAGACCAAAGAGCTGTCAAAGGACACCAGAAACAAAATTGTAGACCTGCACCAGGCTGGGAAGACTGAATCTGCAATAGGTAAGCAGCTTGGTTTGAAGAAATCAACTGTGGGAGCCATTATTAGGAAATGGAAGACATACAAGACCACTGATAATCTCCCTCGATCTGGGGCTCCACGCAAGATCTCACCCCGTGGGGTCAAAATGATCACAAGATCAGTGAGCAAAAATCCCAGAACCACAGGGGGGGACCTAGTGAATGAACTGCAGAGAGCTGGAACCAAAGTAACAAAGCCTACCATCAGTAACGCACTACGCCGTCAGGGACTCAAATCCTGTAGTGTCCCCCTGCTCAAGCCAGTACATGTCCAGGCCCGTCTGAAGTTTGTTAGAGAGCATTTGGATGATCCAGAAGGAGATTGGGAGAATGTCATATGGTCAGATGAAACCAAAAGATAACTTTTTGGTAAAAACTCAACTCGTTGTGTTTGGAGGACAAAGAATGCTGAGTTGCACCAAAGAACATACCTACTGTGACGCATGGGGGTGGAAACATCATGCTTTGGGGCTGTTTTTCTGCAAAGAGACCAGGATGACTGATCCGTGTAAAGGAAAGAATGAATGGGGCCATGTATCATGGGATTTTGAGTGAAAACCTCCTTCCATCGGCAAGGGCATTGAAGATGAAACATGGCTGGGTCTTTCTGCATGACAATGATCCCAAACACACCACCCGGGCAACGAAGGAGTGGCTTCGTAAGAAGCATTTCAAGGTCCTGGAGTGGCCTAGCCAGTCTCCAGATCTCAACCCCATAGAAAATCTTTGGAGGGAGTTGAAAGTCCGTGTTGCCCAGCAACAGCCTCAAAACATCTCTGCTCTAGAGGAGATCTGCATGGAGGAATGGGCCAAAATACCAGCAACAGTGTGTGAAAACCTTGTGAAGACTTACAGAAAACGTTTGACCTCTGTCATTGCCAACAAACGGTATATAACAAAGTATTGAGATAAACTTTTGTAATTGACCAAATACTTATTTTCCACCATAATTTGCAAATAAATTCATTTAAAAATCCTACAATGTGATTTTCTGGATTTTCCCCCTCATTTTGTCTGTCATAGTTGAAGTGTACCTATGATGAGCCTCAGAAATTGCTGCCCAAATAAAGGTTTCAGAGTTCAAGTAACAGACACATCTCAACATCAACTGTTCAGAGGAGACTGCCTGAATCAGGCCTTCATGGTAGAATTTCTGCAAAGAAACCACTACCAAAGGACACCAATAAGAAGAAGAGACTTGTTTAGGCCAAGAAACACGAGCAATGGACATTAAAGGGGGGAAATCTGTCCTTTGGTCTGATGAGTCCAGGTTTTAGATTTTTGGTTCTAACCGCTGTGTCTTTGTGAGATGCAGAGAAGGTGGATGGATGATCTCCGCATGTGTGGTTCCCAAGGTGAAGCATGAAGGACGAGGTGTGATGGTGTGGGGTGCTTTGCTGGTGACAGTCGTTGAATTATTTAGAATTCAAGGCACACTTAACCAGCATGGCTACCACAGCATTCTGCAGCAATATCATTTGTTTTTCAATAGGACAATGACCCAATACACCTCCAGGCTGTGTAAGGGCTATTTGACCAAGAAGAAGAATGGAGAGATGCATCAGATGACCTGGCCTCCACAATCACCCGACCTCAACCCAATTGAGATGGTTTGGGATGAGTTGGACTGCAGAGTGAAGGAAAAGTAGCCAACAAGTGCTCAGCATATGTGCAAACTCCTTCAAGACTGTTGGAAAAGCATTCCAGGTCAATGCCAAGAGTATGTAAAGAGGTCATCAAGGCAAAGGGTGGCTACTTTGAAGAATCTCAAATACAAAATATATTTTGATTTGTTTAACACTTTTTTTTGGTTACAACATGATTCCATATGTGTTATTTCATAGTTTCGATGTCTTCACTATTATTCTACTGTAAAAATAAAGAATAACCCTTGAATGAGTAGGTGTGTCCAAACTTTTGACTGGTACTATAGTCAGAGAGGGGGAGGATTGAAAGATAAAGAGGGAGAGACCGTGTTGAATCGAGAGGTACGTACCGTAGACGTAGAGGATGTAGTCATCATACGACTCGCCCACTGAGTTGGCAGCGAAGCAGCGGTAGGTGCCATTGTAGGTCTTGTTGAGGTTCTCGATGTACAGGTCCGGGCCGGTGATGAGGGCGTGTGAGGGAAGGTCATCGTCCACCTTCACCCAGTTGATCTGCTGGGGACTACAGAGAGAGAGAGAGGGGACAGCAATGTCACTCAGTGATCAAATAAGCAGTGTTTGCACTTTTGGAACTATTCTTTTGGCTCCATAGGAGAGTGAGGGGACAGTAATTTCACTGGTCACACACATTGTTTCCCCTAGACCTTGAATACATGTTATGCCAAATAATTTCAAATAAAGACAGGTTACCTTTTTTGGACTATATTCAATCGGTTCCTTTGTACCTGGCGAGCTAAATCAATCACCACCATAAGTATATATATATACAGTGGGGCAAAAAAGTATTTAGTCAGCCACCAATTGTGCAAGTTCTCCCACTTAAAAATATGAGAGAGGCCTGTAATTTTCATCATAGGTACACTTCAACTATGACAGACAAAATGAGAAAGAAAATCCAGAAAATCACATTGTAGGATTTTTAAATCAAATTATGATGGAAAATAAGTATTTGGTCAATAACAAAAGTTTATCTCAATACTTTGTTATATACCCTTTGTTGGCAATGACAGAGGTCAAACGTTTTCTGTAAGTCTTCACGAGGTTTTCACACACTGTTGCTGGTATTTTGGCCCATTCCTCCATGCAGATCTCCTCTAGAGCAGTGATGTTTTGGGGCTGTTGCTGGGCAACACAGACTTTCAACTCCCTCCAAAGATTTTCTATGGGGTTGAGATCTGGAGACTGGCTAGGCCACACCAGGACCTTGAAATGCTTCTTACGAAGCCACTCCTTCGTTGCCCGGGAAGGGTGTTTGGGATCATTGTCATGCTGAAAGACCCAGCCACGTTTCATCTATATTGCCCTTGCTGATGGTAGGCTTTGTTACTTTGGTCCCAGCTCTCTGCAGCTCATTCACTAGGTCCCCCCGTGTGGTTCTGGGATTTTTGCTCACCGTTCTTGTGATCATTTTGACCCTACGGGGTGAGATCTTGCGTGGAGCCCCAGATCGAGGGAGATTATCAGTGGTCTTGTATGTCTTCCATTTCCTAATAATTACACCCACAGTTGATTTCTTCAAACCAAGCTGCTTACCTATTGCAGATTCAGTCTTCCCAGCCTGGTGTAGGTCTACAATTTTGTTTCTGGTGTCCTTTGACAGCTCTTTGGTATTGGCCATAGTGGAGTTTGGAGTGTGACTGTTTGAGGTTGTGGATAGGTGTCTTTTATACTGATAACAAGTTCAAGCAGGTGCCATTAATACAGGTAACGAGTGGAGGACAGAGGATCCTCTTAAAGAAGAGGTTACAGGTCTGCGAGAGCCAGAAATCTTGCTTGTTTGTAGGTGACCAAATACTTATTTTCCACCATAATTTGCAAATAAATTCATTAAAAAATCATACAATGTGATTTTCTGGATTTTTTTTTCTCTCATTTTGTCTGTCATAGTTGAAGTGTACCTATGATGAAAATTACAGGCCTCTCATCTTTTTAAGTGGGAGAACTTGCACAATTGGTGGCTGACTAAATACTTTTTTGCCCCACTGTGTGTATACACACACACACACACACACACACACACACACACACACACACACACACACACACACACACACACACACACACACACACACACACACACACACACACACACACACACACAGTATATCACAAAAGTGAGTACACCCCTCACATTTTTGTAAATATTTGAGTATATCTTTTCATGTGACAACACTGAAGAAATTACACTTTGCTACAATGTAAAGTAGTGAGTGCACAGCTGGTATTACAGTGTAAATTTGCTGTCCCCTCAAAATAACTCAACACACAGCCATTAATGTCTAAACCGCTGGCAACAAAAGTGAGTACACCTCTAAGTGAAAATGTCCAAATTGGGCCCAAAGTGTCAATATTTTGTTTGGCCACCATCATTTTCCAGCACTGCCTTAACCATGGAGTTCACAAGAGCTTCACAGTTTGCCACAGTTTCCTCCATGACGACATCACAGAGTTGGTGGATGTTAGAGACCTTGCACTCCTCCACCTTCCATTTGAGGATGCCCCACAGATGCTCAATAGGGTTTAGGTCTGGAGACATGCTTGGCCAGTCCATCACCTTTACCCTCAGCTTTTCTTTAGCAAGGCAGTGGTCGTCTTGGAGGTGTGTTTGGGGTCGTTATCATGTTGGAATACTGCCCTGCGACCCAGTTTCCGAAGGGCGGGGATCATGCTCTGCTTCAGTATGTCACAGTACATGTTGTCATGCATGGTTCCCTCAATGAACTGTAGCTCCCCAGTGCCGGCAGCACTCATGCAGCCCCAGACCATGATACTCCCACCTCCATGCTTGACTGTAGGCAAGACACACTTGTCTTTGTACTCCTCACCTGGTTGCCTCCACACACGCTTGACACCATCTGAAACAAATAAGTTTATCTTGGTCTCATCAGACCACAGGACATGGTTCCAGTAATCCATGTCCTTAGTCTGCTTGTCTTCAGCAAACTGTTTGCGGGCTTTCTTGTGCATCATCTTTAGAAGAGGCGCCCTTCTGAGACAACAGCCATGCAGACCAATTTGATGCAGTGTACGGCGTATGGTCTGAGCACTGACAGGCTGACCCCCCACCCCTTCAACCTCTGCAGCAATGCTGACACTGAGCACGTGCACTCAACTTCTTTGGTCGACCATGGCGAGGCCTGTTCTGAGTGGAACCTGTCCAGTTAAACCGCTGTATGGTCTTGGCCACCGTGCTGCAGCTCAGTTTCAGGGTCTTGGCAATCTTCTTATAGCCCAGCCATCTTTATGTAGAGTAACAATACATTTTTTTCAGATCCTCAGAGAGTTTGTTGCCATGAGGTGCCATGTTGAACTTCCAGTGACCAGTCAGTATGAGGGAGTGTGAGAGCGATGACACCAAATTTAAGACACCTTCTCCCCATTCACACCTGAGACCTTGTAGTACTCACTTTTGTTGCCAGCGGTTTAGACATTAATGGCTGTGTGTTGAGTTATTTTGAGGGGACAGCAAATCTACACTGTTATACAAGCTATACACGCACTACTTTACATTGTAGCAAAGTGTAATTTCTTCAGTGTTGTCACATGAAAAGATATACTCAAATATTTACAAAAATGTGAGGGGGGGTACTCACTTTTGTGATACTCTGTATATATATATATATATAAAAAAAAATGAAGTACTTGTTTGTTGCCCCCTTTAAGGCTCCGATAGGGCGCATCCGATAGGGTAAACATCAACACTCCCAATGAGATGCTTTCACCTTTGATTGCCAAACTATTTGTGTGTGTATGTGTGTGCTATTTAGGTGGGGAGCCTTTTATGTTCCTGGCCTAGTGGCCTACTGGCCTAACTACATTACCCAGCCATCTTTGTTCCCTCACTACCTTGACAGGAAGCTTACAGGAAGTGCTGGATATGGATCCCATTTCTTTGATGATGAGCTATGTACCGAGGGGGGAAAAGCAAAGCACCTCTTAACTGTTTTGCTCTCGCAACTTTCAATGGCTGGCTGCTAGCTAGCTAACACGCCGTTATGTCCCTTGAGTGGGTGCAGAGGACTCTCTCGTTGTTCTGTTTTTGTGTTGCTGTTAAACTTGTTTCCTTCCATTTGAAAACACTTGGTTTGGAGAGAGCAAGGGAGGGAGGGAGAGAAAAAAGGGAGGAAGAAAGGGCTAAGCCTTGAAACAAAAGAGCAGTTTGAGCTCAGTAACAGTTGAACTCTCGCCTTTGTGGCGGGGTGAAAAAACATTTGATGGCTGTGGCGGCAGGCGGCTCCAGAGAGCAAATTGGAATCCCTCGTCGGGGCAAGAATCTTAGGGAACCGGAATCAGAGGTTAAATATACACACACAGTGCCGGCCTAAAAATGGAGTAATGACCTAGAAAAAGAGATTTACTGGGGGGTGGGGTGACACATGAGAGATAGAGAGAGGGGGATGGAGAGAGAGAGAGGGAGGGAGGCAGTGGGGGAAGAGAGGAAAGTAGATAGAATACAAATGGACACATGGCCAGAGCCTGTCACTATCTCAGCTTAGTAATGAGTTCAGAGAACTCTCACAAGCTCTAATGAAAATGACTTCCAATTCTCTGGCCCACTGTATTGATTGTATTTTCATCTTTATTAAATTAATACGGGTGAGATCCGCCTTGTCTCTCCCTGCTGAGTGCAAAACTTGAATGGGAGAGGGAGGGGCCTGTGTGGTATGTGTGTGTACACATCTGACACGTAGTGTTCACAATTAATGAGCCTCGGGACAGGAGGCTGGGTAATGATGTAAGGTCTTCGCGGGTATCGCACGGCTGACGGCGTCATGTAATGACCATTTGTGTCCCAAACGGTCATTGCACGAACGCACACGCACAAACACACACAAACACACACACAGAAGTCAGAACCATGGACAGCCACATCATATTTAGCATACCTTGACTGGACTAAATTGTTTTTGTTATCTTTTTGTTGACACTGTATTAGACTAAGTATAGGTTATTAGATTATGTTGACATGTTGAAGTTGAAATGGTGCTGGAATAGTGGAGGCAGCTCCTGTTTCCTTTGCGACTTGTGGTAACTCTGTGGTTCTAAATCAATAGTTGTTTAGTGGTCAGAAAATGTCAGTAATATTAACTTGCTTGACCAGGCTGTAGGTCATGTAACTGTTTGTTACATGCAATATACTTTGTGGACTTCACCGGACAGAGTTGTTCTCCTATTTTGTGATGAAACAAAGGTGTGCTTGAATTTATTCTGCCACTGTGTCTTCTTATTGTCTCGGCCTTCAGGCCTATATATCACAGTCGCAAGGCATATGAACAAACAGGTTATAGAGTAACACAATTATCACAACAAATAGGTTGTAATATGCTATTTTTGTGGGGGCGGGGGGGTTCCCAAGAGATTTGATTAATTCACTGTTACTGATGTACACTTGTGTGTAAGCTCTGTCCGCTGCATTCCCGCCTTTTGGCAAAATCATAATTTAAAGTTACATGTGTGGGTTGTGTGCTGTTTGTGTGTGTGTGTGTGTGGTGTGTCTTACTGGGGTTTGCCTTTGGCCTGGCATGACAGCTCCATGTTCTGTCCCTCCCTTGGCAGCCCATCAGGAAACTCCACTATGATCTTCACCTCCGGTTTATCTGTGGAGAGGGAGGGAGTGAGGGAGTGAGGGAGGGAGGGAGGGAGGGAGTGCATCAATATGACATGCAAGTCATTAGTTATGTTACAAGTTTATAAAGTAGCTAGGCTTCAGTCTGCTTAATGTTTCTTCATTCCAAGTTGATGCAGGCTACGTGATGTTTTCAAATCACAAAACAAGTGTCCCGGAGGACTTGTCTGAGGACAAAATCGGACTTCAAATCCCTGTACAAAATTGAAGGGTGGTTGTGTATAATTGAGAGTTGTTTGTATCCTTTCACAACACTTAACTAGAGACCATTGGAAGAGCACACTCTATCATATTCTAGACGGTTTACATGGATGCTAGTGCAGGGAATGCTTTGGTTTTATTTTATAGCAATAATAGGTGAGATACCATCCTGCTGTTTCCCAAGGAATAAACCTGATTAATACGTGGATTGGGGACCACTTGGAAAAACCAGGCTGCTGCTGGTGGTATGGATCAGATTTGGGTGAGGAAATGTAGTCAGACCTGTTCTTTAGGTACTTTCTTAAAGGAACACTGGATTAACTGGAAGGTCTCTCCCTACCAACTGTCACTGTGGTCATTCACATTAAACTTCATTTTTTAAGTTTGAAGTGAAAGACCAAATAATTGTTTTCCAGGGTCAAGCAGCATGATAGAAAATACAAAACAATTAACTACCTGTATGACCAGAGATACTCTCAAAAGAGTTCCAAAAATATTAGAAAATAACGATGCCAATACAGCACTTCATAAAATCATTCATGTTCCTCGGAACACTGCCTTGGAGCAGAATTTAACATTTAATACTGGGAACTTAGTTTAATAGTAGTGTTCAAATGGTGCATGGTTTGTGTAAATTGAATATGATATTTGCGAAAACTAGACACTACTGCTGTAGTCCCCAATGTAGATGCTGCTATAGATCCACAGAGGTTTTCTCTTTTCTACTGCCAACCTTAAACCCATAATTCCACCTCAGTCATGTTTGTGCCTGGTGGGCAATATTGGCATAATGTTTAAAAACCAGCTCAAAATGTGGACCTGGCATTATAAGTGGAATCCAGGCCTGGAATGCTTAGAGGTAGAAACATGACATCCAGCTCTGAAGTTGGCCAAACTCTCTCAACTCTTCAAACTCTGGGACGTTTGTATTGTAGTTTGGTAAATCTTTGTGTGATATATATATATATATTTTTTACTATGCCATTCAAAGGTCTTTCAGTTTGGGCCTCAATACATAGCCTCCTAGAGGAGGGTAGTGGAAGGAAAAATAACAGGACAGGCTCCTTCCAACCATTACAATGAGCCCATCCTCTGATTTCTCCCTCCAGTAGCCTCTGCTGGTCCACATTCTCCTACTGTAACCTCCTATCTTCACAGCAGCACACTGTCCACTGTGCTCCAAGCCTTTCCTCTCTCTTCTTTGAGGTGCAGTTTGTCAACAGTCCATGGGGCCGGTGGCAGGCAACATCAACACCATTGACCTTTCTGGTCCATCAGTAACAATCTTTCACTCATCCATTAACATGACTGTTCTGACTAGCAGCCACACGCAGACTGGTCAGGTTCTACTCTCTTCCACCACCACCACCCAGTGATAGATAGCAGGTAGTGAAGAATGGCTGTTAGTTGCCAGGCTCTAAAGGAATGGCTTGATCCATGTGTTATCCATACAGTAGCTGCTTACGCTGTTTACAACATTTGTGTGAAATGAAACAGGCTTATGACATGGGGGTGGGGGGGGTTCAGTATGGTTTGGGTGTCATTATTGTACAGAACCTTAATGATTGCTTGGCAAGCTATCTTAGCTGACTGTTAGCTTTCAAAAGATACATCCTGCCTTCTTCACCCACAAGTGGCTGTGAGTGAACTGCAGTGTGGTGACGGCAGGAGGCTCAAGGTGAGGAAGACATTATACTCTGGACTGGTGTGTGGTGTGCCGGCAGCAGAGAAAGCATAGTGGAGGAGTCACCCAGTGGCTAAAGAGAGAGCTGAGGATTGACAAGAAAAACGTCTGAAGAGAGGACAACTCCAGCTCCATTACCATCATCAACTCTGTCTCTACCATCCAACTCAGTTGCCAGCAGAATATATGCAATTACCAGGAGCAGGCACTCTCTGAAGCTAGACAGCTGCTTTCCAATTATTTTTTATTCAGCTAACTAACTGTTATCACCTTTTTTTCTTGTTTCTTTTTTGTCTATATACTGCAATTCAGCTGCAAACGTGTACAAGACAGCTTAACCAAAAATAAAATAATTTCAGAGATTCTGGCTTTAAGGTTGTTGGAGTGTGTGAAGGAGTGCCCCAGATCAAACTTATGTTTCTTTTTAATTGTCGTTTATAGAGGAATAGTTGTTATATCGACATCGATTGGTTATCTAGAGGTGTTCCTTTGCAGGGTGCAATTAGTCAAAATAAAATATGTCCTTGTAATGTTTATGAACTTCCAACACCGTCTGCTGTCCTTGTAGTATCCGGGAAGGGAAACAAGATCAAATAAGGAAGAAATCTGCCCCGCTAACTAGACTGTCTGGACGTCAAAGACGCTCTGGACGCTTTATGTAAAAGGTCCTTCTCAACAACAGTTAAGACAGAAACAGGATTATAAAAGTGGGTACATCAGCCCGGGCCACCTTTGAATGTTACCTTACAGTAAGTAAACACTAATAAGGCCCCCCTTAGCTCCCTTTGGTGTTCAGAAGAAAGATCAGCCTCTGTATTATGTGCAGTGCTAATGAGAGCAAGGGGAGAAGAAAGGGAGAGAAGAAAGAGACAGACAGACAGACGGGGAAAGAGACAGAGAGAGACAGAGAGATGCAGAGAGGGGAAAGAAAGAGAGAAAGGTAAGAAAGAGAGACAGAGAAAGGGAAGAGAAAGAGAGAGGGGACAAGAGAGAGAAAAAGGGAGCAATTTAATTTGAGAGAGAGTGAGAGAGAAAGAAGCGAGAGAGAGAGAATGTCAAAGAAAGCACACCATTACCTTCCTTTATGAACAGTTCCCTGGTAACAACAGCTGGCGTGGGCCATGAAAATAAACACACAGTATGGCTACTGCACTACTGCTGGATGTTGTGTTAATATGACCACCAGGATCATCACCGTCATCATCATAATCATCACCACCACCATTTTAATGTTATTGCTTTTATCAACAGCAGCAGCAGTGTAAGTTTAAGTAGCAGAGTTAGCTAGTTGAGGCATGGTAAAAAAAGCAGTACAAGACAGAATATAACATGATAAACTACGACCTTGCTAAATGCACTAAGAGGCACCACATTGTAAAACATGTCCTTTAGGATCCCTTGGAGAAATAAGCATCTTGCCTTCGTATTTAGGCCGAATAGCTTTTCCAAATCGAATATTCTCCCTGTGATGGAGCTTGCAGTGCTGCCACATACAGTGGTTCGTCCTTTAAAAGTTGCAGCATACTGCAGCACAGCTTGTGTGGTGCCACAGAATTCTTTGGCACGTTATTTAAGTGCCAACCACTGGTACGATTAATGCTAGTTGGTGCTAGTTTGGCCACCAGAGGGCATCTTTGTGAAGCATTTGATAGCTTTCAATAGTGGCTGTACTAGAGAATTGACATTTTTTTTCGTGAAAACAGTATATGGGACTGATTTTAAGAAATGTTGCTTAATTTATTTGATTAATATTATGGTGTTTATATTCCAAGAAAAAAGAAAAACCCTTTGGGTTTCCATTAGGATGGAACGGAAAATATGGAGCTGTACAACGTGACGGTCGGGAGTAAGCTACAGTATTGGGCTATTAAGCTAAATAATCCCCGTGCCGTGCAGGCACGAGGGAGACCGCGGATCAATTCCCCGACGGGGAGGAAGGAGTAGGCTGTTCTTGTAAATAAGAATTTGTTCTTAACTGATTCCGTTTGTGATATTTCATAGTTGTGATGTATTCACTATTATTCTACAATGTAGAAAATAGTAAAAATAAAGAAAAACCCTTGAATGAGAAGGTGTGTCCAAACTTTTGAAGCTATTAAAACATTTTGGCTAGAGAAATAGACGATACTACAATGGAACAAATACATTGATCATCTCAGCAAGGTTTTACCCATGGTCGTGGAGCAAGGTGGAAGTGCAACTAAAATGTAGTTTAAATAATTATCTGCATTTTGAATGTCTTTTTTCAAGTTATTTTATTAACGAAAGCATAAAGATGTTGATGAAAAAATACTGTACCTCTGATTTGATTTAGAAATGTAACACTTTATGGAACATATATATGGCGCTGTACAATGTGACGGTCGGGAGTAGGATACACAGTAGTGGGCTATTTAGCTGACGAATCCCCGTGTTGTGCACGGTACTATTTATCCCCGTGTTGTGGGTACTATTTACTGAAGCTGCCAGTTGAGGACTTGTGACGAGTCTGTTTCTCAAACTAGACACTCTAAAGTACTTGTCCTCTTTCTCAGTTGTGCACCGGGGCCTCCCACTCCTTTCAATTCTGGAGAGAGACAGTTTGCGCTGTTCTGTGAAGGGAGTAGTACACAGCATTGTACAAGCTCTTCAGATTCTTGGAAATTTCTCGCATGGAATAGCCTTCATTTCTCAGAACAAGAATAGACTGATGAGTTTCAGAAGAAAGTCTTTGTTTCTGGCCATTTTGAGCATGTAATCGAAACCACAAATGCTGATGCTCCAGATACTCAACTTGTCTAAAGACGGTCAGTTTTATTGCTTCTTTAATCAGCACAACGATTTTTAGCTGGGCTAACATAATTGCAAAAGGGTTTTCTAATGATTAATTAGCCTTTTAAAATAATGGATTAGCTAACACAGGAGTGATGGCTGCTGATAATGGGCCTCTGTACGCCTATGTACAGTTGAAGTCACCTCCTCCCATCTGCCCACTGCACTGAAGATAGGAAACACTGTCACCACTGATAAATCCACCATAATTGAGAATTTCAATAAGCATTTTTCTACGGCTGGGCATGCTTTCCACCTGGCTACTCCTACCCCGGTCAACAGCACTGCACCCCCAACAGCAACTCGCCCAAGCCTTCCCCATTTCTCCTTCTCCCAAATCCATTCAGCTGATGTTCTGAAAGAGCTGAAAAATCTGGACCCCTACAAATCAGCCGGGCTAGACAATCTGGACCCTTTCTTTCTAAAATGATCTGCCGAAATGGTTGCCACCCCTATTACTAGCCTGTTCAACCTCTCTTTTGTGTCGTCTGAGATTCCCAAAGATTGGAAAGCAGCTGCGGTCATCCCCCTCTTCAAAGGGGGGGACACTCTTGACACAAACTGCTACAGACCTATATCTATCCTACCATGCCTTTCTAAGGTCTTTCTAAGGAAAGCCAAGTCAACAAACAGATTACCGACCATTTCGAATCTCACCATACCTTCTCTGCTATGCAATCTGGTTTCAGAGCTGGTCATGGGTGCACCTCAGCCACGCTCAAGGTCCTAAACGATATCTTAACCGCCATCGATAAGAAACATTACTGTGCAGCCGTATTCATTGATCTGGCCAAGGCTTTCGACTCTGTCAACCACCACATCCTCATCGGCAGACTCGACAGCCTTGGTTTCTCAAATGATTGCCTCGCCTGGTTCACCAACTACTTCTCTGATAGAGTTCAGTGTGTCAAATCGGAGGGTCTGCTGTCCGGACCTCTGGCAGTCTCTATGGGGGTGCCACAGGGTTCAATTCTTGGACCGACTCTCTTCTCTGTATACATCAATGAGGTCGCTCTTGCTGCTGGTGAGTCCCTGATCCACCTCTACGCAGACGACACCATTCTGTATACTTCCGGCCCTTCTTTGGACACTGTGTTAACAACCCTCCAGGCAAGCTTCAATGCCATTACAACTCTCCTTCCGTGGCCTCCAATTGCTCTTAAATACAAGTAAAACTAAATGCATGCTCTTCAACCGATCGCTACCTGCACCTACCCGCCTGTCCAACATCACTACTCTGGACGGCTCTGACTTAGAATACGTGGACAACTACAAATACTTAGGTGTCTGGTTAGACTGTAAACTCTCCTTCCAGACCCATATCAAACATCTCCAATACAAAGTTAAATCTAGAATTGGCTTCCTATTTCGCAACAAAGCATCCTTCACTCATGCTGCCAAACATACCCTTGTAAAACTGACCATCCTACCAATCCTCGACTTTGGCGATGTCATTTACAAAATAGCCTCCAATACCCTACTCAACAAATTGGATGCAGTCTATCACAGTGCAATCCGTTTTGTCACCAAAGCCCCATATACTACCCACCATTGCGACCTGTACGCTCTAGTTGGCTGGCCCTCGCTTCATACTCGTCGCCAAACCCACTGGCTCCATGTCATCTACAAGACCCTGCTAGGTAAATTCCCCCCTTATCTCAGCTCGCTGGTCACCATAGCATCTCCCACCTGTAGCACACGCTCCAGCAGGTATATCTCTCTAGTCACCCCCAAAACCAATTCTTTCTTTGGCCGCCTCTCCTTCCAGTTCTCTGCTGCCAATGACTGGAACGAACTACAGAAATCTCTGAAACTATAAACACTTATCTCCCTCACTAGCTTTAAGCACCAACTGTCAGAGCATCTTACAGATTACTGCACCTGTACATAGCCCACCTATAATTTAGCCCAAACAACTACCTCTTTCCCAACTGTATTTAATTAATTTATTTATTTTGCTCCTTTGCACCCCATTATTTTTATTTCTACTTTGCACATTCTTCCATTGCAAAACTACCATTCCAGTGTTTTACTTGCTATATTGTATTTACTTTGCCACCATGGCCTTTTTTGCCTTTACCTCCCTTCTCACCTAATTTGCTCACATTGTATATAGACTTGTTTATACTGTATTATTGACTGTATGTTTGTTTTACTCCATGTGTAACTCTGTGTCGTTGTATCTGTCGAACTGCTTTGCTTTATCTTGGCCAGGTCGCAATTGTAAATGAGAACTTGTTCTCAACTTGCCTACCTGGTTAAATAAAGGTGAAATAAAAAATAAAATAAATAAAAAGTCGTATTGGCCAAATACATTTAAACTCAGTTTTCCACATTTCTTGACATTTAATCCTAGTAAAAATTCCCTGTTTTAGGTCAGTTTGGATTACCAATTTATTTCAATAGGATTGAGGTCAGGGCTTTGTGATGGCCACTACTTTGTTGTCCTTAAGCCATTTTGCCACAACTTTGGAAATATTGATAATTTGGAAGACCCATTTGCGACCAAGCTTTAACTTCCTGACTGATGTCTTGAGATGTCGCTTCAATATTTTGACATACATTTCCTCCCTCATGATGCCTCCTATTTTGTGAAGTGCACCAGTCCCTCCTGCAGCAAAGCACCCCCGCAACATGATGCTGCCACCCCCGTGCTTCACGGTTGGGATGGTGTTCTTCAGCTTGCAAGCATCCCCCTTTTTCTTCCAAACATAACGATGGTCATTATGGCCAAACAGTTCTATTTTTGTTTCATCAGAACATTTCTCCAAAAAGCACGATCTTTGTCCCCATGTGCAGTTGCAAACCAGAGTCTGGCTTTTTTATGGCGGTTTTGGAGCAGTGGCTTCTTCCTCGCTGAGCGGCTTTTCAGGTTATGTCAATATAGGACTCGTTTTACTGTGGATATAGATAATTCTGTACCGGTTTCCTCCAGCATCATCACAAGGTCCTTTGCTGTTGTTCTAGAATTGATTTGCACTTTTCGTACCAAAGAAAATGCTCATCTCTAGGAGACAGAACGCGTCTCCTTCCTGAGCGATATGACGGCTGTGTGATCCCATGGTATTTATACTTGCGTACTATTGTGTGTACAGATGAACGTGGTACCTTCAGGTATTTGGTAATTGAACCAGACTTGTGGAGGTCTACAATTTTTTTTCTTAGGTCTTGGCTGGTTTCTTTTGTTTTGACCATGATGTCAAGCAAAGAGGCACTGAGTTTGAAGGTAGGCCTTGAAATACATCCACAGGTACACCTCCAATTGACTAAAATTATGTCAATTAGCCTATCAGAAGATTCTAAAGCCATGACATCATTTTCTGGAATTTTCCAAGCTGTTTAAAGACACAGTATCTTAGCGTATGTAAACTTCTGACCCACTGGAATTGTTATACACTGAGTTATAAGTGAAATAATCTGTCTGTAAACAATTGTTGGAAAAATTACTTGTGTCATGCACAAAGTACAGGTCCTAACCGACTTCCCAAAACTATAGTTTGTTAACAAGAATTTTGTGGAGTGGTTGAAAAACAATTTTTAATGACTCCAACCTAAGTGCATGTAAACTTACGACTTCAACTGTAGATATTCCATAAAAAAATCTGCCATTTACAACACTAAGAATGTCTGATCATTTCTGATCAATTTGACAAAAAAATGTGCTTCTCTTTCAAAAACAACGACCCCTAAGTGACCCCAAACTTTTGAACGGTAGTGTGTGTCTTTAGCAGGGATATAAAAAAAGGCACTGAATCCGCTAGCCTGATCTACTCTGGCAGACCACTGCAAAGTCTAGGAGCCCCTAATGGTAAGTGCCCTGTCCCCTTTCATTCTCAACCTAAACTTTGAAGATCACTAAACATGTCAACAGCGTAGCTCACCCTAGCCGCTCTGCTGTACGACCTTTCCGGTCAACACACAGCAATCTGTAGGCCGTCCATCCGTCCAAATTACAGACCTGGCAGAAGCTGTGTTGCTCTGTCTGAGTGATCGACAGGGCTGGGCGTGGCGCCACATTGGTTTCGGCGGGCATGTACCGTTTTTACGAGTGAGAACTTTGTTTCGGGGTTGGGCTGTGTTAGTTTCTCAACTGCATTACATGGAGTGCAGAGGGTCGGTACTGACAAAAGAAACTACAGTACATCCCTTATATTCCTCCCACTGCAGTGTAGTATCTCCTGTCATTGTCATCATTATAATGCTATCATGAAACTAAAGGTTTAGTGTTTTGAATGCTATAGTACCATCGTCTGTCTCAGAGTCGTACTGTCTTAGACTCCTTAGACACAAACACTAAACATTCCGGTGACTTCCTGATATTGCCACTTGGGGAAATTAAGAGCAGCTGTATCGTACGAGGGAGACGGCCATTATCATTATGCTAACAGAATTATTTGCTTAGCTTTATTATTGGTGTCCTCCAGCAGCTCTTAAGCCTCGGCCCTCCATCTGCCCAAGGGGGGAAGAAGCAATAGCGCAGTAGGGAAAATGTCTTTGCCTTGCCCAGCCAGCCATCTATATTATTACTGAGCTTATTTAATATCCCTGGACATGTTTTTTCTTTTTTTTCCTATGGCAGAATGAAGTCTATTAGGACAGCCTGTGCACTCAATGATTTTAACATCGATTGCTTTTGCCTGCCCCGGCAGCATGGCGAGGCATGGAGAAGCGATGTGTCTGATGAGAGCATGTGAGGCAGACCATGGAATGAGAACGGTTATAATTTGGTCTGTTGGCTGGCTCACCTTGGAGAAGAATTTCAAGATTGATAGTTCATTATCATATTATTTTTTAGTATTTGCTAAAATGTCAAATCCAATTGACCCTTCACTAAGCCCCATAAGCTAACGTATGGGATTGTTTTAAGAAGGTCATACCAAGGATCATTTAGCTATTTGATTTAGAATTTTAGGACCCCGTAACGTATAAAAAAATACTCCAAAATTATTTGATGAAACCTTGGATTTGGATAAACAGATACATGTAGTTCACCCACAAAAAAAATGTAAAGTAAGTTTCGGTCCTATATCTGAGCGATACAGTGCATTTGGAAAGTATTCAGACCCCTTGACTTTTTCCATTAGAGGATGCGGTCGGTTGAGCCAATGCAACAAAAAAAAGATATCTCTATCTTAAACTAGAGTTGCTAATTAGATTTCCTCGGGGCCACATACATTGACTAAGGGGGTTGATATAACTTGTTTATTTTTTTAAATGTTTGTTAGCTAGCTAAGTTAGCTATGTTATGAATACAACTCTCATCTGCTGTCGACATCAGGATACGATTTGAAACCTAGTTAGCTCCAAAAGTGGTTATTAACTTAAGCTGCATGCTGACAGTGCATTTAGAGCCATCCAGTATAACTAGCCTCACTACAACCTTCATTTTACCAGGTTCCAAGTATTTCATTGTAATGACAGTCCACCACATACCCAAAGACAATCCTGAGTTAATTTGAATGTGTATTAAAAACACGGTTTGAAATCATTGTGAGGGAATTTCACCAGTGGTTAGAAGGAGGAATTGAGCTTCCTGGGAAAATGTTGTCTGAGGTTGCAACCAATGATACACTGCTCAAAAAAATAAAGGGAACACTTAAACAATCACACTTTTGTGAAATCAAACTGTCCACTTAGGAAGCAACACTGATTGACAATCAATTTCACATGCTGTTGTGCAAATGGAATAGACAACAGGTGGAAATTCTAGGCAATTAGCAAGACACCCCCAATAAAGGAGTGGTTCTGCAGGTGGTGACCACAGACCACTTCTCAGTTCCTATGCTTCCTGGCTGATGTTTTGGTCACTTTTGAATGCTAGCTGGTGGTGCTTTCACTCTAGTGATAGCATGAGACGGAGTCTACAACCCACACAAGTGGCTCAGGTAGTGCAGCTTATCCAGGATGGACCATCAATGCGTGCTGTGGCAAGAAGGTTTGCTGTGCCTGTCAGCGTAGTGTCCAGAGCATGGAGGCGCTACCAGGAGACAGGCCAGTACATCAGGAGACGTGGAGGAGGCCGTAGGAGGGTAACAACCCAGCAGCAGGACCGCTACCTCCGCCTTTGTGCAAGGAGGAGCAGGAGGAGCACTGCCAGAGCCCTGCAAAATTACCTCCAGCAGGCCACACATGTGCATGTGTCTGCTCAAACGGTCAGAAACAGACTCCATGAGGGTGGTATGAGGGCCCGACGTCCACAGGTGGGGGTTGTGCTTACAGCCCAACACCGTGCAGGACGTTTGGCATTTGCCAGAGAACACCAAGATTGGCAAATTCGCCACTGGCGCCCTGTGCTCTTCACAGATGAAAGCAGGTTCACAGAGTCTGGAGACGCCGTGGAGAACATTCTGCTGCCTGCAACATCCAGCATGACCGGTTTGGCGGTGGGTCAGTCATGGTGTGGGGTGGCATTTCTTTGAGGGGCCGCACAGCCCTCCATGTGCTCGCCAGAGGTAGCCTGACTGCCATTAGGTACCGAGATGAGATCCTCAGACCCCTTGTGAGACCATATGCTGGTGCGGTTGGCCCTGGGTTCCTCCTAATGCAAGACAATGCTAGACCTCATGTGGCTGGAGTGTGTCAGCAGTTCCTGCAAGAGGAAGGCATTGATGCTATGGACTGGCCCGCCCATTCTCCAGACCTGAATCCAATTGAGTACATCTGGGACATCATGTCTTGCTCCATCCACCAACGCCACGTTGCACCACAGACTGTCCAGGAGTTGGCGGATGCTTTAGTCCAGGTCTGGGAGGAGATCCCTCAGGAGACCATCCGCCAACTCATCAGGAGCATGCCCAGGCATTGTAGGGAGGTCATACAGGCACGTGGAGGCCACACACTACTGAGCCTCATTTTTACTTGTTTTAAGGACATTACATCAAAGTTGGATCAGCCTGTAGTGTGGTTTTCCACTTTAATTTAGAGTGTGACTCCAAATCCAGACCTCCATGGGTTGATAAATTTGATTTCCATTTATAATTTTCGTGTGATTTTGTTGTCAGCACATTCAACTATGTAAAGAAAAAAGTATTTAATAAGAATATTTCATTCATTCAGATCTAGGATGTGTTATTTTAGTGTTTCCTTTAATTTTTTGAGCAGTGTATATACAGTATATAAACCCTGGATGACTGACAGGGGGTGCTGTATTGAAGCCACCACACAGCCATCTTGGTGGTACTCCTCCATTATAAAAATGATTTTGGAAGCTATAGAAATGCATTTATTCATGTCTGCATTAGTTTATGACACATTTATTCTATTACAGATGCCTTAATGCAGGGGTGTCAAAGTCAAATGGATGGAGGGCCAAATAAAAAATTTAGCTACAAGCCGAGGGCCGGACTGTTCGAATGTTCATTGAAAAATTTTTAAATGACGCATATAGTCTAGTGAACCTAATTGAACCTACTGAAAACCTAACAAATATATTCCAATATGATCAGATAAATAAAGCAATATTTTCTTATGGCTCTGTCAGTAATCTTTAATTTTCAACAGACACAAAAGACAAATTTCCTTTATATAAAAATCCCCATAACATGAACATTAAATGAAAGAAACCGGTATTCAAGGCACCATCAGTAGCCTATATTTTCTATTTTAGCAAAAGTGGGCTAAATTTACTTCAAAGAAAAAAACAATAATAGCAATTTTCTATCATCCACTCAACTGAAATATTTTTAAAATATAATTGGATTGAAATACAATAAAATAAAGTGCAAAAATCTATTAATCAAAAACAACACTTTGTTTAAGGAGAAGTAACATGCAGTGAAAACAAATATTAAACTTTAACTTTTAAACTTGAACTGAGTAAAAACTCTAAATATGTGATTGCACAGTAATGTTCACTTGTTTGAGGTTGAGGGTGATACTTGGTGGTGTCCCATCTTTTCCACAAGTTCATCAATGTTCGGGGTAAGGCTCTGAGCTGAGGAAATCCTCAGAATTGAGTGGAGGTGTTCAGCAGTAAGTCGACTTCTGTGTGATGTTTTGTTCAAGTTCATCAAAGAAAACAGTTGTTCACACAGGTATGTGCTGCCAAACATAGACAACGTTTGAGCAGCCTGGATGCGCAGCTGGGGCATTGTGTCGGGGAGGAAACGGGCGAACTCCGCAGCACCCACTGCCGCATATTTTGCCCTCAGTGCATCATTGCATTGGAGGTCAATCAACTCCATTTGGAGGTTTGGTGGTGAGCTTTCCACGTCAACAGCAAATGGGTTACCGAGCAGTTCCAACCTGCTTTTTGTGCTTCAAAGTCAGCAAATCGGCGTCGAAAGTCAGCGGCAAGCATACCTATTTTATCAGCCAACTGTGCGCTCGGGAACGCACTGGTAGAGAGCTTCTCTTTCATGGTCTGGCAGCTGGGAAAGTGGCTCAAATTTTCTTTCCGCATCTGCGTCTCCCACAGAGTCAGTTTGGTTTTAAATGCCTTCACTGTACTGTACATATCAGAGATGACACGATCCCGACCCTGCAGCTGCAAGTTCATTGCATTCAGATGACTCGTAATGTCACACAGAAAAGCCATTTCACACAGAAACATTTCGTCTCGGAGTTGTGTTGTGTCTTTCCCTTTGCTGTCCAAGAACAGACAAATCTCCTCACGAAGCTCGAAACATCTTTGAAGCACCTTTCCCTGGCTTAGCCATGCACCTCTGTGTGATAAGGCAAATCACCATGCTCCGTTTCTAACTCCGTCAGAAATGCCTTGAACTGGCGGTGATTCAAACCTTTGGCTCTGATAAAGTTAACTGTGCGCGTGATGATGCTCATTACATGCTCCATTTTCAAGGCTTTACCGCACAACGCTTCCTGGTGTATGATACAATGATAAGCTGTCAGCTCACCTGTCGCGTTTTCCTCTTGCATCTTTTCCCGTATCTTCGCCACCAGTCCGCTCCTGTGTCCACACATCGCAGGTGCTCCGTCGGTTGTCAAACCCACGAGTTTTTCCCAAGGCAGCTCCATCTCATTTACACATCTTGACACCTCTTCATACAAATCATGCCCCGTAGTTGTGCCATGCATAGGACGTAAAGCCAAAAACTCCTCTGTCACGCTTAGGCTGGAGTCCACTCCGCGGATGAAAATTGACAACTGGGCAATGTCAGAAATGTCGGTGCTCTCATCCACAGCCAAGGAATATGCAATGAAATCTTTTCCCTTTTCACAAGCTGCTCTTTTAGATTGATGGACAACTGGTCTACTCTCTCGGCAATGGTGTTTCTGCTCAGACTCACATTTAAAAAGAGTTGCCTTTTTCTGGGCAAACTTCGTCACAAACTTTAATCATGCAGTTTTTGATGAAATCCCCCTCCGTAAATGGCCGGGCTGATTTAGCGATCTCTTCTGCCAAAATAAAACTGGCCTTGACAGCAGCCTGGCCTTGTGATTTGGCTTTTTGAACAGAGCCTGTCGAGATTTGAGGCCTCGTTTTAATTCCTCTGCCTTTTGTAGCCTTTGTTCCATGTCCATATTCTTGTTTTTGTCCGCGTGTTTCGTTTCATAATGTCGTCTCAGATTATACTCTTTCAGTACCGCCACACTTTCTCCACACAGAAGACACACAGGTTTTCCAGCTACCTCCGTGAACAAATACTCCGACTCCCACCTTGTTTGAAACCCCGGTTCTCAGTGTCCACCTTCCATTTTGCCATTTTTGATGGGTATCTGAAAGTTAATTTTACTGTGATGCTGACAACTGCTGTGCCAATAAATATTGAAATGAAGCAGCCTACTGCTCGGTGCGTCACCGTTGCATTGTGGGAAATGTAGTATTGGTGCGTGTAAAAGATCTGCGGGCTGCCGGCTTGCTGCGGTCTGCGGGCCGGTTCTAATAATAAATCAAGATCATCCCAGGGGCCGTAAAAAACCTTCTCGCGGGCCGGATGTGGCCCGCGGGCCTTGACTCTGACATATGTGCCTTAATGCATACATTTAAATTATATGATGTGAGCCAAACATAAAAATGACAAAAATATATCAAAACATTAAAAGTACTAAGGATACTGTTCCCACTACAAAAAGAAAACATACTTAAATACATGTAATTTTGTCCTTGAAACATTTAATTTAAATACTGTAGAATTCCATTAATTCCTATGGTGGACTGCTCCAACTGGATGGAGGACTGTGCCAATATGGCCGACCGGTGGCTTTAAAGCCTCTCAATGTCCAATACATAGCATCTGCAATCCAGGGTGTATATGGGGTGGCAGGTAGCCTAGTGGTTAGAGCATTGGACTAGTAACTGAAAGGTTGCAAGATCGAATCCCTGAGCTGAGGTAAAAATCTACCGTTTTGCCCCTGAACAAGGCCGTCATTGAAAATAAGAATTTGTTCTTAACTGACTTGCCTAGATAAATAAAGGTAAAAATAAATATATATACATAATAGGTTTTAACCAAGGAGGCGGGCTTAGCGAAGGGTCAATTGCTGCCATATTGGGGGTCCATGTGAAATTGTGGACATGTCTAATCGTATCCGCCTCTTCCATGTGTATTCAGTGCAATGTGAAAAAAGCAATTGGATAGGCAGCCTAACCAGGCTCTGCTCAACCAATTGGAGGGGAAACACAACCAACCTCGAGCCCTATCTGCTACTGTCATGGGAGAGTGACTAAATGTCATGTCTAGGCAGATTTGGAAAGGTCAGATGGAGCATCCTTTTTTAATTCCTGGACGGAAGCTTTTTACAGAACGGACAAAGCTCCAAGAGTGACTACAAGCACGGCTTAGGTTAACCATGCTACAGCAACACACTACCAATGAGCCATATGTCAAGGTTTGAAAGGAAAGGCAACGTTTTGAGGAAATATCCTTACCCTTTTGCATAGATAATGGGATCTGAAGCCTAGGTCTTCAGCCAAAAGGCCAAGTCAAGCACTTCAGGGCCTTACCCATTGTATCATAATACCACTACTGCATATTAAACATAGGGCAAATATAAAAATGGTGTATTTTAGCTCCTAATGCAGAGGCAGCTCAAATGCAGGCTGAAGGTCTTGGTCTGTTGTCTGAGTATGGACAAAGGCCTCTGGGATCTTTGTTCAAGGAAAAAGGGGCAAACTTGTGTGTAAAAAATTATGGATAGACTTAAAGTTAAGTCAACATTTGAAGAACAAAATCTAAACAATGTCCCTCACTCAGTAGAATAAGTGTATCTCACATGTACAGCCCCTTGCCCTGCATAAGTAATTCGTATATAGTTTGCGAGGCACATTACTGTAAAAATAGACAAGATGGCATTTAATCTTATTTTCTAGGTTTGAGTCCCTCAGGAAATACATTATTAGTGGACAAAGACACTTGGAAGTATCATTTATCTCAAGTGTTTGCCCATACTCACAATGCACCACCAGGTACGTCAGGGCTTGGAAGTCTTTGACGGCTGGGTGGTCCACGATGCACACCACGGGCACGCCGTCGTCCTCCTTAGTGACGATGAACCTCAGCTGGCTGGTCACAGTAAACATGTGGTCATATGTCTCCTCCACCTTGGATATGCCTGGGGGGGATGACAAAAACAGCCACGTTTAAAACCCTCAAGTTTCTGGGGGGATGGGGTTCTACTAAGCCAGGAATCATCAACTAGATTCAGCCGTGGGACGATTTTTTGTTGAGGGTATGGTCAGGGGGGGATAATAAAACATGATCATTTCGCCTCCCGAGTGGCGCAGCGGTCTAAGGCATCGCAGTGCTAGAGGTGTCACTACAGACCCGGGTTCGATTCCAAGTTGATATCTCTAGCTTAAACTGACGGATTTTGATGCCGATTGTTGTATTATGTTAATTAGATTTCCTCGGGGCCACATACATCGACTCTTGGGGTTAATAGAACTTGTTTATTTTTATGAAATGTAGCTAACGTTCACCTACTCTGCGTCTCACAAAGACACGGAAGTTGGGACAAGATATCTCAATTTGGACTCATCAATCCAAATGACAGATTTCCACCGGTCTAATGTCCATTGCTCGTGTTTCTTGGCTCAAGTAAGTCTCTTCTTATTATTGGTGTCCTTTAGTAGTGGTTTCTTTGCAGCACTTCGACCATGACGGCCTCATTCACACTCTCCTCTGAACAGTTGACGTTGAGATGTGTCTGTTACTTGAACTCTCTGAAGCATTTATTTGAGCTGCAAATTCTAAGGCTGGTAATTCTAATGAAATTATCCTTTGCAGCAGAGGTAACTCTGGGTCTTCCTTTCCTGTGGTGGTCCTCATGAGAGCCTTTTTTGTATTTTTGCGACTGCACTTGAAGAAACTTTTGAGTCTTAAAGAAATAATGGACTGTTGGAACCCGATGGAACATCTCTGGAGAGACCTGAAAATAGCTGTGCAACGACGCTCCCCATCCAACCTGACAGAGCTTGGAGAGGATCTGAAGAGAAGAATGGGAGAAACTCCACAAATACAGGTGTGCCAAGCTTGTAGCGTCATACCCAAGAAGACTTGATGCTGTAATTGCTGCCAAAGGTGCTTCAACACTGAGTAAAGGGTCTGAATACTTATGTAAATTTGATATATTTCAGTTTTTTAAATTTGTAATAAATGAGCAACAAAAAAAAAAAAAACGTTTTGCTTTTATCATTATGGGGTATTGTGTCTAGATTGATGAGGGGGAAAAAACAATTTAATCTATTTTACAATAAGGCTATAACGCAACAAAATGTGGAAAAAGTCAAGGGTTCTGAATACTTTCCGAAAGGCACTGTACTACCCGGCTACCTTCAGACTAGTCTTGTAACGCTTGTGGGCATCCTAAATGTACATGTTTGTGAGAGACTAACCTTCCATAGAGGGGTCATATTAGTGTGTAGCCAAAACTGTTCGAACACTACAGACAGAAGTTGGCAAATCGGCTGTTCTGACTTCAGACGAGACACGTGACGCTTGTGGGGGTCGTGTTCATGAGAGTCTCATCTTTCCATATAGGGGTCATAATAGTTTGTGGGCCAAACAGTTTGGACACTACATACGTTTTCGGGATGTCCCATGGTCTGACAAACACCGCTCTAGCTCTGCCACCTTTCAGCGCAGATGCGGAAGGGCGACATTGGCGGATGCAGTGAACTGAGACACAGCCCATGCAAAAAAATCTAAAATTTAAATTGACGGATTTTGATGGGGATTGTTTTATTATGCTAATTAGACTTTTGCGAGGCCGCGGATATCGACTCAACGGCGTTAAAAGCCCCCTGATATTTACAGCCTTTTTTAAAATTATCGTTTTGTTGTTTTGGGAAGTTGGTTTTTACTAAAGACTTCAGGACCTATTGTACGGAACCTGATGAAGACCTGAGGTGTTGAAACGTTGTCTCAATTGTCACCAATAAACCACATGTAAGCACAGATTGCAGTGTGTAGAATTTATTTGTATTGTTTACTGAACAATATCCGGCACCTGCTCAAAGACATTGTGTGTGTGTGTGTATCATGTTTTCCTAGGGAAGAAAAACAGCCATGTTTCAACACAAGATCGTAGGAACCTATTGTAAAGCAGTCTTCATCTTTAGACCGCAAGTCATTCATGTAACTGGCCTGTACATAAAATGGTCTTTGGTACTTTTCGTGGAATTCAGTACACCTGAAATATAAATAACTGAAAACCAATAAGCTCCTATAAAAAGCTGGTGTTGTGTAACTATGTGTTCCCACATTGAATTGGGAGTGGAATACGTTTATTTTGTAACAAAATTGTGACAGAGGGCTACTGTTGTGCTCAAGGCTACGGGGGAAGAGTAGTAATAACTCAGCATAAGGGAGAGAGGCGGCCATTGTGCGTCTCTGAAAGGAGTGGCTCTGTGAGTGACCTTGTACAGTACAAGTAGGGGAGAGAGAACGGAACATCCTAGAAAATGGTCAATAGAAGGTGAATCAGCTGGAAATTTCTAGCTGTCAAGGGCTGTTGTACTTGTGAGTCACTCAATGGCTGCTGGGGTAGTTGTTGATGGGACAGTTTATTTGTGTTTTATGAAGAGATTTTGATCCAAAGTAACCCCTGCCAACAGTACACAGCAAGGTGTGAAGTAAGCCTATACACATACTTTGTTCTGATAACTGGGGTGTTACTACACAACACAGACAACACACTCTCCACATGCTGAATAGGCCAACTTCCTTTCCCCATTGTCCCATTTTGTAATAATATTTGTTATCAAGAGTGTCATGTCAATAAAGCAAATAGAATTTCATTGGATTGAGACGGGGAGGTTGATCAGGGAGAAAGAGCGGGAGAGGGAGAGAGAAAGAACAAGGGGAGGGGAGGAGAAAGGTAGAGGGGAAGAGAAAGGGAGAGGTAGAGACAGACAGGCAGAGGGAGAGGTCTCGAGTCTCGAGATGTCTCGAGTCAATAAGTATTCAACCCCTTTGTTATGACAAGCCTACATGAGTTCAGGAGTAAAACTTGTCACATATTAAGTTGCATGGACCCACTGTGTGTGCAATAACAGTGTTTCACATTATTTCTGAATGACTACCTCATCTCTGTACCCTACACATACAATTATCTATACAGTCCCTCTGTCGAGCATTGAATTTCACCAAAGACCAGCAAGGTTTTCCAATGCCACGCAAAGAAGGGCACCTATTGGTATTTGGGTAAAATAAAAAAAAAGCAGATATTGAATATCCCTTTGAGCATGGTGAAGTTATAAATTACTCATTGGATGGTGTATTAATACACCCAGTCACTACAAAAATAAAGGGGTCCTTCCTAACTCAGTCGCGGAGAGGAAGGAAACCACTCAGGTCTACTTATTTTCCACCATAATTTGCAAATAAATTCATGATAAAATCCTATAATGTGATTTTCTGGATTTTTTTTCTCATTTTGTCTGCCATAGTTGAGGTGTACCTATGATGAAAATTACAGGCCTCTCTCATCTTTTTAAGTGGGAGAACTTGCACAATTGGTGGCTGGCTAAATACTTTTTTTCCCCACTGTATATACACATTTTTTTTTGTTTTTAACTTTTTTTAATTTTAAAATTTTTAAAATAAATGTTCACATTTTTCTTCCACTTTGACATGACAGATTATTTTGTGTAGATCGTTGACAAAAAATTACAAATGAATGTTAATCCCACTTTGTAACACATCAAAATGTAGAAAAAGGCAAGGGGTGTAAATACTTTCTGAAAGCACTGTAGCTTTGTATTATGAGGATGAAATGGCGAACAGCCTTGTGTGCTGTTGTTCCTCAGCTACAGGTATCTGATGGATATTGAGTTGCCGCTTCACATCCCGCCCCGTCACCGCAGAGACAGCTGTCTCTGAGGCTGATGGGAAAACGAGTCTTTGTGATAAACAGGTGTGTTACCCCATTTGACAAGCGAAGCAAGCGCTGTAGTTTTATTTAAAAGCCAAGCATTTTAATTAACCAGCTAAGTTAGACCTGAGAAATCAGCTAAGGTGAACGTCTGACAAATGATAAAGTGATCAATTTACTACCAGGAGGAAAAGACAGGCAGCAGACACTGGTGTGTCTTGACCTAAGGATTTAATTAGATTATCCATACGTTTTATTTTATTATTACAGCACAGTAGCTAATTACCAACATGTTGAATATCACTGCACTGTCAACATTATGCAATAACAAACGTGTTGTGCACTTGCTCAATGGAAGAGAGATATGCAAATACCTTTGAATTGGATGATGCGTACCGAATCTTATTTACTTATGAAGATATCATCTTCCCACGGTGATAGCATCTCCGTTTGATAGCCACAGTCTCAGATGTGGCGCTCAATATTACTCCAACATTATTTTTGGAGTGCTAGTGAACATATTAATGTTAATGAAAAGCTAATTGCTTTTGTAGTCGAATAGTGAAGCTCGGGGTTCAAAATCAAAGCAGAGAGAGTTGATGCACTGTTAATGGCTGCACTTAGCTATTCCTTCAGATGCAGAGCCATTAACAGTCCCCTCTATTTTACATTTGAAAATAATCGTTAATTGTAATTTCAGCACCATTTAAGAGCACGGGGTACGTGGGGGGCCTGCGTTTGGGGAGAGTGGACTCGGATGTATCAAAGTGCCATAGACATTCCTTGACTACTTGCCTTCAGCAAGTTCAAATATGATTTTATAAATTTGCCAGTCATTCTGGCAGAGTGTGGCAGGGTAATTGAAATCACCCCGGTAATTTTCTTTAGAAGACTTAAGGCTAATGGCCGTGCTCGGCCCCGTCCGTCACTGCCCACCCCCCCACCCCCCAGTCTCTCTCCCTCTCATCTCGTCTTGTACAGACAGAATAACCTGTGCTGTTGGAACTCCCATTGTTCCTAGACTTTCATTTCACTCGCACACTTAAGTGCTGGTGATATCTGTGAAAGACAGGATATAAAAGAGGGGGAAATATTAACCACAACACAAAACTAGCAGGATAAGAGAGAGGACAATAAAGAGGCAGAGTGGGGGAAGGGAGAGAGAGTGCAAGGGTGAGGAGAGAAAGAGAGGGGGGGAGAGTGAGACACACAGAGAGGGCAAGAGAAGGGATATAATGATAGTAGGATAACTGGGACTTTGCTTTCGGGGGCCGAAATATTGGTTTACATTCGCGAGCGAGCGGGGTGGGTGTGTAACCTTTAAATGATATTTAAAACATGCCCGATTATCCCTTAAGGTAATTAGGTTTAATTAGAAATAAATCTGCAAGGCGAGGCCGACGCCGAAAGCAATTTGGAGCAGCCGGCGAGTGGCGTGGACTGCGGTGACACACTCTTTCCCTTTTGTGACCTCTCACAATTCGTCATTCCATGATTCCACAATTCGTCATTCGTATCTCCTTGCCTCCTTCTGAACCGTATTAGAGGTCCAAGGTCCCTCCCCTCAGAGGAGGCAGGCAGAGAGGATGCAAAGAAACCAGGAAATATGGCTTGACAAAGAGCCCCTGTCTCTTTTGTCCTCACGTTTCCTGCTTCTCAACCTCCACATTCTGTCCATTCTGTCCATTCAGTCAGTCAGTCAGTCAGTCAGTCAAACTCCCACTGAACAATGCGGCGTGCCATATTCATCACGATGATGTGGCAATTAATGGGGGAAACATGGACTCCACTCCACATCGTTCAAGATGACGCAATACTACTTTCAGTGGTGGTTGGCAATAGAAACCCCTTTTAATGACCAAATGAATAGACCACATTACAATAAAAATAGGCAATGGACAAAATGTTTTACACGGCTAGCAGTTAAGCTCAGATCTGTGAACTCTCCTTCACCCTCTGTTTGTTGTCAAGTAACTTTCCTTGTCAACACAGAGAGTAAGGAAGGCTATCATCCACACATTTAGGCCTAGCCAGTGCTATTTAACAACACTGTAGTAGTTACGCTAATGCAGGGAAGGGGCAGTGAACTGCCGCAGTGTGTGAAGGCTTTTGTTCCTGCCCGGGACTAAAACACCCAATTCACCTAAACCTGGTCTATATTAATTAATGACCACAATTAGTTGATTATGTGAAACAGGTGTGTTAGCGCTGGGCTGGAACTTAAGAACTTAAGCCTGCACACACTGCGCACAGTCATCCAGGACCAGAGTCAGCCTACCCTCTTCTGGGTAAAAGTGTTTATTAAGTAGATGAAACCAAGGCCTTTACTCCACATTAGGGCTTTGCACCATTGGTGGTTGGTATGAGGTTGTGGTTATGACGTGAGAGACGGGCTTTGGGCTCTGCTGAGTAAGAGTTGGAACAGCCCGGGGTCATTCCATTGGCCCAATCTATGGGCCCCCTAATCGCGCAGCTCCCTTTGAAGAGAGGCTTGAAAGCTGTCACTCTGCCAAAAGGCTAGGTGACCACTGAGCCAGCCCATCACTCTCATGGAAGTCATTCAGAGCCATGGGACTGACCTAATTAGGCTGAGGTGTCGTTGACGTGGGGCGAATTATAAAGAGACGACTGAAGGAAGGAAGAAGAAAGTTAGAAAGAGAGTGTAGAGGCACCAAGAGATGGGTTAAAGAAAACATCTATGAAGATGATGTGAGGGGGTTTATTATTGAATAAAGCTATATGCCATGAATGTATGACTAAATCATTGGGTAGACTCATTGGGAATGGAAAACTTGTAGGGAATGGAAAGTTATGCATGAACATTAATAGACAACTCTACAATTCATACTAAGTAATTCCCTATAATTACCTTAACCCTCGCCCTTTTTATCCCTCTTCATCTGAAAAATATTTTTTAAAAGAATATTCAGTCTTTCAGTCAGAGTCCAACTGAGTTATAATAGAGAGCTAAGTGTTTTGGACATGACGGTGTTGACGGGTGTTGACCTACCTTGGAGCTCTTTGTCTCCCTTCATCCATCTGATTGTGGCGGCGGGCTTGCTGCCCATAGCGGTGCAGGTCATCTCTGTCTCGTTGCCCTCAATCACCTGCCCCTCCCGGGACTCGATGATTGGGTTGCCTGGAGGGACTGGCAGGGGGGACAAATAGACACCATGTTTAGGGAATGTGGGGCATAAATCACCTTTTACAACCAGGAAGAGGGTCAGTCCTCCCTCTTAGATGTCTTAACTGTCCCTGTGTGGTGGAAGGGCGTTTCATCAGCAATGTGGTGTTGAGGTAGCATGGTGTGATGCATCTATTGTCATGGGTGTCATTTACAATATTGGTCCCTCCACATACCAAATAAAATAACTGAATTTTGTTGCAATAGTACTCTATCTGTGAGAGGTTTATGGAAATACTTTGAAATAAATTAAATTGACTACAGTACAGTCATTTTCTTGTAAACAAAAACGTCAGAATGTGCACAGAGAAGAATGTGCGTGAAAAAGGACTAAGTTATATTTAAGTGCGCGCATCTCAAGTCAGAATCGGCCGCTATCAGCTTTGGGCGAAAGGCCTTACACTTAAAAAATGTTTTATCATCCACTTTATAATAAAGCCCATACACTGACTATATGCAGTACACTTCAGGTGTTTGAGGATGCTTTTCCAACCTTCTCTCAACTAGACTCTTCCCATAAACGTGCGAGCTGAGACCACTCACCGATTTTGGATTACATACTTCCAGCTCTCGCTTGCTACCTACTGCCACTCAAAACAGCTTGATGCCATTTGCGCTGATCTACTCCTGCCTTGGCCCAGACACGCAGATTCATGCCTGTGCCAGTCTCCCCATCTCCTCCTTGCGAAAATGTCCAAATCACAAACACTCCCCACATCCCGCTGTCAAACTTCATTGCCAAATCGCCATCATTATGTCTAAGTACTTACTCTTGCTTCAAGCACGCTCTGTGTGTTGTAACGTCTAATACGCACACAATGTAATTTCCCATAAATCCTGCTAGGACGCACGATAGAAAACTGTCTGGACACTGTGTTTTGATTGGCGTGGATCTTGGTGTTTCGGTATTGACGTCAAATACTGGTGCTCCCAATTTATAAAAGTTAGGAGCACAACAAAATTTAGGAGCACCAGAAAATATTTGTTATTTTATTGATTGAGATATGCAGGGTGACTGACGTTTGTGGTGATGAATCTTGCCCTGGAGGCAGAACTGAGCAATTTCTGCTAGATGGGCCAGCTGCAAAGTAAAAATGTACTATATCAAAGAAATAGTTGAAAACAAACATTTGCTTTTTGGTCTTAACTAAAGGTTAGGCATTAGGGTTAGCAGTGTGATTAAGGTTAGCGTTAATGTCACGCCTTGGTCTTAGTATTTTGTGTTTTCGTTATATTATTTGGTCAGGCCAGGGTGTGACATGGGTTTATGTTGTTGTATTTCATATTGGGGTTTTGTATTATTGGGATTGCGGTTGAGTAGGGGTGTTGTATAGGCTTGGCTGCCTGAGGCGGTTCTCAATCAGAGTCAGGTGATTCTTGTTGTCTCTGATGGGGAACCGTATTTAGGTAGCCTGGGTTTCACTGTGTAATTCGTGGGTGATTGTTCCTGTCTCTGTGTAGTGCTCACCAGATAGGCTGTAATTAGGTTTCACGTTCCGTTTGTTGTTTTGTATTTGTATAGTTATTTAATGTATCACTTTTTTCATTAAAGTCATGAGTAACCACCACGCTGCATTTCGGTCCGACTCTCTTTCTACAAACGAAGAACGCCGTTACACCTAAACCCACCCGTACCGTGGATATAACCTCAGGGATTGCCGGTTATGGGTAAACTCGTGTATCACTAGTGTGTGTGTGTGTTTTCAATCATACTCTCATAATGAATGTCAACGTAGACGGTCTAAGCCATTTTCCCCCTCAACAAACATTGTGTGTGGTGTGTGTGTGTAGTCATACTCAGCACAGTGATGTCTGCATAGGCCTCCTGTGGGGGGTCCGTGTAGAGCTGGCACACGTATCTCCCCTCATCCGACAGGCTCACATTGGATAGAGACACCCGCAGCTCATTGTCTGAGAAGTTGACCAGCTGGAAGCGAGCATCTTTCAGGGCTGGGGATCAAAGAAGGAAAGATAGGGAGAGAAAAAGTAAGGGAGTTAAGGGGGGGTCAAAAGAGGGTACCATTGTCATTGTCCATGGCAGTGTTTCCCAACTCCAGTCAATGAGTACCCCCAACAGTACACATTTTTGTTGTTGTCCCTCACAAACTCACCTGATTCAACTCATTGAGCGCTTGATGATTAATTGACAAGTTGAGTCATGTGTGCTTGTCCAGGGCTACAACAAAAAAGTACTTGAGGATTGGAGAAACACATGTGAGAGTATTCATATGTATATTTGAGTTTAGTTCCAGGAGTTAGATTATGAGTTAGTCTACAGTCATGTGTAGGGATCGATTGAAGGTCAATGTAAAATTCAAATCTCCTTACCATTATATAAACTCAGCAAAAAAAGAAAAGTCCTCTCACTGTCAACTGCATTTATTTTCAGCAAACTTAACATGTGTAAAAACTTGTATGAACATAACAAGATTCAACAACTGAGACATAAACTGTTCCACAGACATGTGACTAACAGAAATGGAACAAAGGGGGGGTCAAAATCAAAAGTAACAGTCAGTATCTGGTGTGGCCACCAGCTGCATTAAGTACTACAGTGCATCTCCTCCTCACAGACTGCACCAGATTTGCCAGTTCTTGCTGTGAGATGTTACCCCACTCTTCCACCAAGGCACCTGCAAGTTCTCAGACATTTCTGGGTGGAATGGCCCTAGCCCTCACCCTCCGATCCAACAAGTCTCAGACGTGCTCAATGGGATTGAGATCTGGGCTCTTCGCTGGCCATGGCAGAACACTGACTTTCCTGTCTTGCAGGAAATCACGCACAGAACGAGCAGTATGGCAGGTGGCATTGTCATGCTGGAGGGTCATGTCAGGATGAGCCTGCAGGAAGGGTACCACATGAGGGAGGAGGATGTCTTCCCTGTAACGCACAGCGTTGAGATTGCCTGCAATGACAACAAGCGGACCGAGTTTTGAAATAAGTGGAATTAGAGTATGATAGCTCAGGAGATGGAGAAAACACCTGTCACCGGATTACATCTTCAAACTAAGGGCAACCATGGCATCCGTGACAGAGGGAGAAGTGTCCATCCATGTATACGGGTAAGAGTCTAGCTAGCTACATTTTCAGATATTACACGTTTTTTAATTTAGTCAGAAAGTTGTTTTCATTTCAAGTTAGTGTACTGTTAGCTAGCAAGCTAACGTTAGCTGGCTGGCTCGCTAGCCAACGTTACGTTTATGATCTGTGTAGTAATATTATTCATATCTCAGAGCCATTTGCTTTGCTAGTTATAACCTAATGTTAGCTGTCTAACATTGAACCTGGTTGGTTAGCTACCTACAGATTCATGCAGGATAGTCACGTCATGAGTTGGGATTAT
Source organism: Oncorhynchus keta (assembly GCF_023373465.1). NCBI lineage: Eukaryota > Metazoa > Chordata > Actinopteri > Salmoniformes > Salmonidae > Oncorhynchus > Oncorhynchus keta. The sequence goes on from NC_068431.1 coordinate 25,952,934, forward strand.
GGTTCATTGTTAAGATAGCTAGCTACATGTCTTAACAAAAGACTCCACTACGCAAGTATCCATTTCAATAAAACACCATTTTAAATGTTATTACATAGGACCGAATCGAGCCCATCATTCACATATTGGGGAAAAAACACTTGTGGTATGTTGTTTTCCTGACCTTTTTCCAACAGGAAAGGTGGAAGGCTTGATGTCAGAGTAAAGAACAGCTTGCTTACTGTCTGTTGACCCCAGAGTTCAGAGTATATTTTACATTTGCTTTGGAAGAGTGAGGTGCGTGCTCTATCTGGGAGTATTGCACATACCTTAAAATGTTCTCTTGAGTTTAGCAAACTTAAAGAACACAACGAATCTCCTCAGGTGAATCTTAAGTATTCTTGGTAACATGCGCAGAACTAAAGAATACTGGTATGGTCGACATTCTGAGGTCATGTGTATGCTTTGACACTTTGGAGCACCATCATAGATTGTGACTTTAAACTGTGCTGAATACAGCTGGGAAAAACTCATAGCTCGCATGCCAAGACCAGTGCTCTACGGGCTGTGAGGGAACGGCACCTCAGTACCTCAGGCTCTGTACACCCAAACCAGCTTTGTTCGATACTTGATGCCAGGTGAGCTTTGTTTAATGCACCCTAAAACAGTCTCTCGCCATTTATCATAATTTCCTTTCTTTGTTGAAATTCATCTGATCTTTGAGAACATTTGAATCCTAAGCAACTTCCCTACAAATTTCTTGAAGTACAATAGCCCAATAAAGCTACTATAGTAGGTCAAAGCTGTGTGCTGGAAAACCTTGGTAGAGCATGGGTGAAATAGGCATTGTGGGGCTCATGTGAATTTCCTTTCTTTTCTCACTTAACATTTTTTTTTGTTTCTAATTAAAACAGGAATATGTGGTGACACACACACGCAGAATAATGAGCAATCCATTAGGGAGTTGTTTTGCCTGGCAAACTGGTTGTCATAATGTATGATTTGAATCCCAATGTCTGGTTCAGATGCACCCTAAAAAGTCTCTCGCCCCCATTCATCACCTCTGACAGATCAACAGCAGCCATTTACTGCTCTCTGTGAATTTCCTTTCTTTTCTCTTAAATTTTTTTGTTTTTTAAAACAGGAATATGTGGTCACGCAGAATAATGAGCAATCCATTAGGGAGCAGCAATGTCCAGTTCAAAGGAGCAAAAGCAACAAGAAAAAAGAGGTAGTATTAATACATAACTACATAGATGGAAACAAATAACTAAATGAAGAAATCATCTGGGATTATTACAGTTTGCGGCGGCGAACACATGAAAGCCAGGATTGTGATAGTGATGGGGGGGTGAAGCTGATTGTTCTGGGTTCCAGCTGGTTAGCCGTGCTCTTTCGCTTTTATGCAAAAAGAGAGAAAGCAAGAGAGCGAGTGAGTAAGGGTAAAAAGAGGAAGAGAGAAAGAAAGGCTGTCAGCCTTCTCTCTGGTTCTGCTGCTGTGGAGGGAGTGGAGAAGCAAAGAAACATAGAGCGTGGCTCCATCTCCGCTGCCATCCACCCCTTTTCCTTGAGTTAACCCTCTCGACATTCCCGACCACCCCACCCCCCCTCCCAGCACCTCGGAGTAGCCACGTGCCCCATCATCAGAAGACCCCATCTCGATTCCACTCGTCTCCCCTTACTCCCACAAAGACAAGCCACATGGTGCAAAAGGAGAAGGGGTTAAACATGTTGCCGTGCCAACTCATCGCTAATGTCTGGAATATCAGAAGAGAACGACGAACAGAATAGCTAACAAGTGTGTGAATTCAGAGTAAGTCACAAATGAGTCAAAGGAGAGCTCTATTTTTAGCATGTGGACTCAAGATTGAAGTCCAATCAAAACATTACTCCTCAACATTCAACTATATTTTGCAAAGCTGGTGTCCCAACTTCTTAACTCAATTACTTTAATTATTAAGTTACTTACTTATGCTACTTTTCAACGCTAACCACTAACTTTGGTGCCAGTAGTCATTATGCTTGGCTCCTCTGTTAGCAGTGGATGAACACAACAGAGGCTAACGTTACACACAGATCATGTGTGACTAATTAAAGTGGCTGACTTGAAAGCAGGGTTAGGCCTGTCAGTGCAAGGGGCAGCCTGACACTAATGATTAAATTAAATGTATTGATTTGAAGAATGTGCTGGGATTAAAACACTCCAATGCGAGGCATCACGGGCTAAACTGCTGGTAATCTGTTGTGAGACTCGGCGTTAGGTGGACACCAATAGGAATGATTAAAGCATTATGTCAACACCGATAATGTTCATAATGGCACTAAAGTCTGGTGTACTGTGGGTATTTGAAAAATGGCCTCCAGTCCATTGTGGTATACTGTATGCTCAATGCATACCTTGCATACATTGCCTGCTATATCTTGTTGTTGTGTTAATATACTGTAAGTGTATATCTCCACTACATGACCAAAAGTATGTGGGCACCTGCTCGTCAAACATCACATTCCAAAATCATGGGCATTAATATGGAGTTTGTCCCCCTTTTACTGCTATAACAGCCTCCACTCTTCTGGGGAAGGCTTTCCACCAGATGTTGCAACATTGCTGCAGGGAGTTGCTTCCATTCAGCCAGAAGAGCATAAGTGAGGTTGGGCACTGATTTTGGGTGATTAGGCCTGGCTCGCAGTCGGCATTAACAATTCACCCCAAAGGCGTTCAATGGGGTTGAGGTCAGGGCTCTGTGCAGGCAAGTCCAGTTCTTCCACACCGATCTCGACAAACCATTTCTGTATGGACCTCGCTTTTTGTACAGGGCATTGTCATGCTGAAACAGTAAAGGTCCTTCCCCAAACTGTTGCCACAAAGTTGGAAGCACAGAATCGCCTAGAATGTGCCTAGAATCACTGGCACTAAGTGAAAAACAGCCTCAGACCATTATTCCTCCTCCACCAAACTTGTGTTGCAACCGAGGGCAGATTATTTTTAGGGCGCTATGCGTTTCAACACTCGCCGGTCCCGTTTTGTGAGCTTGTGTGGCCTACCACCTCGCGGCTGAGCCGTTGTTGCTCCTAGATGTTTCACTTCACAATAGCATCACTTACAGTTGACCGGGGCAGCTTTAGCAGGGAAGAAATTTGACAAACTGACTTGATAGATGAAAGTCACAGAGCTCTTCAGTTAGGCCATTCTAATGCCAGTGTTTGTCTATGGAGATTGCATGGCTGTATGCTCAATTTTATATACCTGTTAGCAACAAGTGTAGCTGAAATAGCCGAATCCACTAATTTGAAGGGGTGTCCACATACTTTTATATATATAGTGTATATCAACAACACAAATGTGGTTTGGGCAAAAAAAAACAGACAGAATTGGAGGTGGCGAGAAACTGAATACTGATCCATTTTTTGGAGTGAAAAACAGCATTAGGGCTTGACGACATCAGCTGTGTCCAACAAGGAACATGGCCCTGCTTTAGCGCAGTGGTGCTGGTCCTCGACACAAGCGTGGTCATGTGAGGACTCAACAGCGGCCCGCCATGCCCCAGGAGGTTGTCCCCCATGACGACACAACAACGGCGCCCGCTCGCAGCATCCAGCTCACTGTGGGGGAGCCCAGGATTGGACGCGCAGCAGTGATGTCCAATGGGGTGAGTTTCAGGGAAAACAAAGGCACTAGTAGTAGAAAGCAATTCCACTCAAGAAAACAAACTGAATATGTCTTTCAATGTTGATTTTGTTCTTTCAATTCCTTTAGTTTGGCATAGCCTTTCTCAGGTAATCAGTGGAGACTCCTGAGGGGAGTTTGGCTCATAATAGTGACTGGAACGGAGCAAATTGAATGGCATCAAACATATTGCTTGATGTATTTGATACCATTCCACTGATTCCACTCCAGCCATTATCACGTGCCTGTCCTCCCAATTAAGGTGCCACAAACCTCCTATGCAGGTAATGCCTTTTTTGGAAGGTACAAACACAAGGAAAGACAAAATTGGGCAAGAAAATGCAGTGACCATGGAGAGACCTCTGAGGCAACAAACACTTAAACAAAACGTGGGAATAAGATTCACAGTGGCTAGGAACAGGGACAAAAACAGCCACAAAGAAGAAAAAGAATGGAGGAGCGCCATGCACGTCTCAAAACACAGCAGTATCCTATTCCTGCTCATTTATACTTGAATATAGTAGCTATAGGGGTTTCAAAATGAGCTCATTTATTTGTTTTAACAGCCACACAAGGCAGAGAATTTGATAAATATTTGTACTTCATCCATTTCATTTCCGGGATGTATATGTTTCATTTCCATGATGATCTTGAATTAGATTGTAAAAACTAAAGTCCATCTTCTTCATACAGCCTCTCTACAACCAAACAAACTGCCTTTCTATGAAAATAAAGGCTTTCTTTAAATCTTATTCACAGATTCACATAGCGAGCTATAGTATTAAAAAAACATACCTCAATACAGCTATTTTGTTAATAATATCGTATCAGAAGGCCCCAAGTTATCTCACAAATCAAGTGATCTTACTTATGTTTAAAATAATATGAAATAATAAAACAGATAACTTTACTTTCAAGATGTCTAATTCATTTTCCTGAGTCAGATCAAAGTGGACAATGGACTTTTTTTTTCTCCACTCAACTCCATTTGAGGGGTGGACAGTCGCCTAAAGTGGTGTTGAATATACATTGCTTATTTTCGTGTTATCGCAAATAGCCTAAGGTCAGTTCGGCACCATCGAGGAAACGGGTGATGGGGGACAAAAGACTGCACAAACACACACGGCCATATCCATAGAGTCCTGGCAATCTCTGCATTGAAATGAAGCTGACTTTAAACACAAAAGGGGGGGGGAATAAACTGCAATTCAGAGCAGAGCAAAAAAATAAAGATGAGATAAACAAAAGTTTTATGGCTGCAATGGGTTATTATTTTCTTCCATCTTTCTCCCTCTCCATATCTCAGTTGTGTTGTTTCTCCCTGGTTTCATTGAGATGAGCTTCTGGCTTCTTCTTAAGTGGCGGCAATCAATTCTGATTAGCAGGCCTGGCTACTTTTTGAGAGGAGCCCATCAAAGTTTTATTAAGGAGTGAGAGAGGGAAAGGGTAGGTGGGTGAGGTGAATTTGGCTCTTCACACAGACTCCACTCCCACCACACACATGCACACACGATACACACACACACATGGAAAAGGGATTTGTGGCGCCCAACCATCTTCTTGCCCTTTAGCTGGCTCCATGCTGTTTTCGTCATCTCACTTTTAAACGTTGCCGGAGAGAGACACCTTTTAATGATAAGGAGAGCGGCAGAGAGATTAGAGGGTGACCTTTTTGGCTCAGCGGCTGTGGACCTGTTAATGACGAGGTCAGTGCTTTGAAAACACAGAGGATATGGAGGTGACGTCCTCATTAAGAGATTGGGAGCTGGTGGTGGTAAAGGTAAGGTAAAGGTGTCCTTTGGTAATGCACAGGCTACTTTCAGACAGGTACCGTCCGGGGCCAAGCGGAATCCTTACACACGTGGTCTCTGGTCTTCAAAAGGACTGGCGTCCACCCACTACACAGGTTTCAAGTGTCTGCCTCTTCACTCTGAGTGCCAGTGCAAAAGTGTGTGTGTGTGTGTGTATTTGAAGGAGCATGAAAACATGTGTGTGTGCTCACTTTGTGTGCAGAGGACCACGCTGGGGAGGAGCCCTCATCCACACCCGGCTCCAACCGCTCCCTTGAAGTGGGGTCACATTAATTTCAGATGCGATGGAGAAACATGCTACCGCTGAGCTTTTCCGCAACTAGGATGTCAATGTCAAAGCTCTCTCCTCTATCTCCCTCCTTTTTTCCCCAATATGGATTTCAGTTGGAGCGGCCCAATATGATATTCAGGGAGGCTGGTAGAAGAGCCAAGATATAATTAAGAAGTGCAGCTGCAGTGAAATGCCCGAATGTTCTCTGGAAAAGATCACAAGAGATCAAGGCGCCCCGTCGGAAGAAGAGATGCCCTTGACAGCCAGCTGTGGGCTTGGTATTTGGTGCCCCAGCGAAACAGAAAAACACGAGGCACGATTTATGTATGCCAGGGGGATCCTGAGGACCTGGCTGTGTGGCTGTGTATATGTGTGTGAAAGAGAGTGTGGGTGAGTGAGGAAGAGTTTGTGGTGGTAGGATGGGAGGGAGGGACAGAACGTTGTATCCATCAAAGACAGATGGGAGCCCTTCTGATGTGGCTGCTTCTCTGTGTGTGTGTGGTGTGTGTGTGTGTGTGTGTATGTGTGTGTGTATGTGTGTGCGTGCTCACGCCTCATCTCTGAAGAAGGAGGACAGAAGGAGGACAGAAGGAGGACTTGAGGACTTACTGCAAAAGTGTGCGACCATTAGGGCTATACTTTATGCTTGTGTGTGTGTGGGCATATTTAGTATTTTCCAACCAGTGGAAAGTACTAATAACATCTGTAAGTCTGAAGTGGACCAAAATATTATTGTAGAGTTGATGTGAAAGTATGTGTATGTCCGTCTGTGTAGAACTAGTAGGCCAATCTATTTTTAAGGTGTGTGTATGTATAAGTTTGTGTCCGTGTGTATGCCAGCCTCTGTGTGTGTGTGTGTGTGTGTGTGTGTGTGTGTGTGTGTGTGTGTGTGTGTGTGTGTGTGTGTGTGTGTGTGTGTGTGTGTGGTACTCACGTCGGACGTCTCTGAAGTAGATGGTCTGTCTGTTGGGGTTGAGGAGCTGGATGACAGAATCGTCGTTGTTCTTCACCCTGCAGCTGATGACGGCCACGTCACCCTCCATCACCTCCACATTGTCTGTCACCAGGTTCTGACTCTGGACTGGAAGGCACAGACAGACACACAGTAGTCATTACAACTGCCAGGCTGTGTGCAGTATAGTTTTTCACACCACTGAGCTGAACCGAGCCAAGCCAAGCTGTACTCAGCCTGGTTACACATCCACCATAGTTGCAGTAACTGTGCTGAAATGGTATGAAAATATCATATCTGAGCGAGCACAATTTGGTTTGCAAACATGTGATCCCAAGTATGGAATGAATTCCGGTGGTACTACCATTTGCCAATACTTGTAAGAGATCAATGCCAACATGATATGTATCCCAAGTTATAATTCAAAATAAGCCCTTCAGTCCATAACAACCGCAAGGAAGAGTGGGGATATTTTTTTTTTTTACCAACTGGGGAAATTGTGTTGGGACCCACAAGGTCAAATGCTACTTGTAGAGGGTTTAGGGTTACGGTTAGAATTAGTGTTATAATTAAGTTTAGGGTTAGGAGCTAGGGTTAGTTTTAGGGTTAAGGTTAGGAACCAAGGTTAGGTTTTATGGTTAAGGTTAGGGTAAGAGTACAGGTTAGTTTTAAGGGTTAGGGAAAATAGGATTTCGAATCGGACTGAATTGTGTGTCCCCACAAGGTTAGCTGTACAGGACTGTGTGTGTGTGTGAATGTGTGCTTTATGAGCGAGCTGGTAAAGGTTGCTCCTGATGCCTGACCTTGTGGGTGACGGCAGACCCTATCACGGGGCAATGGAAGACTTCATACATGGATTTTAGCTACTTCATTAAAGTCAGGAGAGAGATTTTAGATTTTCTCCAAGATTAATCTCTTGCCTCCTTGATGCGTATCTTAAATAAAAAAATATTATACAGTTGAAGTTTGCGTACACTTAGGTTGGAGTCATTAAAACTAATTTTTCAACCACTCCACAAATTTCTTGTTGACAAACTAATTTTGGCAAGTCGGTTAGGACACCTTCTTTGTGCATGACACAAGTTCTTTTTCCAACAATTGTTTACAGACAGATTATTTCACTTATAATTCACTGTATCACAATTCCAGTGGGTCAGAAGTTTACATACACTATGTTGACTGTGTCTTTAAACAGCTTGGAAAATTCCAGAAAATGATGTCATGGCTTTAAAAGCTTCTGATAGGCTAATTGACATAATTTGAGTCAATTGGAGGTGTACCTGTGGATGTATTCCAAGGCCTACCTTCAAACTTAGTGCCTCTTGCTTGACATCATGGGAAAATCAAAAGAATTCATCCTTGGGAGCAATTTCCAAACGCCTGAAGATACCATGTTCATCTGTACAAACAACAGTACGCAGGTATAAACACCATGGGACCAAGCAGCCATCATACCGCTCAGGAAGGAGATGCGTTCTGTCTCCTACAGATTAACGTACTTTGGTGCGAAAAGTGCAAATCAATTCCAGAACAACAGCAAAGGACCGTGTGAAGATACTGGAGGAAACGGGTACAAAAGCATCTATATCCACAGTAAAATTTGTCCTATATCGACATAACCTGAAAAGCCGCTCAGCAAGGAAGAAGCCACTGCTCCAAAACTGACATAAAAAAAGCCAGACTACGGTTTGCAACCGCACATGGGGACAAAGATCGTACATTTTGGAGAAATGTTCTCTGGTCTGATGAAACAAAAATAGAACTCTTTGGCCATAATGACCATTGTTATGTTTGGGGAAAAAAAGGGGAACGCTTGCAAGCTGAAGAACCCAACCAAAGAAATAAAAGCTTAAATAAAGAATCATCTCTACTATTATTCTGACATTTCACATTCTTAAAATGAAGTGGTGACCCTAACCGACCTAAGACAGGGACTTTTGACTAGGATTAAATGTCAGGAATTGTGAAAAACAGTTTAAATGTATTTGGCTAAGGTATATGTAAACCTCCGACTTCAACTGTATATGTATTGTTCCCTAGCCGAGTAGTTAATAGGAGGAGCATGATTGGACTGTGACATGCGCGGTGGGGCAACCTGCAAATGTCCATGCCTCAGTTGACATGCACCTCTAAACATCCCTGTCATTTAAAGAGGATGGGGAAGAACGCAATCGCCTCCTCAAATGTCGACAGATAAGGACAGACAGCTTAACAAACAGGATTTAAAATAAGCCTTCCTAACAATACCTCGATACCCCAAACAGCCCTGAAAACAAATGAACCATATGAGAACAAGCCACACTCCCCAATTGTAAGAAGTGAATTCAGCCTACTTTTCAATAAGGAGGGCCGTTATTGGATATATGCTAATATGCTATGCTAAAATACTTGGCCAATATGCTAATATACTTGGCTCGAATTATATGCTAATATGCTAGGCTCATAAATGCTAACATGTTAGGCGCATATGATATGCTAATAGGTTTATACGATATGCTAATATGCTAAACTAGTACAGTGGGTATCGCCATGGTGATGCGGCTAAATGTAGTCTCTTCTATGTTGGGCTAGGAGTTTAAAACCTGGGTAGTGTTCATTTGGTTAATTGTTCTTCCACTGGTAAACAAACACTAAAACACAAATTGTAAGGGGGAATACTTACGAGGGAACGCGCTCATTAACGACAACATCAAACGTGCAAAGATGTCATCCAGAAAATGTCAATCTTATCGAGTCACTACCAACAGCTACATTAGTATAATCTGGTATAATGTTGATAAAATCATAGTACCAATGGCTCTTATTATGGTTCCTTATTTAGGAAATGTAATTAGATCAAATGAAATAAGTAAATCAAATGAGAATATCAGCAGGTGGTTACCAAACAAAAAGAGATGACACTGCAACACAAATAGTTATGATAAAACTAAATATCTCATGTCAGAAACTCCATTCAAAAACTACAACTCAGAAAACCATGTCACATGCCTTAAGTGCCCAGATTTTTTGATCAATCATTCTCAAAATATCAAATAGTCTCAATCTGCACGTGCCTTGGCAACTCCTCTAACTATCCTTGTGTGCATCTCCTAACACACATGTTTGGCACAACAACGAACCAATCTAGTAGAGAGAGTTGGATAAATCACATAGCCTTGTCTACAGCTGGGACCGAGCTACAGCTCAACATACAGTACCAGTCAAAAGTTTGGACACACCTACTCATTCGAGGGTTTTTCTTTACTTTTACTATTTTCTACATTGTAGAATAATAGTGAAGACATCAAAACTATGAAATAACACACATGGAATAATGTAGTAACCTACTTTTTTAAAACATATTTTAGATTCTTCAAAGTTGCCACCCTTTGCCTTGATGACAGCTTGCATACTCTTGGCATTCTCTCAACAAGCTTCATGAGGAATGCTTTTCCAACAGCCTTGAAGGACTCCCAAAATATGCTGAGCATTTGGCTGCTTTTCCTTCACTCTGTGGTCAAACTCATCCCAAACCATCTCAATTGGGTTGGGTTGAGGCTGGGTGATTGTGGAGGCCAGGTCATCTGATGCAGCACTCCGTCACTCTCCTTCTTGGTCCAATAGCCCTTACACAGCCTGGAGGTGTATTGGGTCATTGTCCTGTTGCAAAACCAATGATAGTCCCACTAAATTCAATAAGATGGGATGGCTTATAACTGCAGAATGCTGTGGCAGCCATGCTGGTTAAGTTTGCCTTGAAATCACAGACAGTATCACCAGCAAAGCACCATAACACCTCATCGTGGTGGGAACCACACATTCCGTTCACCTACTCTGCATCTCACAAAGACACGGTGGTTGTAACCAAAAATCTCAAATTTGGACAGATTGCCACCGGTCTAATGTCCATTGCTTGGCCCAAGCAAGTCTCTTCATCATATTGGTGTCCATTAGTAGTGGTTTCTTTGCAGCAATTCTACAATGAAGGCCTGATTCACACAGTCTCCTCTAAACAGTTGCTGTTGAGATGAGTCTGTTATTTGAACTCTGTCAGGTGCAATCTGAGGTGCAGTTAATTGCCGATTTCTGAAGCTGGTAACTCTAATGTACTGGCTCCAAGATGGCATAGCAGTCAGACGTCTTTTGTCCTCATCTTGTTGTGTCCCGTATATATATTAAAAAAAATATATATAAAAAGGTATGCGAAGAAAGTTTTTTATATATATTTTTTATTTTCCATAAACTCATCTTCAAAACACTGTCCTACAACCCGCCTCACCAATTTATATTATATATATACTGCGATTGATTTTCACTTTTCGCACCACAGTACGTTCATCAGTCACCAAGATGGCATAGCAGTCAGACATCTATATATATATATTTACAACTTTCTTTGTTTATATATATATTTTATTTTCCATAAACTCATCTTCAAAACACTGTCCTACAACCCACCTCACCAATTTATATTTAAAAAAAATAAAGTATTATTTACCTCAAATCTGTAATCCTCCATAGAAGCTAACCAGAAGCTAGCCAGAAGCTAATCCAGAAGCTAGCCTGAAGCTAACCAGAAGCTAATCAGAAGCTAGTTAGCTTCTTTACTGGCAAATCGTTAGTATTCAGCTAACCACGGTTTGTGGTCATCAGCTATCCTTTAGCTCGAAAATCTATCGGCAGTTTTGTACGGCGCGGTGCGGCTCGAACCGGAACATACCGGACCTATTTTTTTCCGGATTTCAACAGCTAACTCTGGACATTTATACCTGGATCTCGCAGCTAGCTAGCTGCTATCCGTGTGACTATCGGCTTACATAGATTCCGGAGCAAACATCAATTATTCCGGAGCTAGCCAGCTGAAGAGTTCCATCAGTCACTCCTGGGCTACAATCACCTATCCGGACCTGTTTTACTGCTAACGCGGAGCCCCACCGGGCCTTCACAACTGGACGACCGACGTTATCTACCCGAGGGAGTTATCCGGCTGGCTCCTCCGTCGCGACGTTACCTGAAAGCCCTGCGGTCAGCTAATCGTTAGCTGTCTTAGCGGCTGCTCTCTGAATAGACCTATCGGACTATTTTATTTATTTTTTTCCCTTGGGCCTCTATAACTATATCTATTGTTTTTTTTGCCGTCATTTGATTGATCCCCTCTACCACATGGAACCCCACTAATCCTACCGACGGAAATGCAAGAGGTGGCTAAAAACAGACCTCCATCCTATGCTAGCTTGCTACCGATGGCCCGGCTAGCTGTCTGAATCGCCGTGACCCCAACCAACCTCACTACTCACTGGATCCTTTGGATCACTCGACTAAGCATGCCTCTCCTTAATGTCAATATGCCTTGTCCATTGCTGTTCTGGTTAGTGTTTATTGGCTTATTTCACCACAGAGCCTCTAGTGTTGCTCACTATACCTTATCCAACCTATTAGTTCCACCAACCACACATGCAATGACATCTCCTGGTTTCAATGATGTTTCTAGAGACAATATCTCTGTCATCATCACTCAATACCTAGGTTTACCTCCACTGTATTCACATCCTACCATACCTTTGTCTGTACATTATACCTTGAAGCTATTTTATCGAATCCTGGCTTAGGAAGACCACCAAAAATTCTGAAATTCTCATCCCAAACTACAACATTTTCAGACGAGATAGACCTGCCAAAGGGGGCGGTGTTGCAATCTACTGCAAAGATAGCCTGCAGAGTTCTGTCCTACTATCCAGGTCTGCACCCAAACAATTTGAACTTCTACTTTTAAAAATCCACCTCTCTAAAAACAAGTCTCTCACCGTTGCCGCCTGCTATAGACCACCCTCTGCCCCCAGCTGTGCTCTGGACACCATATGTGAACTGATTGCCCCCCATCTATCTTCAGAGCTCGTGCTGCTAGGCGACCTAAACTGGAACATGCTTAACACCCCAGCCATCCTACAATCTAAGCTTGATGCCCTCAATCTCACACAAATGATCAATGAACCTACCAGGTACCTCCCCAAAGCCTTAAACAAGGGCACCCTCATAGATATCATCCTAACCAACTTGCCCTCTAAATACACCTCTGCTGTCTTCAACCAAGATCTCAGCGATCACTGCCTCATTGTCTGCATCCGTAATGGGTCAGCGGTCAAACGACCTCCACTCATCACTGTCAAACGCTCCCTGAAACACTTCAGCGAGCAGGCCTTTCTAATCGACCTGGCCGGGGTATCCTGGAAGGATACTGATCTCATCCCGTCAGTAGAGGATGCCAGGTAATTTTTTTTAAATGCCTTCCTAACCATCTTAAATAAGCATGACCCATTCAAGAAATTTAGAACCAGGAACAGATATAGCCCTTGGTTCTCCCCAGACCTGACTGCCCTTAACCAACACAAAAACATCATATGTCGTTCTGCATTAGCATCGAACAGCCCCCGTGATATGCAGCTGTTCAGGGAAGCTAGAAACAATTATACACAGGCAGTTAGAAAAGCCAAGGCTAGCTTTTTAAAGCAGAAATTCGCTTCCTGCAACACTAACTCAAAAAAGTTCCCGGGACACTGTAAAGTCCATGGAGAATAAGAACACCTCCTCTCAGCTGCCCACTGCACTGAAGATAGGAAACACTATAATTGAGAATTTCAATAAGCATTTTTCTACGGCTGGCCATGCTTTCCACCTGGCTACTCCTACCCCGGTCAACAGCACTGCACCCCGCACAGCAACTCGCCCAAGCCTTCCCCATTTCTCCTTCTCCCAAATCCAGTCAGCTGATGTTCTGAAAGAGCTGCAAAATATGGACCCCTACAAATCAGCCGGGCTAGACAATCTGGACCCTTTCTTTCTAAAAATGATCTGCTGAAATGGTCTATTACTAGCCTGTTCAACCTCTCTTTCGTGAGATTCCCAAAGATTGGAAAGCAGCTGCGGTCATCCCCCTCTTCAAAGGGGGGGGGACACTCTTGACCCAAACTGCTACAGACCTATATCTATCCTACCCTGCCTTTCTAAGGTCTTTAAAAGCCAAGTCAACAAACAGATTACCGACCATTTCGAATCTCACCATACCTTCTCTGCTATGCAACCTGGTTTCAGAGCTGGTCATGGGTGCACCTCAACCATGCTCAAGGTCCTAAACTATTCATTGATCTGGCCAAGGCTTTCGACTCTGTCAATCACCACATCCTCATCGGCAGACTCGACAGCCTTGGTTTCTCAAATGATTGCCTCATCTGGTTCACCAACTACTTCTCTGATTAGAGCTCAGTGTGTCAAATCGGAGGGTCTGCTGTCCGGACCTCTGGCAGTCTCTATGGGGGTGCCACAGGGTTCAATTCTTGGACCGACTCTCTTCTCTGGAAACATCAATGATGTCGCTCTTGCGGCTGGTGAGTCTCTGAGCCACCTCTACGCAGACGACACCATTCTGTATTCTTCTGGCCCTTCTTTGGACACTGTGTTAACAACCCTTCAGGCAAGCTTCAATGCCATACAACTCTCCTTCCCTGGCCTCCAACTGCTCTTAAATATAAGGAAAACTAAATGCATGCTCTTCAACCGATCGCTGCCTGCACCTGCCCGTCTGTCCAACATCACTACTCTGGACGGCTCTGACTTAGAATACGTGGACAACTACAAATACCATGGTGTCTGGTTAGACTGTAAACTCTCCTTCCAGACCCACATCAAACATCTCCGATCCAAAGTTAAATCTAGAATTGGCATCCTTCACTCATGCTGCCAAACATACACTTGTAAAACTGACCATCCTACCAATCCTCGACTTCGGCGATGTCATTTACAAAATAGCCTCCAATACCCCACTCAAATTGGAAGCAGTCTATCACAGTGCAATCTGTTTTGTCACCAAAGCCCCATATACTACCCACCATTGCGACCTGTATGCTCTCGTTGGCTGGCCCTCGCTTCATACTTGTCGCCAAACCCACTGGCTCGATGTCATCTATAAGACCCTGCTAGGTAAAGTCCCCCCTTATCTCAGCTCGCTGGTCACCATAGCATCACCCACCTGTAGCACGCACTCCAGCAGATATATCTCTCTGGTCACCCCCAAAACCTCTCCTTCCAGTTCTCTGCTGCCAATGACTGGAACGAACTACACAAATCTCTGAAACTGGAAACACTTATCTCCCTCACTAGCTTTAAGCACCAACTGTCAGAGCAGCTAACAGATTACTGCACATGTACATAGCCCACCTATAATTTAGCACAAACAACTACCTCTTTCCCTACTGTATTTATTTTATTTATTTATTTATTTTGCTCCTTTGCACCCCATTATTTTATTTCTACTTTGCACATTCTTCTACTGCAAATCTACCATTCCAGTGTTTTACTTGCTGTATTGTATTTACTTTGCCACCATGGCCTTTTTTTGCCTTTACCTCCCTTATCTCACCTCATTTGCTCACATCGTATATAAACTTGTTTATACTGTATTATTGACTGTATTTTTTTTTTTACTCCATGTGTAACTCTGTGTCGTTGTATCTGTCAAACTGCTTTGCTTTATCTTGGCCAGGTCGCAATTGTAAATGAGAACTTGTTCTCAACTTGCCTACCTGGTTAAATAAAGGTGTAATAAAAAATAAATAAATAATGAACTTATCCTCTGCTGGGTCTCATCATAGCGCTTGATGGTTTTTGCGACTGCACTTCAGGAAACTTTCAAAGTTCTTGACATTTTCCAGATTGACTGACTTTCATGTCTTAAAGTACTGGTGGATTGTCATTTCTCTTTGCTTATTTCAGCTGTTCATGATGTAATATGGACTTGGTATTTACCAAAAATATGTTGAAAAACATCCCCACAGTAGGATGCTGCCAGCACCATACTTCACCGTAGGGATGGTGCCAGGTTTCCTCCAAATGAGAATCATGTTTCTCATGGTCTGAGAGACTTTAGGTGCCTTTTGGCAAACACCAAGCGGGCTGTCATGTGCCTTTTACTGAGGAGTGGCTTCCGTCTGCAA
Organism: Oncorhynchus keta; assembly: GCF_023373465.1. Classification (NCBI taxonomy): domain Eukaryota; kingdom Metazoa; phylum Chordata; class Actinopteri; order Salmoniformes; family Salmonidae; genus Oncorhynchus; species Oncorhynchus keta. The sequence continues at coordinate 25,968,577 of NC_068431.1, forward strand.
CACTACCATAAAGGCCTGATTGGTGGAGTGCTGCAGAGATGGTTGTCCTTCTGGAAGGTTCTCCCATCTCCACAGAGGAACTCTAGAGCTCTGAGTGGCCATCAGGTTCTTGGTGACCTCCCCTTCTCCCCCGATTGCTCAGTTTGGCCGGGCAGCCAGCTCTAGTAACAGTCTTGGTGGTTCCAAACTCCTTCAATTTAAAAATGATCAAATCAAATCTTATTTGTCACATGCTCCGAATACAACAGGTGTAGGTAGACCTTACCGTGAAATGCTTACTTACAAAGGCCTTAACCAACAATGCAGTTAAGAAAAATATTTACTAAATAAACTAAAGTAAAAAATAAAAGAGCAACAATAAAATAACAATAACAAAGCTATATATAGGGGGTACCAGTACCGAGTCAATGTGCGGGTGTACTGATGGAGGCCACTGTTTTCTTGGGGACCTTCAATGCTGCAGACATTTCTTGGTACCCTTCCCCAGATCTGTGGCTTGACACAAACCTGTCTCAGAGCTCTAGGGACAATTCCTTCGACCTCATGGCTTGGTTTTTGCGCTGACATGCACTCTCAACTGTGGGACCTTATATAGATAGACAGGTGTGTGCCTTTCCAAATCATGTCCAATCAATTGAATTTACCACAGGTGGACTCCAATCAAGTTGTAGAAACATCAAGGATGATCAATGGAAACAGGATGCACCTGAGCTCAATTTTGAGTCTCATAGAAAAAGGTCTGAATACTTATGTAAATAAGGTATTTGTTTTTAGTTTTTATAAATTAGCAAACATTTCTCAAACTGTTTTCACTTGGTCATTATTAGGGTATTGTGTGTAGATTGCTGAGGGATTTTATTTTACTTATTTTAGAACAAGGTTGTAACGTAACAAAATGTGGAAATATTCAAGGGGTCTGAATACTTTCCAAATGCATTGTACATCTATAGATGTGCATGTGTCTGAGCCACAAGGGGGAGCCACCGTGTCAAATTCAATGGGAGAGATGTGTGTGCATATTGGATGAACCTTTAGCAAAAACCTAGCAATACAGCAGTACTCATCAAGAGTGATTTGGGGAAAGCTCAACACTGCATGCAGCTGACCAGAAAGTAAAACAACAAGATAGATATGGTCTAATACAGGGTTTCCCAAACTCGGTCCTGGGGTCCGCCACTGAGTGAGCATTTTGGTTTTCGACCCTAGCACCTACACAGCTGATTCAAATAATCAAAGCTTGATGATGAGTTAGTCATTTGAATCCGTTTTGTAGTGCTAGGTCAAAAAAACAACACGTGCATTTAGGAGGGGGGAAACCCTGGTCTAATAGATCCATAATGGGAATAGGGACATGTGTATAGTAATTGGAGGATGGCTATTTTATCTATGCTTCAATTAATTGATTGAACAATAAAATACATTAATTCTAAGCAAATGTGCAACATTTGCATGTGCAACATACTTTAGCTTTGCTGTAGGCCCACTTCGATGTGCATTTGCTTTCTGTGAATGCTGTCATGTAGCCAAAGACTATTTGTAGCATTTGCATAACTTGTTCAAACAGATCTGTTACATTATCTTTGTATTTAATTAGTGGAATTCAAAAGCGTTAGCACAGAGCATTGATCATTCTGGCCTAGATTAAACTTGTCAGATGAGGATGATCTGTACTAGCCTACCCTGTGTGTGTAAGCTCTACTGCACTTGTCTGAGTGTGGAGCACACATTTGAGTAGGTGTGTGTGTGTGTGTGTGTGTGTGTGTGTGTGTGTGTGTGTGTGTGTGTGTGTGTGTGTGTGTGTGTGTGTGTGTGTGTGTGTGTGTGTGTGTGTGTGTGAAAGAGAGAGACCCGCGTGTGTATGCGCCAGTGTGTGTGGTATATTTCGCCGTTCACTCTGACAGAGAGAGAGAGCACCAGCAGTTGGGAGAAGACCACCTGCGCAGCATGTCATAGACAGCTGACTGAAGGCTGCAGCGCACCGCTGGGTTGGAAAGGTCACCGGGCCCTCACTGGCCCTGTCCTCTATTTAGAGGGGAGCGTAGAGGGTCCGGCGGCCAGGGCCCGGTAGACCCTCAGTACACGCTCAGCACGTTCAGTCAGTGAAAATAGCACCGGTGTCAAATTAGCATTAACCAGTGGGTTTGCATATGTTTTATTTATTTGACGTTTATTTAACTAGGCAAGTCAGTTAAGAACAGATTCTTATTTTCAATGACGGCCTAGGAACAGTGGGTTAACTGCCTGTTCAGGGGCAGAACGACAGATTTGTACCTTGTCAGCTCGGGGGTTTGAACTTGCAACCTTCCGGTTACTAGTCCAACGCTCTAACCACTAGGCTACCCTGCCGGAAGGGGCTCTTGAGCTAGCTAGCACACAGCAGGCTATTAAACAGGCAGTGAGCAGTGATAGGCTCTTACTGTGCCACACCCCTTGGTGAGCTGTATCCTGCTAAAGCTAACCGGCAATAACTAGGTAATGTAGCTAGACTGTTATTGGAATGTTTGTAGAGCACTCGACTGTTGATATGCACAAGGCAGGTTCTACCTTGAGATGATCTCTGATCTAATTGGGTGAAAGCAAGGTTGCCACTGTATTCGTTACACCTATCCAGTTATGTCAGATTAGTTTTGAAGGGTCTATTGTCCCAGCAATTAACTAGGACTGTAGCTTCTGCTTACGCTTATCTTATGTATCACACTACAGCCAAGGAGACAATTTACAACAAACAAACAATGCTGTATTTTGACACGGTGAATTTGGAGGTCAAATAGTCATATCTCACTGAGAAGTGTTTGACAGGGTGCATCTAAGCACCCCAGATGATATGACTCTCATCCGCTAGCATTCAGTGTAGAGGTCGACCGATTATGATTTTTCAACGCCGATACCGATTATTGGAGGACCATAAAAGCCGATACCGATTAATCGGCAGATATTTTTTTAGCATTTATTTGTAATAATGACAATTACAACAATACTGAATGAACACTTATTTCAACTTAATATAATACATCAATAACATCAATTTAGCCTCAAGTAAATACTGAAACATGTTCAATTTGGTTTAAATAATGCAAAAACAAAGTGTTGGAGAAGAAAGTAAAAGTGCAATATGTTCCATGTAAAATATGTGCCATGTAAGAAAGCTAACGTTTCAGTTCCTTGCTCAGAACATGAGAACATATGAAAGCTGGTGGTTCTTCAATATTTTTAGGTTGTTGTTATTATAGGAATTATAGGACTATTTCCCTCTATACCATTTGTATTTCATTAACCTTTGACTATTGGATGTTCTTATAGGCACTTTAGTATTGCCAGTGTAACAGTATAGCTTCCGTCCCTCTCCTCGCTCCTCCCTGGGCTCGAACCGGCAACACAACGACAATTAGCGCACGCTAACTCGCTAGCCATTTCACTTCGGTTACACGAGCCTCATCTCGGGAGTTGATAGGCTTGAAGTCATAAACAGCGCAATGCTTGACGCACAACGAAAAGCTGCTGGCAAAACGCACGAAAGTGCTGTTTGAATGAACGTTTACGCGCCTGCTTCTGCCTACCACCGCTCAGTCAGATACTTAGATATTTGTATGCTTGTATGCTCAGTCAGATTATATTCAACGCAGGACACGCTAGATAATATCTAGTAATATCATCAACCATGTGTAGTTAACTAGTGATTATGATTGATTGTTTTTTATAAGATAAAAAATAGTGCTAGCTAGCAACTTACCTTGGCTTACTGCATTCGCGTAACTCCTTGTGGAGTGCAACGAGAGAGAGGCAGGTCGTTATTGCGTTGGACTAGTTAAGGTTGCAAGATTGGTTCCCCCGAGCTGACAAGGTGAAAATCTGTCGTTCTCTGCCCTGAAAAAGGCAGTTAACCCACTGTTCCTAGGCCGTCATTGAAAATAAGAATGTGTTCTTAACTGACTTGTCTAGTTAAATAAAGATTAAATAAAGGTGTAAAAAAAATAAAAAAATAAAATTTGGCGCCCAAAAATACCGATTTCCGATTGTTATGAAAACTTGAAATCGGCCCTAATTAATCGGCCATTCCGATTAATCGGTCGACCTCTAATTCAGTGTGTGAGTGAGTTTCCCTGGTGTTCTCTCAAAAAACAAGAGGCACTTCTTTTATCTTGAGTTCTCAACCCGAAATGCACAGTGATGCAGCCGTGCCAAAATCCCTAACCAACTAGACACTGTATTGTAAAAAAACATCAAATTCCCATACAGTACACTGCCTTAATGCAAATAACCCTACCCATGTACCAATGTGTTTGGGCTGTCATGCCAACTTCTACAGCCATTGTCATGCCAAACCATAGTTGATTCTACAGCACACACAGATCTGGGACCAGGCTAAAAGTACCCTGCTGCTCAAGAATATAAAATACATTAAGCCTGATTTAAGCCTTTTAGAAATGGCCTGCTTTTAAGATTAAACAAATCTTATTAAAGGGAGTAAAAAGGACGTTTTAGAGATATTTTATCGCACAGTAATAAGATCAAAGGTTTGATAGGGATGATGTTGAATCATTGAACGACGTCAAGTGGTTTAATTTTCCTCAGAAACGTTCATGGTTTCTTAAATACTGAGGATGTTTTAGTATTTGAGATAGCTACCTCATTCAAAGGGAATGACTTGGAATGATCCCACATCGTCTTTGACTTGTTCTATGCTTCCCCTTGTAATTTCACTAAGTGTTTTTTTAATGCCTCCAGAGGTATATGAATAAAAATAACTGTAAAAAACATGCAAAAAAAACACTTCTGAACAATTCTGTACTACTTTTTATGTTAATAGTGAACCAATGCCACCGATATTCATAAAGCATATTCCAATACAAAGAGCCTAAAGCTTAAATTGTGATTACTCGTCCCAAAGAAAAGTTTGAAGAAGCTTTTGTAGTGGCTAATTAGCAACAATAGCATGGTCGTTTTTATGCAGATTAGGAGACAGTGTTTATAAACTGACCTCTGCATCAACACTTTGGAGGAGAAAAAAACAGAGAAAATCCTTCAAAAGCATTTCTGTGCTATTATTCCCTTCCTCCCTCATCATCATCCCCCTCTCCACTCTGAGATGAGACAGTGGGGAGACATTTGCAGTGCCTTTCAATAAAGGATGGAGAAGAGAAGTAAAGAAGGAGGGGGAGGCCTGTGTGGTGCTAATGACCAGTAAAATGGAGGTCACGTGGGAGCTGTCCGTGGATGGATGGATGGAGAGAAGGAGAGCAGAAAAGCGTCCAAATCAGTGGCGTGATGGGACGATGTGAGTGTGTGTGTGTGTGCTTTTAGTGTCATTAAGTGTGTGTGTGCGTGTATAGCTGCTTGCATGCATGTGATTTATGTTGATGATCATGCATGTGATTAATGTTGATGATCATGCATGTGATTAATGCATGATTATGTGTGCATTTACTGTGACTCTCTGTGAAGGGATTTGTGTATGTGCACCAGCATGGCGTGAGTGTCTATCTGTACTACTTTGTGTGTGTGTGTGTGTGTGTGTGTGTGTGTGTGTGTGTGTGTGTGTGTGTGTGTGTGTGTGTGTGTGTGTGTGTGTGTGTGTGTGTGTGTGTGTGTGGGAGGGGAGGGGGTGGCAGCCCAGAGATTAATGCATCAGAGGCAGTGGTGCTATAACTAGAGGGCCTGCCATTATGCTCGCTCATTTGGAAATCTCTTTCAGGGAGGAGAGAGGGAGAGAAGCAGGGAGGGAGAGAGAGGCAGGGAGGGAGAGAGAGGGAGAGAGGCAGGAGAGAGGGAGAGAGGGAAGGAGAGAGGGAGAGAGGCAGGGAAGGAGAGAGATAGGAGCGATAGAGTGGGCTCATCTCCTCCACTACCAGCCAGATAAACAAAAACTGGTTGAAACCCTGCAGACAGTCTGAAGGAGGAGAAAGAGAGAGATGGTGAGAGAGAACAAGAGGGAGATACAGACTTAGAGAGAAAGAGAGAGGTGGGGAGGTAGAGGGCATAGCAGCAGAACACAGGCTATCAGCATCCCTCTTCCCCCCTCCTGTCCTCCACACTCACCGTTTCTCCTTTTGGTTAGCGGTGTGTGTTAGTGTGTGTGTGTGAGAGAGTGCACACTTAAGTGTATGTACTATGTGGCTCTAGCACCTGGCTGTCTCTCCACAGCTACCTTGTACATGAATACAAAATAAAGTATTCGGAAACCTGCTGCTCAGTACTATATGTGTTATTTCATAGTTTTGATGTCTTCACTATTATTCTACAATGCAGAAAATAGTAAAAATAAAGAAAAACCCTTGAATGAGTACGTGTGTCCAAACTTTTGACTGGTACCGTATATTTAAGATATTTTCTGCGTTCATCCACCTCTGGCCTGCTCGCCTCCCTACCACTGAGGAAGTACAGTTCCCGCTCAGCCCAGTCTAAACTGTTCGCTGCTCTGGCCCCCCAATGGTGGAACAAACTCCCTCACGACGCCAGCACAGCGGAGTCAATCACCACCTTCCGGAGACACCTGAAACCCCACCTCTTTAAGGAATACCTAGGATAGGATAAGTAATCCTTCTCACCCCCCCCCCCTTTAAGATTTAGATGCACTATTGTAAAGTGACTATTCTACTGGATGTCATAAGGTGAATGCACCAATTTGTAAGTCGCTCTGGATAAGAGCGTCTGCTAAATGACTTAAATGTAATTGTAAATGTTTTATTATTTTCCCCTAACCCTACCATCCTAATTGGAGTAAACTATTGGACAACAACTCTTAGGACATGGATGTCGATTAAGGCAGCCCCCTGCACCTCTCTGATTCAGAGGGGTTGGGTTAAATGCGGAAGACACATTTCAGTTGAAGGCATTCAGTTGTACAACCGACTAGGTATCCCCCTTTCCCTTTCCCTATATACATTTGACAGAAACAGTATAGTTTACAATAGTTAGCTTCACTCAACCCCTCCTCTATATCTCTGAACACCATCCAGTTTTGATTTCTATTTGCCATATATTTTTCAACTGTGCTGTGATGTTTCACAAAAGTTCTGAACCTTTCTATTCTCATACATTCTATATATTGTAAATTAAAGATAAACCTTTTTGCTAAGAGTATTATTATATTATTAATTGATTGACTATGACTTTTTAAATCACCCAGCAGTGCAATTTGCAGAGTTAGCTCCAGGTAAATGTTGTCAGCCATTCCTGAACCTGCGACCAGAAATAAGCTACATATGGACAGTAACCAAAACAAATTATCTAATGATTCTGTCTCTTCGCAGCAAAATATGCAGAGCTGGGATGGTTCTATCCCCCATATATATAACATTCTATTGGTTGCAAAAATGTTGTATAATAATTAAAATTGAAAAATTCGAACCTTTTGAATCCAGCAATATTTTGTATCAGTTCATAAAACATGTGACATGGAATCGGTACATCGAGAATCTCTTCCCAACTATCTATATGGCACAGCTGTCAGTTTTTTGGTCCTTAAATGAAACTGGTAAACTTTTTTATTTATCACAATTTCCTTTAGCCAATTTTGGTCTTTAATACAGGGGCGACTCAAGTTCCTTACTTTCTCCCCCTTCCACTTGCCTCTTCCATTTTTGCGTTAATGCTGCAATTAGTTGGTTGTAATTTCTTTCTTTCGGGGTTTATGAATACCAAGTATGTCCACTTCACTACCAGACCATCTTATTGGTAAACTACACGGTAATCCTCTTTCAAAATATTGTTTGGTGAATCATGGGTGACCCCGTCATTTGTAACAAATTACAGTAAATTATTTTTGGTAGCAGTTTTATATTGAAGATTGAAAAGAAATTGGTGTATTTTTCCCCATATCCCATCCTGTTAGCTTTATTTTTTATAATATATTACGCTTAATCTTTCTTGAATAAGTTCTTCCATTTCTTTTGTTTTTCCTCAAACATATTATGTGCCTCTAAGGTACTGTTTTTATTGATATCTATCTGTACTGTTAGTCTCTCTATATCCTTTAATATGGGTTCTTTGAGTTAAATGGCTTTTGTTTTAAAGATGAGTATTGAATTGCATGGCCTTAAAAAAGTGTCCCATACAGTAAGGGGATCTGCTGTATCAATGTTATGAAGGATAAAGTCAGTTATACATTCTTCTGTCCTGGTGAAAAACAAGTTGTTATCCGATGATTTTTTAAATAAAATGTCCAATATCCTCACCCATGTGGAAATTCTGTAAGAGTAATGTATATGCCAATTATTTGATGGCAAGCTGTCATTGTGAATAAGAATGTGTTCTTAACTGACTTGCCTAGTTAAATAAAGGTTAAATAATAATAAATAAATACAAATCTGTCCCCTATCAACACTTTCTAAACTTTTGGTGCGAGTGAGAATGACATAAGAAAATTGTCAAGACCACTAGTTTGATTGAGCCTCCACCATATAAATTCAGCAAAAAAATGAAACACCCCTTTTCAGGACCCTGCCTTTCAAAGATAATTAATAAAAATCAAAATAATTTCACAGATCTCCAATATAAAGGGTTTAAACACTGTTTCCCATGCTTGTTCAATGAACCATAAACAATTAATGAACATGTACCTGTGGAACGGTCGTTAAGACACTATCAGCTTACAGACGGTAGACAATTAAGGTCACAGTTATGAAAACTTAGGACACTAAAGAGGCCTTTCTACGGACTCTGAAAAACACCAAAAGAAAGATGCCCAGGGTCCCTGCTCATCTGCATGAACATGCCTTAGGCATGCTAAACTGGAACATGCTTAACACCCCAGCCATCCTACAATCTAAACTTGATGCCCTCAATCTCACTCAAATTATCAATGAACCTACCAGGTACCCCCCCAAAGCCTTAAACACGGGCACCCTCATAGATATCATCCTAACCAACTTCCCCTCTAAATACACCTCTGCTGTCTTCAACCAAGATCTCAGCGATCACTGCCTCATTGCCTGCATCCGTAATGGGACAGCGGTCAAACGACCTCCACTCATCACTGTAAAACGCTCCCTGAAACACTTCAGCGAGCAGGCCTTTCTAATCGACCTGGCCGGGGTATCCTGGAAGGATATTGATCTCATCCCCTCAGTAGAGGATGCCTGGATATTTTTTTTAAATGCCTTCCTAACCATCTTAAATAAACATGCCCCTTTCAAGAAATTTAGAACCAGGAACAGATATAGCCCTTGGTTCTCCCCAGACCTGACTGCCCTTAACCAACACAAAAACATCCTATGGCGTTCTGTATTAGCATCGAACAGCCCCCGTGATATGCAGCTGTTCAGGGAAGCTAGAAACCGTTATACACAGGCAGTTAGAAAAGCCAAGGCTAGCTTTTTCAAGCAGAAATTTGCTTCCTGCAACACTAACTCAAAAAAGTTCTGGGACACTGTAAAGTCCATGGAGAATAAGAACACCTCCTCCCAGCTGCCCACTGCACTGAAGATAGGAAACACTGTCACCACTGATAAATCCACCATAATTGAGAATTTCAATAAGCATTTTTCTACGGCTGGCCATGCTTTCCACCTGGCTACTCCTACCCCGGTCAACAGCACTGCACCCCCAACAGCAACTCGCCCAAGCCTTCCCCATTTCTCCTTCTCCCAAATCCATTCAGCTGATGTTCTGAAAGAGCTGAAAAATCTGGACCCCTACAAATCAGCCGGGCTAGACAATCTGGACCCTTTCTTTCTAAAATTATCTGCCGAAATTGTTGCCACCCCTATTACTAGCCTGTTCAACCTCTCTTTCGTGTCGTCTGAGATTGGAAAGCAGCTGCGGTCATCCCCCTCTTCAAAGGGGGGGACACTCTTGACCCAAACTGCTACAGACCTATATCTATCCTACCATGCCTTTCTAAGGTCTTCGAAAGCCAAAGTTAACAAACAGATTACCGACCATTTCGAATCTCGCCATACCCTCTCTGCTATGCAATCTGGTTTCAGAGCTGGTCATGGGTGCACCTCAGCCACGCTCAAGGTCCTAAACGATATCTTAACTGCCATCGATAAGAAACATTACTGTGCAGCCGTATTCATTGATCTGGCCAAGGCTTTCGACTCTGTCAACCACCACATCCTCATCGGCAGACTCGACAGCCTTGGTTTCTCAAACGATTGCCTCGCCTGGTTCACCAACTACTTCTCTGATAGAGTTCAGTGTGCCAAATCGGAGGGTCTGCTGTCCGGACCTCTGGCAGTCTCTATGGGGGTGCCACAGGGTTCAATTCTTGGACCGACTCTCTTCTCTGTATACATCAAGTAAAACTAAATGCATGCTCTTCAACCGATCGCTACCTGCGCCTACCCGCCTGTCCAACATCACTACTCTGGACGGCTCTGACTTAGAATACGTGGACAACTACAAATACTTAGGTGTCTGGTTAGACTGTAAACTCTCCTTCCAGACCCATATCAAACATCTCCAATCCAAAGTTAAATCTAGAATTGGCTTCTTATTTCGCAACAAAGCATCCTTCACTCATGCTGTCAAACATACCATTGTAAAACTGACCATCCTACCAATCCTCGACTTTGGCGATGTTATTTAAAAAATAGCCTCCAAAACCAATTCTTTCTTTGGCCGCCTCTCCTTCCAGTTCTCTGCTGCCAATGACTGGAACGAACTACAAAAATCTCTGAAACTGGAAACACTTATCTCCCTCACTAGCTTTAAGCACCAACTGTCAGAGCATCTTACAGATTACTGCACTTGTACATAGCCCACCTATAATTTAGCCCAAACAACTACCTCTTTTCCCAACTGTATTTAATTAATTTATTTATTTTGCTCCTTTGCACCCCATTATTTTTATTTCTACTTTGCACATTCTTCCATTGCAAAACTACCATTCCAGTGTTTTACTTGCTATATTGTATTTACTTTGCCACCATGGCCTTTTTTGCCTTTACCTCCCTTCTCACCTAATTTTCTCACATTGTATATAGACTTGTTTATACTGTATTATTGACTGTATGTTTGTTTTACTACATGTGTAACTCTGTCGTTGTATCTGTCGAACTGCTTTGCTTTTTCTTGGCCAGGTCGCAATTGTAAATGAGAACTTGTTCTCAACTTGCCTACCTGGTTAAATAAAGGTGAAATAAAAATAAAAATAAAAATAAATAAATGCTGTAAGAAGGCATGAGGACTGCAAATGTGGCCAGGGCAATAAATTGCAATGTCCATACTGTGAGACGCCTAAGACAGCGCTACAGGGAGGACGGACAGCGGATCGTCCTCTCAGTGGCAGACCGCGTGTCACAACACTTGCACAGGATCGGTACAGGTACAGGATGGCAACAACAACTGCCCGAGTTACACTAGGAACGCACAATCCCTCCATCAGTGCTCAGACTGTCTGCAATAAGCTGAGAGAGGCTGGATTGAAGGCTTGCAAGCCTGTCCTCACCAGATATCGCCGGCAACAACGTCGCCTAAGGGCACAAACCCACCATTGCTGGATCAGACAGGACTGGCAAAAGGTGCTCTTCAGGCCTCCCAGGTGTCGCAGTGTTCTAGGGCACTGCATTGCAGCACTAGCTGTGCCACCAGAGACTCTGAGTTCGCGCCCAGGCTCTTTTGCAGCCAGCCTAGACTGGGAGGTCCGTGGGGTGACGCACAATTGGCCTAGCGTCGTCCGGGTTAGTGAGAATTTGGCCGGTAGGGATATCCTTGTCTCGTCGCGCACCAGCGACTCCTGTGGCGGGCCGGTCGCAGTGCACGCTAACCACGTTCGCCAGGTGCACAGTGTTTCCTCCGACACATTGGTGCGGCTGGCTTCCGGGTTGGATGTGCGCTGTGTTAAGAAGCAGTGCGGCTTGGTTGGGTTGTGTTTCGGAGGACGCATGACTTTCGACCTTCGTCTCTCCCGAGCCCGTACGGGAGTTGTAGCGATGAGACAAGATAGTAACTAGTAATAATTGGATACTACAAAATTGGGGAGAAAAGGGGTGTACAATTGAAATAACATTTTTTTAATAAAAAAAAGTGCTTTATACTGACGAGTTGCGGTTTTGTCTCATCAGGGGTGATGGTCGGATTCGCGTTTATCGTCAAAGGAATGAGCATTATACCCAGGACTGTACTCTGGAGCGGGATTGAGGTGAAGGGTCCGTCATGATCTGGGGCGGTGTGTCACAGCATCATCGGACTGAGTTTGTTGTCATTGCAGGCAATCTCAACGCTGTGCATTACAGGGAAGACATCCTCCTCCCTCATGTGGTACCCATCCTGCAGGCTCATCCAGACATGACCCTCCAGCATGACAATGCCACCAGACATTCTGCTCATTCTGTGTGTGATTTCCTGCAAGACAGGAATGTCAGTGTTCTGCCATGGCCAGCGAAGAGCCCGGATGTCAATCCCATCGAGCATGTCTGGGACCTGTTGGATCAGAGGGAGAGGGCTAGGGCCATTCCCCCCAGAAATGTCTGGGAACTTGCAGGTGCCTTCGTGGAAGAGCGGGGTAACATCTCACAGCAAGAATTGGCAAATCTGGTGCAGTCCATGAAGAGGAGATGCACTGCAGTACTTAATGCCACCTGGAGACCATGGTTAGCGTACACACCAGATACTGACTGTTACTTTTGATTTTGACCCCCCTTTGTTCAGGGACACATTATTCCATTTCTGTTAGTCACCTGTCTGTGGAACTTGTTCAGTTATGTCTCAGTTGTTGAATCTTATGTTCATACAAATATTTACACGTTAAGTTTGCTGAAAATAAACGCAGTTGATAGTGAGAGGACGATTCTTTTTTTGCTGAGTTTATGTCTCACTAGGTCAGGATATTTAAGCCTCCATATATCCACTAGTTCCATTATATCCATGATATTTGTCTGTTTCTCAAACTAGACACTCATGTCCTCTTGCTCAGTTGTGCACTGGGGCCTCCCACGCTTTCTATTCTGGTTAGAGCCACTTTGTGCTGTTCTGTTAAGGGAATAGTACACAGCGTTGTATGAGATCTAGAGTTTCTTGGCAATTTCTCGCATGGAATAGCCCTCATTTCCCAAAACAAGAATAGACTGATGTGGCCTTTGTTTCTGGACATTTTGTGCCTGTAATAAAACCCACAAATGCTGATGTTCCAGATACTCAACTAGCCTAAAGGCCAGTTTTATTGCTTCTTTTATCAGAACAACAGTTCTCAGCTATGCAAATGTAATTGGTTTTCTAATGATCAATAGGCCTTTTAAAATTATAAACTTGGATTAGCTAACACAACGTGCCATTGGAACACAGGAGTGATGGTCACTGATAATGGGCCTCTGTACACCTATGTAGATAATCCATTTGAAAAATCAGCCGTTTCCAGCTACAACAGTCGTTTACAACATTAACAATGTCTACACTGTATTTCCGATCAATTTGATGTTATTTTAATGGACATTTTTCTTTGCTTTTCTTTCAAAAACAAGGACATTTCTAAGTGACCCCAAACTCTTGAACTGTAGTGTATATTTAAAAAAATCTAGCATATCTTAATTTTTTCCCACAATTAACAAATAATATGCATAATAATGTTGGCAGTTCACACGAAGGATTGTTACCTATAACCAGGATTGACATTACAAAAATTACATTTTTGGCAAGTAATTATTATTTATTATTGGGATTCATCCTGTCATCCTATCAAATAACTTGTTGCTCTTTTTTGTTAGATTTGGTCGTTTTCAAAGGACAGTACCTTACCTAACCTAAATCAAATTAGTTATACTAAAACAGGATCAGTCTAAACAATTGTTGTAGACTGATTTAGACTGAAACACAAAGGTCTCAGATTTAAATATGAATGTATAACGGAGGTGGTGGGTTTACTGGGTGCAGTATTGCATTACTAAGTATTTCTTCTAATCAAGTGTCTGGAGAATGTATTTACTCCTCAGTACCTGCAACAGACTCTGTTGATCGTCCATTCAGGAAATGAAATATCATTCCAATCACAAATTGAGAAAATGCCCATAACGTCAGCTGAAGAATTGAATTCAAATTCACAACTTAAAATGGACTGGAGTTGATCCTGATCCCACTATCAAATGTTAAGTCCGAAACCGCAAACTAGCTCCTGAAATGGCTCAGAGGTAGATACCTCGTATGAGAACATCCTGGGTTGAATGCTGTCCTTTTTCTTTGAAATTATTTCAGAGTCCCGAACTTCTTTCATATTTCATTGATTCTTTTAGACAGGACAGTTGGATGTGAGATCAAGGGATAAACATTGGAGAAGGAGACACAGAGAGGAAGGGCACAGACAGATTGCTGAGCCGAGGCTCAAAACTCCCTTCGCCAGGGGGTATGCTAGGTCCAGACCCCAGCACGAGTGTCGCCTGTGCCGCAGTGAGGACCGTTGTCAAGCAGTCTAGTTTCAACGTCTGACTGTCCTCAACCTGGTCTACGGTACGTTTGGCTAACGGGCTAAAAGCTAATGGTCTGGTTCGGATAAGAGCCACAGAGTATGCAGGCTTTGGTTCCACTCCAGCACCAACAAACCTGATTCAGCAAATTAACTAAGCGTTCAATTTAGAGCTGGGATGGAATAAAGATGTACACACTCCAGGATTGGAGTTGTGCTATAGTTGGTGAGAGAGTAGTGACTGTATGCTATCTGCTAAAGCACAATTTAATTGTGGCTGACTGAATGAAAGACAATCAAAGTTGAAGACAAAAAAGACACCGTACTTTGTAGCTTGTGTCACTCACTTTAGTTCCAACCCATGAATTCAGCCCAGTTTGCCATGGTGCCATGCAAACTTATGTGTTTGAGTGGCCAATTCGGGTGATAATTGGTGATGGCTTATATTAAAACAGCCCTTGTTAGCAGGCAAATGAGAGAAAGCTGTTATTTTAAAATCAGGCATGTCCAGACATGCCATCCATGTCACAGTGTCTAAGTATGAATGAAGTGGAATTCTTAAAATAAGCTCTGAGGTTTTGCTAAGGAGTATCAAAATATATTTTATCGACAATGCAAACAATTTCACAAACCACAGACCATCGCCATCTAAAACACGAACACAAAACATTGAGAAGAAAAAGATAACGTGACAAGCTGAAGCTCTAGAGTCTAGTTACCTTCTGCTCATATCATCTGGTTTCAGATCAGCTCTCCCTGACCCAAAGTTTTCCATCATCCATTATGCAGTGCTCAACAAAACTGACCCTAGACCAGCTATAGCGAGCAAAAGGTATCCAGAACAAGAGAGGGATGAGGAAGAAAAGAAGTAGGTACAGAAGCTACAGATAGTCTATCAGCAGTTATGCAGTGGTGGTGCAAGACGTACGGAAGCAGAGCCAAAGAAAGAGAAAAAATAAGACAGAGAAAATAAAATTGATATGGCGAAACCAGTGTTAGTTAATATGCAGCACACAGAGACGCGACCATTCAGTAAAAACGAAGAAGAGAAGGGTACTAGACAAGTAAGAGAAGTAAATGAGAAGAGAGAAGGAGGTAGGGGGTTTACCTGGGTACTGAGCAGCTCCTGTGTCAGGGGAAGGGAGGGAGAACAAGAGAAAAGCATTTGTATTAGCGATTAGCTCCATTCACCACAGATTAACAACTTTGAAAAGTCACTAGCATAGCATGAAGCTAACATGTTGCTGCACCTGCTTATCTGTGTACGTGACTAATAAACTTATATTTGATTTGATTTTAAGAAAGCAGGGAAATATGATTTCTAGGGTACTCGATTTCTGCTCAGGGAAAAGAGTGAATGGTTTCATAGATTCAGTATCACACCGGGCATTTTCAATTCAGACAAGTCACCAGCAAAGGATTTGACAGTTCAGTTATAAGTTATATTCAATACCAACATAGCCAGTGACATAATCACAGCATAATAAACATATTGAACATTTCAGAATTGGTCTAAATAGCAAGCACAAGCTTATTGGTGGTTCAATTCAGTTTTTATATGACAGCAAAAGCAAATGACACCATTTCAAAGATCTTAGGTCCCAGATTGTCCATCTGCGGTTTCTGCCATCGCTATCTCCCTGAAAATGACCATCTTCACCCATAATGAACCCATAATGCAATTCATCTGGCACCAGTTAAATCCTTAAAAACCACTCTACGCCAACCGAGTGTCAGGATTCTGCTCTGAGGCTAGTTCTGATTAGACAACCCATATTCCTTCAACATTTGCCAAATTTCCATCACGGTGACATACTAATGCAATTCTCCAAGAGACGGGTGGGAGTTTGTTGATTCGTCCTAGCACCAGAGAAATCAGTTGAACATGTTAGTGTGGAGACTGAAAAGAAAATATTTCCTATTTGGTTTTCTTTTCTATCCTGAGAGACATTTTAACTCTTATTTTTGGTGCCAATGCATCTAATGGATGTCTGACATGGCCTAAATTGAGTCATCGGATGACATCGTCTCCAGCAGTTTCTTTGACAAATATGTCCCATTTGACAAACATTTACCAAAAATCAAACATGGAATAACATAAGTGGTACACTTAAAAGGGGTTCCAAAAGGGTTCTTCGTCTGTACCATAGGATAACCCTTTCTGTGGAAAAGGTTCTACATGGAACCCCAAAAAGTTCTTCCTGAAACCAAAAGGGTTCTACCTAGAACCAAAAAGGGTTCTTCAAAGGGTTCTCCCATGGGGACAGCCAAATAACCCTTTAGGCTCTAGATTGAAAGTTTTTTTCTAAGAGTGTAGCGTAGTACTCAGCAAAAGTAGCCTGATTATACACATAGCAATGAAGAGTGTTGAGATCATCAGCAGGTTGACTATACCAAAGCCCTCCAGGGCTCCAAGAGCACAGTAATCGATTCATGCATCAACATTGATACATAGACATGAATCACCCATAAATGTTTCTTACTCACTTTGCTGTTAGTAGCAGTGGTGTAAAGTACTTAAGTAAAAATACTTTAAAGTACTTACTTAAGTCATTTTTTGGGGTATCTGTACTTTACTATTTATAATTTTGACAACTTTTACTTCACTACATTCCTAAAGAAAATAATGTACATTTTACTCCATACATTTTCTCTGACACCCAAAAGTACTCTTTACATTTTGAATGGTTAACAGGACAGGAAAATGGTCACATTCACGCACTTATCAAGGGAATGTCCCTGGTCAACCCTATTGACTCATAGCACACATGCTTTGTTTGTTAACTAGGAATTTTAAATGATTCATACTTTTACTTTTGATACTTATACTTTAAAATCAAATTCTTCCAGACTTTTACTCAAGTAGAATTTCACTGGGTGACTTTCAACTTTTACTTGAGTCATTTTGTATTAAGGTATCTTTACTTTTACTCAAGAATGACAATTGGCTACTTTTCCATCACTGGTTAGTAAGCTAAAAGCCATCAATGCGCGCACGCACGCACCTTTACACACAGAGTGCATCCAAAACCCTAGCACCACCGAGTCTCTCCTGCTTAAAGATTCCAGTCATGGGCCAGGCCACGGCCACTAAGTGGTTCAGAGAGCCAAGGGGGACCTGGGCCACCCTGGTGACAGGTCAGGGGGAAGGGGCTCGCCATGTTAAGTAAATGCCAGACTGGTCAGAATAACTCTGCATGGCCATTTCAACCCCACCGGTCCTGAGGGGCCTGCCTGGCTAACCCACGTAACTGCCAACCCCACTTCCCCTCTTGCCCGGCATGGCCGTGTCACCAGTATGCAACCATCCAATCCCAGAGGTGAGGTTAAATGCTATACCAGAGAGATGCATTAAACATGAGTCATTTCAAATGAAAGGTAGCTGCTCTCTCCTCTAGAAATGATAGGAACATTAACCAGGGGTCAGCCAGCCTGGGCTGCATTAATGAAGGACTGATGCCTCTCTTTAGATTCACCTCTACAGCCCTTAAGAACAATTCACTTCACAAAAGGGCTACGAAAACCAGCTCAAAGACAGGCTGGCCTTCCATCTCGCACATGCATATCCATGCACATCCCCATGCAAGACACATACAACAACACACATTTCTGTGAGTGAGAGACCTGCAAAAGAAAAACTTGCTACCATGTTGTTGTGTTGCTACCATGCTGTGTTGTCATGTTTTGCTGTTATGTTGTTGTCTTAGGTCTCTCTTTATGTAGTGTTGTCTCTCTCTTGTTGTGATGTGTGTTTTGTCCTATATTTATATTTATATTGTATAATTTTTTAAATCCCTGGCCCCCAGCTCCGCAAGAGGCCTTTTGCCTTTTGGTAGGCAGTCATTGTAAATAAGAATTTGTTCTTAACTGACTTGCCTAGCTAAATAAACTATTTTTAAACTATATTGCAGTAGCAAAAATGACAACTTTCATATTCAAAGCCTCAATATAAAATACAGACCTTACTGCATGTGAAATATGGAGACCCTGGTTAATAATCTATATATAGCAATCTGCTACGGTCAGCAACATCCTATCAAGTCAAGGATCTTCTGACAGCATTAACCCTCTGCTGAACTCTCTACATTAACATTATTTCTTAAAACCCTTTCCTCCACTGATCTAAGGCCTTATCAGAGGAACCATACCACCACACCTCTAAGCTTGTCAACCTTCCATGTAGTAGTCCCAAAAGTGCCAGCCCTAAATCAAGTGCACACAACATATTTGAAAGAAAACAATAGCCAAATTATTTTCACCCAGGTCTGAATGACACAGATAAGACATTTTGTTAAGGGAAAGGTGGCTGTGGCCTCCTCCACCCATTTCAAAAGGTGCAGTATAACTGCATTATGCCGTGATTAAATCGGAAATATGCAGCTAGAGGGCCATGAAATTGGACATGATGAGTGTGCCACATTAAAAAGTAATTATCAATACCACTCTCCCATTGTCTCCCTTACAAGCCGCCGCAGTGAATCAAAGCCTGAATGAAAATGGATTTGAACTTATTCCAGACAACAATGTGACAATGTGTTTTGTTTTCAAAGCCCCAGTGACCCAATTGTGACTACATTACCATGAGAGCCTTCCTCTTGCGATTGAGACCATACTGTATTGTGTGTGTGTCACTGTGATTGTGTGTATGTGAGTGTCACAGATCGCAAGAAAGAGATCTAGATGTCTGAATCATCACTTACTCACACAAACACCGAGGGGGTGGGGGAATGAGACGACAGCTGCCGTTGAACTGTGACACAGTGGAGCTCTATGAAATCTATGAACCAGACATGTTCTTTTTCTTTCTTCCGCTCTCTCTCCCTTCCCCTACACTGGAAGGCTTGGCTGGCTCATCCACGCTCTGAGGTTCAGTCAGTAAGGAGAGGGACGGAGCTGTCTGCGGCACCACGATTAGACACTCACGCTGTCACATTGATAAGCTGCTGTTGATGTCCCAGTGTGACCTGGGAGACAAAGGCGAGGTCAGCACCACAATCATGGGTGGCGTCAACAAATGGGAAAAATATAAAACCTTGAACTAATGTAGGTTTCTTAGTGTTTCAGGAGGGACAAAAACTCTACGCACTGCAGAGCAGACACAGAGTAAGAGTTATCGATTTTTATATATTTTGTGTGAGTTTTCGAAGGCAAAGATAAGGTCTGTTGTTACTTGGCATTGTGATGCACTGTGCTGATCGTGTGTGACGTCTCTTTATTGATCAAAGGTTAATATGCACTGAAATACCATAAGTGGCAGAGAGTCATGTAAAACCATGACCCTCATCATACTCCTAACCACAAACATAAAGTCCCGATCTCATCTCTGAGTGTACCTCTCTCCACTAAGCCAACTCATTCTGCACTATCTAGGATAAAATAGGCCACGTAGAGGGTATATATAGCATACGTACTGGCTTCATAAGTAATGTAAGGACCATAAACACTATGTGAACTTTGTTATTTACATGTGAATTTATGTAACTATAAATGGAACACTTTCCATTACAAGACATTATTCCAGGGCACACGTGGTTATATTGGGCCAACTACTCACTCCTGCAGCGAAATTGTTGTTCATGTAGACAAAAACATGTGCGCAAAAGTGGTAGATGCTACTGTACATATCTGCAAAGTAACTCATCTGTTTTGAGGTTATATAATTATTCCTTTAGTAGTTGCTGTGTTATATTTAAGCAAAAAGGCACGAGGGTTGTGTGTAGTATATGGCCAATATACCACAGCTAAGGGCTGTTCTTACGTAAGACACAAAGCGGAGTGCCTGGATACAGCCATTAGCCGTGGTATGTTGGCCTTCTACCACAAACCCCTGAAGTGCCTTATTGCTATTATAAACTGGTTTCCAATGTAATTAAAACAGTAAAACATTTTTTTTGTCATACCTTTTGTATAAGGTCTTATATACCACGACTTTCAGCCAAT
Organism: Oncorhynchus keta; assembly: GCF_023373465.1. Taxonomy (NCBI): domain Eukaryota; kingdom Metazoa; phylum Chordata; class Actinopteri; order Salmoniformes; family Salmonidae; genus Oncorhynchus; species Oncorhynchus keta. The sequence continues at coordinate 25,988,855 of NC_068431.1, forward strand.
CAGCATTCTTAGCTCAAACCACCCAGTTTATAAAAGGCCATTGCCCATGTTAAGTGTGACCTACGGCCTTGATACTATCACTTGTGTAGTACCTACAGCCCTACACCAAAATCAGGACACAATAACATCTCAACATATTTTATTGTAGCACTGACAGTCAGCCTCCCTCCACCATATGTTGTACTGTGATTTAGCCAGAAACTTTATCTTATCAATGGTCACAGATGTTCTGTTTTGGGGCACGCTGGGCTATTCCACGCAGGGCTCTGTATTGCTATTACCATTTTTTACTGTAGAAGTGTTGAGCTCCACGAGACGATTCTATTTACACTGCCCTGCTTGGAGGGGGAGGGCAACTGTCTGGCAAGTGTCGTGTGCGACCTCCGTTGGTAGCGGTCAAGTCCTGGCAAGTTTGCAAGTTCACATTATAGTAAAAGGTCTGAGGCTATTTTCTCTAAATCTCTAGGCAATAGTTAGAAGAGGCACTTAGATTGATTTATTGGTCTGCCACCACCACCCCCACTTTTGAGGACAATAAACAAACAAATCCATTTGATGAGTTTTGTTTTCAGTATCACTTTCTACATTATGGATGCCCTACTGCACTTATTAGGATCAATAATAGCCTACTTGTGCAAAGTTATACTTATGCTTTTTGAAATGTATTTTACCTTTATTTAACTAGGTAAGTCAGTTAAGAACAAATTCTTATTTACAATGATGGCATAGGAACAGTGGGTTAACTGCCTTGTTCAGGGGCAGAACGACATATTTTTACCTTGTCAGCTTGGGGATTTGATCCAGCAACCTTTTGGTTACCAGCTCAATGCTCTAACCACTAGGCTACCTAAATGAGTCCATTTAGGCAACAGACTTTTAAAAGGCACATACAAGGGGCTGTGAGATGTCATGACACAGCATAATTATTTTTGTGTTTGACAACACAATGCCCAATGTTGGGAAAACCAATTTTTATGCATCTGAAATGCATTCATAGAACATTAGCCTCTACATTAGTGAATCGTAGAAAGTGTTACCAAACTGTCTATTGTGTGGCATATAGGCCTAGTGAAGGTTAAAAAAAACTATGTGTTTAAGCAACTCAAACGCCTTTTTACAGGGAGTGTTTAAGAAGTCATTCCGTGAGCATAAAAACATGTAAAACATTCAACATTCAAAGCTTACGTGGTTCAATATTTCACTGATTCTGAACAATGACCAACATATGGAACCACGGCTCCACAAACATGAATAATACATTTTCCAGAGACCAAGGACAGACATTACTGTACAACACTGGACAGAACAGAGATTTTATTCTTGTAAACATAAGCTAGGTTTTATTCTTATTTCAGTTATTTTAAATCTGGTCAGTTTTTTTTAGGTTATGTTGAGAGAAAAATGTATTGACAATCTTACTTTCACTTTGGTTGTGACTGATTATCAATAAGATTAGGCCCATAAGATTTATGTTGACATGCAGAAAACATTTGGTAACCTACAGTGCCTTGCGAAAGTATTCGGCCCCCTTGAACTTTGCGACCTTTTGCCACATTTCAGGCTTCAAACATAAAGATATAAAACTGTATTTTTTTGTGAAGAATCAACAACAAGTGGGACACAATCATGAAATGGAACGACATTTATTGGATATTTCAAACTTTTTTAACAAACAAAAACTGAAAAATTGGGCGTGCAAAATTATTCAGCCCCTTTACTTTCGATGCAGCAAACTCTCTCCAGAAGTTCAGTGAGGATCTCTGAATGATCCAATGTTGACCTAAATTGACTAATGATGATAAATACAATCCACCTCTGTGTAATCAAGTCTCCGTATAAATGCACCTGCACTGTAATAGTCTCAGAGGTCCGTTAAAAGCGCAGAGAGCATCATGAAGAACAAGGAACACACCAGGCAGTTCCGAGATACTGTTGTGAAGAAGTTTAAAGCCAGATTTGGATACAAAAATATTTGTCAAGCTTTAAACATCCCAAGGAGCACTGTGCAAGCGATAATATTGAAATGGAAGGAGTATCAGACCACTGCAAATCTACCAAGACCTGGCCGTCCCTCTAAACTTTCAGCTCATACATGATCACTCTGGATGAACTGCAGAGATCTACAGCTGAGGTGGGAGACTCTGTCAATAGGACAACAATCAGTCGTATATTGCACAAATCTGGCCTTTATGGAAGAGTGGCAAGAAGAAAGCCATTTCTTAAAGATATCCATGAAATGTGTTGTTTAAAGTTTGCCACAAGCCACCTGGGAGACACACCAAACATGTGGAAGAAGGTGCTCTGGTCAGATGAAACCAAAATGTAACTTTTTGGCAACAATGCAAAATGTTATGTTTGGCGTAAAAGCAACAAAGCTCATCACCCTGAACACGCCATCCTCACTGTCAAACATGGTGGTGGCAGCATCATGGTTTGGGCCTGCTTTTCTTCAGCAGGGACAGGGAAGATGGTTAAAATTGATGGGAAGATGGATGGAGCCAAATACAGGACCATTCTGGAAGAAAACCTGATGGAGTCTGCAAAAGACCTGAGACTGGGACGGAGATTTGTCTTGCAACAAGACAATGATCCAAAACATAAAGCAAAATCTACAATGGAAAAATAAACATATCCAGGTGTTAGAATGGCCAAGTCAAAGTCCAGACCTGAATCCAATCGAGAATCTGTGGAAAGAACTGAAAACTGCTGTTCACAAATGCTTGCCATCCAACCTCACTGAGCTCGAGCTGTTTTGCAAGGAGGAATGGGAAAAAATTTCAGTCTCTCGATGTGCAAAACTGATAGAGACATACCCCAAGCGACTTACAGCTGTAATCGCAGCAAAAGGTGGCGCTACAAAGTATTAACTTAAGGGGGCTGAATAATTTTGCACGCCCAATTTTTCAGTTTTTGATTTGTTAAAAAAGTTTGAAATATTCAATAAATGTCGTTCCACTTCATGATTGTGTCCCATTTGTTGTTGATTCTTCACAAAAAAATACAGTTTTATATCTTTATGTTTGAAGCCTGAAATGTGGCAAAAGGTCGCAAAGTTCAAAGGGGTCGAAAACTTTCGCAAGGCACTGTACTTTTCACCCCCCAATAATGTTTTTCTATAAACCTTCACAATGTAGTTTACATGCCACATATTCAACATATCTCCCATTCTGGTGAAAATTTGTTTTAGTGGTAGGCTAAAGTGTGCTCCAATACAAAGATTTTCTCCAAACCCTTCACCTTGAGTCATGCTGCTGCTGGGACCACAATGCACTGCTTTTCCATTTCCTCTTTCTGCCCTGGTTTTGGCTCTCAAGAAACTAGACGTATGTCTCGGGTCACTACTTCACAGGAGAGGTGTTTGAACATAACCATATTTTTGGGGCAGAAATGCCTTCTTGAACATGTGACCTTTCATGTGCCTTAATAACAAACTTGTATGCCATCTGTAAATACAAATAAAATTGTTAAATTACGAGCTGAGTTGGTTAAGCCACAAAAAAAGTCAGCTACCTTCCCGCTACCCAATGATTGGCTGAGATGAGTGGGCTGGACATGCCGAGAGATGAGTTCGGATTGGTCTGCCATGTAGCATGCTTCTGTCTATTTGATCTGGTCAGTTTGTGTAGGTAATCCTGTCTAACGTGGCTTTAAAAAAAAAGTATTGTGTAGTAAAATGTAACAAAAGACTCAACTATGCAAGTATCCATTTCAGTAGAACGTCACCGGAACAACTGTTTCAGAGCACTCTCGTCTGAGGAGCACAGTTAGTCAGTAAAATGAGAGTAAAATGGCCAGAGTTTGGCTGGGGGTTAAAGCTTAAGATTATTCTTATGGCATTGCACACGGTCAGTGTGTACCAGAGTGACTTGATGCAAGGCAAGCTTTACAAACAAAACGGAAACAACACAGGGACGTCTTATTTAATGAAAGGGGTTGCAATCTGCCGTGAAGCATTCATTCATGTATACGGGTAAGAGTCTAGCTACAGTTTCAGATATTATAAGTTTCTAATTTTGTCAAATTTGTTTTCATTGCAAGTTAAAGCTTACTGTTAGCTACCTAGCTAGCGGGCCAGCCATCTAACATCAGCTAGCTAGGTAGCTAACAGTAAGCTTTAACTTGCAATGAAAACAAATTTGACAAAATTAGAAACTTATAATATCTGAAACATTACGTTTATGATGTGTGTAGTAATATTATCTCAGAATGCCATAAAGCATGGCTAGTTATAGCCTAATGTTAGCTAGCTAACATTGAACCTATTTGGTTAACTTAAGCTAGCTATGACAACCAGTTTGTATTGCTAGTATTCTATTGATTGGGATAATGGTTCATTGTTTAGCTAAAGGTAACTAACACACTTTTGTACATTGCGCTATTCCATACAGTTTATCTTATTTTAGCGCCCAAAAAACGTAATACTTCCAGGTCAACTGTAATATGAATACCATTGTAAAGCACAATTTCTCAACCCCATAGAAAATCTTTGGAGGGCGTTGAAAGTCCGTGTTGCCCAGCAACAGCCCCAAAACGTCACTGCTCTAGAGGAGATCTGCATGGAGGAATGGGCCAAAATACAAGCAACAGTGTGTGAAAACTTACAGAAAACGTTTGACCTCTGTCATTGCCAACAAAGGGTATGTAACAAAGTATTGAGATAAACCTTTGTTATTGACCAAATACTTATTTTCCACCATAATTTGCAAATAAATTCATTACAAATCCTACAATGTAATTTTCTGGATTTTTTTCCTCATTTTGTCTGTCATCGTTGAAGTGTACCTATGATGAAAATTACAGGCTTCTCTCATCTTTTTAAGTGGGAGAACTTGCACAATTGGTGGCTGACTAAATACTTTTTTGCCCCACTGTATGTAAACGTCCGACTTCAACTGTATGTGCTGAGAGAAGGACAGTGTACCTCTAGAGCAGTGATGTTTTGGGGATAACCATACTCCAAAGTACTTGTATGAGGTAACTACCTCAAGCTCTAAACCCTCAGAGGCAGTAATCACACCTGTGGGGAGAGGGGCATTCTAGTTACCAAACCACATGACCTTTGTTTTCAAGGTGTTCAGAACAAGGTTAGTGGTAGAGAGCTTGTTGGACACTAAGAAACCTTTATTGTAGAGCATTTAACACAACATTCGGGGAGGGGCCAGCTGAGTATAACACTGTATGATCTGCATATAAATTGATGAGAGACCTTCCTACTGCCTGAGCTATGTTGTTGATGTAAATTGAGAAGAGCATGGGGCCTAGGATTGAGCCTTGGGGTACTCCCTTGGTGACAGGCAGTGGCTGAGACAGCAGACTTTCTGACTCTATACAGTGCACTCCTTGAGAGAGGTAGTAAGCAAACCAGGCCAAAGACCCCTCAGAGACACCAATACTCTTAGCCGGCCCACAAGAATGAAATGGTCTACCGTATCAAAAGCTTTGGCCAAGTCAATACAAATAGCAGCACAATATTGCTTAGAATCAAGGGCAATGGTGATATCATTGAGGACCTTTAAGGTTGCATTGACACATCCATAACCTGAGCGGAAACCAGATTGCATACCCTTAACACCTCTAAAATGCAAATAAAACACTATAAAGAGTTTATGTAATGTGTAATTACATATCTATTTGACGGTATTTAGGGCGGCGCTAAAGTTATATTCAGAAGTAAACAGCGGCTGTCAAGGCTTTTGAGCGTAATGATAGCTTGCAGTGATGACGCAAGAAATGAATGCATTCAGTTGACTAGGTATCCCCCTTACCCTGTTCCTTTCTGGTTTTTAATCTGCGAGAGAAGCGCTACACCTGGTGGAAAGAGGCTGTATGACACAGAATGAGTTGCGTAACGTCATGACCCGTCCCAATTTAACGTACAGCGTCAGAGGGGTCTGTTTTTTAAAACTTTTCTCCAATACTATTGGCCATTACTATGTCAATCAACACTTGAATAGAAACGCAGTTCACGTCCCGGATTTTGATGCCAACACAGTCGCTACAGTCCCATTCGTTTTCATTACAGCCGCGTTTGAATGCCACGGTTGCGCAGATTTGTACGGAATGGAGTGAGTCACCGTTATCTGCTAGCTTGCTCCATGTATAAACAAAAGACCCCAAATTAAAGTTCACTACTGGATCGCTAGCTAACATTATGTTTATGATCTGTGTGTAGTAATGTTATGTCAGAATGCCATTTCGCATTGCTAGTTATAGCCTAATGTTAGCTAGCTAGCTAGTCTTGTGTTCCGGAGTTCTAAATTGAGCAGCTGCTGAAAAATGAGCTCCTGTATATATTGAGATTTAAATGTTTTTTTAGAGTGAAGTACATCGAAAAAAATCAAGAGAAAACTGCAAGACTCGATAGAAGACAAAACAAGGAACAAACCAAAAAAGACAGGCTTTTGAAAAGTAACTATTTTTCATAAAATTGTACAGTTATCTTAGCTAGCTGAATTGCTAGCAGAATTGTTTACTTGTTGCTAAGCAGTTGCTAGGGACTCTCCTGGAAGAAGCTAGCTAGCTTACAAAGAATAACAACAAAAATATCTAGTTAACAGAAGAAAGGAAGACAAAATAAGGACAAAAGAAGGACAGAAGAAAAAGGAAAAGAAAGAGGACAACAAAGTGAAACAGTCAGCACTTCTATTGCAACTTCGTATTTCGTCGTCCTAACGTAGTCTACACTGCTATCTGCCCAGCAGCTAGCCAGCTAGCAAACGTCCACCGTCTACCGAATAGCAGCACTGTAGAAACTATTACACTCAACTGAACGACTTGATTAGTGTAGTGTTAGCTAGCTACATAGTTGTCTTTGCTGTCTTCGTATCCAAGATAATTGTGTAGTTTAGAGCGTGTAGTCTTAGAGTGATTATCTTAATTTACCGAGGTTAGCTAGCCAGCTATTTGTCGTCCTTAACGTAGGAGACACTGCTAGCTAGCCAACAGCTAGCCAACGTCTACTGAATAGAACTTCCGCACTCAACAACCCAGTCGCATTCCGCTTCGCTCCACAGGTAGTATCACATTTTCATTTCATTTCATTACAGCACAACGGTTTGATTTGTTTGATCGTAGCTAGCTACATAGCTAGCTACATAGCCGTCTGTGTATCAAAGATAATTGTGTAGTCTAGAGCGATTTTCTAGGTTAGCTAGCCAGCTATTGTCGTTCTTTAACGCAACGTAACGTAATCAACACTGCTAGCTAGCCAGCTAGCCCCGAATAGCAGCACTGTAGAAACTATTACACTCAACGGAACAACTTGATTAGTGTAGTGTCAACAACGCAGCTACTGCCAGCTAGCCTACAAAGTCAACAACGCAGCCACTGCCAGCTAGCCTACTTCAGCAGTACTGTATCATTTTAATCATTTTAGTCAATAAGATTCTTGCTACGTAAGCTTAACTTTCTGAACATTCGAGACGTGTAGTCCACTTGTCATTCCAATCTCCTTGCATTAGCGTAGCCTCTTCTGTAGCCTGTCAACTATGTGTCTGTCTATCCCTGTTCTCTCTGCACAGACCATACAAACGCTCCACACCGCGTGGCCGCGACCACCCTAATCTGGTGGTCCCAGCGCGCACGACCCACGTGGAGTTCCAGGTCTCCGGTAGCCTCTGGAACTGCCGATCTGCGGCCAACAAGGCAGAGTTCATCTCAGCCTATGCCTCCCTCCAGTCCCTCGACTTCTTGGCACTGACGGAAACATGGATCACCACAGATAACACTGCTACTCCTACTGCTCTCTCTTCGTCCGCCCACGTGTTCTCGCACACCCCGAGAGCTTCTGGTCAGCGGGGTGGTGGCACCGGGATCCTCATCTCTCCCAAGTGGTCATTCTCTCTTTCTCCCCTTACCCATCTGTCTATCGCCTCCTTTGAATTTCATGCTGTCACAGTTACCAGCCCTTTCAAGCTTAACATCCTTATCATTTATCGCCCTCCAGGTCCCCTCGGAGAGTTCATCAATGAGCTTGATGCCTTGATAAGCTCCTTTCCTGAGGACGGCTCACCTCTCACAGTTCTGGGCGACTTTAACCTCCCCACGTCTACCTTTGACTCATTCCTCTCTGCCTCCTTCTTTCCACTCCTCTCCTCTTTTGACCTCACCCTCTCACCTTCCCCCTACTCACAAGGCAGGCAATACGCTCGACCTCATCTTTACTAGATGCTGTTCTTCCACTAACCTCATTGCAACTCCCCTCCAAGTCTCCGACCACTACCTTGTATCCTTTTCCCTCTCGCTCTCATCCAACACTTCCCACACTGCCCCTACTCGGATGGTATCGCGCCGTCCCAACCTTCGCTCTCTCTCCCCCGCTACTCTCTCCTCTTCCATCCTATCATCTCTTCCCTCTGCTCAAACCTTTTCCAACCTATCTCCTGATTCTGCCTCCTCAACCCTCCTCTCCTCCCTTTCTGCATCCTTTGACTCTCTATGTCCCCTATCCTCCAGGCCGGCTCGGTCCTCCCTCCCGCTCCGTGGCTCGACGACTCATTGCGAGCTCACAGAACAGGGCTCCGGGCAGCCGAGCGGAAATGGAGGAAAACTCGCCTCCCTGCGGACCTGGCATCCTTTCACTCCCTCCTCTCTACATTTTCCTCCTCTGTCTCTGCTGCTAAAGCCACTTTCTACCACTCTAAATTCCAAGCATCTGCCTCTAACCCTAGGAAGCTCTTTGCCACCTTCTCCTCCCTCCTGAATCCTCCCCCCTCCTCCCTCTCTGCAGATGACTTAGTCAACCATTTTGAAAAGAAGGTCGACGACATCCGATCCTCGTTTGCTAAGTCAAACGACACCGCTGGTTCAGCTCACACTGCCCTACCCTGTGCTCTGACCTCTTTCTCCCCTCTCTCTCCAGATGAAATCTTGCGTCTTGTGACGGCCGGCCGCCCAACAACCTGCCCGCTCGACCCTATCCCCTCCTCTCTTCTCCAGACCATTTCCGGAGACCTTCTCCCTTACCTCACCTCGCTCATCAACTCATCCCTGACCGCTGGCTACGTCCCTTCTGTCTTCAAGAGAGCGAGAGTTGCACCCCTTCTGAAAAAACCTACACTCGATCCCTCCGATGTCAACAACTACAGACCAGTATCCCTTCTTTCTTTTCTCTCCAAAACTCTTGAACGTGCCGTCCTTGGCCAGCTGTCCCGCTATCTCTCTCAGAATGACCTTCTTGATCCAAATCAGTCAGGTTTCAAGACTAGTCATTCAACTGAGACTGCTCTTCTCTGTATCACGGAGGCGCTCCGCACTGCTAAAGCTAACTCTCTCTCCTCTGCTCTCATCCTTCTAGACCTATCGGCTGCCTTCGATACTGTGAACCATCAGATCCTCCTCTCCACCCTCTCCGAGTTGGGCATCTCCGGCGCGGCCCACGCTTGGATTGCGTCCTACCTGACAGGTCGCTCCTACCAGGTGGCGTGGCGAGAATCTGTCTCCTCACCACGCGCTCTCACCACTGGTGTCCCCCAGGGCTCTGTTCTAGGCCCTCTCCTATTCTCGCTATACACCAAGTCACTTGGATCTGTCATAACCTCACATGGTCTCTCCTATCATTGCTATGCAGACGACACACAATTAATCTTCTCCTTTCCCCCTTCTGATGACCAGGTGGCGAATCGCATCTCTGCATGTCTGGCAGACATATCAGTGTGGATGACGGATCACCACCTCAAGCTGAACCTCGGCAAGACGGAGCTGCTCTTCCTCCCGGGAAGGACTGCCCGTTCCATGATCTCGCCATCACGGTTGACAACTCCATTGTGTCCTCCTCCCAGAGCGCTAAGAACCTTGGCGTGATCCTGGACAACACCCTGTCGTTCTCAACTAACATCAAGGCGGTGGCCCGTTCCTGTAGGTTCATGCTCTACAACATCCGCAGAGTACGACCCTGCCTCACACAGGAAGCGGCGCAGGTCCTAATCCAGGCACTTGTCATCTCCCGTCTGGATTACTGCAACTCGCTGTTGGCTGGGCTCCCTGCCTGTGCCATTAAACCCCTACAACTCATCCAGAACGCCGCAGCCCGTCTGGTGTTCAACCTTCCAAAGTTCTCTCACGTCACCCCGCTCCTCCGCTCTCTCCACTGGCTTCCAGTTGAAGCTCGCATCCGCTACAAGACCATGGTGCTTGCCTACGGAGCTGTGAGGGGAACGGCACCTCAGTACCTCCAGGCTCTGATCAGGCCCTACACCCAAACAAGGGCACTGCGTTCATCCACCTCTGGCCTGCTCGCCTCCCTACCACTGAGGAAGTACAGTTCCCGCTCAGCCCAGTCAAAACTGTTCGCTGCTCTGGCCCCCCAATGGTGGAACAAACTCCCTCACGACGCCAGGACAGCGGAGTCAATCACCTTAAACCTTCCGGAGACACCTGAAACCCCACCTCTTTAAGGAATACCTAGGATAGGATAAAGTAATCCTTCTCACCCCCCCCCCCCTTAAAAGATTTAGATGCACTATTGTAAAGTGGCTGTTCCACTGGATGTCATAAGGTGAATGCACCAATTTGTAAGTCGCTCTGGATAAGAGCGTCTGCTAAATGACTTAAATGTAAATGTAAATGTAGCTAACTAGCTAACATTGAACCTATTTCGTTAACTTTAGCTAGCTATGACAATCAGTTTGTATTGCGAGTACTCTATGGATTAGGATTATGGTTCATTGTTTAGCTAGCATGTCTAAACAAAAGACCACTTCGCCAGATGGTTACATGACCCATCAAGTTAGCCAGGTGTGTCTGACGGTAATTACGGCTATCTATTGTATAGTAATGCCAAAATATTTGTATCTGGAATTCGTCTTTCAGAATCAGTAGAACAAGCCTGACTCTCCTCCACCAGTCACACAAGGAGAATGTCCTAATGCCTCCCATCAAAAAGAGAGCTGGCCCAAGCAAGCTCCTGAAGGATGAAGACTTGCAGCGAGTGGTGAACTTCATCAACAACTACGCAGAGGATAATGCAATAGTATTACCAGGACTACACCCAGGACACAAACACTTTGGTGGAACGCTGCTGCCATCCCATGTGACAAAAGCAGCAAGGAATCATTACAAGGAATCGATGACAACACTTGGTACGTAAAGTATAAACAATACATTTAGATTATTTAATTGACCTCCAACATGATTGGCACTACTTTGATTGATTTCACATTATTTCTGTATTTTCCAGATATATATGTACGTGCAGTGTGTTTTCATTTTATCTGTGGACCATTGTCATGCTGGTGATAAGCCTTGTGACACACACAGGGGCCCCATAAATGGGTTTCCTAGATCTCTGCTGTCTGTCCAGCGGTCACTATCTAACAGGAGAGCAGGGGGCCTAAAAAATGATATTACGTTACATTTTCTTTTCATCAACCTATTTCTGGTATTGTGCCAGGAGGACCATGCACAAGCTCCACCAGTCTGGACCTTCACTTCAGGATCACATGCCACACCAAGTTGTCCCCCCGACTGGTGCTTTGGCCTCATCAAACTGCGCCTCAGAAAGACCAGAATGAACACTTTGTCTGAGATCGCTGGTGTTGTCAAGAACAGCACTGTGACAGGGGTCAACATCCCACAGCTGGTTGGACTGGTGCTGGAGGAAAGCTATGGCTGGCAACAACACCTGACTACGTACTTCAGGGTGCTGCCACAGTTCAAGCAGTACCAGCACTTCAGGTAAATATAATTTTCCTTGCATTGTATGAGGTTATTCTTTTAATCTAAACTTGGGAGGTGAATTGATGTTGTGCAATATTGTAATGTCTTATTTCTTGTTGTTATTTCCTGTTGTACAGCTTCAATGCTCTGGAAACTGATGGTGTTGTGGCAAAGGAGTGTTTGGACTCAGTCGGGACCAGGTTTCAGCTGCTGTGCAACCCTGTCATCCTTCCTCCCATATATGGTCTGCCTGTACCAGCACCACCTGGACTGCTAGACAAACTTGTGTTTTTGAGAAGTTCAGGGAGTTTTGTGACAAAGAGGCTATGGATATCACATGCCCTGCACCAAAGTCAAAGGCAGGACAAAAACAGGCTCTCTGAATATAGATTCCCTTGTTCATGTATGGTTCAGATGGACCATACATGAACAAGGATTCTCTCCTAACACACACCTGTCACGTTCTGACCCTAGTTCTTTTGTTATGTCTTTGTTTTAGTATGGTCAGGGCGTGAGTTGGGTGGGTTGTCTATGTTCGTTTTTCTATGATTTGATTGTGTTTCGTGGGTGATTATTTTCTGTTTAGTGTGTGTTGCACCTGACGGAGCTGTTTCGTTTGTTCTCTTTTGTTACTTTGTATTTAGTGTTCAGTTCAGTTTATTAAAAGGATGAACACTTACCAGGCTGCGCATTGGTATGACATGTCTTAGTCCTCGTCAGAGGAGCACGAAGACGAACGTTACAACACCATTCGTTGCTGCTACTATTTAAAATAAAATGCATCCTGCTGCTCAGCCACTTTACCCCTGATTGCATGCATATAACTACCTCATCTATTACTGATATTGTTCTTGTACATACTGTATATTATTTCATTTATTTTGACACTATCTATTTCTGATATTGTTACTATGCAAGTAACCATTTGGCTGTACCGTTTAAACCTTCTGTAGAGACCCATCCATTTGGCAATAATATGTGGCTGGGGGTTTTAGCATTTATTTCACATGAACCATCAATTTAAACAAGTGTGTCTGTGTAAATGTCATCTAATATTTATAAAATATTTTTATCTGGACACTTTCAGTTTACCAGGAATTTTTCCTTATTGTAGACTACTTTTATTCTTAATCTTTGCTACACTACTCAATGTTTAGCACACGGCCTCACATGTGAATCCTTAAAGAGATGGGTGGGGCTGGCTTAAGAGGGTGTGAACCATGCTGAATGGGTGTAGACAAAAGAGCTCTCCAGTAGGTACCAAATTATTTAAAGGCCATTTTCTCGAAAGTGAGTTTACAAGTTTATCAACTTTCAAAGCAGAATTACTTTCCTCAAATACAGTGTATAATATACCATTCTGTAGTCTCTACTTTTATCCAATTTAAAAAACACAATTTCAAATTTTGCTACATAAGACCGATTTGAGCCTGTAGGTCACAATTGAATCCGCTTGGTCCTGTCCACATATCTGATATTTTTTAGAAATGGGTTATACAATGAGGGGAAAAAAGTATTTGATCCCCTGCTGATTTTGTACATTTGCCCACTGGCAAAGACATGATCAGTCTATAATTTTAATTGTAGGTTTTGTAGGTTTAACAATTGGTAACACACAGTCCTGTCTGTTACCAATTGTTTTCTAGGCGACTATGGTCCCAGCTGCCTTGAAATCATTGACAAGATCCTCTCGTGTAGTTCTGGGCTGATTCCTCACCGTTCTCATGATCATTGCAACTCCACGAGGTGAGATCTTGCATGGAGCCCCAGGCCGAGGGAGACAGTTCTTTTGTGTAATCGCACCAACTGCTGTCACCTTCTCACCAAGCTGCTTGGCGATGGTCTTGTAGCCCATTCCAGCCTTGTGTAGGTCTACAATCTTGTCCCTGACATCCTTGGAGAGCTCTTCGGTCTTGGCCATGGTAGAGAGTTTGGAATCTGATTGATTGATTGCTTCTGTGGACAGGTGTATTTTATACAGGTAACAAACTGAGATTAGGAGCACTCCCTTTAAGAGTGTGCTCCAAATCGACCTGTATAAAATACACCTGGGGGCCAGAAATCTTTCTGATTGAGAGGGGGTCAAATACTCATTTCCCTCATTAAAATGCAAATCAATTTATAACATTTTTGACATGCGTTTTTCTGGATTTTTTGTTGTTGTTATTCTGTCTCTCACTGTTCAAATAAACCTACCATTAAAATTACTGACGGATCATTTCTTTGTCAGTGGGCAAACTTACAAAATCAGCAGGGGATCAAATACTTTCCCCCCTCACTGTAAAGGTTTTGTATAATTTCAGCCAGTAGTTTTGAAAGTGGCACTCACGGGCCAAAACAGGTACCCGAAAATTGTGTACAATTGTGTACAACGTCATCCATTTCTTATGTTACGCCCTGCAAACCCCCTCCACCCCCATTCCTATATGTTATGCTTCGAATTCCAATTCGTACAATATCTACAATTCGTACAATAAGTGCTTAAGATCCTGTTCAATCTCTAACAGAATAATAAAACATATCCCTTTCTAGCCAGCTATTACCATTACAAGGAGAGGCAGAAAGATTGATGCTTTAATCCACCCGGATCAGAGTACACAAAAGAGAGCATTGCCCGCAGTCAGCTATTAGCCACATATTCGCTTCTAAGCCCCGTGTTCAAACCTGGAGGCTGCCCTGACACTGCCTGACAGAAATTACAACCACCACTCCATTCCTCTTCAAAGGCACTCTCATCCCAGGCAACAGATAGCAGTAAACAACTCTTCACATACACTAGGCTACATGTTTAGATGGTCACTATTTTTGGTCATGGAGGTTCACTCCAACTGTGCTGGTCATTGTCAGCACATTGATTATATGACCACTGACCAGAATAATGTACTGTATGTGTATTATTGTGGGGGCAATAGCAAATATAGTATTTGTCATTGAACCTCCAGGTCATTCACCAACAGGTCCCTATCAAAAGACCAAGAATGTCAGCATTAGTGAGCATCTGTTTTCTGCACCTCATCTTATCTGGTTGTCTAACAGGGGTCAGTGTCTGTGCAATGGAGCCGTGAGAATGGACCATTGTCATGCTGGTGATAAGTCTTGTGACACACACAACCCATAAATGGGGCCCCTAGATCTCTGCTGTCTGTCCGGCGGTCACTATCTAACAGGAGAGCAGGGGGCCTTGTATAATATATGACAACAACATACTACAGTGACCACGAGTGCGTGTTGGTGTCAGTGGTGGGATCCTCAATTTATTATACGTTTGTTGTGTCAAGCGTAGGTTGGACCCCAGGGGTCCATTATTTCTGCACAGCTGGGGCCCTTGGACTAATACTCTCATTTAGGAGGTTTCTGCTGATCATTATACATTAGGGTGCCATTACAGCATCCACTCCAGCATCACTGATTTCCCCCCAACAAATACGTGACTTCAGGTACTGCTCTGCATCAGCCTCCCTCATTCCTTCTAGTATGCTTCTCTCGGTCCCTCAACACACTCTCTATCCATCTCTCTCTCTCCCTTACTTTATTTCAGTCCAACCCTTTCTCTGTCTGTACCTCCCTCTCTTTCTCATATTTGTTCATTGTGTCCAGAGCAGCGTATAATTGAATCTGCAGAGAATGCATGAGCAGGAACAAGTGATGCAGTCAGCTAGAAAGTGTGCATTCCTGTACAGTAGGATAAACCGTCAAATAATGAAAGAGGAGGTAGAGAATGATTTTGCACTGTATCTGACAAGGCAAAAGAGAAACACAGCTGACGCTTTTCCCACTGCACTCTGACAAAGACAGGGTACACTCATTTTCCAATGCACCGACTGTTGTTTCCCCCCCTAAGGCTCCCATTCTGCCTACATTGAGTTGTGGTACAAAAATAATATCCTTGAATGTCTGGTGTCAAGCCCATGTTGATAGCCCCATCATGTATTTACCCATTCCCTTTTTAATTGCGTTTATATGACGATGGAAGAAAAGCTTGCTTCACAGGCGAACTCGGGGATCCTCGCTTGATTGATCTGTAAACAATCGTGCCTATATTTTTGACAAACTTTAGTTTAATTAACAGATAAAACCTGCTTATTAGCAGGGAGCAGCAAGGGGCATCCCTTTCATTCATCAAGTCACTGTCGCAGATGGGACGGCAGACAGCAAACTGCATCTATTGCACCAAAATAACCATCTCTGGTTGCCTCTAACGTTTATATAATTACAACAATTCATGACACTGCTGAATTCATGAATGCATGAGCCAGAGTAAACAAGAAAAAGGCACTCGTATTCAAGGAATAAAAAGTAAAAAAGAGAAAAAAATGTAAAACAGAGGGAATATCTTACTCCATTGAGCTGACATTGGCAAAGAGTGCCCATAAATACTTCATAAACACCAATTACTCACAAAAACGGAAAAGAGCAGCCGTTTCAACCAATTACAGAACTCTTTATTCAAAGGGTAGGGGGAGAAGATACTTCCTTTTTAGGACACTCTCTAAAGAAGGAGCTGTGATGTCACAGGCCCAATAACGTCCCTTCCACCTTCATGTCAGGGATGAAAGCTCCAACGTCCTTTGAGTAAACCCCAGAAGACTTCCATCAGTAACGTGTCTATCCTTGAAGACGTCTGAGGGGACTACACAAATTCCTCCCGCAGGCTTTGAGTCTCTCTCGCCCTCTCTCTGTCTCACCCGCTCTTTTCCATCTCAAAAGTCCTTCCTTGCCAGTTGGATAACAGAAAGAGAATAAGGAGGCAGAGGGTTGCTGCAGTTCACGTCGTCGTCGGCCTGAAAATGGGGCAGCTGCTGTTGGAGTCATCATTCATCACACACCCTGGCTGTCTTCATCTCCCCCTCTGCGTGGCACACAGGCTGTCTTCATATCTCCCCTCATCGCGGCACACAGGGCTAAACACATTTACCTCAGAGGATTGGCTGCACTTGGAGGTGGCAGTAATTCTCCAACAACAACAACCGTCCCACGTTCCGCAGAAGCAATCCTCAAACGCTTCCCTTTCAACTGCTGCAAACTCTCAGGGCAAAAACTTATAGTGTAGTAGTTTGGGGTTGTGGCAGCCACAGAACTAGAATTATATAAATTATATTACTATGACGGGAGCACTGTACTGTCATGACACAGACTTTGAGAGGAACAGAGAGTGGAGCAAACAAATGAATGGTCTGCTGTTATTCTAAGCGCCCCTCCATTTAAATTAAGCTACTGACATTCAGCTACAAAGTGGCGATTACGGGGAAAAGGTTACCCGGACTATTGCAGATATTGCAGTACCGACGCCCTTAAATATAAATTCTAAATCTCTTCACCCAATGAGCAGTGAATCAGTGGTACTGTGCAGATATAGCCTAGCCTAACAGCTTATTAGAAGTGTGGGACAATAAAAGAAGTGGGACAAGTGGGACATTGCACACTATCCAGACTCTCAGAAGCAGAGGTGTGAACAAACAGCCCTTAGCAATTCGTGCCACACTACGATGAAGCGAGTGCATGTGTGTATGTGCCATTACTGGCACAATGGCTGATTTTCTGCAGACTGCTAGGCCGGCCTAAGTCCTTCCCCACTTGCCATTACGGAGTGCAGATTCTTTCTGAAAAACCAAAACAAACCCCAGGACATTCGGCCCCTGAATTAAACTCTTAGGGTGCACTCATTCTCAAACATGGGGAAGCAGAACGGCATGACAATGGTTGACAGGCAACGGGGAGAGGATGCAGAAGAGGCAACAAGCGCAATTCTCTAGAATTCTCTCTTCTTCTCCCAAATATTGCTCTTGAGACAGAAGTGGCTCCTTGACGATGGGTCACAGTTGTGTCTCTGTCACGTTCAAACCATTATTTCCTTTGTTTTGTCTTTAATTAGTATGGTCAGGGCGTGAGTTGGGGTGGGCAGTCTGTTTTATGTTTTTATGTTTGGTTGTCTCTGATTGAGAATCATACTTAGGTAGCCTGGGTTTCACTGTTGGTTTGTGGGTGTTTGTTTCCTGTGTCAGTGTTTGTGCCACACGGGACTGTTTCGGTTGGTTCACATTTATTGTTTTTGTATTTTGTGTTCATGTTGAGTTTTTCTTATTAAAACATGGACACTTACCACGCCGCATCATGGTCCGATCCTTGCTACACCTCTTCAGAGGAAGAGGAAGAAATCAGCCGTTACAGAAACACCCACCAACAGAGGACCAAACGGCGTGGTAATGGGCAGCAGCAACAGCGGCCGAAGACACAGGACTCATGGACTTGGGAGGAAATCCTAGACAGGAGAGGACCCTGGGCACAGCCAGGGGAATATCGCCACCCCAAAGCAGAGCTGGAGGCAGCGAAGGCAGAGAGGCGCTGGTATGAGGCAGCACAGCGGCGGGGTTGGAAGCCCGAGAGTCAGCCCCAAAAATGTATTGGGAGGGGGCACAGGGAGTGTAGCGAAGCAAGGTAGGAGACCTGCGCCAACTTCCTGTGCTTACCGGAGAGCGAGAGAGACCGGGCAGGCACCGTGTTATGCTGTGGAGCGCATGGTGTCCCCGGTGCGGGTGCATAGCCCGGTGCGGTACATTCCAGCTCCTCGTATCGGCCGGGCTAGAGTGGGCATCGAGACAGGTGCCATGAAGCCAGCTCTCCAGTGCGTCTCCTTGGGCCGGCGTACATGGCACCAGCCTTACGCATGGTGTCCCCGGTTCGCTAGGACAGCCCAGTGCGGCCTATTCTACCTCGCCGCACTGGTCGGGCTACAGGAGCATTCAACCAGGTAAGGTTGGACAGGCTCGGTGCTCAAGAGTTCCAGTGCGCCTGCACGGTCCGGTCTATCCACGCACCAGCCCTCCGGTGGCAGCCCCCGCACCGGGCTGTCACTCCGTCTTCTGTCTACAGGGTCTCCCGCCTGTCCAGCGCTGCCAGAGCCCTCCTCCTCTCCAGCGCTGCCAGAGCCCTCCTCCTCTCCAGCGCTGCCAGAGTCTGCCATCTGTCCAGAGCTGCCAGAGTCTCCCGTCTGTCCAGAGCTGCCAGAGTCTCCCGTCTGTCCAGAGCTGCCAGAGTCTCCCGTCTGTCCAGAGCTGCCAGAGTCTCCCGTCTGTCCAGAGCTGCCAGAGTCTCCCGTCTGTCCTGAGCTGCTAGAACCGCCAGTCTGTCCTGAGCTGCCAGTCTGTCCTGAGCTGCTAGAGCCGCCAGTCTGTCCTGAGCCGTCAGTCAGCCAGGACCTGCCAGAGCCGTCAGTCAGCCAGGACCTGCCAGAGCCGTCAGTCTGCCAGGACCTGCCAGAGCCGCCAGCCAGCCAGGAGCTGCCAGAGCCGGCAGCCAGCCCTGAGCTACCCTTCAGTCCTGAGCTGCCCCTCAGTCTGGAGCTGCCCCTCAGTCCGGAGCTGCCCTTTGGTAGGGTTGCCACTCCTGGCTAAATCAGTAGAATTGCAGGGGGAGGTGGTATGAATGTGGGTTCGCAGACTCACGAGCCACTATGGCCCTGCATGATGAGTTTTGTTTTTTTGTGGCCCCCACCCCCATCACAGTTGCCCATACCTGCCCAAGACACTTTAGTGCGTGAAAAGCCCAGGAAGCCTGCTGTTTCTGAGATTCTGGAAATGGCGCGCCTGGCACCGAGGATCATACCACGCTCAAAGTCGCTTACAGTAGGTTACTTGTTTTGTCCATTCTAACGTTCAATCGAACAGTAACTGAATGCCTTGATGCCAGTCTGCTTGCTTCATAGAGCAAGTCACGGCGACGTGACTGTCTGTAGGAGCGAAACATTTTAGTGGACGGGGTAAACTGGCCACTGAGTGTGCGTCTCACTTGAAAGGCATTGTATTATTTGAAAATGGATTAGAGGGGTGGGGGGTTCTACAAGCATTATGAAGACTTGTAGAAAGGGGTTCTATGCCCCGACATCAATTATATGTGCCGACATCAGAAGAGGGACTTTGGAGGATTTCGGTGGCCAATGCAATGAGCTGTATGGATTTTTCTTTCTTTCCACCTCTCATCCATGTTAAGAAGCAACAGAGTTCTTTGGATTTCTGAAGGAAGCTTTGGGAGTCGTACAATCTAGCCAGTTAACGGACGAGAACGAGGAGTGTTTGGTGTTTGACCTAAGAGCCTATGAACCCCTCTGAAAAGTGATTTCCTTTGTTTGCTCTCTTTCTGTCTTTCTCTTACCCTGCACTTGTTTCTAGTCTATGCGTCCAATATGGAATTAAATGGTTTAAGGTGCTTCCTTGCATTGGGTAGAAAAGCAAATGCTCAATAACAGGTTATAAACTTACTTTTAAATCAAGTAATTTGCTTATCCACACTGATCCAGTGTGACTAGGACAGGCTTAACAGTGGAAATCAGTGCTCAGACAAGGCAATCAATGACTTTGATTACTATCAAACTCGTGGCACTAGAGCCTTTGGTCATTGACAGCAAATGGATTCCCAAATAAATTAATCTTTCATTGTGATTCACCACAAAGATGCAGTAGAGAGTCCTTCACATAACGGGTCATTGTTCACTGTAAATGGGTTAAGAAATCATTCCACAAACCAATAGTGTCAACATCACACACACACGTATTGCCTTTTGAGTATTCCCCTAGTTAGTTAGTCACTTAGTTGGCCACATCAAACCCCATTCTGCTATTGAGACAGCCTATGGCCCCGGTCTCCCGTTCACAAAGACCTCTGAGGGGTTTATTTCCATGGTTATTTCTGTGTACTTCCATTTTCTGACCCTCTGATGACACCTGTGTTTCCCCAATTCGAAAGACAGTCTCCCTGGGTAGTACCATCCATCAGGCTTGACACAATTTACAGAAAAGCACTGCAAAAACATCTTCCTTCAATTTGGGTGCTATTTTAATGTTTTTCTGTGAAGCTCATTCAGACACCTGTCACAAACACCTGCGTCCTACTCTCCCGAGTGTGTAAAAAGGAACAGAGGTTTATAATCGGGCGCTCAATTTCTAATCTTTACCCACTATTTTTATCCGTTCACTTCCTTCCCTCCACTTCTTATGAATCAGACATGATGCACACGAGGACACACACACATAAACATGGGTACACGCACAACCCTCTTCCACACACACACACACACACACACACACACACACACACACACACACACACACACACACACACACACACACACACACACACACACACACACACACACACACACACACACACACACACACACACACACACACACACACACAGCAATCTCTTTCCATGGATATCACAGATATCAATCAGCCATGGCTTGAGGCTAGAGAAAGGGAGGCATCCCAGGAAAAATATGTGGCGCATGGAGCACAGTGGAGTAGAAGCCTTCCATTTCAAACACATGACAAGTCTGTATGGGCTGGTAGCATGCTCGGTGCAAAAAAGCCTTATTTGGTTTCAATATGAATGACCTACAGTGCATTCTAGTGATGCACCGATATGACATTTTTGGCCGATACCAATATCCAATATTTTCCTTGCAAAAAATACAAAACGATACGATATCGTTTATACCAATACGATATACCAATATTTATTATTTTTGCGGCCTTTTAACTTCTTGGTGACAGGGGACAGTATTTTCACATCCGGATGAAATGCATGCACAAATTCAACTGCCTGCGACTCATCCTCAGAAGATAAGATATGCATATTATTAGTAGATTTGGATAGAAAACTTCTGAAGTTCTAGACAACAGTACAATGTAGCAGCAGCAACTTCTGAAGTTCTTCTAAAACTGTTTGAATCATGTCTGTGAGTTCAACAGAACTTATGTAGCACTCTCTTTTCAATGAGTTTTCATTGGGAATCCAGATTTCTAAGGAACCTTCTTGAAGTTCCTCCCGCTTCCACTGGATGTCACCAGTCTTTAGACATTGGTTGAGGTTTTTCCTTTGTGTAATGAAGAAGTAGCCCTGTTCAAAACGAGGGTCACTTCAAGTGTACTGTGTGTTAGAGGT
Source organism: Oncorhynchus keta (assembly GCF_023373465.1). NCBI lineage: Eukaryota > Metazoa > Chordata > Actinopteri > Salmoniformes > Salmonidae > Oncorhynchus > Oncorhynchus keta. The sequence continues at coordinate 26,010,449 of NC_068431.1, forward strand.
GCATGACCAAAAAGGTAGTATCAGTTTGTTTTCTTCCTGTATTGAACACAGATCATCCGTCTTCAATTTTGTCGATTATTTACTTTAAAAAATACGTAAAGTTGTATTACAAAAGTAGTTTGTAATGTTTTGGCAAAGTTTACAGGTAACTTTTGAGATATTTTGTAGTCACGTTGCGCAAGTTGGAACCTGTGTTTTTCTGGATCAAACGCACCAAATAAATGTACATTTTGGATATATATTGACGGAATTAATCGAACAAAAGGACCTTTTGTGATGTTTATGGGACGTATTGGAGTGCCAACAGAAGAAGCTGAAATATGCTTCTCTTTCTTTGTTTACGGAGGTGCTATCCTCAGATAATAGCATCGTTTGCTTTCGCCGAAAAGCCTTTCGAAATCTGACATGTTGGCTGGATTCACAACACGTGTAGCTTTAATTTGGTATCTTACATGTGTGATTTCATGAAAGTGAAATTTTTATAGTAATTTTTTTTTTTAAATTTGGCGCTCTACATTTTCTCTGGCTTTTGGCCAGGTTGGACGCTAGCGTCCCACATATCCCAGAGAGGTTAAGCATTCTAGTACAGTTAAATTGTTAACACACACACACACACACATGGACGCAGCAGTCTAAGGCACTAGATCTCAGTGCAAGAGGCATCACCACAGTTCCTGGTTCGAATCCAGGCTGTATCACAAACAGCTGTGATTTGGAGTCCCATAGGGTGTACAATTGGCCCAGCGTCATCCGGGTTTGGCCATTTGGTTCTTTGTGTGTCAAAAAAGATACACGTCAAATAACACTATTTGACATGTCAAATAAGCTTGTTGACCAATCAGGAGCTTAATATGACTGAACGTCACATAATAATTTAACACGTTCATAATTTTCTAAATGTAGTTATTACACATTGATTACACTATCACTCGTATTTCATATGTCACAAAGATTCATCGATGGTATGCTACGATGCTGGTAAACTTGTCTTGCGCACCAACAGCGCTGGTCATGAAAACAAAGTTAGCTAGCTCATGGATGCAAACAATGTTCTTCCCCAAAAACATAGCAAAACGACATAATATGTTTCAGCAGCTAGGTGTCATCATCTAAAATAACCATAATTTATAAGCAGTTCTTATTTGATTAATGGTGGTCGGACCCATCTATGTGAAGCTGGACTTTGCGGCTAGCTTTCAAAATAAAAGTAGGGCATAATTATACTATTTGTATTAATTAGCATCACTGTCAATTACATACTTTTATTTTGAAGGCAAACCGCAAATTCCACTGTTGTGCCTTATCCTTATTGTGACTAGTTTCACAACACATAACCCGGTCCAGTCGAGCATCAATAGCCAGATAGCTGGCTTCTTATAAAGTTAGCTTTGGGCAACAGGGTTAAGTAGCTGGCTAGCTATTTATTTTCATGAACTGAAGTTCAATTTCAATAGGCGAACAACAAGTGGCAACCTAGCTAATACTTACTCATAAGGATTCCTAAATCATTGCTAAGAATAAATATAATGACTTCAGTTTTTACTGGTCATTGTTTTCAGGCTGGTTGTATTCGTGCTAGCTAGGTCGAACAAATTATGCTTTATTACCGATGCGGTATTGCAAACATCGATCGTGGCCGGTGTTTGCTTGTTTGCAGACTTTTTTGTACGGCTTTCACAGCTTTGTCGTGAAGCTAATAGCAATAGCAGTGACGCTATTACTGTGTATCTCCGGTAGGGCGACATCTGAAAAATAGAGCACTTGGTAGTGTGTAACGGTGCTCGACCAGTCGGCGAAAGCCAACATCACCCATGACAGAGAACGGTTGATTGTCAAGGGCAATTAATTCCATTATCTTGGCTTTAATGGATTTCGCCAATGAGTTGTCTTGCTGATTTTTTTTTTTACTCTTTCAAATGACTGCTCGATTTGTTGACTGCTCGATCCACACAGCAGACATTGTGGGCTAGGTTAGGAATGCTGTGTTGCACATGCAGTGCAACATTTTATGTGGCGTCATTACGTCATGTACATTATATAGGTAGGCACGTCAGCTTTGACATTGGTTTTGCACATTGGAGTTAAACTAGACACCGGCCGATACCGATGCAGACATTTTTAGCTAATAAAGTCAGATTCCGATATGTTCACCGATATATCGTCCATCCCTAGTGCATTCAGAAAGCATTTTACACATTTTGTTATGTTACCGTGTTTTTCTAAAAGGAATGAAATAAAAACAAATCCTCAATCTACACACAATAACCCATAAAGAAAAAGAGAAAATAGATGTTTTAGACATTTGCACATCTATTAACAAATAAAAAATGATCCATATTATGACCATCTTAAAACAATTCCATATGTTATCTTAGACCCCCCAGCATGGCTTAAGAATTAACATCCAACTCTGATTGATAAAACATTTTGGTCTGGCTAATATGTCAGCCTACGTGTCTCATGACAGCTGAATCGACCATCCGAGGCTACTAGGACAAAATAATGATGACAAAATACTTTTCTAGGAGTCTCGTGCAATAGCCTAGCTTTCTCTTCTCACCCCACATCTCTTTCCCTCAACGCTTGTCGTGGACAGCTAATAAACCCATGTGGCCAGGGTGGGTGATGACATTTCAGCTGGGGTGTTGTCAAATATGACTTCGACACTCCCCTTCTTCTCTATGCAGGTGCTTATTTTGCTGAGTCTCATACCTTCCCCACAGAAAGCTGTCAGAAGCCTCTGTACTCTGTACTGTAGCGCTCTCCCCTGCTAGCTACCGTCTCTCGCCTAGGCTCTGTCCTTGAAACCGAGTCAAAACAAAAGTACACCACACACACACAGCTCCTGTCCTGTCATCTGAGAATGCTGTCTGTGACGCGACGGGAGAGCGACGGCAACATGACGGCAACAGACAGCCACGCCAATGTTTTTTCCAAAACCCTGTGTCTACTACGCCAAGAGGTGTCTGAGAGCCGGGTTTGTGAATCACGGAAAATAACAAGTCTCCTCTCTAATAATATCAGATACTCAGTCTGACAGGCCCTGGCAGGGCCCGTGTTGTTGGCTCTCACTGTTGGGCAAGGTGGTATATGGAAGCTTTTAAGCTTCCTGAGCCTGGAGAAAGGAAGAATTGATCAGCAGGATGTCGCACGAATGGGGAAGCCAGTTAAACTTAATTTTGTGTTTGCACTTCGTTGGTCGAGGGGGGTCTTTGCTGAGAAATGGTGAGAGAGTGAGTGAGAGAGCACACAATAGACAACAGTACAATGTAGCAGCAGCAACCCTACGGGCAGCGTCGATACTGAACTCGGCAAACACAAATAGGCTTGGATCTGTTACATCCTGTACACAGGCAGTCTCTTCTGATGCCTATTGATCACATTCAACCAAAGGCAACTGGCTGGCTTAAACAGCCTGCTTGAATAAAACAGTAATGATGCACTTATACACCCTTTGTGTGACAAATTGAACACGCTTTACTGTCTGGACCCAAGACAAAATCAACTGTGGGTAAGGAAAAATGACTAATTGTGGCTTAGGGATGGATGTAAGTTTAAATGTAGTCTAAATGACGAAGAATATGAAGGAACACTGAAAATATAATAGCCAGTCAGACAGTCATGAGTAGGGTTGCACATTTTGGGGAATATTCAGAGGTGGAAACCTTCCGTGGGAATTAATGGGAATATATGAAAATTAACGGGAATATATGGGAATTAATGGAAATATATATGCAAATGAATATTAATATTAATACCATTGAAATGTAGATGTTTTTTTGCATTGGATATATTTACCATATCATATGGTATACAACATTTTACCTTGTCATAATTTAAAATGATTAAATCCTTCCAATAGAAACTAAAAAAAACTATTTAGTTATGAATTGAACTTCAATTAAATGAGTAGACTCTTTACATGGTATGATGTCACTGAACAACAAAAGAAAGGGAATATTGAATAATCCCCAATGATCCATGGACCTCCTCAATGTCCACCTCTTGAACATCAGACTCTGGGGCCTCTTCTTCACTGTCACTTTCCAACCTTATTGAGGATGGCTCATTGTCAGGCTCAAAAAGCCTCACATTTGCCCGGATGGCCACCAACTTTTCAACCCTTGTATGTGGTCAGCCTGTTGCGTGCTTTGGTGTGTGTGCTCCCAAACAAGGACTAGTTGCGCTTTGAGGTGGCTGATGTTGCTGGGATTTGGAGGATGATGGAGGCAACAGGGGAAAGAGACTCAGATCCACAAAGTCCCTTCCACCAGGTGGCTGATGAGATATGTTGGCACGACTGCCATATTGCATCTCCTTCCCAAAGCCCTTGCTTGGAAGTGTACTTCGCCAGACTGCCAAGAACCTTGCTCTCATCCAGGCCAAGGGAGCAAGACACGGTATTGATGACACCATAGGCCTTGTTGATCTCTGCACCAGACAGGATGCTCTTGCCAGCATACTTGGGGTCCAACATGTACACTGCGGCGTGTATGGGCTTCAGGCAGAGATCTTCATGCTTTTTGATGTATTTCAGAACTGCAGTTTCCTCTGCTTGGAGCAACAGTGAAGTGGGCAGGACAGTACGGATTTCTTCTCTTACATCTGCAAGCAGAGTCTGAACATCAGACAGGATGGCATTGTCTCCCTCAATCCGTGCAATGGCTACTGCTATAGGTTTCAGGAGTTTCAGGCTGCTTACCACTCTCTCCCAAAATACATCATCCAGGAGGATCCTCAGCTCATCTGCAATGTAGAGACCGGTGTGTCTGTTGTCCCTTGTGTCTGTGATGTAGTTACTTATTCCTTGCCCATGAACATTCGACCACCCATCAGAGATGATTGCAATACAGTCGGCTTTCTCTATGATTTGCTTGACCTTCACTTGAACTCTACATCCAGCCAATTAGCAGATGAAGCATGTCTGGTTGGAGGGGTGTATGCTGGTCAAAGGACATACAGAAATCTCTTCCAATACACATTGCCTGTGAGCATCACATTGCCTGTGAACCAGTTGCATGCACAGCTCGAGCAAGACATTCATCAGCATTTTTCTGACTACGTTCCTCCGTTGAGTCAAAAACACTTCTCATTCCAGGAGGACCAACAGCTGTTGCTATCATTTTCACCTCGAATAGAAGTAGAGGGACTTTGTCAGAGGTTTCTTGTTGTGAGCGATGAGGGAACTTTATGCACTTGGCCAGATAATTCTGCATCTTTGTTGCATTCTTCACATATGATTTGGCACAGTATTTGCCAATGTACCCATATTTTCCTTCTACATTAGCTGCAGTGAAAATGTCTCCACATATCAGATAGTACCCGTGGCATTTTCCTGTAAAGATTAGAAAATAAATTGTAAAAAAAATAACAAATACAATTCTATGTACAGATAAATAGTTAAGCAGTTAGATTAAATAACTCCTTTGTAAGATAAATGTTTTAAAATTAAATATGTATGGAAACAGGTGAATTAACACTCCTCAGTTAGCAGGCTCAAGCAAGCTAAAAACCACATGGTAGCAAGCAGTAGTTAGAAGTTAGAAATTATTTAAACCCACTTTGCTTTAGGCTACTATTTACTAGTTAACAACAAATCATGTATGTCAAATAAAATATATTCCCCCCACCGAGAATTGAAATCAAAAACCTACCAGAAAGCATGTAGTCCTTGGGTCAGACAGTGTAGGAGTGTGGGCTTAATATCATCTCATTAGTGTGCAAGATCTTAAGAATCAGCTATTCATGTGATGGGATACTGCACTGTACATGTGATGGAAGAATGCACTGTGCATGCAGAGGGTTGCAATTCCATTGAATTGGGGATAGTTTAACCAAAATATGCCACAAGAGCTATAATTGCCTTCTGTGTATCCCACAAAAAAGGTTAACTGTTATAAGCTAACATTTTTTTGATGAATCTAAGCAAAGGTCCCAAAATTCCCAGGCTTAACTTCCCATGGAAAATTTCAGGAAATTTACCAGAAAGTTTCTGATCCTTTGCAACCCTAGTCATGAGCTTCCAAGCCAGACATCATAACAGTATCTTGAACTGCCCTGACAACCAGCCCTCGTTTGAATTCCATTTGTTTTTACAGTGAATATTCTCTAGCAAAGGAAGAAACGAAGGGCCTGTGATTGTCCATGCATGACACCAAGCCCACAGGTGACAAAAACCAAATCCCTCTGATGAGACCAAATGAAATGGAAAAGTGTCAACACACGTGAAAGAAAAGGACCTCGTCTGATCGCCATGAAGCACCTTTACTAAAGAAGTGAAAGGGAATATTCCATTGGCTGCTCTCCAACTGCACCGAATGAAAAGTTCAGCAGTGTGTCAGAGTGAGATGCTCACACACCCATCAGGTTATAGCCAACCTAATTAGGGGAATACAGCCTGCAGTATTCTCTTTCACGTCCACTGTGCACGACCACTAACAGGAGGAGAGAAGGCCTAGCTACTTGTGCAGAGCAGCTGCAGCCGCCACAAACAGACTTATTAAACCAAACAGGCCCATGGCGCTGCTGCTGGAAAGGTAAAAGGAGCGAGGGAAGAAGCTTTTTGATGTGGATAGGGGATCAGGTGGGGAAGAAAGAAATGTGTGTCTGCATTCTCCACCAGCCAAACCACTGTGGATTTGTGATTTGTGTAATTGGCCTATTAGTGTTTCAAATGGCAAGACCTATATTTCTACTCATATATGGATTAAATCATATCCAGATTTTTTCAATTTCATTGGAGATTCAAGACATAGTGCATTCGGAAAGTATTCAAGCCCCCCAACTTTCTCCACATTTTGTTAAATGTACTTTCCCCCCTCATCAATCTACACGTAATACCCCACAATGACAAAGAGCAAAAAGGTTTTTAGAAATGTTTGCAAATTTATGAAGAAACCCCCCCCAGAAATACCTTGTTTACATAATTATGCAGACCCTTTGCTATGAGACTTGAAATTGAGCTCATTTGGATCCTGTTTCCATTGATCATCCTTGATGTTTCTACAACTTGATTGGAGTCCACCTGTGGTACATTTAATTGATTGGACATGATTTAGAAAGGCACACACCTGTCTATATAAGGTCCCACAGTTGACAGTGCAGTCAGAGCAAAAACAAAGCCATGAGGTCAAAGGAATTGTCTGTAGAGCTAAGAGACAGTATTGTGTCGAGGCACAGATCTGGGGAAGGGTACCAAAAAAATCCGCAGCATTGAAGGTCCCCAAGAACACAGTGGGCTCCATCATTGTTAAATGGAATTAGTTTGGAACCACCTTTATTGTAGAGTGACTAGACTGAAGCCACTCCTCAGTAAAATACTGTTTTTATTTATGTTTACTATTTTATACATTGTAGAATAATAGTGAAGACATTACAACTATGAAATAACACACATGGAATCAGTTAAGAACAAATTCTTATTTATAGGGACAGCCTACTCCTTCCTACCTGTCGGGAAATTGAACCCCGATCTCCCGCGTGCCTGCATTGAAGGCTATCAAATGCTTCTAACAAGATACCCTCTGGTGGTCAAACTAGCACTAACTAGCATTAATGGTACCAGTGGTTGACTCTTAAATAACGTGCCATAGAATCCTGCGGCACCATGCAAGCTGCGCCACAGTACGCTGCAAATTTAAAGGACGAACCACTGTACGGTGAAGCATGGTGGTGGCAGCATCATGATTATGGGATGTTTTTCGGGGGCAGGGACTGGGAGACTCGTCAGGATCAAGGGAAAGGTGAATGGAGCAAAGTACAGAGAGATACTTGATGAACACCTGCCCCAGAGTGCTCAGCACCTCAGACTGGGGCGAAGGTTCACCTTCCAACAGGACAACAACCCTAAGCACACAGCCAAGACAATGCAGGAGTGGCTTTGGGATAAGTCTCTGAATGTCCTTGAGTGGCCCAGCCAGAGCCCGGACTTGAACCCGATCGAACATCTCTGGAGAGACCTGAAAATAGCTGTGCAGAGACACTCACCATCCAACCTGACAGAACTTGAGAGGATCTGCAGAGAATAATGGGAGAAACTCCCCAAGTACAGGTGTGCCAAGCTTGTAGTGTCATACCCAAGAAGACTCAAGGCTGTTATCTCCGCCAAAGGTGCTTCAACAAAGTACTGAGCAAAGGGTCTGAATACTTATGTAAATGTGGTATTTTTTAAATTCATTTTTTTACATTTGCAAAAATGTCTAAAAAAACAGTTTTCGCTTTTTGATTATGGGATATTGTGTGTAATTTGATGAGAAAAAAATAACAATTTAATCCATTTTAGAAAAAGCTGCAGCGTAACAACATGTGGAAAAAAATAAAGGGGTCTGAATACTGTCTCAATGCACAATACGTAGTTCTGTCCTTGAGCTGTTCTTATCTATTAATGTTCTGTATTATTTAATGTTTCATGTTTTGCATGGATCCCAGGAAGAGAAGCTGCTACTATCACAACATCTAATTGGGATCCTAATAACCCACAAAAAATCTCAATACACACACAATACTCCATATTGACAAAGTGAAAACAGGTTTTTAGAAATGTTAGCTAATTTGCTAAAAATAAAATAAAGAAATACCTTACATAAATAAGTATTCAGACCCTTTGCTATGATACTTTAAACTTAGCTCAGGTACATCCTTTTTCCATCGATCGTCCTTGAGATGTTTCTACAACTTGATTGGAGTCCACCTGTGGTAAATTCATTTGAGTGGACATGATTTGGAAAGGCAGACACCTGTCTATATAAGGTCCCACATTTTACAGTGCATCTCAGAGCAAAAAAAAAGCCATGAGGTTGAAGGTATTGTCCGTAGAGCTCAGTGACAGGATTGTGTCGAGGCACAGATCTGGGGATGGGTAATTTCCCCAAATTTCGGCAGCATTGAATGTCCCCAAGAACACAGTGGCCTCCAATATTCTTAAATGGAAGAAGTTTGGAACCACCAAGACTCTTCCTAGAGCTGGCTGCCCTGCCAAACTGAGCAATCGGGGGAGACGGGCTTTGATCAGGCAGGTGACCAATAATCAGATGGTCATTCTGACAGAGCTCCAGAGTCCCTTTGTGGAGATGGGAGAATCTTCCAGAAGTACAACCATCTCTGCATCAATCCACCAACCAGGTCTTTATGGTAGAGTAGCCAGACGGAAGCCACTCCTCAGTAAAAAGCACATGACAGCCCGCTTGGAGTTTGCCAAAAGGCACCTAAAGACTGTCAGACCATGTGTGAAGATTGATGAGGATAATTTATTTTAAATCCATTTTAGAATACGGCTGTAATGTAACAAAAAGTGGAAAAAGTCAAGAAGTTTGAATAGTTTCCGAATGAACTGTTAATGTCTATATTTACTGACAGCAATTTTTACAACGCCAGATAAATATATAACGACCACTGCATTCATTCACTAGCTAGCATTTTCCTCTATAAAAGAAAGCATATTTCTAACAGAACCCAAATTCATATTGTCCCCTAGTGATCAGGGATAATTATTTTGTCCCCTAGGCAACAGGGAAAATTAATTATTTTGTGTATGCTTTAGCCGAGACAAGCCAGATCTGCTGTAATAGTTTTGCTGAACAGCTGAATAGTTTTATATAAAAAGGGCAGTGGGAAATTACTATCAATCATGTGACTTTTAAATTTTTATTTATTTTTTACCTTTATTTTACTAGGCAAGTCAGTTAAGAACAAATTCTTATTTTCAATGACGGCCTAGGAACAGTGGGTTAACTGCCTGTTCAGGGGCAGAACGACAGATTTTGTACCTTGTCAGCTCGGGGATTTGAACTTACAACCTTTCGGTTACTAGTCCAATGCTCTAACCCCTAGGCTACCCTGCTACAATGCTCTAACCACTAGGCTACTTATGAATTATTGGAGACAATCCGGTGTGGTTCTTGTGCCCGGTTGCCACACAATAATGGATAAGAGCTCTGTTGATTACCAAGACGGAGTATATCAAAGCCCATTGTAAATTTGCATCTATTGCATCCAGTTGACTAGGAGAGAGGATTCCAGTTGCTTATAACAGACCATACAGATAGAGAATTATAGACTATTTGACAATGCATCACTTGCTGCCTGAAAGATGGTGCCAGAAGAGGGCTGCCTCACTTCTAGTTCTTAGGAAACTTTGAAGTATTATTGTTTTTTTGTATTATTTCCAACATTGTTAGCTCAGAAAATGCTGTGTGTTATTACATACAGCTGGGAAGAACTATTGGATATCAGAGCGGAGGTAACTCATCAGCACTACCAGCATTAGGATCAGGAATACGACTTTCCCGAAGCGGATCCTTTTGCACCTCACAGGGCAATTTAACTGATTCCAGAGGCCGACCCGAAACAACGCCTGCAAAGAAGAGGTACTCGGAGCAGTCTTCTAGTCAGACTTAGGAGGCGTGCACACCACCAACGCTTCCGAGGATATTACTCGCTAATGTTCAGTCCCTGGATAATAAAGCTGACGAGCTCAAGACAAGGGTTTCTTTCCAGAAAGACATCAGGGATTGTAACATACTCTGCTTCACGGAAACATGGTTCTCTCGGGATATACTGTCGGAGTCGGTCTAGCCATCTGGATTCTCAGTTCATCATGCCGACGGGAATAAGCATCTCTCCGGGAAGAAGAATGTGGGTGTATGTTTCATGATTAACGATTCATGGTGTAATTGTGATAACATACAATAATTCAAGTCCTTTTGCTCACCCGACCTAGAATACCTCAATCGAATGGCGACCATATTATCTCCCAAGAGAATTCTCTTTGGATATTGACACAGCGGTGTATATCCCCCCTCAAGCCGATGTCACAACGGCCCTCAAGGAACTTCACTGGACTTCATGCAAACTGGAAACCATATATCCTGAGGCTGCATTTATTGGAGTTGGGTATATTAACAAAGCAAATTTGAGGAAAAGGCAGCATAAATTCTATCGGCATATTGACTGTAGTACTAGTACTGCTAAAACACTAACACTGTTACTCCAACTTCCGGGATGCATACAAGGCCCTCCCCGCCCTCCTTTCGGCAAATCTGACCATGACTCCATTTTGCTCCTCCCTTCCTGTAGGTAGAAACTCAAAGTACCTGTGCTAAGGACTATTCAATGCTGGTCTGACCAAACGGAATCCACACTTCAAGAGTTTATCACGAAGAGTATAGGAGATGTTGTACCCACTGTGACTATTAAAACCTACCCCAACCAGAAACCGTGGATAGACGGCAGTATTTGCACAAAACTGAAAGCACAAACCACCACATTTAAACATGGCAAGGTTTTTTTTAAAAATCTTTTTTTTATTTGACCTTTATTTAACCAGGCAAGTCAGTTAAGAACAAATTCTTATTTTCAATGACGGTCTAGGAACAGTGGGTTAACTGCCCAAACAGTTTTACTACACTGAACAAAAATGTCAACGCAACATGCAACAAGAGAGTTCCAGTTCATATAAGGAAATCATTCAATTTATATAAATTCAATAGGCCCTAATCTATGGATTTCACATGACTAGGAATACAGATATGCATCTGTTGGTCACAGATACCTTTAAAAAAAGGTAGGGGCGTCAATCAGAAAACCAGTCCGTATCTAGTGTGACCACCATTTGCTTCATGCAGTGCAACATCTCCTTCGCATAGGGCTGTTGATTGTGGTCTGTGGAATGTTTTCCCACTCCTCTTCAATGGCTGAATATTGGCGCAAACTGGAACATGCTATTGTACACGTTGATCCAGAGCATCCCGAACATGCTCAAGGGGTGACATGTCTGGTGAGTATGCAGGCCATGGAGGAACTGGTACAATTTCAGCTTCCAGGAATTGTGTACAGATCCCTGCGACATGGGGGCCTTCATTATCATGCTGAAACATGGGGTGATGGTGACGGATGAATGGCACGACAATGGGCCTCAGGATCTCTGTGCATTCAAATTGCCATCGATAAAATGCGACTGTGTTCGTTGTCTGTAGCTTATGCTTGCCCATACCATAACCCCACTGCCACAATGGGGCACTCTGTTTACAACATTGAAATCAATTAACATTACTGCAGTCAACATGCCAATTGCACGCTCCCTCAAAACTTGAGACATCTGTGGCATTGTGTTGTGTGACAAACTGCACATTTTAGAGTGGCCTTTTATTGTCCCCAGCACAAGGTGCACCTGTGTAATGGTCATGCTGTGGATGGAAAAGGAGAAATGTTCAATAACTGGGATGTAAACTAATTTATTCAGAACATTTGAGAGAAATAAGCTTTTTGTCCTCTTAGAACATTTCTGGGATATTTTTTTCAGCTCATGAAGCATGGAAACATCACTTTACATGTTGAGTTTATATTTTTCTTAAGTATATTTAGTTTTTCTCTGTAGCCCAAATGTTTTCAATATTTAAACAATAATGCATTGAATTAATCCACTATTTTGGAGGATCATTTGATGCATCTTCTACATTTATCCATATGAAAGGCCAATTCTCTTTGTCCACTCGCTCTCAGTGTTTGTGTTTTTGTGTTGGACATAATTTGTCAAGAAACGGCCATGTTAAACATTTCTTCATGAACAGTCTTTCTGACGATGACGGTCAGTCCTGACACAGTCCTTGTAGTACACAGTGTCCTTTAAATAGATGTACAGCTACGGTGCACGCCAAAGCCCAACTGTGAAGAAAGCGAGTTGAGGCACTGCTGCGCTCCATTCAACAGAGGATAATGAAGGACGAATGGTCGCTAGGCTGCAACTATACGCTTTATAAATGCTTTGTTTGCTTCTGTGGAAGACTACAGAGGAGGTAGTCCAGCCATGATAATGACGCCACTTGACTACGGCAAACATACATACAAGTCAATTAAATTATATGAAAAACCAAGTTATTTTTTGCTAAAACCATGCATGGCCATACTTCTAATGTTTATCATAGAAATAATATAGACAGCTATTTCCTAATGGTTTGCTTGAATTTAATCTGGCATTGTAACTTGCTACCAGAGAAAAACAACATGGGAGAAATGTACTGGAGAAAAAGTAGTCTTCACATCCGTCAGAGTACTGTCTGGTGATCCAATGCCAATTCGTGAATATTGTAATTTGATTGGTCAAGATGAGGACAAAGATACTTTATCTGAGTGGAGAAGAGCAACTGAAGCACAGCAAATTAATTTGTATTTTCTTTCTCCCCAATTTTGTGGTTACGATCTTGTCTAATCGCTGCAACTCCCCAAAAGGCTCGGGAGAGGCAAAGGTCGGGTCATGTGTCCTCCAAAACATGACCCACAGCCACGCTTCTTAATACCTGTTCGCTTAACCCGGAAGCCAGCTGCACCAATGTGTCGGAGGAAATACCGTTCAACTGATGGCCCAAGTCAGCCTGGCCTGTCACAAGCAGTAGCTAGAGCACGATGAGCCAAGTAAAGCCCCCCCAGCCAAACCCTCCCCTCACCCAGACGATGCTGGGCCAACTGTGCACCACCCTATGGGACTCCCGGTCAAAGCAGGTTGTGACAGCCAGGGATTAAACGCACAACACTGCGATGCAGTGTCTTAGACCGCTGCGCCACTCAGGAGGCCAAATTAGGCGAGCAGCATTTACATTAAGAAGCATTTTAGATCTGCGTTTACAAAACACAACAAAAACTTACTTTCCACCATAATTTGCAAATAAATTCATAAAAAATCCTACAATATGACTTTCTGGATTTTTTTCCCTCATTTTGTCTGTCATAGTTGACGTGTACCTATGATGAAAATTACAGGCCTGTGTCATCTTTTTAATTGGAAGAACTTGCACAATTGGTGGCTGACTAAATACTTTTTTGCCCCACTGTATGTATTGTGATTCTTACGTATTGTGATTTGATAATGTACATTTATTGTGATTTGATGTTCCAAACATATTGCTCACCATATGTCTGGAGCAGAAGGACAAGAGAAAGCCATGATAAAATGAGTCATGGAAATAAAAGTGCTGAAAACAAATTTGGCTACCTATTTAAAAAGAAGATGGAGAACAAGCTATTAAGGAAAAATACTGGAGTTTTGGTGCAGGTACAGCCAACTAGCTCACAAATAATATTACGATATTGTCAAACCAATACGAAACGATATATCATCAAAAATAATAATATATATATGTAAAAAGGTGGAAGCACTTTCATCCTTTTGCTGTGATTTTTGAAGCTGGAGGATGAAACTTTTCAAAGGGAAAGTCACTTTAGGCCAGAGCAATAGTCACTGATTCTGCTGCTACAAAGGAATTCCAGAGCAGTGGTTGGCTCCTGATCTTTTGTTGTTTGTGGAATCGGATTGTGCAGCCGAACAGGATCTCAAACTGTCTTTGTATTTATTTTCTTAGCAGAAGTGTGTGTTGACGAGAGCGCGTAGGAAAAATGCCATAGGAGCCAGATCTTCGCGGGAAGAGGCCACTCGTTGATCGCGTTTCATTTACAATGGAAAACAATGCCGGTCTACCTCCCGAGCCTGCCCTGTGTTTTCCTATGATCTGAATTGCCTGTGACATCTATAACGTTGCAACAGATTTAAATAATTGTTCTATTTGTTTTGCACATTGGGCTCGCCGAGCAGCTGTTATGAATGATTTTCAATTCTCTCTCTCTCTCCAGAAACACAGAGGATAAAGTCAATGAGACTAGATAAATCTACACAATGTGATTCTCTATTTTTCGGGTGAAAATGCTTCTTTCATTGACTTGTTGGGTCTCTACACTGAGAAAGAAGGCCATATGACGGTAAATAGATGTAAAGCATTTACTCTCAGGGTGCATGTACTGTAATCTGTTACAAATCAAATCTGATGCCATGATATTTTCACACTACTACCCTCAAATTTGGCAAAAATTCAACAAAATGGCCTCTCCACGCACACCTATTTTCTATTATTTTCAGAATGAAGTGCACAATGCACTTCACATGACAAAACACACACAAGTGTGTACACACACTAGGGATGTTCACCGTTAATAAGTAACCCTCTGAAAAGACATTTGTGTGTCAGAACTTTACATACACTCAATTAGTATTTGGTAGCATTGCCTTAAACAATATAACAATATAACATTGGTTCAAACATTTCAGGTAGCCTTCCAAAAGCTTTCCACAATAAGTTGGGTGGATTTTGGCCCATTCCTCCTGACAGCTGGTGTAACTGAGTCAGGTTTGTAGGCCTCCTTGCTAGCACAAACTTTTTCAGTTCTGCCCACACATTTTATATAGGATTGAGGTCAGGGCTTTATGATGGCCACTCCAATACCTTGACTCTCTTGTCCTTAAGCCATTTTGCCACAACTTTGGAAGTATGCTTGGGGTCATTGCCCATTTGGAAGACCCATTTGCGACTAAGCTTTAACTTCCTGAATGATGTCTTGAGATGTTGCTTCAATATATCCACATAATTTTCCTCCCTCGTGATCCCATCTATTTTGTGAAGTGCACCAGTTCCTCCTGCAGCAAAGCATCCCCACAACATGATGCTGCCACCCCCGTGCTTCACGGTTCAGATGGTGTTCTTTGGCTTGCAAGCTTCCCCCCTTTTCCTCCAAACATAACGATGGTCATTATGGCCAAACAGTTCTATTTTTGTTTCACCCGACCAGAAATATTCCAAAAAGTATGACCTTTGTCCCCATGTGCAGTTGCAAACCATAGTCTGGCTTTTTTTATGGCAGTTTTGGAGCAGTGGCTGAACGGCCTTTCAGGTTATGTCGATACAGGACTCGTTTTATTGTGAATAAAGATTATTTTGTACCATCTTCATAAGATCCTTTGCTGTTGTTCTGGGGTTGATTTGCACTTTTCGCACCAAAGTACGTTCATCTCTAGGAGACAGAACGCGTCTCCTTCCTGAGCAGTATGACGGCTGTGTGGTCCCATAGTGTTTATACTTGCATACTATTGTTTGCAAAACTTCTGACCCACTGGAATTGTGATACAGTGAATTATAAGTGAAATAATCTGTCTGTATACAATTGTTGAAAAATTACTTGTGTCATGCACAAAGTAGATGTCCTAACCGATTTTCAAAACTATCGTTTGTTAACAAGAAATTTAGGGAGTGGTTGAAAACCAAGTTTCAATGACTCCAACCTATGTGTCTGTAAACTTCTGAATGTGTGCTATAGGTGGGTGTTGCTATGGTGACCAGTGAGCTGAAATAAGGCGGAGCTATACCTAGCAAAGACTTATCGATGACCTGGAGCCAGTGGGTTTGGCGACGAATATGTAGTGAGGTCCAGCCAACGAGAGCATACACGTCGCAGTGGTGGGTAGTATATGGGGCTTTGGTGACAAAACAGATGGCACTGTAATAGACTGCATCCAATTTGCTGAGTAGAGTGTTTGAGGCTATTTTGTAAATAACATCGCCGAAGTAAAGGATCGGTAGGATAGTCAGTTTTACGTGGGTATGTTTCATAGCATGAGTGAAGGAAGTTTTGTTACGAAATAGGAACTGATTTTAGATTTAATTTTGGATTGGAGATGCTTAATGTGAGTCTGGAAGGACAGTTTACAGTCTAGCCAGACACATAGGTATTTATAGTTATACTATACCACATATTCTAAGTCAGGACTGTCCAGAGTAGTAATGCTCGTCGGGCGGGCGGGTGTGGGCAGCGATCGGTTGAAGAACATGCATTTAGTTTTATTAGCATTTAAGAGTAGTTGGAGGCCATGGAAGGAGTGTTGTATGGCGTTGAAGCTCGTTTGGTGGTTTGTTAACACAGCGTCCAAAGAAGGGCCAGATGTATACAGAAGGGTGCCGTCTGTGTAGAGATGGATCAAAGTGTCACCCACAGCAAGAGCGACATCATTGATAACAAGCGGCAGCAGTGAGGGACTTATTTCTGGAGAGATGGATCTTTAAAAGTAGAAGCTCGAACTGTTTGGGCACAGACCTGGATAGTATGACAGAACTCTGCAGACTCTCTCTACAGTAGATTGCAATTCCTCCCCAATCGTGTGTTAAAAACTGTTTTGATGGCCACAATAAAAAAACTAGGTATTATATATTTTTATTTCTCATCTCAACTCGTAATTAAACCACACCTCCCATTCACCACTAGACTGCATAGGCTATAGACAACAGTAGGCAGGCTATCTGCATGCAATTATTTTAGAAACACTTCCTCATACCATTAACCAGCATTTCTCTCCTGTTCTTTCGGTTTTCATATCAACTTCCTTTTGTTGTCCTTAAGCCAAAGACACAATCCTCGTCATATTAGCAAGCCATCCTAGCTGTTTCTATTAGATTCCCCCCCTTTCTTACTTTCTAATGGAGATTTTCATCTCTGTCACATATGGAACCACTCACAATAGGTGCGCTATTTAGAATGGTGTTTTCCCGCCATATTGGCAAATGTTTGAAAATGACATTTTATTAGCTGCTTCATTACGGGAGTTAAATAAAAGGCCATAGCATTTGGACTGTAAGACAATAGAGGTTGGCTATTGTTGCATGTTAAGCTCTTAATGAAAAATGTCTGTTACTTGTATGGATGCATAGTGTTACTGTTTGTTTGAGGGTTGGGTAGTCAGGAGCAAAATGTACCAACATGTGCATCACACACACACACACACACACACACACACACACACACACACACACACACACACACACACACACACACACACACACACACACACACACACACACACACACACACACACACGAAGTCTGCCATTTCTCTTTTATTCCCCTCATGTCAGAGCCGCCTCACCTCTGAGCCCCCTGGCAGTACTCTCCAGGATAAAGGTGTGGGTGCTCTTTAAAGTAAATGTCACGGAAATGTGCCACGGCAGATCGGTCCACTCTGTGCGGTCTGATATGACAACACCGTTCAGAGAAAGGACACCCCCCAACTGCCTATTCATCCGCCCGCCAGTCCCAAAGTGCTTACTTAACATTTGAGGCTATAGGATAATGTGTAGGGAACCATTGATTTGGTGCCATTTTCTCTCTGTGGTGGTCCTTGTCCGTAGACTGCTCTACAGTGAATTCAAGGCTAGATAGAGCACTTTCTCTCTCTTGCTCAAATGTCACAGCTCATGTAATTAGGTTTCTCAAACCTTTTTTTCCCTCCACTACTTGTGTTTCTGCTTTTGTTCCTCGTTGGATCGTGAGACAAAGCTGCAATGTGAGAAAATAGGTCCCTTGGCCAAGCAAAGATTATTCACACACGATGCACTGGGGTTGAGAGTTGACACTGCCCAGACAGTTTGCTTTGTTTAATTTTTTATTTTTTTTAATGGAAACTGCACAAGCGACTGATCTTTCAGCTCTCTGACTAATTGGTAGACAACTCTGGCACACAGTCTCACACAACATGAGAAAGAAAAAAAAACATGATGTAATACAACTGGATATGGTGCAACCAGATAATACTCTGTCATCATTTCAGAGGTTCAATAGTCAATGCTGCGTTTGGATATAGGCCGAAGACACATTTCCCCACACCACTTTAAAACCCCAAAGCCTGACCCCCCACAGACTCTACCATCTCGCTGCCTATCCAACTACCACACAACACCTCTGTCAATGTGTACTGTAACTAAGCCAGAGAAAGAAGAAAAAAAGATAAGAGAAGCAGGAGAAGCGGCCTGACAAGTGGATCAGCTTAAACCTTGCACCGGAACCATCCATCAGGCTATGGAATCAGCCCTCCGGGTTTACTCATCCCAAACGGGAGGTGAAATTCCCAACTCTGACAGGTGTGACCAGAAAGATAGCTCCCTGGATGGCCGGCGCCTCATCTAGCAACCTTTAAATGTCATTGCAGATGGTGATTTTGGTACATGATAAACAGGAGAGGAGAGTAGAGGGATGGTGGGAGAGGGAGAAGTAGCAGAAACAGGATGAGAGAGGGATGGATGGGGGAGAAGAGAGTGGATGGGACGGGATGGATGTAGGAGCTATGTAAGAATGCTGTTCATTGATTATAGGTCAGCATTCAACATCATAGTACCCTCCAAGCTCATCATTAAGTTTGAGGCCCTGGGTCTCAACCCCACCCTGTGCAATTGGGTCCTGGACATCCTGACGGTCCACCCCCAGGTGGTGAAGGTAGGAAACAACATCTTCACTTCACTGATCCTCAACACTGGGGCCCCACAAGGGTGCATGCTCAGCCCCCTCCTGTACTCCTGTTCACCCATGACTGTGTGGCCACATAACACAACAGTAGTAGGCTTGATTACCAACAATGACTATGACGAGACAGCCTACAGGGAGGAGGTTAGGGCTCTCGGAGTGTGGTGTCAACAAAACAAAGGAGATGGTCATGGACTTCAGGAATTAGCAGAAGGAGCACCCGTTATCCACATCGACAGGACAGCAGTGGAGAAGGGGGAAAGTTTTAAGTTCCTCGTACATATGAGTGAAACTGAAATGGTCCACTCAACAACACCTCTTCAACCTCAGGAACCTGAAGAAATTTGGCTTGTCACCCAAAACCCTCACAAACTTTTACTGGTGCACAATTGAGAGCATCCTGTCGGAACCTATCACGGCCTGGTACGGCAACTGCACCGGCCACAACCGTAGGGCTCTTCAGAGGGTGGTGCAGTCTGCACAATGCATCACTGGTGGCAAACTACCTGCCCTCCAGGACACCTACAGCACCCGAAGTCACAGGAAGTCCAAAAAGACCCAAGCCACTGCCTGTTCACCCCGCTACCATCCAAAAGGCGAGGTCAGTACAGATGCATCAAAACAGGGACCGAGAGACTGAAAAACAGCTTCTATCTCAAGGCCATCAGACTGTTAAAGAGCCATCACTAGCACAAAGAGGCTGCGGCCTACATACAGACTTGAAATCATTGGCAACTTTAATAAATGGAACACCAGTCACTTTAATAATGTTTGCATATCTTGCATTACTCATCTCATATGTATATACTGTATTCTATACTATCTATTGCATCTTAGCCTATGCCGCTTCATCCATATATTTACATTTATATATTCTTATTCTATTCCTTTACTTAGATTTGTGTATTAGGTAGTTGTGGAATTGATAGATATTACTTGTTAGATATTGCTGCACTGTCAGAACTTGAAGCACAAGCATTTTGCTACACTCACAATAACATTTGCTAACCATGTGTAAGTGACCAATAAAATTTGATTTGATATAGGGAGGTTGAGTTGGAAACATGGTGTCTGTGTTGTTGGGGAGAGAAGGATGGAGGGGGGAAAGAGGGATGGATGGGGATGCATGGCTGGATGGATGGAAGGCAAAGGGAAATTAGAGGAGAAGAGGTGGTTGAGTGTGTGTTTAAGGGAGGAGAGAGGGAAGAGGTGGTTGAGTTGATAACAGGGTGTCTGTGGGTGATTATGCTTTATTTTGGCATCAATCCATGTGAGGAGGACTGATTAAAGATAGAATAACATTCATGGTGATGTTGGTGGTCAGACTGCATGGGGCATTTGTTAGTTCTGACTAAAAGTAAGATGCTCTCCTGTGCTAAGAAATTGTGTTTGTATTCCAAACACACTGTGGTATTAAGTTGTTCGGGCATTCAATGGAATCCCATGCTGAATTCTGAATGATGGGTCTCAGCTGAACTGCAACCCACTGTATTACATGCAGTATTCAACATGTGCTCCATTGAATGCACCATTTCGCTGGCTAGCTACCTGAGTGAGTGTGTGTGGTGCTCTGTCATTGCCAAACATGAATGAATAAAAGTGAGGAGAGAGCAGGGGGCTACATGTGTAGGTGTCTGGTATTCTTAAACATGCTTGCCTGTCAAGTGCAATCACACACACACACACACACACACACACACACACACACACACACACACACACACACACACACACACACACACACACACACACACACACACACACACACACACACACACACACACACACACACACACACACACACACACACACACACACACACACACAGAATGCAATCCTATACCCCTCATAACCTACATAGTTGTGGAACCTAACAGAAGAGAGCAAAGCCTATTTCAGAGACGATGTAGATAGAGAACGACCAATATCGTTTTTTAAGGGGCTGATGCCAATACCAATTATTGTGAGTAAACGAGGCCGATGGCCGATATTTTATGCTGATAATAAATATAATTAAATCTGAACATTTTGATGGGAAATGTTCCCAGAGACAGCCATGTATGCATTAACAAATGGACATTTAGATTTTAGTCATTTAGCAGATACACTTATCCAGAGCGATTCACAGGAGTGCAGACATTTTTGTACTGATCCCACATGAGAATTGAACCCACAACCCTGGCATTTCAAGCACCATGCTGAACCAACAGAGCTACACGGGACCATCAATTAAACAACCATATGAAAATGGTAACTTGTTTTTAATCTAATAACAATCTACATAACAATCATTTATTTGAATGGTAAATCTCAACTGGGTAATTCAAGAAGGCATAGGCCTACTCACAATAAAGGTAAATTCATATTCAATAGGACTGTGTGCATGCATTGAGATATTGAGGTCGTTCAGGCTGATTTCAGTCTTCTATGGGGCTACAGATGACAATCTGTTTCCTTTTCATTTGGGAGCATATTAGGGCTTACAAAAGAGAAAATACACCAATTGCTAGTCATGTAGCCTGGCAGTTCAGCTAGGCCAGGGAAAGACAACTCATTTAGATAACCCATACTAGTGAATAAACAACATTTTTTTTGTGAAAATCAGCTTGTGTGTTAGTGTTTCTCGAGGGAAAGACAGGTTGTAGCCTACTGGTGGACCCTTGTTACGGATTTCCAGTAATGGCAGAATTGGAAACATCGGGTAATGTTGTACTAATGTTGCATTAGCGTTTCCTGAACCACTAGGATTACACCATAGATCAACAAATTACAGATACAGCTTTCATAAAATGAGGACAGGACAAACATTTCAGCAAAACATTTGAAACATCCTACAGTTCCTCATTTCTGATAGAATATCAAATCCCCCGACATGTAGTCTATGAATGTTGGATATATTATATTTAGAATTTGGATATATATAAAAATAGAGAGGGAACAAATATAATATAAAGCACTTGATATCACACATCAGTAAATAGGGACAGGAAATAATGAATTCCCCTCTCAAAATCCACAAAATGATGCCCTGGTTTACTCCTCTATAAGTCCTTTGAAACCAGCGTATCAAAGGCTAAGTAGGACACTAACAGGTCGAGGTGTCTCGCCCAGGGCCTAACCCCAGCTCGACTTCCTACACACCCTGACACATAAGCCGTGTCGCGCGCTAAACCCTATGCCACAGGATACAGACAGTAGATAATCCATTGTGTCTCCAATCCACAGCAGGTGCCAAATGAACAGACCTGTGCCGCACTTCATGTGTGTTGCCCCTGAAGGGGACGTTTGAAACAAGACACCTCATGCATTTTAAAATGAATCCCAAGTTTAACCTGACACACCTTGCAAACAAATTATCACTTGGTAATGATGTGATGAATGTCTGTGCCCGCGCCAGCCTTCCTACCTTAAAAAGTCACCCACCTGAAGTTTTTGAAAGTGTTCCGAAGAATTTGAACATCATATGACTCTGAAGAGTACATACGAAGGCGGATATTAACCGGAATGAAGGTCACATTTATTTAAATCTCGGTCCACTGAAATGTAATGACATTATAAATAAAAAATGTAATTCTGTCAAATTCAATGCATTGCTTTATCTGAATTGGGATACATTCGACATGTAAATTCATGTTGAGGAAAGAGTTGAGTCAATCAAGGTATCCAGGAGTAAGAAAACACCCATCATACTGTACATTGTTTCTGAATAGACTTGACAGACTTGACATTTTCCTTCCTGCATTTAGACCCACATACACTTCAAATCAAATATTATTGGTCACATACAAATGGTTAGCAGATGTTATTGCGAGTGTAGCGAAATTGTTGTGCATCTGGTTCCGACAGTGCAGCAATATCTAGCAAGTAATCTAACAATTCCACAACAACTACCTAATACACACAAATATCAGTAAAGAGATGGAATAAGAATGTGTACATAAAATATATGGATGAGCAATGACCGAGAGGCATAGGCAAGATGCAATCGATGGTATGAAATAGTGTATATGGGATGAGTAATGCAAGATATGTAAACATCATTATTAAAGTGGCATTAATAAAGTTACTAGTGATCCATTTGTTAGAGTGGCCAATGATTTAATGTCTGTATGTAGGCAGCAGCCTCTCTGTGTGGTAGCGGGGTGAACAGGCAGAGGCTCGGGTGGTTGTTGTCCTTAATGATATTTTTGGAATTCCTGTGACATTGGGTGCTGTAGGTGACCTGGAGGGCAGGTAGTTTGCCCCTGGTGATGCGCTATGCAGACCACACCATCCTCTGGAGAGCCCTGCAGTTGTGAGCGGTGCAGTTGCCGTACCAGGCGGTGATACAGCCCAACAGGATGCTCTCAATTGTGTATCTGTTAAAGTTTGTGAGGGTTTTAGGTGACAAGCCACATTTCTTCAGCCTCCTGAGGATGAAGAGGCGTTGTTGCGCCTTCTTCAGCACACTCTGTGTGGGTGGACCATTTCAGTTTGTCCGTGATGTGTACGCAGAGGAACTCTCCACTGCTGTCCCGTCGATGTGGATAGGGGGGGTGCTCCCTGTGCTGTTTCCTGAAGTCCACGATCTCCTTTGTTTTGTTGACGGTGAGTAAGAGGTTGTTTTCCTGACACCACACTTCGAGTGCCCTCACCTCCTCCCTATAGGCTGTCTCGTTGTTGTTGGTGATCAAGCCTACTACTGTTGTGTCATCTGCAAACTTTATGATCGAGTTGGAGGCATGCATGGCCACGCAGTCATGGGTGAACAGGGAGTACAGGAGGGGGCTGAGCTAGAACCCTTGTGGGGCCCCAGTGTTGAGGATTACCAGCTGGGGGCAGCCCGTCAGGATGTCCAGGACCCAATTGCACAGGGCCTCAAGCTTAATGATGATCTTGGAGGGTACTATGGTGTTGAATGCTGAGCTGTAGTCAATGAACAGCATTCTTACATAGGTTTTCTAGGTCTGTGGACCTATTGGGGTGGTATGCTAATTGCAGTGGGTCCTGAGTGACAGGTAAGGTGGAGGTGATATGATCCTTGACTAGTCTGTCAAAGCACTTCATGATGACAAGTGAGTGCTACGGAGCGACAAAAATTCACGTCAGTTACCTTTGCCTTCTTGGGTACAGGAACAATGGTGGCCATCTTGAAGCATGTTGGGGCAGCAGACTGGGAATCAATGATCCTCTTCTAACTTGGCCTTTTGCCTTAACACGACCGACATTCTGACCATGTCTTTGGAAACGTTGGCTATTCAAACACACTCAGTGTAGTATTAGTACTTATCTTTAATCACATTACTGTATTCATACACAAGATAGTAGTGGGGACCATACATTTCCATCTCTCTTCCTTCTTCCTTACGTCTGTACTCCTTCCCCCTCCCTCCCTCCATTTTACTACTGTCCCTGAAGTAGCTGAACTCTGCTCATTGAGAAATATGATTAACTCAGTAATTTATGGTGTGCTGCTATTACACAGGGCAGCGGCTAAATGTATTCCCCGAGTTAGTTCTTCATTTTCAGGATCCATGTTCCCCATATTAGCCAAATTCATTAATGCAAACTATAGGGAGGAGGAAGAGAGGAGGAGAGGACCACTGCATAGGCGAATGTATCACTGTACCCTGGATCTATGGAGCTATGAACATGGAGCTCTGGAGCACTCTGCTACCTCTCTCACAATTAGCCCAGGGAGAAAGGGCCAGGCTAGGGCTGTTTATTCTGGAGAGCTGGGAGGTTGGATCAGTTTGTGTGAGTGTGTTCCGTGAGTGTTGTGTGTGTACCTGTGTGTGTATGCAACCTGCAAGCATGCGCACGTGTCCCAGGTCTCTTCAAAGGGAGCTTCTTGGATAGATCACGGCTTTGACACGCGTCCAACCTATCAATAGGCTGGCAAGTACTGGAGCCGCCAAGTCTTTAATCTAGGGAGATGATAACAAATAAATGGGGTGGGGGGGGTAATGGTTTCTTTGCAATGGCTGGGATGGGGGTGATGGTTGGTCCAGAGAAAAGGACCTGAGTGGGCATAGGGTGGTAGTAAGTTTCATGACACCAACTGAGACACCCAACCTTAGCAAGGCCCCAGATGAGGGGGAAAGGGATGGAGGGAGTTAGGGAGGGAGAGGAGAGTGGGATAGGGAGGGAAAGAGTTGGAGGGAAAGAAGGAGTGAGAGAAACTGAGGGGGAAAGGAGAAGAGAGTGGTATATGGAGGGAAAGTGGGTTGGAAGCAGGGACGCAGAGTGTGAGGGTGAGATGATATGAAAGTGGGGAGGATAGTAAGTGATAAAGGGAAAGAAGGAGGGGATGAGAAAGAAAGATGGATTAAGGGGAGCAAGGTAGGGAGCGAAATAAGGAAAGAGGAAAAAAACAAGGGGAAATAGGAGAGAGGGGTAGCAGTGATAGAAAGAGAAACAGAATTGAGGGAGCCATCACCTGCCTTAGAGATGGACACTCATGGGAGCCAACGTGTGTGTGTGTGTTCCTGTGTACCCGTGCGTGTGTGAGGGGAAGAAGGATAATCAGACGCACCCCAAATTGGAGCTACGATGATGGAGGTCTGACTGCCTGTGATCTGCCGCCCATGGAACGAGCCCATTAAAAGACGCGGGTGACAGCTGCGAGGCAGAACAACACCACCAGGGGCAAAACAGAGGGATGATGGGGGTTTACCTTTGATCATTAGCACGTTTGCCAGTCTCTCTCTGGGCCTCTACGGGGACCCAACCATTACATCGTCTTAAAACTTGTTAGGGATAGGGTCTATTTTTCTCAATTTCCGCCTGACTGACGTGCCCAAAGTAAACTTCTCAGGCCCAGAAGCCAGGATATGCATATAATTGGTAGCATTGTATAGAAAACACTTTGAAGTTTGTAGAAATGTTAAAATAATGTATGAGACTATAACACAATTCAGTCTGTTGGCGCGCGACAGAGAGGACGCGCGCTTACTAATTTTACTTTTCTATTGAACATACTACTTTCCAAATCAAATATTAGTTTATTTACATTTTAGAATACCTGAGGATTAATTAAATAGAAACAAAAAAAGTTCAAAAGAGAGGTAGCTTTTTGGACTCCTTTGTCTGCATGTTGAACGAATGGATTACTGAAATCGATGGGGATATAAACAAGGATTTTATCTAACTAAACGACAATTCATGTTGTAGTTGGGATCCTTGGGATTGCAAACAGAGGAAGATTTTCAAAGGTAAGTGATTTATTTATTAGCTAAAAAATATGTTGATGTGGGGCACCGTCCTCAAACAATCGCATGGTATGCTTTCGCTGTAAAGCCTATTGTAAATCTGACAATGCAGTTAGATTAACAAGAATTTAAGCTTTTAAACGATATAAATTCATAAATGTTTAATATTCCAATTATTTATTTGAATTGCGCATCCTCCAATTTCACCGGATAATGTCGATAGATGACCCGCTAGCAGAACGCTAGACAGGTGGGAGATAGAGAGACCCTAGAGGGGTGAGGAGAGAACCACCAACCATGGGACCTAAGCTGTTTCCCAAATGTCACTATGGGCCCTGGTCAAAAGTAGTGCAATACATAGAGAAAAGGGTGCTATTGGAGACACAGCCCTGGTCGTGATCTGTACCTTATTATAAAGGCATAGAATCATGAAGGGGGTTGGAGTGGGAATAGACTGGCAACCATGAGGGGGCTAAATCAACCAGGTTGCTGGGTAGGGTAAGGTGATGATGAGGGGAGTGAGGTCAATAAAGGAACTTGGGAAGTAGGGAAGCTCCTCTGACAATAGGGGGGAGGGGAGGGTTAATGCCAGTTGATCAGCACTGAAAGGGTTTCTTTAAAGGGGTATGTCAATACCTTTTAACATTATTGACCCTGGTATGGTGCTGGAGATAATGAGAATGATGTTAAAAAGTGTTTCTTCAGGATTGGTGGGTCCCCTGCGGGACGGTTGAGCTAACGTAGGCTAATGCAATTAGCATGAGGTTGTAAGTAACAAGAACATTTCCCAGGACATAGATATATCTGATATTGTCAGAAAGCTTAAATGCCTGTTAATCTAACTGCACTGTCCAATTTACAGTAGCTATTACAGTGAAATAATACCATGCTACTGTTTGAGGAGTGCACAGTTTTGAAAATAAAAAGTTATTAATAAACAAATTAGGCACATACATTTGGGCAGTCTTGATACACCAGAAATGAACAGAAATGCAATGGTTCATTGTATCAGTCTAAAACTTCACACATACACTGCTGCCATCTAGTGGCCAAAATCTAAATTCCACCTGTGCTAGAATAATACATTATGGCCTATCTCTTGCATTTCTAAGATGGTACAAAAAAAATATTAAAAAAAGTTTTGTCTTTTTCTTTGTATTAACTTTTAACATATCTAATGTGTTATATTTTCCTACATTCCTTTCACATTTCCACAAACTTCAAAGTGTTTCCTTTCAAATGGTACCAAGAAAATGCATATCCTTGCTTCAGGGACTGAGCAACAGGCAGTCAGATTTGCGTATGTCCTTAAGCGGTTTTAAGAGAAACAGATTCTTAACAATGAAATGGATGACAACGTGATTAAGACTAAAAGTGAGGTCTGTCACAGACTTTTGTGTATTAGTTTGACACTTAATGCAATACTGCAACATTTTACTGCTTGATAATCGGAACACTGGCAATTGAAAAGCAAGTTTCTTATGAATGGAAGCCTCGTCTTTGTTTTTTTCTATACTGCAGGGTTAGGGCTGTGATGTATTGTTGTACCAACTATTATCTGTGGGCATCCAACCATTTCTTTCTTTATTCCAGCATGTAGGCTAAGATACAGCACAATTGCCTTGCCTATAGGGATGAGGATCCACACTGTGATGCAAAGCTTGGAGTGCTTGACCTGATGTCAGGTATAAAGCTTGCATCAGCCCACACAGACACCACTTCCGTAAATACTGCTGCTGTCCCGATGGCACACGGAGAGGAGCTACTGAGGTAAAACACTACATGCTTAGTCACACTAGGAGTGAGTGGGGGGGTGAAGAGGGGGGCGTGTGTGTTTTTTTGGGCAGGGGGGGTTGTGTGTGCGTTCCTGGGTGCAGAAGACATTTAGAGGTGAAAACTGAATCTTGTCCTCAGGAATAAGGACTGTGCTGTTTCAAAAGATAATCATCTCAGAAAAAGCAAGAACAATTTTTCACACGTCTTATAATAGCAAAATAGGTGCCAATGGAAACTATCACACTGGTCTCCTATTCCACATTTACTAAAAGCTACAACCCCAAATGACAAAACTGAGGTTCACTACTCCAAATTATATTTTGGCTAAAGGACTTGTCTATTCAATGATAAACACATTTGTAAAAGATGAGAAAACTCCAAGGCAGAAAACACAAAAAGGCCTAAAAACTGTTTTTTAAACAAATGGAAAAAATATGAATCATCACATTTGTTTTTGTAAGTGCTTTGCCATAGTAGGTGGAATGTAGTCATACAACCACAGTAGGTGGAATGTAGTCATACAACCACAGTAGGTGGAATGTAGTCATACAACCACAGTAGGTGGAATGTAGTCATACAACCACAGTAGGTGGAATGTAGTCATACAACCACAGTAGGTGGAATGTAGTCATACAACCACAGTAGGTGGAATGTAGTCATACAACCACAGTAGGTGGAATGTAGTCATACAACCACAGTAGGTGGCATGTAGTCATACAACCACAGTAGGTGGAATGTAGTCATACAACCACAGTAGGTGGAATGTAGTCATACAACCACAGTAGGTGGCATGTAGTCATACAACCACAGTAGGTGGAATGTAGTCATACAACCACAGTAGGTGGAATGTAGTCATACAACCACAGTAGGTGGCATGTAGTCATACAACCACAGTAGGTGGCATGTAGTCATACAACCACAGTAGGTGGAATGTAGTCATACAACCACAGTAGGTGGCATATAGTCATACAACCACAGTAGGTGGAATGTAGTCATACAACCACAGTAGGTGGAATATAGTCATACAACCACAGTAGGTGGAATGTAGTCATACAACCACAGTAGGTGGCATGTAGTCATACAACCACAGTAGGTGGCATATAGTCATACAACCACAGTAGGTGGAATGTAGTCATACAACCACAGTAGGTGGAATGTAGTCATAGTCATACAACCACAGTAGGTGGAATGTAGTCATACAACCACAGTAGGTGGAATATAGTCATACAACCACAGTAGGTGGAATGTAGTCATACAACCACAGTAGGTGGCATGTAGTCATACAACCACAGTAGGTGGCATATAGTCATACAACCACAGTAGGTGGAATGTAGTCATACAACCACAGTAGGTGGCATATAGTCATACAACCACAGTAGGTGGAATGTAGTCATACAACCACAGTAGGTGGAATGTAGTCATACAACCACAGTAGGTGGCATGTAGTCATACAACCACAGTAGGTGGAATGTAGTCATACAACCACAGTAGGTGGCATGTAGTCATACAACCACAGTAGGTGGCATGTAGTCATACAACCACAGTAGGTGGAATGTAGTCATACAACCACAGTAGGTGGAATGTAGTCATACAACCACAGTAGGTGGAATGTAGTCATACAACCACAGTAGGTGGAATGTAGTCATACAACCACAGTAGGTGGAATGTAGTCATACAACCACAGTAGGTGGAATGTAGTCATACAACCACAGTAGGTGGAATATAGTCATACAACCACAGTAGGTGGCATGTAGTCATACAACCACAGTAGGTGGAATGTAGTCATACAACCACAGTAGGTGGCATGTAGCCATACTACCACAGTAGGTGGCATGTAGCCATACTACCACAGTAGGTGGCATGTAGCCATACTACCACAGTAGGTGGCATGTAGCCATACTACCACAGTTGGTGACATGTAGTCATACTACCACAGTAGGTGGCATGTAGTCATACTACCGCAATAGGCTAACATGTTGCATGTCTCGTATGATTTAAGGAATATATAATTTTGATAAGCCAACAGCAAAACACACAATAGGACAGCCTAAATGACTGAATCACATTGAGTTAATAGCAGTGACTCAACAATTGTTCTGCATCACACCTTAAAGTTGGACTCTATAGTGGTGAAAATGCCACGTCCGTTTGCGATACTACAACAAAGACGTTACCTCAAAAGTCATTGCACACATGATAGAACAGCGGAGTATGTACACATAACATTTTCACCACGAGGTCTTGATGATGTCATAGTCTGCCTGTGTTTGTTATGACTCATGCTTTCTGGTGGTGACACTGAGTAGGCGTGCACTGTTTGTGTGTGTGCATGAGAGTGTGCTATGCGCCTACGTACCTGTCTTCTGCTGAAATGAGGAATATATGGTAAGCTGACTGGCACCATAGGGTTATGTGATACTAAAGGAAGATGTAGTCATACACACACACTGTCAGGCACAGTATAGGCTTAAAGGCTCTGCATGGTCAATCTGACAGCTGCAGTGGCCGTACAGCATTTACTGTGATACGGCCGCAGCATAAGTCAGGGCATTTATACTTCATGCACTTCGTGGAGCAGAGCTGATGTCAAGGAAGTGAGTTTGTTTTTATACAGAACACACCCTCACCTACCGTCAACCAGCGGAGCTAAACAGAGCCCTCTTTATTGTAACAAAAATTGTGAGGCACACAACGATGTGTTACAGAGCTCGATTTGGCCACCACAAGCCCCCGTAGACTCCGCAATTGCGTCACACCTCCGTATGGAGCCTCCGGATTGCATTGACGGAGCCTCAGGATTGCATTGCCAGAGCAAGCATAAATGTACTATTAGTATACACACATACATTGTGTCGTCTGTCTCACTCATCCCACTGACTGACGCTTACCTCACCGAGTGACAAAAAGAGCATCATCTCTCTTTTCTGCGTATTTTTCTTTCATTATACATTTGGACTCTCCTACCCTTGTCCCTTCTCCTTTGGTCTCATCATGATTACAAACCGTTCATTACAGCCACATAATTGCAGACCTTGAATTATACTCGCACTGGTGACGGAGGCTCCTACAGCATTTTACGGCAAATGGGCCTAAGCAGTGGATCATTGGCCGAAAATGTTTGTTGTCGGGTAGATCAAAAATAGTATCAAACTTTATTTTCCCCACCAACCTCCCCCCGCCCCCCAAAAAATAGTAGACAGTAGTAAAGGTGAAAATGTGGTCGTTATGTGGTTAGCGGGCCCGCAGCCACAGTTGAAGTCGGAAGTTTACATACACCTTAGCCAAATACATTTAAACTCCGTTTTTCACAATTCCTGACATTTAATCCTAGTATAAATTCCCTGTCTTAGGTCAGCTAGGATCACCACTTTACATTTATGTGAAATGTCAGAATAGTAGAGATAACCATTTATTTCAGCTTTTATTTCTTTCATCACATTCCCAGTGGGTCAGAAGTTTACATACACTCAATTAGTACTTTGTCTTTAAATTGTTTAAATTGTGGCAAACATTTCAGGTAGCCATTCAGAAGCTTCCCACAATAAGTTGGGTTAATTTTAAGTTGGGTGAGGTTTTGGAGCAGTGGCTTCTTCCTTGCTAAACGGCCTTCCAGGTTATGTTGATATAGGACTCGTTTTACTGTGGATATAGATACTTTTGTACCTGTTTCCTCCAGCATCTTCACAAGGTCCTTTGCTGTTGTTCTGGTATTGATTTGCATTTTTCACACCAAAGTACGTTCACCTCTAGGAGACAGAACACGTCTCCTTCCTGAGCAGTGTGATGGCTGCATGGTCCCATGGTGTTTATACTTGCGTACTATCGCTTGTACAGATGAATATGGTACCTTCAGGCGTTTGGAAATTGCTCCCAAGGATGAACCAGACTTGTGGACGTCTAATTGTTTTTTATATGAGGTCTTGGCTGATTTCTTTTGATTTTCCCATGATGTTAAGCAAAGAAGCACTGAGTTTGAAGGTAGGCCTTGAAATACATCCACAGGTTCACCACCAATCATCTCAAATTATGTCAATTAGCCTATCAGAAGCTTCTAAAGCCATCACATACATTTCTGGAATTTTCCAAGCTGTTTAAAGGTACAGTCAACTTAGTGTATTGAAACTTCTGAACCACTGGAATTGTGATACAGTGAATTATAAGTGAAATAATTGGTCTGTAAACAATTGTTGGAAATATTACTTGTCATGCACACAGTAGATGTCCTAACCGACTTGCCAAAATTATAGTTTGTTTACAAGAATTTGTGGAGTGGTTGAAAAACAAGTTTTAATGACTCCAACCAAAGTGTATGTAAACTTCCGACTTCAATATGTTGTATGTTGTGCTCTAATGTAGCAAGATGACAGTTAGCTAGCTGGTACTGGGGGGGATTGATTAGTGAATGTGAATCTCTGGGAACTATTGCTTAGGTAAAAACATTAGCCTATCCCCGGTCCTCCCATCTGCATGCCCGGTGCAATTATGGCCCCGGTGCAATTATGGCCCCTGTGGGGTGCCGTCCAGGAAGCGATATTGCTGTGGTCACAAAAGAGCCCATCTTGGTGACAGGGAAAAGGCATCACCTGCTCTCTTTTTCACATTTTGTCTCTCCCGTCTCATTTAGTCTCTCTCTTTCTCCATTTCTCATGTTGTCCCCCCCCCCTGTCTATGGTACCAGATTGCAGGGAATTAACTGTGTCTGGGGGAGAAGAGCTGGAGGAAGTTGAGACTAGCTAAGCCTCGCAGGCTGAGGCAGGCCACGCAGCCCATGCAATCAATGTACTTTCGTGGGAAAACTTCCTGGGACTGGCCCCCCTCCTCCACCTGTTCTGACCAGCGCACAGGTGAATAGGAGTTAGTCATGTTAATCAAGTGCCTGGATCTCAAGCAGAGTTATTGGAGAGTTATTGGATCCTGGTTATTTACAACCACAGCTAGGAAGGATGTTGTGCTAGGGAGTAGTATGGCTGAGGTATGACTTCGTTTGAAAGACTGTGGGAGGTTTTATGATGTGACAAAAGAGGGAACTGTAATGGTGCAGTATTCGGCAACAACAGGTGTGGTAATGGTGAAGCCATAATACATTAATAGTAGTGCAGTATTTGGCAGACACTGAGTGGTGGTGGTTGAAGCGCTATGTAATGTGACACAGGGGGGACTGTAATGGCACAGTACTTGGCAGGTCGGGGGATTAGAGAGGGAGCGATGGACAACAAAATAAAAACAGAGGAGATCAATTGAGAGTTAGAAACATACATTCCTCCTCAGTGAATTTCAGAAAAATCTAAATAGTGAAACATTAAAAAAAGTTAGCCTTTTTAGATAAAACTATACTATTCATTTCACCATATAATTTATTAAAACACACTGTTTTGCAATGAAGGTCTACAGTAGCCTCAACAGCACTCTGTAGGGTAGCACCATGGTGTAGCCGGAGGAAAGCGAGATTCCGTCCTCCTCTGGGTACATTGACTTCAATACAAAACCTGGGTGGCTCGTGGTTTTCACCCCCTTCCATAGACTTTTATGATTATTACAATTATGATGTCCACCCAATCAAAGGATCAGAGAATGAATCTAGTACTGAAAGCATAAGGTACAGCTAGCTAGCACTGCAGTGCATAACATGTGGTGAGTAGTTGACTCAGAGAGTGAAAGACAATAGTTTAACAGTTTTGAACAAATTATTATTTTTTTTAATTAAGGAGTAGCCAAAGAGAGAGAGTGCGAGAGAGAGCTATCTATATTGCATATTTTTTTCCACTCTCGCTTACTTAGCTAGCCAATGCAGCTTCCTAGTTTAGCTTACTGAAACACCTGGCTCAGAGATAGATGCTATGTTACCCAGCTGGCTATGGTTATCCAACACTAGAACTCTTTGAAGTGAAGGTAAGCTTTTGGTTTTTATGTATTTATTACCAAGAGGCCCGCCGATGTAACTGCTAAACTGCTTGCTGACTGTACACTGCACTGCATGATTGTAGCGGGTTTACTAACACATTAGTTCTAGTAGCTATGTTGACTTGACATTAGCTAATGGTGACAATGATGTAGCCTGTGTGTAGCGGTAAGCGGTTATGATATGAATATTTGCCTTGGAAAGTTTTTTAGTCTGGTTACAGACAGCTTATGAGTTGTGCACTGAAGTTCACAGGGAAAAGGTGAGAGAAGGAGAGCGGGTAGATGTGAGAAGGAATACAACGATCAAAGGGATCACGCTGTTTGTATGTGGCTGCCATGAAAGTGAACTGTGTTTGAGTGTGATGAGGGGTGTATTCATTCCGCCGATTTCTTAAAGGAAGCAAACACGGATAAACATACCTGAATTTGTCCAATACAAACTCTCATTTACAACTGTTGGGACTAATGATTACACCCTAGATCAACTAGATGCAGGCAAGATTGTGCAAGGCGGTATTGAATGTGTCAATGTCTGTCACCTCTCCCGACCTGTGCACCTACATTGTGAACGGTCCATCATAGGCTAGGTTTGTAGCAACCTCATGATGGGTAGTGGGAAAATGTTTGTATCGTGTAGTAATCAAAACCTTTCTATGTTACGTTGAGCTGGGTGAATGGAATATGAATGACAGTCATCTAATATACTGTAATAGAAATAAGGCCACACTAATTTTTTTATTTTTATTATACTCACTCATCTTAAACGGCACCGACCGCCACTGGCCTAAATATATTTATAGAGAGATGCAAAGCCACTGGGCTCCCAACAGAGAAACAACAGTGAGCTGGAGCGTAGGGCTGCCAGACCCGAAGAGGGAGGAGAGACAGTGGCACTTCAGTATGCAGCCAATGTGGAGGAAGAGAGAGAGCAAGAGAGAGCGAGAGATGGGGATAGGGGTTGTCTCACATCACCCAAGAGCCAGTGACCATGGCTGAAGGCTGCAAGGAGTGGGTCACACATGCCTGTGAGCGTGTTCAAGTGTGTGTCCAGATGTATCCTGTCTGCCTGCAAGAGTGTGTGTGTGTGTGTGTGTGTGTGTGTGTGTGTGTGTGTGTGTGTGTGTGTGTGTGTGTGTGTGTGTGTGTGTGTGTGTGTGTGTGTGTGTGTGTGTGTGTGTGTGTGTGGAGGAAGGGCTTGGACAGAGATGATGCACCCCCTCACTCACACACTGGACCGTGGTGTCCTTTGAGCTTAACTGAAGGCTTGAGGGTATGTCACATCAACCATGAGCCACTGAGCACAGCTAGGGAATTGGCGTGTGTTTGTGTGTTTTTTTCCTGTGTGTTTTGAAGAAAACATTGGCACCTTTGAGGGTCTGAGAGCAAGGTTCGAGTGAGGCTACAGCAATCCACATAAAATACACCTCACACACACATATCACAATAATATTGCCCCTAACAGCCATTAAGGGATGTAAAATGAAGTCACACATGAGCATACTATAATAAGGCCCATGTGTCATCTCCGGGTAACTCTTGGTTGCCGAGGAGAAAAACAACACGTTTCTAAAGCCCTTTATTTAATTCCACCTGTTGTGTTGCAGCTAGTCCAAGTGTTGTACATTTTGTCAATATTAGATCTATGTAAACAATGCCATCAGCTGCATCCTGTACCAGATAAAGTGATGTTCGTTATCACCCCGCCAATGTTTCCCCCATCTTTAATTTGTGCTAAAACCAGAGATGTCTGTCTGTAGGATGTGATGTGTGGACAATTTTAGCCATTTCTCTGCAGTGTATAGTGAGTGTGTCTGTGTGTGTGTGTAGTATGCATTTAGGGTGTCTATGATGTACATTTGTGTTTTTGTGTTTATGGCAGGTGTGTGTGTGTTAGAATGAGATGTGTGTGTGTGTGTGTGTGTATATGTGTTGTGCGTCCCCACCAGATGCTGAATTAAGCATGACAGACACAAAAGCCTAATCACCTTCACAGCTCCAGCCCCGGCCTCATCTCCTCACTGGCTTGTGACCCAAAGAGTTGCTATGGCAACAAACAAAGTCTCATTTATCTCCCAACATTTGCATTATTTTTTTTCGGAGGCTGCATTTCCGTACCCGCGCCTTTTGATAATACAGTATGAGGCTCAAAGGTTTGATCATGCAAACCAACTCAACATATCTGGAAATAGTAATCAAAGGCTTGACAACAGTAGTTTTTGAGACAATAAGTCCACTATCATCTTAGATTTGCAGTGGTGGAAGTGAGGAGCCCAATGTGGTGCTTATTCAAACTAAAAATAACCACCCTGAAGATCATTATCGAGTTGCATTTCAATTAAATGATTTGTACCTTTTTTTTTTACACTAGATCCCATCTAATCTGGGCTAATTCCAACCAAAGCAATGTGAGCAACATATCATGTAGCTAAACTGAGTGGGTGCTAGTATGTGTGTGTGCGCGCACATCTGTGAGGAGTGCCAGTATAGCTACACTAGAGTGTGTGTGTTTGAGTGTGAGTGTGCACATGTGCCTGTGCACGTGTGGTGATGAATCTCCATGTGGGCACCTCGTGCACACCTCCAAAACACTGCAATAAATCACACACCTCCAAAACAGTGCAATAAATCATGGTGCAGTGCCACGGACACCGTGTTTCCTGGCCCTGACAGCTTCAGATGGATGGAATGAGAGACTGGGCATATTAATACACCTCGAGCCCAGCTCACAGGACAGGTAATCGCCGCACGCCGCATGATAATGTTGCTACATAATGACTTATACCTAGCCTAGCGGCGCTAGCGGCGAGCACTGAAGCGCACTGACAGGAAATATCAATATTCATTAATAAAGTTATTTAGAGAGGGCAACTAACGGCCTGAATGGCTGAAGCGCGAGTGAGAGGTGCTTGTCTTGTAGATGGGATGCTTGTGGTGGACAGACTAAGCAGAGTAAGTTGTCGGCGTTACAAATGGAGTCGTCTGTTTTTGATTGTTTGGAGTTAGCCATTTTCTCGGTTTCATGTCGCTAAATGGTAACCTGCAGCTCTCCTTTTAAATTAGAACCAGTGTAGCTAAATTAAAATACACTGTCAGAAAGCAATTAATGAACAGCTCTGGTAAAGTCTACAATGTGTTCGCACATGCAATACATACAGTATGATGTGTATTTTTTAAAAATGTTATTTGTTTATTTATATTTGTTTATTTATTTCACCTTTATTTAACCAGGTATTCAAGTTGAGAACAAGTTCTCATTTACAATTGCGACCTGGCCAAGATAAAGCAAAGCAGTTCGACACATACAGTGGGGAGAACAAGTATTTGATACACTGCCGATTTTGCAGGTTTTCCTACTTACAAAGCATGTAGAGGTCTGTCATTTTTATCATAGGTACACTTCAACTGTGAGAGACCCGAATCTAAAACAAAAATTCAGAAAATCACATGATTTTTAAGTAATTAATTTGCATTTTATTGCATGACATAAGTATTTGATCACCTACCAACCAGTAAGAATTCCGGCTCTCACAGACCTGTTAGTTTTTCTTTAAGAAGCACCTGTTTGAACTCGTTACCTGTATAAAAGACACCTGTCCACACACTCAATCAAACAGACTCCAACCTCTCCACAATGGCCAAGGCCAGAGAGCTGTGTAAGGACATCAGGGATACAATTGTAGACCTGAAAAGGGCTGGGATGGGCTACAGGACAATAGGCAAGCAGCTTGGTGAGAATGCAACAACTGTTGGCGCAATTATTATAAAATGGAAGAAGTTCAAGATGACGGTCAATCACCCTCGGTCTGGGGCTCCATGCAAGATCTCACCCCGTGGGGCATCAATGATCATGAGGAAAGTGAGGGATCATCCCAGAACTACACGGCAGGACCTGGTCAATGACCTGAAGAGAGCTGGGACCACAGTCTCAAAGAAAACCATTAGTAACACACTACGCCGTCATGGATTACAATCCTGCAGCGCACGCAAGGTCCCCCTGCTCAAGCCAGCGCATGTCCAGGCCCGTCTAAAGTTTGCCAATGGCCATCTGGATGATCCAGAGGAGGAATGGGAGAAGGTCATGTCATCTGATGAGACAAAAATAGAGCTTTTTGGTCTAGACTCCACTCGCTGTGTTTGGAGGAAGAAGAAGGATGAGTACAACCCCAAGAACACCATCCCAACCGTGAAGCATGGAAGTGGAAACATCATTCTCTGGCGATGCTTTCTGCAAAGGGGACAGGACGACTGCACCGTATTGAGGGGAGGATGGATGGGGCCATGTATTGCGAGATCTTGGCCAACAACCTACTTCCCTCAGTAAGAGCATTGAAGATGGGTCGTGGCTGGGTCTTCCAGCTTGACAACGACCCAAAACACACAGCCAGGGCAACTAAGGAGTGGCTCCGTAAGAAGCATCTCAAGGTCCTGGAGTGGCCTAGGAGGGAGCTGAAAGTCCGTATTGCCCAGCGACAGCCCCGAAACCTGAAGGATCTGGAGAAGGTCTGTATGGAGGAGTGGGCCAAAATCCCTGCTGCTGTGTGTGCAAACCTGGTCAAGAACTACTAAGGTTTCTGTACCAAATATTAAGTTCTGCTTTTCTGATGTATCAAATACTTAGGTCATGCAATAAAATGCAAATTAATTACTAAAAAATCATACAATGTGATTTTCTGGTTTGCTTTGTAAGTAGGAAAACCTGTTAAATTGGCAGTGTATCAAATACTTGTTCTCCCCACTGTACAACAACACATAGTTACACATGGAGTAAAACAAACATACAGTCAATAATACAGTAGAAAAATAAGTCTATATACAATATGAACAAATGAGGTGAGATAAGGAAGGTAAATACAAAAAGGCCATGATGGCGAAGTAAATACAATATAGCAAGTAAAACACTGGAATGGTAGATTTGCAGTGGAAGAATGTGCAAAGTAGAAATAGAAATAATGGGGTGCAAAGGAGCTAAATAAATAATTACAGTAGGGAAAGAGGTA
The DNA here is from genome assembly GCF_023373465.1 of Oncorhynchus keta. Classification (NCBI taxonomy): domain Eukaryota; kingdom Metazoa; phylum Chordata; class Actinopteri; order Salmoniformes; family Salmonidae; genus Oncorhynchus; species Oncorhynchus keta. Next base: position 26,049,416 of record NC_068431.1, read on the forward strand.
GTTGTTTGGGCTAAATTATAGATGGGCTATGTACAGGTGCAGTAATCTGTGAGCTGCTCTGACAGCTGGTGCTTAAAGCTAGTGAGGGAGATAGGTGTTTCCAGTTTCAGAGATTTTAGTAGTTCGTTCCAGTCATTGGCAGCAGAGAACTGGGTGACCAGAGAGATATACCTGCTGGAGCGCGTGCTACAGGTGGGTGCTGCTATGGTGACCACCGAGCTGAAATAGCGGGGGACTTTACCTAGCGGGGTCTTGTAGATGACCTGGAGCCAGTGGGTTTGGCGACGAGTATGAAGCGAGGGCCAGCCAACGAGAGTGTACAGGTCGCAGTGGTGGGTAGTATATGGGGCTTTGGTGACAAAATGGATTGCACTGTGATAGACTGCATCCAATTTATTGAGTAGGGTATAGGACGGCTATTTTGTAAATGACATCGCCGAAGTCGAGGATCGGTAGGATGGTCAGTTTTACGAGGGTATGTTTGGCAGCATGAGTGAAGGATGCTTTGTTGCAAAATAGGAAGCCAATTATAGATTTAACTTTGGATTGGAGATGTTTAATGTGAGTCTGGAAGGAGAGTTTACACTCTAACCAGACACCTAGGTATTTGTAGTTGTCCACATATCCTATGTCAGAACAGTCCAGAGTAGTGAAGCTGGACGGGTGGGCAGGTGCAGGCAGCGATCGGTTGAAAAGCATGCATTTAGTTTTACTTGTATTTAAGAGCAGTTGGAGGCCACGGAGGGAGAGTTGTATGGCATTGAAGCTCGTCTGGAGGGTTGTTAACACAGCATCCAAAGAAGGGCCAGAAGTATACAGAATGGTGTCGTCTGCGTAGAGGTGGATCAGAGAATCACCAGCAGCAAGAGCGACATCATTGATGTATACAGAGAAGAGAGTTGGCCCAAGAATTGAACCCTGTGGCACCCCCATTGAGACTGCCAGAGGCTCGGACAACAGGCGTTCCGATTTGACACACTGAACTCTATCAGAGAAGTCGTTGTTGAACCAGGCGAGGCAATCATTTGAGAAACCAAGGCTATCGAGTTTGCCGATGAGGATGTGGTGATTGACAGAGTCGAAAGCCTTGGCCAGGTCAATGAATACGGCTGCACAGTATTGTTTCTTATCGATGGTGGTTAAGATATCGTTTAGGACCTTGAGCGTGGCTGAGGTGCACCCATGACCAGTTCTGGAACCAGATTGCATAGCGGAGAAGGTGCGGTGGGATTCGAAATGGTCGGTAATCTGTTTGTTGACTTGGGTTTCGAAGACCTTAGAAAGGCAGGGTAGGTAGGATAGATATAGGTCTGTAGCAGTTTGGGTCAAGAGTGTCCCCCCCTTTGAAGAGGGGGATGACCGCAGCTCCTTTCCAATCTTTGGGAATCTTAGACTACAAGAAAGAGAGGTTGAGAGGTATTGAAGAGGTAGTACCTTTCTTTTTGACTTTTTTTTCTACACTTGCAGTGCATTGTATAGTGTGGCAATCCATAATTCAATTACATGTTATTTGTCCCAAACAAAACACATGATTCTTGGCCCAGAGATTTCAGATCAATGAATTTAACCTGGACCTCCCTGGGAGCTTTTACATGAAAGAAGAAGGAGCCCGACAGACTAATCTTGGAGTAACGTGTTAATGCAGACCCAGCGTAAACAATCCACTCGAGCCAATGATCTGCGAGTCAAGTGGTGGTGAACTGCTACATTGACAGAGAACTGGAAATATGGATTCAGTCATGATTGCATTTAGATGCCGATTTAACGCCACTCAATACGCCAATGGTGGGAGATGCGTTTCCAGGCAAAAATCCACCAATGACACTCGGCTCATGGACTCAACCCTTCAACACACCCAAAAGGATATGGAAAAACTAGTTTGTTATGAAGTTAAACATGAGATTTTTATGACAGAATGTAAAAATGTTGTGAAATAAATAGTTATTTAGACAAAATTACACCACCCAAAAGGCACTTTATTTGTGGTATGACGAAGCTATGAAATAATCACCTTATCTTAGCAAAATCAGGAGTGAGAACCCTACCTACTTCTAATGAGGTAACAGGTAGGCCTACACTTTAATACAAAGAAACGAATCAGCAGATCAGTGCCTGAAGAGGCACAAAAAGGCAATAGTTTGCTAAATGACAGCTTCTTAGTATGGGAGTTTGTTTGCTGTTGTTTTAGCAGTTCCTACTGAAGGTTATTTTCCCCTCTTAATCTTAGTCATTGTTGTTCTCTGTCACATTGAGTGGAGTAATTGTCAGAGCTGAGCACCTTTCAGCATCGCGCAGCAAAGTTGCTGTGTCTTGCCAGTAAACAGAGCTGTACTTTGAATACCTAATGCGCCCCGCCAAAAGGCCATGTGCACTGTTAGCAGATAGCACCTGCGACTAAAAGGAAGGTAAAAGGAGTGAGAAAAAGGGTTATTTTGTAATCCATCGGTGAAAGACGTTGTTGAGAAATACAATTATATGCAATGCCTGTAAAGTTAAAATGGTGAATTAGGAATGTAAACATTGTATTTTTTAAACTTGTGGGTTAATGTGTTTCCCCCAGTTTGGTTTCAGGTGTTCCCTGGCCCTGCTCTTTAATTATAAATTGTCTCAGTGAGGTTTGTTAAAAAGTTCAAGAGGAGGAGAACATACAGATCTCACAGACTTTTTGCTCCAAGCTAAAAACCAAAGTGAGACCAGCAATTTGGGCTTGTGATCTTATTTTGGACCACTGCTTCAGGGAGCAATGCTCAAATGAGATTTAAGAAGTATACCACAGAGTTATTTTGAAACTACTTTCTGTGAAAGTAATTCATCTATACAGGCAAAACCTAATTGAACCTGATTGATGTTCTTCTCAGTTTGAGCCAGTTAACATTTTCAGTATGACAGTACAATTCATTGCTGTAGCATAGTGAAGTACAGCAGTACACATATTCAAAGCTATAAACACATTCCGTTATTGCAAGTCGGCCAGGTGTATGTGGGCACAAAACAGCATTATTGCATTGTACAGTAAGGTTACAACAGTGCGATTAACGCTCGTTATACCACAATACAGATACGGATGCAGAAAACTGTCCGCTGTTGGTTTGTAGAGGTACAGAAGGCCTATCAGTGGTATAATATATATTTAAAAAAAATTGTATACAGTTTTTGTAGTTGTTCTGAACCCACTGCCACAAATCATCAGGATGTGGTCAAGTTCGCCAACCCCCCACCCGCCCGTTGGTTGCGCCTGTTGGTCTGCCCTGTATGGAGTTTGCGCATGTCCGGTATCCCAATATGCATGGTGCAAGCTACCTAGTTTAAATATCAAGGGTACTCCTACAGCAGCATAACATTTGATTAACACCCGATAACACTTGATTTACATGATCAATATTCGGTCTGGTTAGCTGATAGATGCTGCTCATAGGCTACGACCCTTTGACCTAACTCCTTCTCTTCTTCAGTCAAGAGTTGCACGTGTGTCAGGGCAGAAGCAACACAGGTAGCTAACCTCCATGTACTTATTTAAGAGCATTGAAGATAAATTACAATTAGTAAAAAATATATATTGAGCTAACCAACTAGCAGATCAATCATCAACATTAATGAGCGTCTTTTCAGGCACTAACTAGCTTGCTTACAATTTATGATGACTGTTGTTGCAGAAATAAATAGGCCTATTCTCAAAAAGTCATTATGTTCTGAATTTCGATATATGGATGATGAAATCATTATGCCCTTTTTTTTAAGGGGTTGGGGGGAGAGGGGGATGCCTGAAAGGTATATGCACGGCCCTGCTACTACAGCATGAACCTGATGGACCATACAGCATGTAGTGCAGAAAGGCTGCTGGAATGATGGTAATAACCATATAGTGCATATCACCATGTCCATTTTGCGCCTCATTGGCTGGCATACTGCAACACTGCAGAACTGCGTGCCCAACAGCATATCCAGACTCCAGTTCATTCAGACGAGAGACAACGACGCGATTCCCTTTGGAACGAGGGCGATTCACTCTGCATTACGTTTGCTTCCCTGTACATGATATAATATATGCTGCATTTGTGAATGTGAACATATAAATCAAAGTGACAAACACAATCAACGGACAAAAAATACATTCACAGGTGTGCATGAAATATAGGCAGAGTTCAGTAGGAGTTCAGTAGGAGTTTAAGAAAAAATAAAAAAACTGTTGACATAAATGATAGAAAAGGGCCACGCCACATATTGTATCTTCAGCTCCAGTGGGGTCTCTCATGTTGTCATGTATACACTGATAAGGAATTTGCTCAGCTCAGTCTCCTGTCCACACATCCATGCTGCCAATTAATGGGTGGAGGTATCAAACATGGCATGTGTTGCCCAAGTATGGACAAGAAAAGATGATAAAGCATTTTACCTTTTGACTACAGGCTTCGAAGCTAAGCAACTGAGTAGTGGTGGGAGGAATCCTGCTGAGTCCCTGCTGATTTATCACTACACCAAAAGGAGCTTGGCCGCCGACTTCACAGGGAAGTCGTGGAGGGGAGGGAGGAAAACGCAAGGGGAAGCTCGTGAGGTCAAAAGCAATCAATAAATTATCCCTGAGACAAAGCCTCCATTATTTCGAGGGGGATCGATACGACTTTTGTGACTCAAACACTACAACCTATTCTTCTTGCTTATCAGCAAACTTCGGCTAAGGCACTTTTCTATGGTCAATTATTAAAATCAACTCGGCCGGCTTCGTAAACATCTACTCGGTGGCTCTGTAGATTAATGCTTGCATCGTGGCCCTCCACAAGGTCATTTTTCCATTAAATGGCTTTTACGTTTTGACTTTGAAGTTCATAAACTGTTATTTAGATTTATTCAGACTCAGATAATTCCTCAAAATCAATTAAAAACCCTTTTATTTTATTATCAAATGGGGTTCTGGCAAAGGGAATGGGGAAATACAAACCGTTGACCGTTAATTTGTCTCTAATGGTTATGGTCAAAGGGGTTATTCAGTTTCCAGATGACACATTACAGCATCAGTGGGTACAACTCAAGACCACATGATTTAACTGATAAATGGAAATGTTCTTTAACTTTTCCAAATTGTTCATCAATTTGAAATGGACCTCGATCTACTCATGATAGAGGAAATTATGGTTGAAATGACTAATTATGTATACATTCCAATCAGAACTGACTAGTCCAAATGCTATAATGTACTGTACATATGAATCTTCTCTCTTGCTCCCATTCCCAATTGTATATAATGTAGTCAGGAGTTTAGTAACAATGAAGGTCTGTTCCTTAGTTCATTCAGTTGTACAAATCTCCAGGTGGTGGGAACAGCCCATCTCCAGATTGTCTAGAATGTTGATTTATACTGACTGGCCTTGACTTCGTGCTGATAACGCGATGGCTCGAGAGCTAGAGGGCCCCTCTACTTGTAAATGGAACGTTTGGAAAACGCTGACGTCATTTTCAGTTTATAACCTGTGGAAATGTGTGTATGCGTTTAGTACTCTCTTGTAATAAACGCTGTTACCTTTGGCTTTTAAGACTGGTCTCAATCTACTTCATGCATAATTAATGAACTTACAACTCATTAATGAATTAGAAATGAGTGCGAATTGCTTTTGGCAATAAAACATACAGGAATTTAGAATTCCTCTATCAACTCATCAAAGGCCTAGGTGCTACAATTGTAGAGTAAAACAAATCAAGAGCAGCAGAAGAGATTTGGCTATGATACCAATGTGGTGAAATACGTAAACATAAATCTGCTCCTAATAATAAAAGTTGTGTTTGCTATGCTCCTATAGGCTACTTGGTTATTCAAAGAAACTAGAAAGTACACTATATATACAAAAGTATGTGGACACGCTTTCAAATTAGTGGATTCAGGCTTTTTCAGCCAAACCCGTTGCAGACAGGTGTAAAAAGAAATTGAGTACACCGCCATGCAATCTCCATAGACAAACATTGGCAGTTGAATGGCCTTGCTGAAGAGCTCATTTAATTTTCAACATGGCAACGTAATTGGATGCCACATTTCCAACAAATTTGGAAAGTTTCTGCCCTGCTAGAGCTGCCCCGGTCAACTGTAAGTGCTGTGACATGTAAACGTCTAGGAGCAACAATGGCTCAACCGCAAAGTGGTAGGCCACACAAGCTCACCAAACGAGACGCCGAGCGCTGAAACGCGTAGCACGTAAAAAAAAAATGCCTGTCCTTGGTTGCAACACTCACTACCGAGTTCCAAACCTCCTCTGGAAGCAATGTCCGCACAATAACTGTTTGTCGGGAGCTTCATAAAATGGTTTTCCACGGCCGAGCAACCATACACAAGCCTAAGATCACCATGCGCAATGCCAAGCATCAGCTGGAGTGGTGTAAAACTCGCTGCCATTGGACTCTGGAGCAGTGGAACACCGACTGCGAGCCAGGCCTAATTGCCCAAAATCAGTGCCTGACGTCACTAATGCTCTTGTGGCTGAATGGAAGCAAGTCGCCGCAGCAATGTTCCAACATCTAGTGGAAAGTATTCCCAGAAGAGAGGAGGCTGTTATAGCGGCAAAGGGGAACCAATTCCATATTAATGCCCATCATTTTGGAATGAGATGTTCGATGAGCAGGTGTCCACATACTTTTGGCAATGTAGTGTACTTCTCTCGCTCTCTCCTTTCACTCCTACTTTCCAAAGACTTGACTGTGACAGAACAATACCCTTCTAGATTACTCCTTCTCTATCCCTCCCCCCCCTCTGTCTCCCTCTGCTTCTGATTGGGAGAGGAGGACTATCCACTTATCCAATTGGGGAAATTAATCAGAGAGAGAGAGAGAGAGAGAGGGGGGGGGGAGACATGGAGAGAGAATGAGAGATGTCTGAGCCTGCCTTCCAATGAAGTCTGACTCACACCACCAAACCCCTCCCAGCCCCTGGCCTTACTCACACCACCAAACCCCTCAAGAGAATTCTCTACCCACACTTGCATCTCCCCAGATGAGCACCCCTCCACTTTTATCTTCTCCTCTCCCAGATATGTCACAACGTGTAACTATTGCTTTAAAAGTTGTCTGTGATATCTGACCTTTGGCGTGTTCGCAGTAGATAAGGTCTGGTATGATATCTCTGCTCTCTGGAGGTCTTTGTGAGGTCTCTCTTTTTTCCATCCTAACTCCAGGAGACCTTTACTAACCTTCAGTTTTTAAAGGAAATAGAAGATGTATGGTGTGTGTAAAGTAGAGTGTAGTGTGTGTATTAGCTGTGGAGGAAGAGGGGGAAAGCGGTTAGATCAAGGCCCGGATGAGTCAATTACTCAAACTAATATCCCTAAAAAAGAGCCAGTCAATAGTACTCACTTTTTAGCTCCTCCGTATCAAAGCACGTCTACCTGGCTTGTACACACAGCTTAGTCAGTCTCCCTTAACCCACTCAATGCCATGGCTCAGTTCTCCAAGTAGACAAGATGACAGACATCCTCCAAACACAAATACAGCCACACCAACAGCTCCCGCCCTGAGACAGCCACCTACATACACCACATGGCTTCAACCCACTGCCTGACACTTAAAAAGGCTTCCATTTAGACTCCACTCCCTAGGGGCTCCTCCAGTACACACAAGCATGTACGCACACAGTGGCAAAAAGTCCTCAGTAGCACCCCGAAACAAAACAATTCACAAACTCTTAATTTCCCTCACCTTACTCCTTTACATCCCCCATTCCCTCTCTCTCTATCAACCGCCCCATCCTTCTTTCTCATGTTACCATGCAGCAGATTATATGGCTGTCTCAACACAGAGACAGTAGAGGAGAGCAGAGAGGACTGTCACGCCTTGGTCATTGTATTTTGTGTTTTTGGTATATGTTTGGGTAGGCCAGGGTGTGACATGGGTTTATATGTTGTGTTTCGTATTGGGGTTTGTGTTAATTGGGATTGTGTATGATTAGGGGTGTGTCTAGTTAGGCTTGGCTGCCTAAGACGATTCTCAATTGGAGTCAGGTGATTCTTGTTGTCTCGGATTGGGAACCGTATTTAGGTAGCCTGAGTGCGCTTTGTATTTTGTGGGTGTTTGTTCCTGTCTCTGTGTTGTAGTCACCAGATAGGCTGTAATAGGTTTCACGTTCCGTTTGTTGTTTTCGTATATTCAGTTATTTCATGTACCGCGATATATTTCATTAAAGTCATGAATAACCTACACGCTGCATTTTGGTCTGACTCTCTTCATTCAATAGACGAACGACGTTACAAGGACTGAGTCTTCTGAACATTGGAGGTAATTAGTGATCTTGATAATGGGGTGAGGGCAAAGAAGGTTGCCACTGATCTGGCCTAATTGCTCAGATCCATGCCAAAGTGCCCGGGTAGGAGACTGAGGCGGATAATGGCCTCAGTGCCCGTTGCCAGGGATATGCCCGTGACTCGTTTTTTAACGACATACAGGGGTGGGTGGATGGGTGGCGCCCCGACCATTGTTCCCATGCATCTTTCAAGGGGGACAATCTGAACACACAGCTGGGCAAAGGGATAGAGAAAAGAAAAAGGTCTCGAGAAGGCACCATTATGTAAGCATTAGGTCAACTGTGTGTATTCATCAGTTCAACGCGTGGCCAAATCTCTGAGATGCATTATCAAATGTTGGGTAGTATGAGAAGTCAGTGACGTAAACATGCAAACATGATAAAAATGTGTCATTGATGCTAATTGAGAGAAATAAAGATACAGATTTTCTGATACAGGGATTCAAGATTTATGCCTCGGATCGTATATGATATGTTGCGGAGAGTATGGAAAATAACTAAATGAGTCAATCCCATGAGATGCACTCAAGACAGAGAGTTTTAAAGACACACTTTCAGATAGCTATAAGCAAGGTTTTGAACGAATACTACAGTGCTACTACTCAGTATTAGGACAAGTACAAGGAGGGATGCATAAATGCTCTACTGTCTTATATTAATGCCATACTCAGTGTAACTCAGCTCAATGTTTCAATCGGAACACCTTTGACAACCACTAAACAATCATTTTATTATGTCCCGTACAAGAATGGAACATCTTCACAAATGTCTCAACCAACACACCGTTACAGTCAACAAAGTGTGCTTTTTTTCTCAAGGGGAACTTAATTCACCAATAGCAGACGCATACAAATTGGACAGTCTCTTCAAACCTGGCAGTAGAGTTGGACACTTGACCAAAGTGGCGTAAAGCTCGGACCCTTGGAGGAGTTACTGTTACGATGTTACTTACCTAGAGAGAGAGAGAGAGAGAGAGAGAGAGAGAGAGAGAGAGAGAGAGAGAGAGAGAGAGAGAGAGAGAGAAACACAGGTTAAACAGTTGCTAAACAACACTAGAAGTCTCATTAAGAAAAACAGGAAGACAAACAATTCAAGGTTTATACACACAAAGGTAAAGCATAAGGAGGAGAGGATCTAACGGACATGAAGGGGACAGTGTCTCAACACAATTAAATTGCTTCATTCCTTTCCTCATCTCCTTGATTGGTGAAAGGAAGCCCTGTTTAGTTTCAACAATATCCACATCAGTGGTGGTAGAGGAAAGGAAGAGGAGTAAAAATATTGAGATCCAGCCCTCTTCCCTGACTCTCTGAACTCCGACTCTCTACACCCTTCTGCTTTAGAGGGAATTACTCCCTAGGCCGTTTTCACATAGCTAACAATCTTGACTGCAAGGCATAATTAAGTGGGAACTTCTGAACCGTGTACAAAATTGTAATAAGACACCAAACATTTTATTTTCCGCATACCATTAGACTGCACCTGATTAATAATTTATCACAAAAATTACAGGGGAAAATTAAAGGCTTTCATGACGCTGCCTTGCAGGTCTTGAAGGACGGAGGGGAAGAGAAGAGGCTGGCATTTAATAACTCAGGCACCCTGGGATGGCAATTACGAAATCCCATAATAATCTGGCTATCGCCTTTATTAGGTGGATGTAACAGTAATGACTGAGCGCTGCGCATTATGCGGGTGACGCATCAACCCTGTGATTGGGTTATAGCCGAACGAGGGGGGTATGGGGTGAGGAGTAGCTTTTTAATCAAGGTGACAATCATTCTGTTCGTCAGAAACATAAAACAGGACGGATTTTTCACTTCCCTGTGTTTGCTTGCACTTTCATCCGGGTTTTCCTGCATAATGTGTCACAATGAAAGTGCTCTTGACAGGCAAGTACATCGAGGGGGAGAGGAAGGAACCTCAAAGAAGTCAGAAAGTAGAGATGGAGAACTTTGTAAAGAAAAAGATTTTCAGAGAGGCGAAGACATTTAAATTCCTCTCATCAGGAACCAGGGCTGGTTGATCTTCCCCCCTCCCCCCGACGGTCTTAAAAAATGGTGCCGCTCAAAAAATTATATAGATACTGTATGATGTGACATTTATTTTGTGACGAAGCGAGCGCTCCTTTGGAGTAGAGTGACATTTCAGCCATAAGACTTTATTTTTCAAACGCTGTCAGTCTATCTGACATCTGGGTTGGAGATTGAAAAAAGGGCAGCTCATTCAAGTCAAAGGTTCTTCCTCCGAGTGTGAAATCTTTGGAATAATGGCTTTGAAATGCAGTGTGTGTGACAGCCGAGTCTGGTAACACCGAGAGGTGGTGGTGTCAAATAATAAAAGAGCTCACGTATCTCCTCATTTTGACGCATACAAACATATCACATTACTAAACATGATACACATAAGTGCATCCTTGGGTTCTGAGTGTATTCAAGACCAATCCAGCACTGCCTCAAATGCCAGTGAGTTAATTCCTCCTGATAGTTAATGAGACACATCAAGAAACAATCCCGGTCGCATTGTTTTGCGCCGCAAACAGATTTGATTGGCGCCATATAGCCGTCGCATGGTTCCCATCACACACTATCAAAGAAAACAGCCCATAGATGATCCAGCTGAGCGAAACGCACATTGGGGACTTCGAGCAGTGTGCAACACAAGTCCTCTCCAACCTGTTACTCTCCACTTCAATGGCCATCCTTTCCAGTTTCCTTAATTCAATCAGAGAGGGGGATCTCAGAGCCCCTGCCAGTGTTGCTTGCTGACAGCTCAAGGCTCTTTGGAAACCCTCTCATGACTGCACCACCAGCATTGCCATCTCTGGGCCCCTTCCGCTCTGGCAGTGTCTTACTTATACACGGAAGATAGGGAGGAAGAGAGAGAGGGAGGAAGAAAGGGGCTAGTAGCTTCTCTTTGTGATGTGACACCAGGGTGACAGGGTGGGATCACTAGTGAACACTCCAGCTGACAGCTTGTTTGTGACTTGCCGTGTTTGCTAGCTGAGAGCTTGCACAGTTAGGGCGACAGCGTTAAGCTTACTTTATACTTCCCCTGTCTTGGCAAGAGCAGCCATTACCACATAGCTGGACACAGGGGTAAAGCGTATTGAGAGCACCCCCGAAATAAATTGGCTAATTAGGGTATGGACGTGTATGGCCTTGCTGCAGAATGACTAGTTGTTTTGCTAAGAGGGATTACATTTTCAAATGTGGGTCGACAATAGAGATGGGGAAAAAACCTGAATCCCTTGATGACTCACGTCTAATTGATACTAATTGATTACAATCTGTGGACATGACATGGAAGCCTATAATCGACATAAAAAAGCCAAGATGTCATTCCAAGCAGCTTTTATTTGGTTAATTTGTGTTACAACAATACGTTACAAATTTCTTCAGCCTCCTGAGGTTGAAGAGGCGCTGCTGCACCTTCTTCACAACGCTGTCTGTGTGGGTGGACCAATTCAGTTTGTCCGTGATGTGTACGCCGAGGAACATAAAACTTACTACCCTCTCCACTACTGTCCTGTCGATGTGGATAGGGGGGTCGTCGTTGTTGGTAATCAAGCCTACCACTGTAGTGTCGTCCGCAAACTTGATGATTGCGTTGGAGGCGTGCATGGCCACGTAGTCATGGGTGAACGGGGGTACAGGGTGACTGATGACACTTATTTTGTATGCAGGGTATAGACTGAAGCTCCACCCAACAAATTATCTTTGCGGCTAAATAAGATACGTTCCTATTCACCATCCCGAGCTGTGATACATGGACTCAACTCTGACTAATGCCATCCAGGTTCCAATTCCAATTCCTTGGGAAGCGCGGTAGGACTTCAAAAAGCCTCAAATGGAATGTGTCATAGATTTTCCATTCGTATGAGCAGTCAGTTTGCATAGTAATGAAGATATTAATGAGCCATCGTGAGATTAAACTTTTAAATATTAATGTACTGTCATGGCCATTTTCAAATTAAAACATAAAATACATGTTAGCAACATATTAGGACCAATTTGTTTCGTATGAAAGAAAGGGGGGTTGTTGTCTTTCAGCGTGGATTTTGAAATATGAGCTAAATTTGCTCCAGGTCAGGTGAAGATGCTCTGATGAATTTCAAGTCCAATTAAAGGACTTGGTGAAAATGTTATCAACACCAGCAACGCAAGAGTTACTTGTGTCAGACAAAATAGTTCCAGCACTTAGTACTGTCTGACTCGGAAACCAGAAACTCCTGGATACTAGTTTTGATTGAATAGGGCCATTAGAGCTGACAAAAGTTTGCCAAGATCTAAAACACACAAAAGGTATGGAGAACAGCATGGCAACTTGCCTTTCGTTCAGTCAAACCTCTCTGTGAAGAAACGATTTAGTCTACACAGAGAGAGTACAGAGAAACGACTTGTCTAGGACCAGTACCAAAGACGAATGTCACACAATGTAACCCAGATTTCATATTCGTCCAACAATGTCAGTGTCATGACGTAGCACTTTCTGGGTGTAGATCGTGGCTTCCCCCTCTCTCACTCAACCAGGTTCTGTTATCTCAGGTCGTAAATTCCTGGCGGAGACTCTCTTCCCCTTTTCATGCAGAGAGAGAGACCACAGAGTGAACAAAGGATTTTACGTGGCCAAACTCCTCAATCCACAAAATGTCCACTTGTGAGAATGTGGGAAGTGTCCGTGGACACATAAGGGACAGTTATGTTGAGTGTGTATCATTTGGTGACCTCACGAAGGACAGGAAACACACATAACTATATTTCAGAATGTGTACATTTCTTAATTATGGTGTTTGCATCTAATTATGGTATAAAATGAATGAGTAAAGATGAAACTATTTGTGAAATTATGTAATGTGATGTTAACCTTTAATTTTGTGAGAATTGTATTCCTTGTAAAGTTTAACTAGTCAGCAGCCACACCCCCGTGAGCACAGACATGATTTGGTGTCATGGAACCGCCTTTTCTATAGTTACGAATAAAAACCCTCCTGAGGAAATCCTCTTCAGACCACGCATACCTCGGTATAAGCTGAGGTGGCACAGGTTTGAGTACCAAGACTAGAAAACCATACCACTTGGAGCATTGGCTACACGGCTGGAAAAGGTTCAACTCTGAGACTATCGATCGCAACAGAATAAGAGCAAATATTAGATACTAATTACTAGTCTGTAGCTAGAATTATGTAAACCTGGGATGTGAATACCGACAACAGCCGAAACATCTATTCTAAGAACAATGGACGCCTGACGTATCCATTACAACTGACACTATCAGGAGCCGCCGAGACCTACAACCACTCTCTGATGAACTGACTCTCCAGCAGACGGACTGACAATTTCAACAGAGAAGATCAACGACCGATGGGCGTAAATATATTGATTGTAATTGTTCCCAAATGAGTAGGCGTTCATGTGCAAAGGATTAGCATTTCAATTCATATAATTATCAACTGTGTGTAGTGATCCCTTTAGTCTTTCCCGCATTCTCTCAGTCCACACCCCCTTCACTTTGTCCGCCAAGCCTTCATATCGGCTTAGCCCACTAGGGAATCTTCCCTATCTTTGTTGGTAACCAATATTTACTGTTTGTTTATGCATTTCTCTGATTATTTAGTTAGTAAATACATGATTAAGACAATTGGTGTATGGATGATTTATAGTAAAGTCTGGGTTTGTGCAGATAATTTACGACGTTCAGATGAGACTGACGTGAGGTAAATAACAATTAATTAATAGAAGACTAATTGATCAGATATTAAAATATCTGAAGAGTTATAATCAGAAAAGTGTAACTTTAGTCTGAAGATTTTCCGTGGTGGCCCGACTTCCTAGTTAATTAAATGTACATGATTCGTTTAATCACGTAAAAATAATTACAGAGAATTGATTTGATAAAATAACAGTCTTCAACTTTAATGATGCCAAAGACACGGAATCAGGAATAACAAGCTTTTAATTATACATGGCATCAATAAATGTGTCTGGCGACTAACAAAAGGAGAGGCAGTTAAATAATTAGCGTTCCCAAACTAGGCAGCGCCTGATATGAAAATGGGGTCGCGCGAAAATTCCTGAAAATCCTGGGGGGAAAAAAATAATATTAAATCAAAATTATATATATATACAGTGGGGCAAAAAAGTATTTAGTCAGCCACCAATTGTGCAAGTTCTCCCACTTAAAAAGACGAGAGGCCTGTAATTTCCATCATAGGTACACTTCAACTATGACAGACAAAATTAGAAAAAAATCCAGAAAAAATCCAGAAAAATCAGGATTTTTTATGAATTTATTTGCATATTAAAAGTGCCACTTTTATGATTATATACCTTATATTACTCATCTCATATGTATATACTGTAATCGATACCATCTACTGCATCTTGCCTATGCCGTTCTGTACCATCACTCATTCATATATTTTTTATGTACATATTCTTCATCCCTTTACACTTGTGTGTATAAGGTAGTTGTTGTGGAATTGTTATGTTAGATTACTCGTTAGTTATTACTGCACTGTCGGAACTAGAAACACAGGCATTTCACAAACTTTAAAAATTAAAATAATTCAAATCTAAAAGATAAAATTCAAACTTTGATAATGGGAAAAGGCCACACTTGACCGTTGCACTTTAATTATTCCTACGGTGAATGGCTAGGCCCGTTATGCTATGAAACCACTATTGCAGAGAGTTTGGTATTACCGGCTGCAATTGATATGGTGAAAATAATGCATGGGGAGAGAGGCACATAAACTCACATCAATACCTTCTTCAGATAACACTGTTAAACAAAGAATGTATGTTTTTGCTACCAATCAAGAGGAAACTGACTGAACGAGTCAAAAACTCCCGAGCGTATGCTCTCCAAATGGACGTTAGCTGTGAGGGCCGAGATGCCAATGTATTGACTTTTGTTCGCCATGCATGTCGGGGGATGCTAATCTTCAAGGACATATTGTTCTGTCTCACAATTCCCAAGCATGAAAGGGCGCAGGGGATGTTCAATGTACTGCGTGGCTATATTGACAAAAAACAGATTCCATAGGATCGAATTGTGGGTGGGTTTTTGCACAGATGGGGTTCCATCTATGGCGGGACAGCGGGCACTCTAGTTATGAATGTGTCTCCCTCTATGGACACATTGTATGATACACTGAGAGCAACTGGCAGCAAAAGAGCAGAGCACAGAACTCTGAGATGTACTGCAGGAGGTAACTCTGATTGTAAATCACATCAAACCACATGCACAGCACACACGCCTGTTTGCAAAACTATGTGGAGATATGGGATCAGAGCATGACAATGTTCTATTTCATACCGAGGCTTGGTGGTTATCAAGGGGGAGTGTTGGAAAGATTTGAGTGTTGGAATGCATTGAAAGGGGAACTGTTGTCATACACAATAATGAATGTAAAAAAACTGACTTGGTTGACTTTCCGTGTAATGAAAAGGAAATGTGTCTCCTTGACTATGTACAGTGCTTCCTCAATTAAAGGTTTTGAGATTATGCCACAGGATTTAAAAGTAATTTGTGGTTTAGTACAGTACCCTGCGTCACTGCTTCATTGATCCAGACCACCACAAGGGGGAGCTAGAGCACTGATTGTGCTTTTGGGTCCCAAGGCCTAATGACAATGAATGGGTGATAAACCAAATAGAAACTGATAATTGTGCACAACTTCAAATTTAATTGCAATGAACTGAATGATGAAGATGAAGAATGTGACTGAATTTCGAACAATATTGTAAGAATTGTTCTGCATGCATATGAATTTATGCATTCATGAATTAAATCGCTTTAGCTGACATTTTGCGGTTAATCTGATGAAGGTGAATATGAATTCGGAGGGCAGAAATTAGTAATTATTAAAGGATTAAACCTCTCACTAAAGGCTTCAGTCATACAAAAGTTGGTTGGAGAATAAGAGTACACGGCCATAAAGGCTAGATCCTTTTTCAAGCTGTTCAAACATTCATAGATGACCAGCAGGGTCAAATAATTTAAACAGTGGTAATAGAGGGTGCAACCGGTCAGGACCTTAGGAGTAAATGCCAGTTGGCTTTTCATAGCCGAGCATTCAGAGGTCAACACAGCAAGTGCATGTGCGAGAGAGAAATTTGAGACAAGATCGAAACACACATTAACACATGGAATACAGCAATAAGAATGTCAGTTAAATATGCAGTGCAGATCACCTCTTATTACCCTTCTCAGAGTTTTAAGAATGACGTGTGTTCAATTATTTGTGACATTGTGGCATTCAAAGCATATTTACGATAGAAGCAATAGGATTTGAAGCAATAGCCTACCCGCGTGTGGTCAACTATTTCAGCAGCGTTTCGCACTGCTCTGAGACAAGCATGGGGACTGGTCTTGATAAACCAATGAGATTTTTATTTTCACTGAATCTCCGTTGAGGTGTTGGTTAGACTACAATTAGGGTATGGAGATGTTAGGATTATTTTGCTATTAGTACTGTAGCCTACTCCCGACCAGTATACAGCCGATCGAGCCGTCATGTGCCGTCATGTGACCGAATGCATTCACGGGTCACTACGGAGGAGTTTTAATTCCAGACTCAAAGGGAATAAAATGCTGTCAGCCTCTGGGCATTAATTCAGCATTCAAAACAACTGGGAAGTTGCCAAAATATTTGCTTCGACTGTGAAAAATAATTTTGAACGGTCATGCAACTCGGAATTCCAATTCGAGAGCAATGGCCTCTTTCGAGAGCTCTGACTTTCCGATCTGAAGATAACAAATGTCTTGATTTTACCTCATAGTTCCCAGTTGTCTTGAAAGCGCCATAAAAGTCATGCTACCATCCGCCAGCTCATATCTGTGTGAGGCTGGATTCAGTGCTCGTCTGCATTAAAACCAAATATCGATCCAGGTTAGATGAGATGAGGTGCACACTGTCGACCACACCCCCTAACAAGCTGTATAAGACCAATAGCAAAGAAGAAAATTATCATCCAGAGGTGGCGCCCCTAATGGCCAGGGACTTTAATACAGGGAAAATTACATCCGGTTTACCTCATTTCTACCAGCATGTTAAATGTGCAACCAGAGGAAATAAAACTATACCACCTTTACTCCACACACAGAGATGTGTACAAAGCTCTCCCTCACCCTGCATTTGGCAAATCTGACCATAACCCCATCTTCCTGATTCCGGCTTACAAGCAAAAAACGAAAGCAGGAAGTACCAGTGACTCGCTAGATAAGGAAGTGGTCAGATGACACAGATGCTAAGCTACAGGAATGTTTTGCTAGCACAGACTGGAATATGTTCCAGGATTCTTCCGATGGCATTGAGGAGTACACCATCTCAGTCACTGGCTTCATCAATAAATGATGTCGTCCCCACAGTGATCGTACGTACATACCCCAAACAGAAGCCATGGATTACAGGCAACATTCCCACTGAGCTAAAGGGTAGAGCTGCCACTTTGAAGGAGCGGGACACTAAACTGGACACTTATAAGAAATCCTGCTATGCCCTCCGAGGAACCATCAAACAGGCAAAGCATCAATACAGGACTAAGATTGAATTGTACTCGTCGGATGTGGCAGGACTTGCAAACTATTATGTACTACAAAGGGAAGCACAGCCGTGAGCTGCCCAATGACACGAGCCTACAAGACGAGCTAAATACCTTCTAAGCAAGTAACACTGAAGCATGCATAACAGCATCAACTGTTCCGGACGACTGTGTGATCACGCTCTCCAAAGCCGATGTGAGTAAGACCTTTAAACAGGTCAACATTCACAAGGCAGCAGGGCCAGACAGATTACCAGGAAGTGTACTCTGAGCATGCGCTGGCAAGTGTCTTCACTGACATTTTCAACCTGTCCCAGACAGAGTATGAAATACTAACAGAGCCCAATGAGACCACCCCTCTTACCGAGCCCGAGTGAGTACTCCAGCACTGGCTGTAGGTAGACCCCCTGCACTAGGGTTGCCTTACACTGGAAAAGCCATACTAATCATGTGATATGTCTATGTATAAGATATACTTCTTAATCCATGACAGCAGTTGAGCATTTTGTGCCCAAGAACACCAAGGTAACCTGCCTAAATGACTATTGACCCGTAGAACTCACATCTGTAGCCATGACCTAATTTCCGGTAACAACTATCGGAATTGTTTGCTAGCGTTACTGCTACTTGCCAACTTCACGGTTTTTACTTTTTAATTACCATTTTATATTTTTTCCCCTCGTTCAACTTTTTTCATTAAACTTTTTCACCCCAGATGCTTTATCTGGACATGGTTCTACAGGACCTCCACCACCCAAAGCTAAGTAGTAAAATTAACATTATGCCATCGAATTGCAGTCGCTGTACTCATAACAGGTGGTGCTTGGAATCTTTGTTCTTCCTCTGTCAACCATGGTTACCGGCAAGGAAACACGTGCCGTTATCATTGTGTTGCACAAAACAACATATTGCTGCCAGTAAGATCACCTAAATCTCCCGGGTGGCACAGTGGTCTAAGGCACTCCATTGCAGTGTTAGCTGTGCCACCAGAGATTCTGGGTTCGAGCCCAAGTTCTGTCGCAGCCGGCCGCTACCGGGAGTCCCATGGGGCGGCGCACAATTGGCCCAGCATCGTCCGGGTTAGGGAGGATTTGGCCGGCAGGGATATCCTTGTCTCATCGCGCACGAGCGACGCCTGTGGCGTGCCGGGCGCAGTGCACGCTGACCAGGTTGCCAGGTGTACGGTGTTTCGTCTGACACATTGGTGCGACTGGCTTCAGAGTTGGATCTGCATTGTGTCAAGAAGCAGTGGGGCTTGTTTGAGTTGTGTTTCGGAGGACGCATGGCTCTCGACCTTCACCTCTCCCGAGTCCGTGCGGGAGTTGCAGCAATGAGACAATACTGTAACTACTACCAATTGGATACCATGAAAATGGGGAGATAAAAAGGGCAAAAAAATTATAATAATAAGATTGCACCTAAATCAACCATTTATCGGATCATCAAGAACTTCAAGGAGAGCGGTTCAATTGTTATGAAGAAGGCTTCAGGGTGCCCAAGAAAGTTTAGCAAGTGCCAGGACCGTCCCCTAAAGTTGATTCTGTTGCGGGATCGGGGCACCACCAGTACAGAGCTTGCTCAGGAATGGTAGCAGACAGGTGTGAGAGTGCATCTGCACGCACAGTGAGGCGAAGACTTTTGGAGGATGGCCTGGTTTCAAGAAGGGCGGCAAAGAAGCCACTTCTTTCCAGGAAAAGCATCAGGGACAGACTGATATTCTGCAGACTTAAAAATAATCATCCAGCGATCATACGCTGTTTACCAGGGGGCAGGGCTACCGACGTTAAGGCTAATCTGAAGATGGGAGCTGGCTAAGGCTAAAACTGGTGAGTCAAGAGAGCATAGAGATATTGTTATCCACGTCGGCACCAACGATGTTAGGATGAAACCATGAAGTTCCCGAAGCGGAACATAGCTTCAGTGTGTAAATCAGCTTGAAAGATTTGTCGGCATCGAGTAATTGTCTCTGGCCCCCTCCCAGTTAGGGGGAGTGATGAGTCTCACAACTCAATCGCTGGTGGAAAACTGTTTTCTGCCCCTCCCAAAAGATAGAATTAGTAGATAATTGGCCCTCTTTCTGGGACTCACCCACAAACAGGACCAAGCCTGGCCTGCTAAGGAGTGATGGACTCCATCCTAGCTGGAGGGGTGCTCTCATCTTATCTATGAACATAGAGTCCTGTTAACTCCTCTAGCTCCACAATGAGATAGGGTGCAGGCCAGGAAGCAGGCTGTTAGTCAGCCTGCCAGCCTAGCACAGTCAGTGTAGTCAGCTCAGCTATCCCCATTGAGACAGTGTCTGTGCCTCGACCTAGGTTGGGCAAAACTAAACATGGCGGTGTTCGCTCTAGCAATCTCACTGGAATAAAGACCTCTTCCATTCCTGTCATTCCTGTAATTATTGAAAGAGATTCTGATATCTCACATCTCAAAGAAGGGATACTTAATGTTAGATCCCTCACTTCCAAGGCAGTTAAAGTCAATTAACTAATCACTGATCATAATCTTGATGTGATTGGCCTGACTGAAACATGGCTTAAGCCTGATGAATTTACTGTGTTAAATGAGGCCTCTCCACCTGGTTACACTAGTGACCATATCCCCCGCGCATCCCGCACAGGTGGAGGTGTTGCTAACATTTACAATAGCAAATTACAAATAAAATTACTGCATTTTCGTCTTTTGAGCTTCTAGTCATTAAATCAATGCAGCCACTCAATCACATTTTATAGCTACTGTTTACTAGCCTCCTGGGCTGTATACAGTGTTCCTCACTGAGTTCCCTGAATTCCTATCGAACCTTGTAGCCATGGCAGATAATATTAACATTTTTGGTGACTTTAATACACACATGGGAAAGTCCACAGACCCACTCCAAAAAGCCTTTCGGAGCCATCGTCGACTCAGTGGGTTTCGTCCAACATGTCTCCGGACCTACTCACTGCCACAGTCATACTCTGGATCTAGTTTTGTCCTGTGGAATAAATATTGTGGATCTAAATGTTTTTCTTCATAATACTGGACTATCGGACCACCATTTTATTAGATTTGCAATCGCAAGAAATAATCTGCTCAGACCCCCAACCAAGGATCATCAAAAGCCGTGCTATAAATTCTCGGATAACCCAAAGATTCCTAGATGCCCTTCCAGACTCCCATCATCTACCCAAGGACGTCAGAGTACAAAAATCGCTTAACCACCTAACTGAGGAACTAAATTTAACCTTGCGTAATACCCTAGATGCAGTCACACCCCTAAAAAAATAAACATTTGTCATAAGAAACTAGATCCCTGGTATACTGAAAATGCCGGTGCCCTGAAGCAAGCTTCCAGAAAATTGGAACGGAAATGGTGCTACACCAAACTGGAAGTCTTCCGATTAGCTTGGAAAGACAGTACCATGTAGTATCGAAGAGCCCTCACTGCTGCTCGATCATCCTATTTTTCCAACTTAATTGAGGAGAATAAGAACAATCCCAAATGTATTTTTGATACTGTCGCAAAGCTAACTAAAAAGCAGCATTCCCCAAGAGAGGATGGCTTTCACTTCAGCAGTGATAAATTCATGAACTTCTTTGACAAAAAGATCATGATCATTAGAAAGCAAATTATGGACTCATCTTTAAATCTGCATATTTCTCCAAAGCTTAGTTGTCCTTTAAGCTGAATACCTTCAAGCTGCATACTGGACCCTATTCCAACTAAACTACTGAAAGAGCTGCTTCCTGTGCTTGGCCCTTCTATGTTGAACATAACAAAGGCCAAACCAAACTCACTAAAAGTGACAGAAAATGTAAAAAACAAAATCTAAAAAATGAAAAACAAACATTTAAAAAAAGAAGCTCAAAGCCTTCCTGAAAACAAACAATGTATACGAAACGCTTCAGTCTAGTTTTAGACCCCATCATAGCACTGAGACTGCACTCGTGAAGGTGGTAAATTACGTTTTAATGTCGTCAGACCAAGGCTCTGCATCTGTCCTCGTGTTCCTAGACCTTAATGCTGCTTTTGATACCATCGATCACCACATTATTTTGGAGAGATTGGAAACCCAAATTGTTCCAAAGTTCTGGCCTGGTTTAGATCTTATCTGTCGGAAAGATATCAGTTTGTCTCTGTGGATGGTTTGTTCTCTGACAAATCAACTGTACATTTCGGTGTTCCTCAAGGTTCCGTTTTAGGAATGCTATTGTTTTCACTATATATTTTACCTCTTGGTGATGTCATTTGGAAACATAATGTTAACTTTCACTGCTATGCGGACGACACACAGCTGTACATTTCGATGAAACATGGTGAAGCCCCAAAATTGTCCTCCCTGGAAGCCTGTGTTTCAGACAAAAGGAAATGGATGGCAGCAAATGTTTCACTTTTAAACTCGGACAAAACAGAGATGCTAGTTCTAGGTCCCAAGAAACAGTTGTCTCAAATAAAACTGTGAAGGTCCTCGACGTTACTCTGGACCCTGATCTCTCTTTTGACGAACATTTAAAGACTGTTTCAAGGACAGCTTTTTTCCTTCTACGTAACATTGCAAAAATCTGAAACTTTCTTTCCAAAAACGGAAAAAGAAAAAGTAAACAATGCTTTTGTCACTTTTGGATTAGACTACTGCAATGCTCTACTTTCCGGCTACCCGGATAAAGCACTAAATAAACTTCAGTTAGTGCTAAACACAGCTGCTAGAATCTTGACTAGAACCCACAAATGTGATCATATTTCTCCAGTGCTAGCCTCTCTACACTGGCTGCCTGTTAAGGCTTTGGCTGATTTCAAGGTTTTACTGCTAACCAAGAAAGCAATACATGGCTTGCTCCTACCTATCTTCTCCGATTTGGTCCTGCCGTACATACCTACACGTACGCTACGGTCACAAGATGCAGATCTCCTTATTGTCCCTAGAATTTCTAAGCAAACAGCTGAAGGCAGGGCTTTCTCCTATAAAGCTAAATTTTTATGGAATGGTCTGCCTATCCATGTGAGAGTCGCAGACTCAGTCTCGACCTTTAAGTCTTTATTGAAGACTCATCTCTTCAGTAGGTCCCATGATTGAGTGTAGTCTGGCCCAGGGGTGTTAAGGGGAATGGAGAGGCACTGGAGCGACGAACCGCCCTTGCGGTCTCTGCCAGACCGGTTCCCCTCTCTCCACTGGGATTCTCTGCCTCTAATCCTATTACAGGGGCTGAGTCACTGGTTTACAGGTGCTCTTCCATGCCGTCCCTAGGAGGGGTGCGTCACTTGAGTGGTTTGAGTCACTGACGTGATCTTCCTGTCAGGGTTGGCGCCCCCCTCCGGTTCGTGCCGTGGGGGAGATCTTCGTGGGCTATACTCGACCTCGTCTCAGGGTAGTAAGTTTGCGGTTTGAAGATATCCCTCTAGTGGTGTCGGGGTTGTGCTTTGGCAAAGTGAGTGGGGTTATATCCTGCCTGGTTGGCCCTGTCAGGGGGTATCGTCGGACGGGGCCACAGTGTCTCCCGACCCCTCCTGTCTCAGCCCCCAGTATTTATGCTGCAATAGTTTGTGTCGGGGGGCTAAGATCAGTCTGTTATATATATTCTAACACGAACAGCAATTTTCTTGGACAATTTCAGGCTCATCTACATCCATTATGATTCAACTTAAACATAGTCCTCCTAAAACAAGAAGAACATCTCACATCAACAACGTGGTCCAGACTAGGCCAGTTAGCCCTGCTAATTCAGCCAGCTCTTCAGCTAGCTCTACTAACCCAGTTAGCCCTGCAAGCTCCTCACACCACAAGTCCGACATGACAACCAATGATGTAGACGACCTAAACCAGATCCAATGGGTTTTGTAAGCAATCTCTGCCATGAGGGTGGACTTTTCCACCAAACTCCTAAGAGGAATTAGTGAGGTTAAACGTGACCTTCAAGCCTACGCTTGGATGAGGCAGAGGAATGCATTAGCATGGTGGAAGATACTGCTGTCAAAACAACGACCGAAAGTTGGAAAAACAGGTGGCGGACCTTACTTCAAAGCTAAACTCCCTCGAGAACCACCACAGGTCTAATTTGAGACTGGTCAATCTACCCGAAAAAGTGGAAAATGGTGACTCATTGGGGCCGGACAACGTTCCGGACCCCCTGCACACTGAAAGAGCCCATCGGCTTCCGGCTCCTACAGGCCCGAGAAACCACCACACTCCTCTCGAGTCCTTATCATGAAGTTTCTCAACTTTCAAGACAAAGTCTGAGTGATACGGAAAACAAGGGCTATGGCTAAGGTGATGTATGGGGACCATACATCACGAGAATGAGAGGAGGAACTGGATGCTATTACTTGTCCTTGCCATCTCCTGCATACTTTAAGTAGCTTATCCTTCAACAAATGAGTTTCTACCAGTATTTTTCTCGTTTTCCTGCTTTGCCTTTTCTCCTCTTTCTAGTCCTCCCGGTTTTGACCCTTGCCTATTCTAGGCCCTTAATCATAACAGATCTTAAGAATTCTCTCTCTTCCCTCTCCAATATAATTAATAACTTTGGTCAGTTTTCTGGGTTTAAAGTGAATGAATCCAAATATTCTATCCTTTTTCCTCAACAAGCAAGAGACTGAATCCAGTTGTACAGCATCAATTCGTGAATACAGAAAAAGGTGTCACATATCTTGGTATTAAAATCACACCAGCAATTAGCTCCTTGAGTTCAACAAAATATGAACCCATGGTAAAGAGTGTAACAGAATCCATCAACAGACGGACATCATTGCCTATATCTATTATTGGTAGAATAAATATCATTAAGATTAGTATCCTGCACAAAAGTCTTTATTTCAATCAATTCCTCTGGCTCCATCACCTTTACTTTTCCCAAAGATCAGAAAGATATTCTATAATATTATCTGGAGCAACAGGCTTATACGTTTTCTTCTTTATTTGCCTTATAACAGAAGGGGGTTGCAACTTCCAAACCTACAGTGGTATTACTGGGCTACAAAATTTCGGTCCTGGTTCTCCAAGAAACCATATTTACCCTTGCTGCAGACTAAAATGCTGTTCACAAAAGGATTCACTTTGGATGGATGTGTGTACTCTGCTCCCTTTCAGGAGCTAAAGAATAATAATAATAATAATATCTTTGTTAAAAACACCCTAACTATATGGCACGAAGTACAGCAATATCTGGGTGAATCCCCTGTATCATCCAGTTTTACACCAATTTGGGACAATGACAATATCACACCTGGTAAAAATGACTTGGAGTTTAAAGAATAAACAAGGTATTGTTAAAAATGGATTGATACAATTAAAAAGGGCTAGATGTTTGAAGAACTAAAGGGAAGATTTAACTTATCACAAAAGCATTTGTGACTCACAACCTGGATTTGGTTTTATGTAGCAACATTTGAATTTCTGTTTTTTACATTGGATAAAAGTAGAGACTCAGAGCTACAAAATTGTATATCATACACTGCATTTGAGGAAAACATGAGAAAGTAATTCTGCAATGAAAGTTGATCAACTTGTAAACTCACTTTTAAGAAAACCGTCTTTCAATGTTTTGGTACTACTATTGGAGAGCCCTTCTTTGTCTACACCCATTCAGCATTGTTCACACCCTCTTAAGCCTTAGCCCCACCCATCTCTTTAAGGGTTGATCCGAGCATTCTGTACTAACTTGACAGCTACTTCCAGACATCTAAGAGAGTGAAAGAACAGCTCACTGAACATTACTCGCCCTAGCAGAGCTGGTTACGCTGTTATGTTATCCAGAGCGTTTGGTGACTGCAACTGTGCTGTTAGATTGTCTGTTCGTAAATTAGGAGCATTTAGCGTTCAGAGCAAACACTGGACGCTCTGGCCAATAAGTAGTTGTTCTGAAAGCTCTGACCTCACAACGACAGTCAAGCACCCAAGCTAACTGGCTAACATTGACTAGCTACTTCCAGACACATAATGAGAGAACACCCCACTCTGACCATTTTACTCACCCTAGCAGAGCCATATTTCAGACTGGCCAATAAAAATAAAATATTAAGATGGGCAAAGGAACACAGAGATATGGCTTTTTCTTTGCAACTCTGCTTAGAAGGCCAACATCCCGGAGTCGCCCCTTCACTGTTGATGTTGAGACTGGTGTTTTGCGGGTACTATTTAATGAAGCTGCCAATTGAGGACTTGTGAGGCATCTGTTTCTCAAACTAGACACTCTAATGTACTTGTCCTCTTGCTCAGTTGTGAACCGGGGCCTCCCATTCCTTTCTATTCTGGTTAGAGCCAGTTTGCTCTGTTCTGTGAAGGGAGTAGTACACAGCGTTGTAAGAGATCTTCAGTTTCTTGGCAATTTCTCACATGGAATAGCCTTCATTTTTCAGAACAAGAATAAACTAACGGGTTTCAGAATAAAGTTATTTGTTTCTGGCCATTTTGAGCCTGTAATCAAACCCACAAATGTTGATGCTCCAAATACTAAACTAGTCTAAAGAAGGCCAGTTTAATTGCTTCTATAATCAGGACAACAGTTTTTAGCTGTGCTAACATAATTACAAAAGAGTTTTCTAATGATTAATTAGAAAAAATTATAAACTTGGATTACATTTACATTTACATTTAAGTCATTTAGCAGACGCTCTTACACAACGTGCCAGTGGAACACAGGAGTGATGGTTGCTGATAATGGGCCTCTGTATGCCTAATGTAGATATTCCATAAAAAATCTGCAATTGACTGTCATAGCCCCATCTTAAAAGTATATGTGTAACGTCGTTCGTCTGTTGTAAGAAGAGAGTCAGACCGAAATGCAGCGTGTAGGTTACTCATGACTTTAATGGAAGTGTCGCGGTACATGAAATAACTGATATAAGAAAACAACAAACGAAACATGAAACTAATTACAGCCTATCTGGTGACTACAACACAGAGACAGGAACAAACACCCACAAAATACAACGCGAACTCAGGCTACCTAAATACGGTTCCCAATCCGAGACAACGAGAATCACCTGACTCCAATTGAGAATCGCTTCAGGCAGCCAAGCCTAACTAGACACACCCCTAATCATACACAATCCCAATTACTACAAACCCCAATACGAAACACAACATATAAACCCATGTCACACCCTGGCCTACCCAAACATATACCAAAAACACAAAATACAATGACCCAGGCGTGACAATATGAAGGTGAGTTGAGAAGACAATCAGAAATATTGTTACAATTTTTTTCAATTGACTGCCATAGCCCCAGATATCGTGTGCCCAAAAAGTTAGGAAAGCCAATGTATTAAAATGAGGGTAGGTACTTACATTCGCTCAAAGTGTAATACTTATTAAAGGTTCCTTGTACAGTTATGTGACTGTCATCTCGGCACTCTGTGTGTCGTTGTAACATCTTAAGAGTGCCAGGTTTCTGTCCTATCCTTCTTCAAACAAAGTGGGGTGATGATGACATCGTCGTTTGTACTGTAGCAACTCTGCTTGTTCTTCTCATAACGCCTTTCAGGATCTTGTTCTTTCGCGATGAACTTTAGCCTTCCTCCGTGCTTAAAGCTGGGTTCAAATTGACTAGATGTTGAAAATAATCGCTGTAGGGAGGAGAGTGCACAGGTTTGTATAATGTCACAGGGGACGTTCAGTGTGCTAAGACTCTGCTTTCACTTTAAATCCTTGACTTCCATACAAGCCCCACTGACCCAACATCCCCCCCCTGCATTCGGTCTTCAACAAGGTCCGGAGGTCTGCACAAAAAAATGTGTTAGATTTCCTTGCCGTCAAAATGTGCAAAAAATAGTGCTTAATCCATCGTTTGGGGAATTTGATACTCCCTGACTGTCTAGCTTTAATTTCAGTGACTATTAGTGAAACTGCATGAATGTAGGCCCATTACCATTTTTACACCGTTTCAATTTGGTCTTAGCCATTTTAAAGTATATATGGCCCGGATTAAACCTCCTCGAGGGCCGTATGTTTGACACCCCAGCCTTGGGCAGTATATCTCTATGATTGACCTTCATGTGGATTGCTGCAGCTAGCATCACCTGTCTGGAGGCAAGGACCCCGAAACACAGGCTAGTTTCAGTGGAGAGAAAGCGCCGAGGCTTGGGAGAATAGGGGGTGGGAGTAGTGGTGTGGGGGCCAGAGAGGGAGGGATGGTAGATGGAGGGATGGAAAGACTCCTTCAGCTAGCTAGAGCCCCTGCGTTGCGCTCAAGCCAACACGTTGCTTGCAGGGAGTTACTAGCCTGGATGCTAGGGAAAGTGGGTGAAACTGCTGTAGCGCTTATTCTCAATCCTTCCTCACGGGAAGTCTCACTGACAGTTCATAACACAATTGCCCCTACCTTATCTCTGGGAGACCCCCAGATTCTGCTCCTGGTTATGATAACACACATTCATTCACAGCGATAGCTTACAAACGTGTCAACCTTATAGAAGGACGAGTCCTTGACTTGGCAGACAGGTTTGTCTTGAGGGTCAAGTATGACATAACACAGGGCTGTCAGCAACGATCACAGAGACTGTTCTCTGACGCTGGCTGTGAGGTTAAGTGTGTCACAACCTGTCGGGCGCAGAATTCAAATAAGACAGATGTCTCTTATTCAAATGTTAATTATTGTTTAACACAATTAGCTTGTGATACACCAGGCTACGTTAAAAGGGGGCATAGTTGGAATAGAAGACACAAGGTCAGACAAGGTCGGGAAATGAAAATGTTTGCAGCAGAGAAACAGAATGGCCTGGATCTTCATTACGTTGCATATTTACATTTGGAGTCATTAAAACTTGTTTTTCAACCACTCCACAAATTTCTTGATTACAAACTATAGTTTTGGCAAGTCGGTTAGGACATCTACTTTATGCATGAAAAATAATTTTTCCAACAATTGTTTACAGACAGATTGTTTCACTTATAATTCACTGTATCACAATTCCAGTGGGTCAGAAGTTTACATATACTAAGTTGACTGTGCCTTTAAACAGCTTGGAAAATTCCCGAAAATTATGTCATGGCTTTCTAGAAGCTTCTGACATAATTTGAGTCAATTGGAGGTGTACCTGTGGATGTATTTCAAGGCTTACCTTCAAATTCAGTGCCTCTTGCTTGACATCATGGGAAAATCAAAATAATTCAGCCAAGACCTCGGGAAAAAAATGATGGTTCATCCTTGGGAGCAATTTCCAAACGCTTGAAGATACCATGTTCATCTGTACAGACAACAGTACGCAAGTATAAAGACCATGGGACCACGCAGTCGTCATACCGCTCAGGAAAGAGACACGTTCTGTCTCGTAGAGATTAACGTACTTTGGTGCGAAAAGTGCAAATCAATCCCAGAACAGCAGCAAAGTACCTTGGCAAAATGCTGGAGGAAACAGGTACAAAAGCATCTATATCCACAGTAAAAACGAGTCCTATATCGACATGGAAGGCCGCTCAGCAAGGAAGAAGCCACTGCTGCAAAACCGCCATAAAAAAGCCAGACTACGGTTTGCAACTGCACATGGGGACAAAGATCATACTTTTTGGAACAATGTCCTCTGGTCTGATGAAACAGTAATAGAACTGTCTGGCCATAATGACCATCATTAAGTTTGGAGGAAAAAGGGGGAGGCTTGCAAACCGAAGAACACCATCCCAACCGTGAAGCACGGGGATGGCAGCATCATGTTGTGGGGGTACTTTGCTACATAGAGTGACTGGTGCACTTCACAAAATAGATGGCATCATGGGGGAGGAATATTATGTGGATATATTGAAGCAACATCTCAAGACATCAGTCAGGAAGTTAAAGCTTGGAGCAAATGGGTTTTCCAAATGGACAATGACCCCAAGCATACTTCCAAAGTTGCGGCAAAATGTCTTAAGGACAACAAAGTCAAGGTTTTGGAGTACCCATCACAAAGCCCTGACCTCAATCCTATAGAAAATGTGTTGGCAGAACTGAAAAAGAGTGTGCGAGCAAGGAGGCCGACAAAACTGACTCAGTTACTCCAACTCTGTCAGGAGGAATGGGCCAAAATTCACACAACTTATTGTGGGAAGCTTGTGGAAGGCTACCCAAAACGTTTGATCCAAGATATACAATTTAAAGGCAATGCTACCAAATGCTAATTGAGTGTATGTTAACTTCTGACCCACTGGGAATGTGATGAAAGAAATAAAAGCTCAAATAAATCATTCTTTCTACTATTATTCTGACATTTCACATTCTTAAAATGAAGTGGTGATCCTAAATGACCAAAGACGGGGAATTTTTACGAGGATTAAATGTCAGGAATTGTGAAAAACTTTGTTTAAATGCATTTGACACAGGTGTATGTAAACGTCTGACTTCAACTGTATCTCTGGGTGCCGAGTCAATGCAAGATGATGTTGGGCACTTTAGATGTCCAATGGGCAACCCATTGGCCTGTCCTGAGCATGGCACTCCACCCCTCTAACCAAACAGTCCGTTCTGCCTGAGGTCTGTTTGACATCGACAGCGATGGATGCAAGACGGACTCAGATTGACAGCCGTGGAAGCACATCACCACTGAGGAAACTTATCTCAGCCAGCCAGGTTCTGCTGCCTGAGAGGAGAAAGCAGTGGTGAGCGAGCTGAGGAGACGAGACCCCGTCTCTGAGTCGAGATTCTGCCCGCGTCCACTTTCCTTTTTAGTGAAAATGAAGTTAAATCGGTCAATCAGGGGACTTACTTGTCAGTAGAAAGAACTGTCAGAGAAGATGGCCAGAGGGCACGGTTCAATTAAATGTTGATTTATCAAGATGGAGGACTCTTTTCGAGGCAGTTCATCTTCAATGAGGATGTCCAAGTGAGATGACTGAGCTTTTTTCCACGCTTTCATATTTCCACATTGTGTTACCAAATAAAATTACACTTAGGGTTCCCACGCCCAAAACATTCTCATTGCGTGACCCACCTTCCATTGTAAGATAGTGGTTAAAATGTAAATGTGAGTGTGAAAAATGATGTACCATCAGAGAGATGACAGTCAATTAATTTGATCAATGCAGACACAGTGGGGAAAAGAGAGAGAGAAGTAATGCAGCCTCTCCATGTGGCCCTTCACAATAACAACTGACGCTGAAATCCAATGCCCCATAGTGGGTGGCTAATCCACACCATTCAATGCCGCCACGCCAAATTGCCAACCTTGATTGATGCACCGTCTCCTTGCTTCTCACTCGCAGTGATAAATAAATTCACTATTTCACTGCATTAGTGAGCCCCTCATCTCCCCACAATATAAAATACGCTGAACTGATATTCTCTGATTTAATTATTAATATTTCTTAAGCCGGTAGCGGAGATAAAAGAAAAACAGGAGCCTGTAAATATTGTTCAATTAAGGCCCGAGTCTGAGAAAAGACTCCGTCTTACATCTTCTTTCGCATAACGCAGAGAGGGTTTTCTCTCTTTTGATGATAATCATATCTGTAAGATGTTGCATGACACACACTTGGGGGTTGTGCTCTCAGCTGAATTCACAATCAATCTCTCTGTATTCATCTACACCCCCCCACCTTCCTGCCCTCAAACCCTCCATCTCTCTCTCCCTCCGTACCCCGGCCAATCTCCCTGTCAGTCTGGGAAGAGGGGAGAAAAGGAGAGGAGAGAGGAGAGGAGGAGGAGGAGGAGGAGGAGACAGGAGGCGAGGCAGATTTAATCGTCTGAACCAGCGCTGCTTGTGCTGAACAACAACTCCGATCAGCTTCAGGATTTACAGAGTGATCAACGTGAGGGTGCTCTCTGTGGCTATCGATTAGACTTCCCAGGCTGCTTCTTGGCTGCTGCCCACTGTTGACTCAAAGGATACCCTCCACAGAGGTAATTTGAATTTTGGGGAGGAGGATGAAGATGTGAGTAAGGGATAAGCTAAAGTGAAGGCCTCTAGCTAGATTTCCTAGATTTACTTGTGCAAGTAAACAATGTGGGAAATGTTCAGAACCTACCCCATGTCAAGTTCTCTTCATCCTGACTAAGAAGTTTCTCATCCAAACCAACAAAGTTAAGGCACTTCTACGTTTTGCCAGAAAGGTAGGTAAGAAACCTGAAGGGAATGAGCTAAACTTTCTACCCCACACACTTGTCATTGTATAAGATGTACAACGTTAAAGTCAGAAGTTTATATACAGTTAGGTTGGAGTCATTAAAACTTGTTTTTCAACCACTCCACAAATTTCTTGTTAACAAACTATAGTTTTGGCAAGTCGGTTAGCACATCTACTTTGTGCACGACACAAGTCATTTTTCCAACAATTGTTTATAGACAGATTATTTCACTCATAATTCACTGTATGACAATTCCAGTGGGTCAGATGTTTACATACACTAAGTTGACTGTGCCTTTAAACAGCTTGGAAAATTCCAGAAATTGTGTCATGGCTTTAAAAGCTTCTGATAGGCTAATTGACATAATTTGAGTCAATTGGAGGTGTATCTGTGGATGTATTTCAAGGCCTACCTTCACACTCAGCTCCTATTTGCTTGACAACATGGGAAAAACAAAATAAATCAGCCAAGACCTTAGAAAAAAATTGGAGACCTCCACAAGTCTGGTTCATCCTTGGGAGCAATTTCCAAACGCCTGAAGCTACCACGTTCATCTGTACAGACAATAGTACACAAGTATAAACACCCTGGGACCACACAGCCATCATACCGCTCGAGAAGGCGATGCGTTCTGTCTTGTAGTGATAAACTAACTTTGGTGCAAAAAGTGCAAATCAATCCCAGAACAACAGCAAAGGACGTTGTGAAGATGCTGGAGGAAACGGGTACAAAAGTATCTATATTCACAGTAAAATGAGTCCTATATCGACAACCTGAAAGGCTGGTCAGCAAGAAAGAAGACACTGCTCCAAAACCTCCATAAAAAAAGCCAGACTACAGTTTGCAACTGCACATGGGGGCAACGATCGTACTTTTTGGAAAAATGTCCTCTGGTCTGATGAAACAAAAATAGAACTGTTTGGCCATAATGGCCATCGTTATGTTTGGAGGAAAAAGGGGGAGGCTTGCAAGTCGAAGAACACCATCTCAACCATGAAGCACGGGGGTGGCAGCATCATGTTATGGGGTGCTTTGCTGCAGGAGGGACTGGTGCACTTCACAAAATAGATGGCATCATGAGGGGAGGAAAATTATGTGGATATATTGATCTCAAGACATCAGTCAGGAAGTTAAAGCTTGGTCGTAAATTAGTCTTACATATGGACAATGACCCCAAGCATACTTCCAAAGTTGTGGCAATATGGCTTAAGGACAACAAAGTCAAGGTATTGGAGTGGCCATCACAAAGCCCTGACCTCAAACCCATATAATATTTGTGGGCAGAACTGAAAAACATAGGTGTCATACAGTGCAGTGTAGCCACTGCAGTGTAGCCACTACACTGCAGGCCTCCTTGTGCGAGCAAGGAGGCCTACAAACCTGACTCAGTTACACCAGCTCTGTCAGGAGGAATGGGCCAAAATTCACCCAACTTATTGTGGGAAGCTTGTGGAAGGCTACCCGAAACGTATGACCCAGGTTAAACAATTTAAAGGCAATGCAACCAAATACTCATTGAGTGTATGTAAACTTCTGATCCATTGGGAATGTGATGACCTACGGCGTACAAAGAGCTACCCCTCTTCCCACCCACACTGTGTAAAATGACAAAGCCACAGTCCTTGTGCGAGCCACAAAACAAATATGTAATGTTGTTTAACACAATGGTAACGCACCAAGTGCCTCTGTTGTCCTCGGCTGAATGTTTCAGAGCACAAATCCATGCATATCGAACAATAAGGTCTCCCTCTCTCATTTAGCCGGCAGATGGGTACTGCGACTTCCTTTGCTGCAGTGCTTCTATATCAAGATATGACCAGATCTCAGCGCTGGTTACAGACACAGAGCAGAAGGCCGGATATCACTTCTGATCATACATCACTGTACAGATGCTGCAGTATAGGCTACTTGACTTGCCACTTCGCTTGATCTCTTACAATAATGTCTCAATTAGTGCATGTACTGTATCGGAACACAAAGCTCTAAAAGTAAACAAGCACAAAGTATGAGGCTCCATTTGGAAACAACAGTAAACATGTAGTCCACCACAAATGATGCAACGTCCCCCTAGGTCCAATCAGTGTACTTTTGTAAATTGCTGGATCCTTATGGCAAGACGCATCATTCACCCAAGTGTCGTCAAAATCGGGCAAGTGTTGTCTGAGATATAATGTGTGAATAATGGACGGACGGAGACAGATAACTGTAGATCTATCTCCCCGAATTCATGGTGGGGGTCAATTTCACACCTTCAGAATTAAAGAGAGACTGGCTTTAGCTCCATGTTCATATGTCTCGTGACTGTCCTCCATAGCTTAAAAGGTCAATGAACTACAAAAGTTGGACTAATTGAATTGCAACTTTCATGATTTCAAAGAAGCCTAGACTAGAATATTGTCTTACTGTTACGCATTCCTTTGTCATTAAATTAAGTAATGAATAGTGAACTCTGAGCTACGATTGGAGCCTTTCACAACATTGAATTCAGTATTACTATTCAGTATTGCTATTCAGTATAAAAACATGGCACCAGGTAAGCAACAGTATCCAGTCTAGTTTAAAAATACAAAATTATAAATTGCACCGCTGAAATGCAAAACTGTACACAATAGAAATACACTCCATTACGTACATAGTAAAAATTACACAAAGCTGTAAATATATATGTTGTAAACAGAAAGTACTTAAACCTTGGGGGATTGCACTTCATAGCCAGGACAACCCACATACTTAACCTAGCCTACTTGAGGAATCTCTTCTGGCTAAAGCTCATGCTTTCCCGTATGTCACCAGCAACACCATACCATTAAGGGGATTAGGTGGCCTTGGCACAAGCCCCTAGACATTCAGCGTACATTTTATCAAGTCAGAACATGGTATGGGGAGGGTATTCTACTGGCTTTGAACTTTGCGACATAAAAACCTACTTGACGGCTTTTGTACGCCGCAAGCCCTGCCTAAATTCATAAAACACAGCCGACAGTAAAATATAGCCTGATTTACATTTGTTTCACACTACATATTTTATTTTCGCCACCTTAAGGCACCGTTATAACAGAATTTCAAATTGATTGAATAAAGGCCAACGTATCAAATATCCTAAAGCCTTTGTGTGCATACACTAACATATGTGCCAATATTAACTATCATGTACTGCAAAACTACCTTTTCACTGCGTACAACCCGTCCCCACTTTCCACAACAACGACAAGACATGTAATACCATCTGTATTCCTTGCAGCCCACATCTCTCAATAAACACCATCAGATTAGCAACTTGCCTTGTCAGCTGACAATGGGTCTTTTCAACCAAAGCTGAATGGTAACACTGAGTAAGTATACCAATAAATCATTGAAATGATTGAGACTGGGCAACACCGATGTCTGGCAACTCTGCCAGTTTCTTATTTGGGAGAGCAATTAATTCTGACAGGTTTTTTTGCCTGCTTGGTGTTGAGAAGTATCACAAACACACATGATCAGAGATAGGATGTACACAAAGCCATGGGTGAGAGACACATGAGAGTTGCTAAACTCAGGCATCTAGCAACAACTTGGATAAACTGTGGAAATCCCTTCGAGAAGAAAACAGTTGGTTTGCAAATGGCCTTTTCTGTCAATTACATTCAATAATGCATCCGCCCGATTAGCATGTACTAATTCACGTTTTTAAGCACACCCTCAGGTAAAAGACGGAATCAGAGAGGGAGACAGAGAGATAGTGGTGGAGAGAAGAAGTGTAACAGTGGGGGGAGAGAGACGGTAACAGAGTCAACTAGTGTGAAACAGCTGGTAGCGTCTTCTCTTTGATACAGAGGCGATCTCGCACCGGGCTGCTATTCTGAGACGGCGCCAAAACACGGCAATATGTCGGTTGTCATCGCGCTGCTACAGTAGCTCCACAAAGCTGGTGGGAACGGCTGCTGCCACTGCCGACTCTCAGCTGAAAGACATTTACTCCGAGAGAAAAAATACAAAGAGCATGTACAGTTACAGTCTGGGCTCACAGAGTGGTTGCCAGCACTGCTAAATTAGAACAGCAGCGCTCTTTGTTGGGATATGACAAGCACACAGGGGGGTTTGCTGAAGTTAAGCTCAGGTAAAGCCTGCATTTCGAATCCCAGGATATTCATCGGTAGAGGAGTTGATGTACATTACATCTCCATCGTGGTGCACTAGCTCGTGCTCCCTCGATCGCTCATTAGCATTTGGGGACAATGTTTGTTTTTGCATAGCAACAAAGCTTTCCGCCCCCTCACACATGACAGGGGTTCTAGAGGTGCACTCCTACTGTGTGGTTCATGGGAGTGCACACATATACACAAGCTGGCTCGCAAGCTCCAACAATGAGGCAAATGAATTGTGACACATGAGGTTTAAAGACTTCGTGAGCTTGCGCAACTCGGTGACATGGTTGGTTGGTGCATTTGGAGGCACTTTGGCATGCTCAGATAGATAGTGGAGGGTATATGGGGATGGAGATGGTGGGAGGGGTGATTTGTGGGACCAGCTGGGAATTGGAAGAGTATGGGGAAGGGAAGGTAGGTGCGAATGGAGGGAGCTCCAGCCTGTCTCAGGCTTTAATGCACTTGACTACACTTAGCAGAGTCACCCAGGCGTGGAGAGATGTACATGGGGGATATGGCCCACTGCCTCTCAGCCTCCCTTCTCTCTTCTTTCACTCTCTCTCTCTCTTCTACAGACATGTCTCTCTTCTAAAACACTCTCAAAGCATAGGATGAAGTGTATGCGTGTGTGTATGCATGTGAGTGTGAGAGAAAGATTTGTCGAGAAACTTTGGCAAAAACTTCATTTCCAGGAATAAAACCCTGTTTGTGTGCCACGGATTCTCATGAATACAATAGAATGGTGCAGCACCTCCAGCAAAACCTCCACTGTGGGTTTGTGTGTAGGTGGAACTTTTAGAAAGTCATCATTAAGTCGGGAAAATAAATAACAAAGAAAAAACAACAAAGACACTTATTCTTCTCTATATTCTACCGGGCTTTTGAAAAAAAAGTGCCTCTCTTCAATAAAAATGCCCTGCGGCCATTCTAACCATACTGTCCAAAAAGCTGCATATTGAAGAAGGCACCACAAAAGCCAACCTCTCCCAGGAAAGGACCCCTTTTTATGTCAAGAATGGGCAGTCCAGTGCGTCCAACGCCACAATTAACAAACCATCTATCCACATATGCCACACTGTGGCTCTAACCGCTACGCTTGATATCTATGTTTCTTCACTATAACTAAACTCCAACCTGTCTATAACCCCTTTAAAAAGGTAGTCGAATGTTTGATTAAAATAATACATTATGGCAATCTTAGCGGGGTGCCTAATTAATGTCTCAGTTCCGCTATATCTCATTAGCTTCAATTGGGGAAAGGTGACTCTTCCTGTGGCCGGAGAACAACGGCTATTTGTTCAGCCAAGAGAGGAAGTGGGGATAGGGGGATGGATCAGGGGTTGCTTTGGCAGAGGATAGAGTCAGACAGTTCCGAATAAGCATACCTTGATCCATCAACTCACACACACATACACACTAGGCTTGGGCGGTATACCATACAGTATATCAGGGTATTTGAAAATACCCATGGTATGATTTTCAAGGTCAAGCTTCCTGGTAACAGCAGCAGAGAATCGCCTCCTGGATTAAGATCCATGCTGTCTAATATTTGCTTTGTGGGTGCAGCAAACTGAGCTTTGAGATACTATTTATCTAGCTAGATAAACAATGTGTAAGATCAAACAAGTCAAATAACGTTAGCTAGCAAGCCAGCAATTTGTTTGGAATATAAAATCGCAAATAAAATCACAGTATCAATTTGCAATACATATTATTCATGAGAATCGCAACACATATCATAGCTACTTAAACATCAATGAACATAGTGCCAAATCATATTGTTACAACCTGCATGAATCTGCTGGGAGCTAACCAAACAGGTTCAATGTTAGCTGGCTAACATTAGCCTCTATCTAGCCAAGTAAACGTCTCTGGGATACGAATAATAACATCATACGCGTAACATTAGCTAGGGAGCCAGCCAGCTAAAGTTAGCTAGCTAGCTAACAGTACACTTTAACTTAAGACATGTAGCTAGCTAGCTAGGTAAACAATGAACCTAGTTAGGTAAACAACGTGTAAGATCATACACGTCACGTAACGTTAGCTTGCAAGCCAGCCAGCTAACGTTAGCTAGTTAAACAACAATGACCATAATGCCAACTCATGGCGTTACTACGACTTGCATGAATCTGCTGGTAGTGGTAACTAACCAATCAGGTTCAATGTTAGCTAGCTAACATTAGACTCTAACTAGCCAAACAAACGGCTCTGGGATACGAATAATAACATCATACATGTAATGCTAGCCTGAAATTAAACCACTGTCAAAATTAGAAATGTGTAAATTCTGAAAATGTAGCTAGCTAGACTTTCTTACCTATATACAGTGGCTTGTGAAAGTATTCACCCCCCTTGGCATTTTTCATTACAACCTGGAATTAAAATAGATTTTGGGGGGGGATTGTATCATTTGATTGACACAACATGCCTACCACTTTGAAGATGCAAAATATGTTTTATTGTGAAACAAATAAGAAATAAGACAAAAAAACAGAACCTGAGTGCATAACCCCCCCAAAGTCAATACTTTGTAGAGAAACCTTTTGTAGCAATTACAGCTGCAAGTCTCTTGGTGTATGTCTCTATAAACTTGGCACATTCTGCCACTGGGATTTGTGCCCATTATTCAAGGCAAAACTGCTCCAGCTCCTTCAAATTGGATGGGTTCCACTGGTGTACAGCAATCTTTAAGTCATCCACCACAGATTCTCAATTGGTTTGAGGTCTGGGCTTTGACTAGGTTTTTCCCTCATGAATTTCCCTGTATTTAGCGCCATCCATCATTCCTTCAAATCTGACCAGTTTCCCAGTCCCTGCCGATGGAAATCATCCCCATAGCATGATGCTGCTACCACCATGCTTCACTGTGGAGATGGTGTTCTCGGGGTGATGAGAGGTGTTGGGTTAGCACCAGACATATCGTTTTCCTTGATGGCCCAAAAGCTACATTTTAGTCTCATCTGACCAGAGTACCTTTTTCCATATGCTTTTGGAGTCTCCCACATGCATTTTGGCAAACACCAAATGTGTTTGTCATCTTTTTCTTTAACCTGTTAGTCCACTAGGGGCATTATTTCATTTTTGGATAAAAAGACGAGCCCGTTTTAAGCGCAATATTTTGTCACGAAAAGATGCTCGACTATGCTTGGAATTGATAGTTTTGGAAAGAAGACACTCTGACGTTTCCAGAACTGCAAAGATTTTCACTGTGAGTGCCGTTGAACAAAAGCTTCAGGCAAAACCAAGATGTTTGAGCGCCCAGGAAATGAACAGGGTTTCTGAAGCTACGTTTTCCATGATCACCTTATATGGCTGTGAATGCGACAGGAATGAACGGACACTTTCTATCGTTTCCCCAAGGTGTCTGCAGCATTGTGACGTATTTGTAGGCATATCATTGGAAGATTGACCATAAGAGACTACAATTGCCAAGTGTCCCGCACGGTGTCTGCGTGGAAATTGGTGCGCAAAAGTCAGCTACCAGTATTTTTCCATCCGAATCAGAGAAGAATGCAGGCTTCCAGGGACGGCATTTCAATGAAGTGATATGACAAAACACCTTGAGGATTGATTCAAACAACGTTTTCCATGTTTCAGTCGATATTATGGAGTTAATTCGGAAAAAAGTTCGACGTGTAGGTGACTGAATTTTCGGTTAGTTTCGGTAGCCAAATGCATAGTAACAAAACGGAACGTTGTGTCCTACACAAGAATCTTTCAGGAAAAACTGGACATCTGCTATGTAACTCCTCATTGAAACATCTGAAGTTCTTCAAAGGTAAATTATTTTATTTGATCCCTTTGCTGGTTTTTGTGAATATATTGCGTGCTAAATGCTAACGCTAAATGCTAAGCTAGCTATCACCACTCTTACACAAATTATTGATTTTCTCTGGTTCTAAAGCATATTTTGAAAATCTGAGACGTCAGGATTGTTAAGAAAAGGATAAGCTTGAGAGCAGGCATATTTATTTCATTTCATTTGCGATTTTTAGAAATCGCTAACGTTGAGTTATGGTAATGAGCTTGAGGCTGTAGTAACGCGACCGCATGCGGGATGGGGCGGACTATGAGGTTAAGCAATGGCTTTTTTCTGGCCACCCTTCCGTAAAGCCCAGCTCTGTGGAGTGTACGGCTTAAAGTGGTCCTATGGACAGATACTCCAATCTCTGCTGTGGAGCTTTGCAGCTCCTTCAGGATTATCTTTGGTCTCTTTGTTGCCTCTCTGATTAATGCCCCCCTTGCCTGGTCCGTGAGTTTTGGTGGGCGGCCCTCTCTTGGCATGTTTGCTGTGGTGCCATATTCTTTCCATTTTTTAATAATGGATTTAATGGCGCTCCGTGGGATGTTCAAAGTTTGTGATCATTTTTTATAACCCAATCCTGATTTGTACTTCTCCACAACTTTGTCCCTGACTTGTTTGGAGAACTCCTTGGTCTTCATAGTGCCCCTTGCTTAGTGGTGTTGCAGTCTCTGGGGACTTTCAGAACAGGTGTATATATACTGAGATCATGTAACAGATCATGTGACACTTAGATTGCACACAGGTGGAATTAATTGTGTAACTTCTGAAGGAAATTGGTTGCACCAGATCTTATTTAGAGGCTTCTGAACTACTCTCTCGGCATGTCCAGCCCACTCATTATCTCAGGATCATAATTTAACAATTTATTCGTATTTACAGATGGCATACAAGTTTGTTATTAACTTCTTAAGGTATAGGGGGCAGCATTTTCACTTTTGGATAAATAGCGTGCCCAATTTCACCTTCCTGCTACTCATGTCAAGATATGCATATTATTAGTAGATTTGGATAGAAAACACTGCCGTTTCTAAAACTGTTTGAATAATCTCTGTGAGTATAACAGAACTTATGTTGCAGGCAAAACCCAGAGGACTAACCGTTCAGATTTCTTTTTCTTTGAGGTCTCTGTCTGTTCTCTGAGTTCTCATTGGCAAACGATATTTCTTAGGAACTTGTTTTCAGTTCCCACCACTTCCACTGGATGTCACCAGTCTTTGGAATTCTGTTGAGGTTATTCATTTGTGCAATGAAGAAGTAGGGCCAACTAGAAACTGCGTAACACTGTTGAGAGTTGTGCAAGACTTGAAAAGTAGCTTGGTTTGTTGTCTTTCTGTATTGAACACAGATAGACCCGTCTTCAATTTGATCGATTATTAACGTTTAAAAATACCTAAAGTTGTATTACAAAAGTAGTTTTAAATATTTTGGCAAAGTTTATAGGCAACTTTTGAGAGAATACTAAGAGTGCAAAGCTGTCATCAAGGCAAAGGGTGACGACTTTGAAGAATCTCAACTATAAAATATATTTTGATTTGTTTAACACTTTTTTGGTTACTACATGATTTCATGTGTTATTTCATCGTTTTGATGTCGTCATTATTATTCTACAATCTAGAAAATAGTCAAAATAAAGAAAAACCCTTGAAAGAGTAGGTGTGTCCAATCTTTTGACTAGTACTGTATATTACATTACAATGCAGACAGTAGACTACTTGTCTTTGTATGTCACAACAAACAACAAAGCTTCTGCTGTGGAAATGCTTTGTCATCATTAACAAATAAATAGGCTTACTAAGCAGGATTCCAAAAACAGGGTTTTATCTTAGTCTGTTGAAGGAGATTGGTGGTGTTGTGTATCATCTCTGTACTAGGCCATGCCAGTCGTGCAAATTAATTCAAAGAGACACGAATAAGCCCTGGAACTGTTCAAATAATACTCACACACCTGGTGGACATTTGTTGTTGAAACCCCCAGAAGTATTGCCCATCAGTGGCTCAGCAGTGTCCAAAAAAATACAGAATTTGAGCCTCTGAAGGCAGTTTCTTCTTATTTTGTGAGTGGGAGGTAAAATGTCAGGCGCCACAAGATTTCAGCCTTTGTGTTCTTTTAAGTGACAAAAATCTATCAGGATTATGGTGGAGTAGTAGGCGGGCACAATCCTCCCAGAGAAGAAACGCCCAAAGCAGACCTGGTGGGGCCTGGGCATTCCACTGCAACGTGGCTGGGTACCAGGCCAAGAGAGAGAGCTACTACTCCTCACCCTTGGATCTTGGGGAGCAATGGGGGAAGTATTTGTACACTGTGAGGCAGCCAACCTCAACCACACTAGATGGTTATTTCAAAAGGCAAACGCATGACAGAATGGTTTATCAAACAGATGTGTTTCTACCAGTTTGATTACCGGTTCAACATTTATTGATCATGTAGCAGATGCATAAAAGTTGATGACATAACATTGGCTTCGCATTTAGAAAATAACTTGGCAACCAAGTGGGTGCTTTGAAGAGCGCCTTGGTATTCTCATATTTGACTTCACTCTCCAAGGTGTAAAACAGAACAATCAATAGTAGCTCGGTCCTTCCAATACAGCAGTGGTCAAATGCCTAAACAAAATTATTGATTCAAAACAGTAGCCGACTACATCTTAAAAATGCTATTCAGCACCAATTACATTGGGGAAATTGTTACAATGCACCATAATGTCCATCACTTGAATCCACATGTCTTGCTGCGTATTCCACATGACATAATAACTTTCATTTTCTCCAGACAATTACTTTTTCAATTCCAATCACCACATATTTGGAGGGGCTAACAAAATGATAATGCACTTGACGTCTTCATCTACTTTGCTTTGTGCTTTTATGAACATTATTCATGAGAAGGTAGGCAGTGGCCCGCTTAATAAAGGTTGAATCATTTCATTCACTCCTACTTCTCAAGGCCCGAAGAGTATCGTTTTAACTGCAAACGTTTCTCGTTTTCAAATGGTGCTCTAATTCAAACTAATTAGCCTGCATAATTGTTTTGTCTGTGCTCAAGACAAGGCCCGGCAGTTCTGTGAATGTGACTTCCAAGAGAATAAATAAATACAACTAACGCTTAGCATTCTCTGAATTAACTTATTTACCAGGATCAGCTTCAATCAGAGTAGGAAATGTAGGTTTACTAGCTAGGCTATCTCCCGATTAAATCTAACCACCAACCTAGTCTCACCAACATGCATCAGCTAAGATCTGCTGAGAAGCCTGTTCCCTGCAGTGCTCTTTATTCTCCAATTGCGATAGAGCTTATGGCCTTGCTTCGTGTTTACTTAACCTTTAGGAAGTCCTCATTAGCCGATTCACTCAAAAGTGGGTACTGGATTGTCAAGAGAGAGCTAAATTAACAGTGAGAGCATTGTGACTAATGCCTTGAGCCGGGATCATGTAGGTCAGTATGCTCAATGTAAATACTTCTTCACCAAGAAGGGAGTTTTCTTAAGTGATTAATCAGGCAAGCTGGGACTTTCCTCCCCCACCCCAGCCCTCCCAGTACACTGTCAGAATATGGTGAAAGTTTGCCACCAGCCCGTTGGAGGCTAAAGCAGCGAGGGCGTCCACTGTGGCTCGGCTAAAGGTGCAGCAGCGCTCTTTGACAACTCGGCTCGGTCTCTGACATACATTGCATTAATGAGAGAGGAATCCTCAGGGTGTCCCCTACCAGGGAGCCAGAGAAGTCAAATCAAAACTTAAAATCTGCTTCCTGTGCTCTAATAGGGTGTTGGACATGGTCTGAAACGGCAAGGGTGTAATTTGTATGGTTATTGATTATGCACGACAAACACATAGACAAGCCTCCTGCCACTGCATTGGTAATCCGGAAATGCCTCTATGCTACTCCCATGCAGTCACATAGCAATAGCAAGCACAGAGCAACTATTTTTCTTTTTCCAAGGACGTGCAAATGGCCCAAAAAATATTTGATCCATCCAGTTAGGAGACTCGATAGCGGGATGGCAGGAAAAAAGGAGTCGGCAGAGGATGGAACATTGTGGGGCACCCTGCACTGTAGGTGTTTGATCAGAGGACTCCGTAGTCAAACAGCAGCACACACAGCGACTGCAGTGGATGAATAGTGTCACAGCATAGGGAAAAAGCTAAGAGGGAGTAAAACAAAAGAGAGCGAGGTGGAGAGAAAAGAAGGGGGGATAGAGGGACACCAAATGATGTTACCAGTGTGATCTCTCATTTTTGGGCCAATAATTAAATCTCATTAGCAAAGTGAAAGACACCCAGGCGGACGTGAAGCCCAGCACAGTGTGAGTTAGCCGCTCCATGCTGAGACAGGGGATGGGAGGAGAGAGGGGGGAG
The DNA here is from genome assembly GCF_023373465.1 of Oncorhynchus keta. Lineage (NCBI taxonomy): Eukaryota > Metazoa > Chordata > Actinopteri > Salmoniformes > Salmonidae > Oncorhynchus > Oncorhynchus keta. Next base: position 26,093,540 of record NC_068431.1, read on the forward strand.
GGAGGGAAGGGGGTGAGAGGGGAGGGGAGAGAGAGAGGGCAGGAGAGGTGCCAGGATAGTGACAGAGGGAGGAAAGGATGGAGAGCAGGAGTGAGGCACCAAATCCATAAGTAGGAGGAGAGGGAAGGCAAAAGGAAGGAGGCAGCAAGTGAGTAGGGGGTGGAAGGAGAAAGAGACGCAACTTAGCAGTGGAGGGGGATGATATTAAATCTCGACGAGACATCGAAAGAGGGAAAGATCAAGAGAGTTGAAAAAAGGAGGAGAGAAATACAGAGTGACCAGGGTTAGAGGTTGGGGGATGTTGCAGGAGACAAAACATCCCTGACCCTTGCAAGAGGGAATGGAATGCCCCACACTCTTGTCCTTGCCAGCTTTTATAGTATCACTAATTGACAGGCGACTCCTCCTGTTTGCAGCCCTCTTCTGAAGCTAACTTGCACAGTTTTTTCCTTAGACTTCTTGCCGGTCGAATGGCGTGTGATAATTGGATGGCCTTGACGGGAACACTACTGTCCCCAGACCCGGGGCCTGTCGTTCCCTCCCACCACACACAGCTGGTTCTCTTCTATGGTTGGTTGGTGGGTTGTGTGTGTGACAGCTGCCTAGGAGAGCATGAGCCACAGCCCCCTAGGGGAATATAACACACTGGCCGAGCTTTCAGTCAACAGCACTAAAAATACCCCTGACCTGCCAAAGCATGTTCACAGCTGAGCCCCGCCCTTTCCTTTATCACCTCGATGCAGCCGAGGGAAAATGGCACCACCATCAGGACAACATTAGTTTGAGCTAATACTTTACTTGTGATGAGAATGACACAGGTGATTTGATTTTATTGAAATTTAGTCTTTAGGGACGAAGTGTAGCCTATGTCGGACGGGTGTGCCTGATGTTGTACGGGGGTGGGACTACAGGGCCCACATTCAATGAGGAATCTTCAGCACAGCTGTCAATCAATGACAATGAGCTAGCTATGAGGCATGTTGACCTCAGTGGTCTGGTCTACAATACGGCCCTACAGCCTTCATATTCCAAGCAAGTAATAAGACAACCAAGAAGAATCCTTAACAACAATTTAATCTGGTACGTTTAAGATTTAAAAGAGTTTTCTAAAGACATAGCCTGGGGAGTGATGCTGTCCCCATCCCTCAACACAAAGTGGGAATTAACAATGAGGGACCAAAGCCACAGATTCTGAATATAACCTTACTCCGAGTAAGTTCAGGGGCATTCACATCTTTCTGACAAATCATGCACCTGTATCAGGTGTGTGTGTGTGTGTCATGATATGTCTGCGATTGCATGCTGCACACAACCCCAACCTTTCATCGGGGTAGATTAAATCACTGCCTAAGCAAGCCTGATTGCGAGAGTAATGTGCATTTTGGCCACTGTCAATGTTCCACTATGGCAAATGACCTTCCTTTGATTCACCGGATCTAGTCATTCACTGTCCAGCCATTTTAATCACGGCCCTTTTTACTTCATTATGCAGATGGTCTGACCAGTCCACGTTGTTGTCGCCTGGCCTTTCAAACTATACGTTGCCAGTTCTCTTTCTTTAACAAGTCATGACTCTCTATGATTTCTGCTCTAAATGTAAATGAGGGGGACGGGGGATGAATATTGCAGCCCACTTCTTTAGTGTATCAAACATTCCCTGTACAGGCATGCTCTTTATGCTGTCGTCGAGCAGACAGACGTTCAAACATAACCTCACCCTCTGAGCACACTGGGGGGTATTAGCAGGCCGCCAAATGAGTGATTTTGCATTTCTCTCTTGTCAGATGGCTCCGAGCCAAATGACAATCAGGGGCAGTGCTTAGGCTTGGCTTCCCTGCTTCTAAAGCCTCTCAGGCTTTTATTTACAGAGATTACAATTTCCAGATAGTCCCTCCGTGTTGCCAATGAAACATAGCACAGTTTCCTGAGGGAATGCAGTAGGGATACCAGGGTTAGTCACAGTAAGCACAAACGGGCATCAAGCAACACAATAGAAAAAACAAAGAGTAGAAGGTGTAGCCTGTCATGTGTTGAGGATATCGTAGTGTGTGGTCATCGCTCTCTATCCATCTCTCTTTCTTCCTCTCTCGTTACCCTGCTCCCTTAGGCGGACATGGCTTGGCTGGCTCAGCCTTGTCATGGTGCCACGTGCCTTGTTGGCATTTAGCATCTATAGCATGTAAGATGTGTAGTGGTAGAAACTTTCCCATGTAGCAACCTTAGAATGTAACAATAGTAGGTTATATTTGGCATTAAGAAGTAGCATCCTTAGCCATTGGGTTATTACTGCTATCCAAGTCACGTCCAGAGAGGGGGACAGTCGCTCACTCTCTCACACACACACACACACACACACACACACACACACACACACACACACACACACACACACACACACACACACACACACACACACACACACACACACACACACACACACACACACACACACACACACACACACATTTCTACCTGCTACTCTGTTCACTTTGGAGAATATCACAGGAAGGGGACGTCAGCACTTGGACGTGTCCTTTCTGGAGCGTGTACAGCAAACAGGCATGTCCTCTCTGAGACTACATGTACTATTACCATCTGCCTTTTTTTTTACCACTACCACAAATCCACTTGTCTTTGCATGCCTCTAGGCAACACACAGATCATTCCAGTTTATTGTAGTGTAAACATACAGTAAACACTTTCTATGAATGATACAATCCATCTTATAATACCAATCATATTCCTTTCAGTTGAGTACATGAACTCCTGCTTTTTGTCCTTTGACATTCTATCAATGTATGTTTGGGTTACAGAGATGGCCAGATAGGCCAACATACTGTACACACCTCACTTCTTTCTTCTCTCCCATCTGCCCCAATGAAGCCATAGTCATCTATTTGCGGGCCATTGATATGAGATGGGTGCCTAGGAGTTCATTGAGCGGCACTGAGGGGGGAAAATAGTGGAGCGTATCATGTGCATTTGTTTCTCTCTATTGGATTAATCATTCTGCGGGGTAAGAAATATGGTCTTGTCTTTTTAACCAACCAACGCCAGGTGTCAAGGCCCTCTGGCTTGCTAGGAAAGTGCACTCCCGCCATAATCAATGAGATTCATGTTCCTAAGTGCCCCTGTGTTATTATCTTAAGATAAATAGTCTTATTTCAGGCCATACTGGGAAATTGTTCTTCATTGGTATTCCTTCTATCCGCTCATTGTTTCAGGATGCTCGCTAATGGGAGCCAAACAAAGTCTGTCGGTGAGATGTGGCCTCGTGGAGGAATATTTGTTTAACTGTAAGAAAACAAACAAGGTTATATATCTGGGATATATCGTATTTTATGTAGGCCAACTTTTTCATGCATAACCAGTCGACACAGCTCATACATCAACAGTAACTACAGACCAACAACACTACACTAGAGGTCTGATGCATGGAGTAGAGCAGGGATCATCAACTAGATTCAGCTGCGGGACAAACTTTCTTGAGCGGATGGTCAGGGGACCGGAACATAATGAAAATATTTAAGACTGTAGACTATGACTAAAACATAATCATGTCAAACCTTGCTTATGATCACACATCTCTCTATTATGTGTGGGAATACTTTGGAACAGATTAAAACAATTCAAATCACTTGGAGCTGACGTGCTAGTGTTTTTAGTCTGATGTCAATTTTTGGGGGGGCTCAGAAAACTTTGGAGGGCCAAAGTTGGGGAACCCTGGACAAGAGCAATCAACACAAGGTCCATGACCCTAAACATGTAAGCTCACATGAAAGAGAATTGAAAACACAAAGGGAAAGACCAGATGTGCCATGGATTACAACTAGAGACAAAGCACGTGTCAGAAAAACGATAGGAACCTAGACCAACCAATTAGAGAAGAGGGTTGTTGAAGTGAAGGAAGCTCTATGAAAAAGACAATTGGCCAAGCCAGGCCTATATCCAGGTCGGTATTACACGAGGTCTACTTCAAAACGGAACTGGCAGAGAGAGCTTGTATTCCTTTCCCATTCATTCTCAAACGCCTGCAAAGATGGTACTTTAACAATTTCTCTCTCTTACAATTTAGTACGCTAGATTATTGATATTAACGGGCGTGAGAACTATTTAATTTGGAGTGAGGACGGGACTGTTGATGCACAACATTGGGGACAGATGAGACTGTTGGAGGGAAATTTCATTTTTAGATTAGAACCACGCTGTGCAAAGACCTCATATAAAAAAAGCTGTATCGGCAAATGTCTTTTGGGGTGAATTTAATGCCTTGATTAGATTAAACTTTCAATGTGTATCGAAAAAATATCCACAAAATATAGTTATGTTTTTTTAAATGGTGAACTAGTGACCCACTTGGCAGATTTATATCCATTGGCTGATCTCCCCCACTTGTTGCTATTTAATGGTGAAATGTTACTGTAATTATACAGTCAATTGAAACCATAATTAGAAATGAGCACCCTGTATAAAGAATCAATCTTGGGAGTACAAGGACCATTGAGAAAGATTGGGACCTGAGCCTGACACTGAACATGAAACTCCCATAGAGAGAGCGAATGGAGCCCAGAATAGCCGTGACAGCACTCTAGTCGACACTCGGAGTTAGCCAAGAGCCACCTGCCCTGATTCAAAAGACACTACAGAGAAATTTGAACACATTTGCTATATATGACTGGTCAACAATATAAAACAACTTCTGTGTACAAACTGAGCTTGCAGAATGACTACCATGTGAATTCCAATGCAGTATCTATTGCAGTGGAAGAAAGTGTGCCTTCAAAATAAATAAAAAAACTTCAAAGTTCACTATATGAGGAGCTGAAGCCAGAGCGCATCCTCATTTTAACATTAGGTCTTCACATAAAGGAACGTTCTTCCAAAGCAGTTATGCCAACTATATTTAGACTACCTGAACTAAGATGATATTGTGCTCTACAGAGACTGCAGTAGCATACTTATTCTAAATAAGGTCCTTATGCAATTTGTTTTTCCTTGCGAGACAACTTCTCATTATTTTCCTGAAAACTAGTAAGAGAGGTATTGATTTCCCTCAAAAAAATAAGACAAGAGGAGCTTATATAAATGATGCAAAACATTTGAAGCGGAAAATGCATTGCACAGGATCGGCTTGACTGACCACCCACATTTTGAGAAATATCAAGGTAAAATGTTGATATAAAATATGTATTATCTTAAGGGGTAATTCATTGTGATGGATTATATGGTTGTGCGATTACACAGCCATCTATAAATAGAGGGATATCAGGATTAAATTTGACGTTCTTTAAGTTGACGTTCCTTAACAATGCTATTCAAATTACACTTGTCTTGGGCAAAAGTGAATCAATAGTTTTCAGCTTGTTTAACCAACTCACCATGACAAATAGCTGTCCTGGCTGTTGAAAAAGGCAAGACATTGAATACACCTCTGCAAAGACTGTCTTTTTAAGGTGGGAAAACCCGCTAATATAACTATTAACAGGGCGTGCAAACACAAACTAACACCTGTATGCTCACTATCTTTCCATAGTCTTGTGTTTGTGTCAAGTCAACTCTTGACCTTATAAGTGTTGTTGCATTTTAAAGAACCATTTCACTTGCAAACATTTAAAGAAGATCTACAGTAGAAGTCTTCACAGGTCCACCTGTACCCGATTACCCAAGACCCAGTCCAGAACCTGGGTGGGTCCGGGTGCAGAAATCCTAAATTATTTCACGGGTTGTGGTAACTGATTTGATTGTCACGGTTTTCGGGTAGGTGTAATTAGAACTGGCTTGTTTGAAAGAATCCGCAAAGACCCGAACGCAACTGCTGCGAGAGAGAAAATTATATAATTTATGCTGCTGCTCAGGCTTTAAATGAGAGTGGCACGTGTAGTTGTTTTTTTTGGTCAGCCAATCACAAGTAATCGAAGCGGCATTACAGTCATAGAGCTTCCGTGTGTTGGACGCAGGTCAGGAGATTAATGGAAGATGGAATAAAAATTACAGAATTAAAAGTTAATAATCTAACTAGCTAATGAAAATGGGCTTTTCTGCTGCTTCCCTCACTCGGATCGGACCTGAACCCGACCGGGTCTATATGCCTTTGGGTCCATTTGGAATGGGTCTCTATATTTAAAAAAATATATGTATGCATATCGGGTCCGAGTGGGAAAGCCCCAGGTCCATTTCGGTACAGTGCTGTGTGAGATCTGAGGCTTACTTCACTCAAACGCAGAACTACCAAGCATAAGTTTGTTTTTTTTAAACTTTTTTTTTAAACAGGAAACTTAAAACCTGGATTTGGAGGCTTTTCATGGTGCATTTCCAGAGAAGTGTAGCAAAATTGGAAAGAATCTGAGGAGAGCTCTCTCAGCATCTGACTGAGCCAAGGGATGCAACGCAGCAGCACTCATTATCCACACTCCCCACAGCTACTTTTAAAAACTTCCCAGCAGATTATGACAGTTGTGCTAAAAAATAAAAATTGTACCATTAAATTGAGTATTACCTTAACCTTCTTACCTAAATAGTGAGAATTGTCAAATGGATGCTACTTCAAGAACATAACTTTTTTGGCGCACTCCATCGGCAGTTGACTAAGAACAGAGGGCCCTCATACAATGCCTCGCTGGTGAAGGTATTTCCAGAAACAAAGTGAGTGATTAAGTGCTCCTCTTCTGTTGTGTAGACTCTCCCTGCAGTCCATTTACTTCCCTCAGCCTCTTCCCTCCATCTCACGTTAGCAAACCACACCTGCAAACATATTGTGCGGCAGGTGAATCTCTTTTAGTGCTCTGCTGAGTGATTTGTGTGTGTCAACTCAAAGATTATTGCTCGGCACAAGCTGTTCATTAAACAGGGCCCCCAGTTAAGACCACCTTAAATAAGCCAGAGCAGTAATGCTATCATTGCCTAACTGTGGTTCCGTGACTGCCTGTGGTTCAGAGAGCACTAGTCATTATGCAGGGTAGGAGACGTGGTGGCAATTCTAGGACAAAGGCGAGGGCCCGGCTAATGAGATACTCCACTGGTCAAAATCTGGAAAGGTAGTAGTAGTCTCTCTTCATCGTCTCTCTTCATTATACAGCGCATTCGGAATGTATTCAGGCCCCTTCCATGTTTCTACATTTTGTTACATTACAGCCTTATTCTAAAATGTATTAAATCAATATTTTCCTCAATCTACACACAATACCACATAATGACAAAAAAAAAAGGTATTTAGATTAAAACATTAATCATCCTTTTGATGTTTCTAAAACTTGATTGGAGTCCACCTGTAGTAAATTAATTTCAATGGACATGATTTGGAAAGGCACACACCTGTCTAAAGGTCCCACAGTTGTCAGTGCATGTCAGAGCAAAAACCAAGCCATGAGGTCGAAGGAATTGTCCGTAGAGCTCCGAGACAGGATTGTGTTGTGTCACAGATCGTTGGAAGGGAACCTATAAACAAAACATTTCTGCAGCATCGAAGGTCCCCAAGAACACAGTGGCCTCAATCATTCTTAAATGGAAGAAGTTTGGAACCACCATGACACTTCCTGGAGCTGGCAGCCTGGCCAAACTGAACAATTGGGGGAGAAGGGTCTTGGTCAGGGAGGTGACCAAAAACCTGATGTTCACTCTGACAGAGCTCCAGAGTTCTGTGGCGATATGGGAGAACATTCCACAAGGACAACCATCTCTGCAGCACTCCACCAATCAGGCCTTCATAGTAGATTGGCCAGACGGAAGCCACTGCTCAGTAAAAGGCACATGACAGCCCACGCGGAGTTTGCCAAATCGCACCTAAAGAACGCTCCGACAATGAGAAATAGTATTCTTTGTCTAATGAAACCAAGATTGAACTCTTTGGCCTAAATGCCAAGCATCACATCTGAAGGAAACCTGGCACCATCCCTACGGTGAAGCATTGTGGTGGCAGCATCATGCTGTGGGGATGTATTTCAGCGGCAGAGACTGGGAGACTAGTCAGGATTGAGGGAAAGATGAACGGAGCAAAGTACAGAGAGATCCTTGATGAAAATCTGCTCTAGTCCTTGAATGGCCCAGATATAAACTTTAACATTTTTGGAGAGACCTGAAAATAGTGTGCAACAAAGCTCCCGATCAAACCTGACAGAAATTGAGAGGATATATATATATATATTTTTCACCTTTATTTAACCAGATAGGCTATTTGAGAACAAGTTCTCATTTGCAACTGCGACCTGGCCAAGATAAAGCATAGCAGTGTGAACCGACAACACAGAGTTACACATGGAGTAAACAATTAACAAGTCAATAATACAATAATACAGATATGCAGAAAAGAATGGGAGAAAATCCCAAAATACAGTGGTGCCAAGATTGTAGCGTCATACCCAAGAAGAGCCTGTAACCTCTGCCAAAGGTGCTTCAAAAAAGTACAGAGTAAAGGGTATGATATTTCACATTAAAAAACAAACAGTTTTTGCTTTGTCATCATGGGGTATTGTAAGTAGTTTGTTTTTTTACTCAAACAGATTTAATACATTTTAGATAAAGGTTGTAACGTGTGAATCACTCTGCCTTATTATAAAGATCTTCAAATTTAAGAGAATCATTTGGTCTGGTTCCTTAATCACATAGGTGAAAATGTCCAGTTATAATGCAATTCCTACTATTGTGAAGATTTCAGAAGCACCACTGTAGAATAGGATGACTGTATAGTGCCTGCGCAAACATATTTAGAGTTCCTATAATCACACACTTGCGACTGTGTTGGTGTGTGTTTCTGAAACAAAGGCTTAGCGGTGGCTGCTAATTATGTTGGGATTCTACACTGAACAAAAATAGAAAAGCAACATGTAAAGTGTTGGTCCCATGTTTCACGACCTGAAATAAAAGATGCCAGAAATTTTCCATATGGACAAAAAGCTTATTTCTTAAAAATGTGGTGCACAAATTTGTTTCATCCCTGTTAGTGAGCATTTCTCTTTGCCAAGATAATCCATCTACCTTACAGGTGCCGTAATACTACCGTAATTGCTGGACTATTAAGCACACCTGAATATAAACCGCACCCACTGAATTCTAAAAAAAAATATGTATTTTGTACATAAATACGCTGCACATGTCTATAAGCCGCAGGTGCCTACCGGTACATTGAAACAAATGAACTTGGTCGCTATCTTCCTCCTCCTGTGCACTGAAACAGATGAATAGCCTCAGAATTGCTTCATCCGATGTTGGATCGTTTTCATTGTCGCTCTCGTCACTTTCATCCGGAGGCAAATACCCCACTGAGCTCATGCTGCCCCTTCAACACGCAGCAGTCCAGCCTTTCGAAACCCGTTGATCATAGCAGATTTTTTGACAATGCTCCACGCTGTCATGACCCCCTGGCAGACTTGACCATAAGTTGCTCTTCGCATGCAGCCCGTTTTAGTGAAGGATTTCTCCCCACTTGTCATCCAAGACTCCCACTGAACAAGGACCGCCACCTTAAATGCACGATTTACACTGATGTCGAGTGGCTGCAAATACTTTGGGCCATCTGAAAGCCTTTGTTCCTCACGCTGCTGTTTCCAACATCTTATCGACTCATTAAAGCCAAGCTCCCGTGCAGCAGCTCTCTTTCCTTTTCCAACAGCCAGATCGATTGCCTTCAACTTGAAAGCTGCATCATATGCATTTCTCCGTGTCTTTGCCATGATGATGGTGACAAAATTACTACCGTAAGAAGGATGGGAAGTTTGAGCGCGCTCAATTTTACGTCACATTATGTGACGGTACTCAGTTTTTTGGCGGCATGAATCTTGTGAATGCGGGAAAAATCCATAAATTAGCCGCGTCATTGTATAAACCGTGAGGTTCAAAGCGTGGGAATAAAGTAGCGGCTTATAGTCCAGCAATTACGGTATATATACAAAAGTATGTGGACACCCCTTCAAACTAGTAGATTTGGTTATTTCAGCCATACCTGTTGTTGACAGATGTATACAATTGAGTACATAGCCATTCAATCTCCATAGACAAACATTGGCAGAAGAATGGCCTTACTGAAGGGCTCAGTGACTTTAAATGTGACACCGTCATAGGATGCCACTTTTCCAAGTCAGTCTGTCAAATATCTGGACCTGCTAGACCTTCCCCGGTCAACTGTAAGTGCTGTTATCTTGAAGTTGAAAGGCCACACTTCGCTCAGCCACAAAGTGGTAGACCACACAAGCTCACAGAAGAAGACTGTGAATATATTTTAGATGACATACACAATTTTTTGTTAACAAGTAAATAGTAGAATACAGCAAAGTGTGTTTAAAAAATGTGTGTTTCTCTCCACTTGGAGTCTCTGCCTCTAACCCTATTACAGGGGCTGAGTCACTGGCTTACTGGTGCTCTTTCATGCCGTCCCTAGGAGGGGTGCGTCACTTGAGTGGGTTGAGTCACTGACGTGATCTTCCTGTCTGGGTTGGTGCCCCCCTTGGGTTGTGCCGTGGCGGAGAACCCTGTGGGCTACACTCGGCCTTGTCTCAGGATGGTAATTTGGTGGTTGAAGATATCCCTCTAGTGCCCCTCCTGTTGGGCCCTGTCCGGGGGCATCATCGGATGGGGCCACAGTGTCTCCTGACCCGTCCTGTCTCAGCCTCCAGTATTTATGCTGCAGTACTTTATGTGTCGGGGTGCTAGGGTCAGTTTGTTATATCTGGAGTACTTCTCCTGTCTTTTCCGGTGTCCTGTGTGAATTTAAGTATGCTCTCTCTAATTATGCTCTCTCTTTCTTTCTCTCTCTCAGAGGGCCTGAGCCCTAGGACCATGCCTCAGGACTACCTGGCATGATGACTCCTTGCTATCCCCAGTCCACCTGGCCATGCTGCTGCTCCAGTTTCAATTGTTCTGCCTGCGGCTATGGAACCCTGACCTGTTCACCGGACGTGCTACCTGTCCCAGACCTGCTGTTTTCAACTCTCTAGAGACAGCAGGAGCAGTAGAGATACTCTTAATGATCGGCTATGAAAAGCCAACTGACATTTACTCCTGATGTGCTGACTTGTTGCACCCTTGACAACTACTGTGATTATTATTATTTGACCATGCTGGTCATTTATGAACATTTGAACATCTTGGCCATGTTCTGTTATAATCTCCACCCGGCACAGCCAGAAGAGGGCTGGCCAGCATACACCCCTCCAACCCGACATGCTTTATCTACTAATTTGCTGGATGCAGAGTTCAACAGAGGGTCAAGCAAATCAAAGAGAAAGCAGACTGTATTGCAATCATCTCTGATGGGTGGTCGAATGTTCATGGGCAAGGAATAATTAACTACATCTCATCTCCACCCCTCAACCATTATTCTACAAGACCACAGACACAAGGGACAACAGACACACCGGTCTCTACATTGCAGATGAGCTGAAGGCAGTCATCAATGACCGTGGACCATAGAAGGTATTTGCACTGGTGACAAACAATGCTGCGAACATGAAGGCTGCTTAGTCTAAAGTGGACGAGTCCTACCCTCACATCACACCTATTGGCTGTGCTGCTCATGCATTGAATCTGCTCCTCAAGGACATCCTGGCACTGAAAACAATGGATACACTCTACAAGAGAGCCAAGGAAATGGTTAGGTATGTGAAGGGTCATCAAGTTACAGCAGCAATCTACCTCACCAAGCAAGGTGAGAAGAATTAGAGCACCACATTGAAGCTGCCCAGCAACATCCGCTGGGGTGGTGTTGTCATCATGTTTGACAGTCTCCTGGGGGGGAAGGAGTCTCTCCAAGAAATGGCCATATCACAGTCTGCCGATATGGACAGCCCCATCAAGAGGATCCTCCTGGATGATGTATTTTGGAAGAGAGTGGTAAGCAGCCTGAAACCTATAGCAGTAGCCATTGCATGGATTGAGGGAGACAATGCCATCCTGTCTGATGTTCAGACTCTGCTTGCAGATGTAAGATAAGAAATCCGTACTGCCCTGCCCACTTCACTGTTGCTCCAAGCAGAGGAAACTGCAGTTCTGAAATACATCAAAAAACGTGACGACTTCTGCCTGAAGCCCATACACGCCGCAGTGTACATGTTGGACCCCAAGTATGCTGGCAAGAGCATCCTGTCTGGTGCACAGATCAACAAGGCCTATGGTGTCATCACTACCGTGTCTCACCACCTTGCCGGGATGAGGTCAAGGTGTTTGGCAGTCGGGCAAGGTTCTTGAAGTACACTTCAAATCAAGGGCTTTGGGAGTCGTGCCAACATATCTCATCAGCCACATGGAAGGGACTTTATGGATCTGAGGTTATTTCCACTGTTGCCTCCATCATCCTCCAAATCCCACCAACAGCAGCCGCCTCAGGGTGCAACTGGTCCTTGTTTGGGAACACACACACCAAAGCATGCAACAGGCTGAACAATACAAGGGTTGAAGAATTGTTGGCCATCCGGGCAAATTTTAGGCTTTTTCCGCCTGACAACGAGTCATCCTCACCAAGGTTGGAAAGTGACAGTGACGATGAGGCCCCAGAGTCTGATGTTCAAGAGGTGGACAAGACATGGAAGCCTGAGAGGAAGACAGTCTAGAAACTAAAGCTTTGGTTATCATTTTACAGATGTATGTTGAAAACATTTCTGGGAGATGCGATGGATCATTGGGTTCATTCAATATTCCCTTTCTTTTGTTGTTCAGTGAAATCATCCAATGTGAAAAGTCAACTCATTTAATTAGTAGCTAAATTGTTATTTTTATTTCCATTGGAAGGATTTAATAATTTGCAATTATGTCTACTTATGATAAGGTAAAAGGTTTATGTTTCTGTCTCCATATGATATGGTAAATATATCCAAAGCAAAAACCATCTACATTTAAATTGTATTAATATTAATTTGCATATATTTCCGTTAATTCCCATATATTCCTGTTAATTCCAATATATTCCCATTAATTCTCACAGAAAGTTTCCACCTCTGAATAATCCCCAAAATGTGCAGCCCTATACAGATGTATATCTGTATTCCCAGTCATGTGTAATCCATAGATTAGGGCTAATGAATTTAATAAAATTGACTGATTTCCTTATATGAACTTTAATTCAGTAAAACCTTTGAAATTGTTGCACGTTGCATTTATTTTTGTTCAGTGTATAATCAACCCTGGGTTTTAAATAGACAGTGTCTGGCTGTTTCTGTCTATCGCACAAGAGATCAGTAGTATTTTCAGTCCCTTCAGAAAGTATTAATATTAGTATTAGTATTAATACCTCTCGACTTATTCCACATGTTATATTACAGCCTGAAATCAAAAATGTATTACACTTTCTTTTTTCCTCTCATCTATCTACACACAATACCCCATTATAACAAAGTAAAAACATGTTTTTGGAAATGTTCACAAATGTATTGAAAATGAAATACAGAAATCTAATTTACATAAGTATTCACATCCATAAGTCAATACATGTTAGAATCACCTTTGGCAGTGATTACAGCTCTGAGTCTTTCTGAGAAAGTCTCTAAGACCTTTGCACACCTGGATTGCACAATATTTGCCCATTGTTGTCAAAATGCTTGTTGATCATTGCTAGAGAACCATTTTCAAGCAGATTTAAGTCAAAACTTAAAAAACAGGAACACTCTATGTATTCTTGGTAAGCAACTCCAGTGTAGATTTGGCCTTGTGTTTTAGGTCAGTGGTTCCCAACTCGGGGTACTAGAACCCCTCGGGTACTTGGCCTATCCACAGAAATCTCATGAGACCATAGGCCTACTGGTAAAATGCACACACGGAGGTACTTCAGGGGTCCTCTGGGCAGAGCAAAATGCAGTAGGTTGGGAAGGTTGGGAACCACTGTTTGGTTATTGTCCTGCTGAAAGGTAATTCATATCCCAGGGTCTGGTGAAAAGCAGACAAGGTTTTCCCGATTTTGCCATTGCTTATTTTCATTCCGTTTATTTTCTGTCCTGAAAAACTCCTAGTCCTTAACGATTAGAATAATGTTTTACCCATGACAGATGCAGCCACCATTATGCTTGAAAATATGGAGAGTGGTACTCAGGAATGTGTTGTATTGGATTTGCCCCAAACATGACACTTTGAATTCAGGACAAAAAGTTAATTGCTTTGCCACATTTTTGCAGTATTACTTTAGTGCCTTGTTGCAAACAGGATGAATGTTTTGGAATATTTGTATTCTGTACAGGCTTCCATCTTTTCACTCTATCAATAAGGTTAGTATTGTGGAGTAACGACCATCTTGTTGATCCATCCTCAGTTTTCTCCCATCACAGCCATTAAATGTAAGTGTTTTAAAGTCACCATTTGCCTGAGCGGTTTCCTTCCTCTCCGGCAACTGAGTTGGTAAGGACCACTTTATCTTTGTAGTGACTGGGTGTATTGATACACCATCCAAAGTGTAATTAATAACTCCACCATGCTCAAAGGAATATTCCATGTCTGCTTTTTTTGTTTTACCCATCTACCAATAGGTGCCCTTCTATGCGAGGCATTGGAAAACATTCCTGGTCTTTGTGGTTGAATCTGTGTTTGAAATGCACTGCTTAATATACAGATAATTGTATGTGTTGGGTACAGAGATGAGGTAGTCATGTTATACACTATTATTGTACACGCAGTGAGTCCATACAACTTATTAGGTGACTTGTTAAGCACATTTTTACTCCTGAACTGATTTAGGCTCGCCATAACGAAGGGGTTGAATACTTATTTTCATTTTTAATTCATTTGTAAAATAAAAATAACATAATTCCACATTGATATGGCCAGTGACCAACATTTTTTAAATTTCAGGCTGTAAGACAACAAAAAAGTGAAAGGGTGTGAATACTTTCTGAAGGCACTGTACATGTCTTGGGAGAACTGTGTGTGTCAACGTGATTAGTAGAAGAGCCAACTGTGTTGGCAACCAAGGCACCAATATCCCACAAACAGTGGGTAGACAGGTGATTTCTCTCCAGACAAAATGGCACCGTTTGACAAGAGGGCAAAGAATGGCCCTGCAATCCAATGACTTTGCAGTCAATATGTGATGTTAGTAAACATGGAACAGTGCGGTTTCTGTACTCTGAGATGTATGGGGCTTTGGTGAATTATCACCATGCAACAAAGATGACACCTGTTTCCCTTTGACTTGCTCCAAAATAATCAGAGCACATTCAAAATGACTGTTCCCCACGTCAGTGGATGGGAGAATTCCAACGTCTGTCCGTAGCACCGGCCGGCCTGGGCGTGTCCCTCCTGAGGTCTGAGAGCAGAAAATACAGCAAAGTTTCACTGGTAATTAGGCTGTTGAGCCTTAAGATTTTATATTCCCATTGGCACTGTACGGTGGAGGTGCAGGATTTGGCTCGACAGCAGAGAGTCACTGGGGGCCTGGCTGCATGGAGCTATTCTGATAGATCAGCAGTCAGAGCTGTTGAAGTGAGGGGCGCCGTACGTGCAAGGGCAAGACTCTCCATGTCAAAAGAATCTGAGACTTGGACTGGCTTATTAGTGAGGTCTACTGATTTCATAGAAGAGCGTTTTTCATAGGGAAATGTATTTATTTCTCTGAATGCTGATATATTATTTTGCTAAAATATTTGCAATTAATACAAGGTTGTGTTTACAACAACTAGCCTATCTAGAGAGGCCTGACTGCTTGCATACCAAAGAAGTCAAGTAACAAAATCGAAGACACAAATCTTTGACAATACTTAAAATGCATAATAAAGCAAAACATTTCAGAACTGCTTCCTGTCTCGCTCTCTCTCAGGGCGGTGCCTCCCCTCTTGTCTTTTGTTCTCCAGCCAGGATGGCAGTGATGAGCGGCGAGGCCTTCCACTTCACCACGGCCCACGGGCCACTATTAGCATATCGCTGACTCCAGCCTATACCTGCTCCGTCCGTCTTAACCGGAGGGGATTTAAATAAGCAGACCTACACCGCGTTGGAAAACCCCTTAAAGAGGAAGTATGTCTCAAAAGGAGAGAGGGATCTGTGTGTGTGTATATGAGTGTGCTAAATTAAACTGTTAAATAAATCAGACCTGCTGTACTTCCCAACCCATTGACAGTGAGAAAGCAACAAGATAAAGAGGGACGAGGGTGTCCCATTGAAGTGTGTTCACAGACCCTATGGTAGCACAACCAAGTCTGTGCTAATAACAAAGGGGGTGTTTAGGTAGAAAGAAGTTCTCCGGAGCAAAAAGATGACGAGACTGTACGAGGAGATTGTTAGTAAAATCAGTGTTTCTCAAAGTGTAGTAGGTAGGTGAAGCCCCAAGGGAACGCAAGGCAGCAATAGGGGGACTTGGAGAGACATTGCATAATGGCAGACTTTGCATGTAGGCCTGTGTTTTAAAATCCAGTTCTTCGGTGTGATTATTTATACTGAAGGAAAATACAAAGCAACATGTAAAGTGTTGGTCCCATGTTTCATGAGCTGAAATAGAATAGAAAATCCTAGAAATGTTACATATGCACAAAAAGCTTATTTATTTTGCTGTGCACACATTTGTTTACATCCCTGTTATTGAGTATTTCTCATTTACCAAGATAATCCATCCACCTGACAGGTGTGGCATATCAATAAGCTGGTTAAACAGCATTATCATTACGCAGGTGCACCTTGTGCTGAGGACAGTAAAAGGCCACTAAAATGTGCAGTTTTGTCACACAACACAATGCTACAGATGGTCCTTCTGTACCTCAGTTGGTAGAGCATGGCGCTTGTAACGCCAGGGTAGTGGGTTCGATTCCCGGGACCACCCATACGTAGAATGTATGCACACATGACTGTAAGTCGCTTTGGATAAAAGCGTCTGCTAAATGGCATTTAAAAAAATAAAAAAAAATGTAATGTTATTTTCTCTACCATAAGACACCTCCAACGTAATTTTAGAGAATTTGGCAGTACGTCCAACCGCAGACCACATGTAACCACGCCAGCCCATGACCTCTACACCAGCTTCTTTACCTGTGGGATCGTTTGAGACCAGCCACCAGGACAGCTATTGAAACAGAAGAGTGTTTCTGTTTGTAATAAAGCACTGTTGTAGGGAAAGACTCATTCTGATTGGTTGAGCCTGGATCCCCAGTGGGTGGGCCTATCCCATGCCAGGCCCACACATGGCTGCTTCCCTGCCCAGTCATGTGAAATCGATAGATGAGAGCATACTTCATGTATTTCTATTGATTCATTTCCTTATATGATCTGTAACTCAGTAAAATCATTGAAATTGTCGCATGTAGCGTTTATATTTTTGTTCAGTATATGGACTAAAAGCCCGGAAAGTTCCTTCATGATGTGTTGAGTAGACCTATAGTATACCTTTGGCAAAAGCGACAATGTCAGCATACACATTTTTGTCCTGAGGTTTACAGAGGGAGCCGGTAGACATTATTAGATAGATTACTTTGTGGTCCTGAAGTTCACAGAGGCATCTGGTAGACATTATTAGGTAGGTGACTGTGGTCCTCAGGGTTACAGAGGCGGTTTGGCAACCATTGGCCAGGTGTTTTCCTGGTGAAAGGGAAGAATAAGCCAAAACAAGAGGTGAGTAAACAGAGCCACTCGCATTCAGACAATGTTCTTGTTTGCTTATGCAACGTGTCGCCCACAGCCTGTGACTTGAGTGACATTCTCACCTTGTGCACGTGTTAACCTATTGAACTCATAAATTATGCAAGCCACAACAGAGTGCCGCTTGGAGTAGGATGAGACAGAAGTCAACTAAATCTAGGTCAGGGAATTGACTCAAACCCCTTCTCCATTCAGATTAAAGTCTTCTGGAATGATGCATTTCTGCATAGCAGTGGGATGATGGTGTGTGGGAGGGATGTGTGACATCTTAATGCTGTAATCTTGCCATCAGGAGACATCCAATGAGAGATCTTGAGGTGGTTTATCCCAAAAATAATTTAGCTATTACGCCCTTTGATGGAAATGTGTTGGATGCTTTTGTTTGTAATTGCCCACTCTCAAGGCTGTTGTTGTTCTTGTGTAACAAACTGCTAAGAAGGACAACTTGGAATGAATTGAAAAGTTTAGAACTATGTTTTCACCTCGTCTATTATATAGGCTTGACGTAGCATGGAAAACTGTATCAGAGGGAAGAAATATAGTTAGGACTGTTAACCACTCAGAAATTGTGGCGGTTTAGTGCTTTGTGTAATATCAGTCTTCTAACATTTCAACATCGCTTCCAACATTGTCAAACTTGATCCCATTGTTCAATTAGTATTTAATCCATTGTGGCGCACTGATAGGGAAGCAAAGGGGATTATGTGTGGGAGTCTGTTCTGTGGTGGAAAAACAAGTTTACAGAGATATTACCTTTGCATGGCCACGTTTCACTTCTGGTGATGGTTGAATTGTGGGGTTTTAAGTACAAGGCCAGGATGGGATTGCAATTATAAAATGTACTCCGTTTGAGTGATACAAATTCAGCCAGGGGTGGCCACAGTATCAAACGTGAACACGCATTGCCTGTCCCTCCTTCTCCCTCTAACGGGGTCCATGAACCTCTGTTAAACTGTGACATGCACTTTTGTTTTACTTCCTAGTGAAGAATGGCTACAGTATTGGCTTTATCTCTACCATCAACATATCCTTGAAAAGCACACTGAAAGGCTTAACACTTTCCCACTGAACATCACATCCACTGCATCCCAAAGAGAAACCAACATATGGGGCTAACATTACTGTAAAATTACTGTACATATACAGTACTGGCCTGGGATAGGGGTAATTCAAAATAGTTTAGGTCATTCTGTCCTAACCACAAGGAAATTAAACTAACAAACCACGCCAAGGAAAATAATCATTTATTTTACAATGATAAGCAGCTATAAAAGTCTACATTGTCCTGAAGGAGCATGCTCATTTATCTACTTTCTTTAGTATGCATGAGGGAAATGGAAGCAGTATCCCTAACAAGGATTGCAACCTTATTACCAATCCATTTCCTCTGTCCACATGCTGCCTTCTCTAAAACAAATTAAGTATTATACATATTCATGTAGGAGAGTTTTTGCAAACAGGCATGTGTGAGCATACATTACTGTCACTGGTATGCACATCAGCCCACTGGGAAAGTGTCAAAGCGAGAGGTTAAAACACATTCCCGCATCAAAATAAATTGGTCGGTCTCAACTGAAAGCACAGATAGATAGGCCTAGTTCAAATATAAAACATTTGAGTCCTCATACTCGCTCTGTGTTGGTTTTACTGTGTCGATATGACAGTGGAATGTTTCTACTTTTGATTACTTTAATGGATGTGAAATGCAGCGGCTATTTCCTGATGAATTTCTTTGTCGGCCAAAGAAACCTGCATGAAACGGCAGTAAAATGACTCACCACAGCCGACAGAGAAAGGCCGTAGACATTGGCCCTTGTAAATATGGCAGAACATGAACCACGGCTTTCAATACCTAGGCTATTCTACGGCGTGAGTGCCTTATAAATATAGTCTGTAGGCAATTTAAGTGTCGACCGAAAACTGCTTAGGATGGTATACTATGTCTCAATGGCTTTTGTTTAGTAAGGCGGCATTGGCAATGAATTTAGCCGAAATGACGACAAATTGATGGCAACAAAGCATTCCAGGCATGAGAATACTGGCATTTTGTTTTTATAAAGCTGCTTTGTCAGTTGCTGTGCAAAACAGTTATTTAGCCAGCTAATACTTGGGACACCTAGGGAGTGTATACGTGTGAATGAATGAATAAATGAATGTCGGTTAAAACCCATTTAGCCAAGTGCTAATTATAATTCTGGGATAGTGATAGGCTGCTACAACAAGAAAGAAAGTCAAGTCCAGCTACTGTCAAAGGGTTATCAAAATACGAAATGATGACAAATTGACAGAAGTATTGCTAAAGCCCACACAAAGTCCTTGCAGCAATATACTTCAATATTCTGAATTTAAAAGTTAAATTGGGTGTTCATTTGGCCCTTGAAATACATTTCTAGAGAAGGGTGCCCTACATTCCAGAACAAGCACACACACTGGAATGACATACGAGGACATAGCGCTGCCAAGATCCAACTGTGTAGCTCCCCCAGTTTACATCCCCATAATACTACTAGGTCAAAGGCAAATGGTGATTGACTACATGGATAGACGTTTGGCTTGCAGGCCACAAAGAGAGAGAGCCCATTCACGTAGTATAATGCAACACCGGATTGAAAAATCAACTCCATCTTATATGTCCAAATCAAAGTGGGGAATAGAAATCAAGCCACAAAAGACTGGAAGCCACAGTGCTTAAAAAAAAGCGTAGCCTAATGTCAGAGATATGGTGTCTCCTGGGACAGAGCCTTCCAACTGGGGTGAGGTCCCCAAACCTCCACTTCTTACTTCACACATACCAAGCGTTTATAGAGTGTGTCAAGTCCTAGTAAGGTTAATTATCTGGAGCATGATGTGTTTAATTTTGCCCACGCGCACTATGCCCCCTGATCCATCCATTGCAACCCAGTGAGTCAGGAAGTGGGATGCCATAGCAAATCCTGATCAGCGTAATAGCAACATGATGCCTTTACACACACTGAACACAGATGCTGGTGGCTCGGATTGAGATGTCAATGGAGATGGATCACAAAAATGTTTAGCATCAGCAGATTCGGATTTCATTGTGGCGATGAGGATTCATTGAATATGCCTCATGTCAAGAGTATTCAATGCGGTTAAAGCCTGGATATACACTTTTAATCTTGAAAAACAGCTAAATCAAAGAGGTGCACCCGATTGCATTGACTAGAACCGACGATGACCATTGATATAACTAAGGTAAAGCTGAGAGCTAACTCTGATATTCCACCTGAGACAAACGTAACACACCCTCCTCACCTCCACCTTGAATCCCTCATTCTCCCACAATCCCTGTGGACTGGGCCTTGCCCCCATGATCTGTCCTCAGACAATGGAGACTAGGTTTCTTTACGCTAACACTCCTCCTCTCATCACATGACTGTCTCTGGGCGTCCCCTGAGCGATCGAAAAGAGGTAAGAGGAAGGAGCGATAGGAAGGGGAAAACCATTACTGTAATACAGTCCATTGAAGGGGGTAGGTCAGCGTTAGGCCATTCTTCTCTATGGGCCACTCAAGCTTTACTTTGGACTGCTTCTGGATGTGGAACCCCTTGGGGGTAAGTGGAATAACCCCATAGAGACTTAACTTCTGAAGTTCGAGATCCTCTGTAGCTGGAAAAACACCCACTACGAACCCCTACTCTGTCTATCTCCCGCTTTACCGCCCCCTGTACTTCCAACAGACTAGCAGCAATAGAGTGCTGTGATATCCGCTACCCCCTAATGCAATTTAAATCAATTATCTTCTGCTATGGATTGAACCGCTCTTATCTTCATGATTTTTTTCTCTATCATCCAGTTAATATAATGACAGCAATACAGAGGGAAGCCAACCCAGCCCATCAACACCAATCACCAATTTCGGATATCTCACGCAGCATTGCAGAGCAGTGGAGGCTGCTGAGGGAGAACAGCTCATGAATGAATTACATTTTATTTTTGTGTCAAATCGCCAATTGGCAAACCATTCCTTATGGGATTAATTGAAATAATCATTACTATAATTCACTTTGGTAATTCAGCGAGAATTATTTCAATGTTCTCTGCAATGCGCTTCGCAAGAGAAGTGTAAAAATTAAAAAGGTAAAAATCAATACATAAGAGTAGATAAGGTTATCCAAACAATAATAATATCCCTAGAGCAGTAAAATAATATATTTTTTAACTGAACCTTTATTTAACTAGGAAAGTCAGTTAAAGCCCCTTGAATAGAGAGAGAGGCCTTTTTATTAGAAGAGTGGTCCAAAAATGGATCCAGCACACAGTTAAAGTCTCCGCCTAGGATCAGTTGATGGGTGTTTATATCAGGCAGTATAGACACCACATTTTCCATGACGTTTATATCGTCCATATTAGGGGCATACATATTTGCCAGAACCACCAGAGTATTATACAGCATCCCTGAGACATTACATTACATTACATTTAAGTCATTTAGCAGAGACCACAATATATTGACCATTAAAGTCTGACATAACCTGGGAAGGTGCAAATTGTGCATTATGATTGATCAGAATAGCTGTTTCATGTGATCTGCTCTGATAGCTTGAGCTAAAAACTTGCCCAACCCAGGATTCTCTCAAGCATGAATGGTCATCTGAGTTTTTCTTCTTTCACAATTATTTGCAAAGGCAACCATCGGGGAGCCATTAATGATGCCCCTGGTTTGACTTTGTTTGCAGCAGCCATTCCAGAAGGTTCCACAGGAGCCCGACAATGACCCTTGAGTGCTTCTCCGTTTGTCTTTCAATGGCTCTCCTGACAATATCCTCATCTTTTATTCCTTTTTCTGTCTCTTATTTAACACACACGATAAGAAATTCCAAGTGACAAAGACAGTTGCAAGGAAGAACTCTGGAAAGAACTCACGCCTAGGGATCGGGTATATCCAGTCTACTATGGCACAGAGCACGTAACCCCTTCGGCTCTAAAAGCATCCGTCTTTTCCCTTCATCTCCCAACACTCTCAAATAGAACAGAGGTACTGAAAGAAAAAACCTCGGTACCGTTGCTATACTTAAACTTCAATTCCAACTAGATCTACACCAAAACAAAGTGTGCTCAAGTTTAATTTCCATTTCCACTAGGCCTACACCAACACAACCTGAAGAATTTCAGTAAAAAAAAAAGAAAACAACGGTATGAGTTAGAGCTGACCCCATTTAGTCGACTGGTCGATTGCTTGGTTGATAGGCTGTTGTTTGACCAATATTTCTTTAGTCGAGCAGTCACAAAAAATGTCATGCCTGTCTCAGTGGACTACTCCATTGCGGAGGCCTCTGGGATGGCACGGTACGAGAAGGAGTGTGGCTAAGATGCTTAAGGCACGTTTCTCTCCAGAATGCACTCTCCCCCCATTTTGTGCATTTTTTTCATTACTTCATTGTGTATTAGGCCATCAGTATGTTTTGTATTAAGCCATCAGTATGTTTTGTATTAAGCCTACAGTATGTTTTGTATTAAGCCTACAGTATGTTTTGTATTAAGCCTACAGTATGTTTTGTGTTAAGCCTACAGTATGTTTTGTGTTAAGCCTACAGTATGTTTTGTATTAAGCCTACAGTATGTTTTGTATTAAGCCATCAGTATGTTTGTATTAAGCCATCAGTATGTTTGTATTAAGCCATCAGTATGTTTTGCATTATGCCTACAGTATGGTTTGTGTTACGCCTACAGTATGTTTGTATTAAGCCATCAGTATGTTTTGTATTAAGCCTACAGTATGTTTGTATTAAGCCTACAGTATGTTTTGTGTTAAGCCTACAGTATGTTTTGTGTTAAGCCTACAGTATGTTTTGTGTTAAGCCTACAGTATGTTTTGTGTTAAGCCTACAGTATGTTTGTATTAAGCCATCAGTATGTTTTGTATTAAGCCTACAGTATGTTTTGTGTTAAGCCTACAGTATGTTTGTATTAAGCCATCAGTATGTGTTGTATTAAGCCTACAGTATGTTTTGTGTTAAGCCTACAGTATGTTTGTATTAAGCCATCAGTATGTGTTGTATTAAGCCTACAGTATGTTTTGTATTAAGCCATCAGTATGTTTTGTATTAAGCCTACAGTATGTTTGTATTAAGCCTACAGTATGTTTTGTATTAAGCCTACAGTATGTTTTGTGTTAAGCCTACAGTATTTTTCTATTAAGCCATCAGCATGTTTTGTATTAAGCCTACAGTATGTTTGTATTACGCCGACAGTATGTTTTGTATTAAGCCTACAGTATGTTTTGTGTTAAGCCTACAGCATGTTTGTATTAAGCCATCAGTATGTTTTGTATTAAGCCTACAGTATGTTTTGTGTTAAGCCTACAGTATGTTTGTATTAAGCCATCAGTATGTTTTGTGTTAAGCCTACAGTATGTTTGTATTAAGCCTACAGTATGGTTTGTGTTAAGCCTACAGTATGTTTTGTATTAAGCCATCAGTCTGTTTTGTATTAAGTCATCAGTATGTTTTGTGTTAAGCCTACAGTATGTTTTGTGTTAAGCCTACAGTATGTTTTGTGTTAAGCCATCAGTATGTTTTGTATTAAGCCTACAGTATGTTTTGTGTTAAGCCTACAGTATGTTTGTATTAAGCCTACAGTATGTTTTGTGTTAAGCCTACAGTATGTTTTGTATTAAGCCATCAGTATGTTTTGTATTAAGCCATCAGTATGTTTTGTATTAAGCCTACAGTATGTTTTGTGTTAAGCCTACAGTATGTTTTGTGTTAAGCCTACAGTATGTTTTGTATTAAGCCTACAGTATGTTTTGTGTTAAGCCTACAGTATGTTTTATATTAAGCCTACAGTATGTTTTGTGTTAAGCCTACAGTATGTTTTGTGTTAAGCCTACAGTATGTTTTGTGTTAAGCCTACAGTATGTTTTGTATTAAGCCTACAGTATGTTTTGTATTAAGCCTACAGTATGTTTTGTATTAAGCCTACAGTATGTTTTATATTCATGTTTGATGTTTGGCAGGCACTAAATCCTACAAGGCAATACTATTTTTCCCCCCATGTTCACCATACCTTTTCATGTATTGACTATCGGTTTGTTGACAAACTGATGTCGCTTGTCAACTTTTGCAACATTGTACGATCTTACCATGCTCCACTTGTCCTCCAGTTTACAGTCCCTGATAGAAAAAGCCCTCACAAAGGCTGGTGCCTTAACAATAATCAGTTTAAAAACTTTTACTTTGATTTATATCACACTAAAGCCTCTGGAGAATCCTCTTTGACAGACACTTTCCTATCAAGTTTACAAATACCAAAGCTAAATGACAAAGTGAGAATGGATCTTGAGAAACCACTTACCACTTCAGAAATTTTACAAGTAATGAAGTCCTTAAAGAATGGCAAAGCACCGGTACCAGATGGGTTCTCAGCTGAATTTGATAAACAGCTCCTACTGCTTTTAACCTCAGCCTTCTCCCACTCCTTTGATAGGAAATCTCTACCCCAGACGTTTTACCAAGCCACTATATCAATCATTATAAATAAAGATAATCCCCTCAAGTGTGCCTCCTACAGGCCTCAACTAGGCAGGGTTGTTTGATATCTCCACTCCTTTTTTCTATACCCATAGGGCCACGACCCATCGATCTACTGTACATAGCAGTGAGGTAGTGAAAGGGGTGATAAGAGGTCTCAAACACAACCTCTGACTTTATGCTGATGATATACTTTTATTAATCTATGATCCAATGTTATCTGCATCAATCGTTTTGAAACCTTTAAAACCTTTGGGAAAATATCTGGGTATAAACTGAATGCTGAAATGTCTTGTATTCACCCGCATTATGGATCCACCAGTTCGGCTACACTTCCATTCAAAAGGGTCGCAAGCAAATTCACACATTGATCAAATAATTTATATGTTTAGAGATAATGACTAAATAATTCTACCGTGAAACTTAACCATTAGGGATTATAGTTTATGTAGCATGTATAAGGAATATTTGTAGCATGTATAAGGAATAATTCAACTACGTTGGATTGGGGGGGGAGAAATGTGTGTGTATGTGTGTGCCTAAGAAAATACAGAGAACAATTAAACTGTGTTTGAACAGACCTGGTTAGAACTCTGAGAAAGTTATGATAGGACAGGGAGTACTTCTCAAGGTTTCACTACCCTCGGGGAAATGGAACTGTCGGCTGGGTAGTGATACACAGTGGTGAGAACTATGGAGAAGGATAAAACTCACCTACTGTTTGTGTGTATGTATGTGCATAGGATATCTACTGTTTGTGTGAACGTATGTGCGTAAGTAAGGAGCAAATATAAAATTGATGTTTTTGTATAATGGACTGGAGAACTTTCCCATGAATAAACATTTTGACTATTGTAAGCTGGGAATCGTCTGTTTCATTCAACCAGAATCTTACAATTTCTGGGTTGCAGACCGAGTAGATTAATTGAAGTTTACGAACATTGATAACAAAATTCTCAAAACACATATCTGGGTATTTCAGTTAACTTATTATGGTATAGGGGACGCTTGCGTCCCACTTGGCCAAAAGCCAGGGAAAATTCAGCGCGGCAAATTGATATAAAAATCTAACTTTCATTAAATCACACATGTAAGAAACTAAATTAAAGCTAAACTCGTTGTGAATCCAGCCAACATGTCAGATTTCAAAAAGGCTTTTCGGCGAAAGCATAAGAAGCTATTGTCTGATGATATTACAAAAGTAAACAAAGAGGGTAGCATATTTCAACCCTGCAGGCGCTACACAAAACGCAGAAATAAAATATAAAACATGCCTTACCTTTGATGAGCTTATTTTGTTGGCACTCCAATATGTACCATAAACATCACAATTTGTCCTTTTGTTCGATTAATTCCGTCCATATATATCCAAAATGTCAATTTATTTGGCGCGTTTGATCCAGGAAAAAAACAGCTTCCAAATTGGGCAACGTCACTACAAAATACTTCAAAAGTTGCCTGTAAACTTTGCCAAAACATTTCAAACTACTTTTGTAATACAACTTTATAGGTATTTTTAAACGTTAATAATTGATCAAATTGAAGACAGGTCTGTGTTCAATACAGGAAGACAACAAACCAAGCTACTTTTCAAGTCTTGCGCAACTCTCAACAGTGTTACGCAGTTCCTAGATGGCCGTACTTCTTCATTGCCCAAACGAATAACCTCAACCAAATGCCAAAGACTGGTGACATCCAGTGGAAGCGGTAGGAACTGAAAACAAGTTCCTAAGAAATATCGTTTTCCAATGAGAACTCACTGAACAGACAGAGACCTCAAAAAAAAAATCTGAACGGTTAGTTCTCTGGGTTTTGCCTGCTACATAAGTTCTGTTATACTCACAGACATGATTCAAACAGTTTTAGAAACTTCAGGGTGTTTTCTATCCAAATCTACTAATAATATGCATATCTTATATTCCTGGCATGAGTAGCAGGAAGTTGAAATTGGGCACGCTATTTATCCAAAAGTGAAAATGCTGCCCCCTATACCTTAAGAAGTTAAGCGAAACTTTAAAGATCTCCTAAAGGCAAACTTTACAAAGCTATTAGAACATACTACACATGACTGAGCGTTGGTCGCTACTCCTCCTTTCGTCATCTGGACGCATAAATACTGTGAAAATGAATGTCTTGCCAAGGTTTATCCACCTATTTCAATGTGTTCCAGTTTTCTTTCTAAATCCTTCTTCTACAATTAAGATCAAGTTATTACCGCGTTCATTTGGAATAAAAAAAAACCTGTGGCTACGTAAAATATTTCTTCAAAGGCTCAAAAATCAAGGAGGCCTGGCATTACCCATGTCTAACAACATCAGAAATATTATGTAGTGGTTAGATTATCCACATTTTTCAAGTCATCTCTCTTGGGTGCAAGCCTGTTAAACATCTTTAGCAGCACTGTTATGTACACCCTTACCTATTCCGATATCCAGCTACACATCTAATCCAATTGTTAAACAATCTATGAGAATGTGGATCCCCCCCATCACGGGAAGACGGCATTTGATGTATGATAGAGGAAAGGTTTTCATTCATGTATTTTTTTCTTCTGAACAATAATTTTGCCTCGCTTGACCAGGATGTCATTTATTTTGTTATCTTTAGCTATGCAACTTTTACCCCCTCCAGCTTTACTATTGGATACTATTTTAATCCAGGGCTTTAAAAGGTGAAAATTGAAAAATCTTTGCTATTTTTTACATTGAAGAAAAATAGTGAAGACATCAAAACTATTAAATAACCAAAAAAGTGTTAGACAAATAAAAAATATATTTGACAGTTTTGCACACTCTTGGCATTCTCTCATCCAGCTTCATGAAGAATGCTTTTCCAACAGTCTAGAAGGAGATCCCACATATGCTGAGCACTTGTTAGCTTATTTTCCTTCACTCTGCGGTCCAACTCATCCCAAAAACATCTCAATTGGGTTGAGGTCGGGTAATTGTGGAGGCCAGGTCATCTAATTCAGCTCTCCATCACTCTCATTGGTCAAATACTCCTTACACATCCAAGGTGTGTTTTGGATCATTGTACTGTTGAAAAACAAATCAAATCAAATTGTATTTGTCACATACACATGGTTAGCAGATGCGAGTGTAGCGAAATGCTTGTGCTTCTAGTTCCGACAATGCAGTAATAACCAACAAGTAATCTAACTAACAATTCCAAAACTACTGTCTTATACACAGTGTAAGGGGATAAAGATGTATGTACATAAAGATATGTGAATGAGTGATGATACAGAGCAGCATAGGCAAGATACAGTAGATGGTATCGAGTACAGTATATACATATGAGATGAGTATGTAAACAAAGTGGCATAGTTAAAGTGGCTAGTGATACATGTATTACATAAGGATGCAGTCGATGATAGAGTACAGTATATACGTATGCATATGAGATGAATAATGTAGGGTATGTAACATTATATTAGGTAGCATTGTTTAAAGTGGCTAGTGATATATTTTACATAATTTCCATCAATTCCCATTATTAAATTGGCTGGAGTTGAGTCAGTGTCAGTGTGTTGGCAGCAGCCACTCAATGTTATTGGTGGCTGTTTAACAGTCTGATGGCCTTGAGATAGAAGCTGTTTTTCAGTCTCTCGGTCCCAGCTTTGATGCACCTGTAATGACCTCGCCTTCTGGATGATAGCGGGGTGAACAGGCAGTGGCTCGGGTGGTTGTTGTCCTTGATGATCTTTATGGCCTTCCTGTAACATCGGGTGGTGTAGGTGTCCTGGAGGGCAGGTAGTTTGCCCCCGGTGATGCGTTGTGCAGACCTCACTACCCTCTGGAGAGCCTTACGGTTGTGGGCGGAGCAGTTGCCGTACCAGGCGGTGATACAGCCCGCCAGGATGCTCTCGATTGTGCATCTGTAGAAGTTTGTGAGTGCTTTTGGTGATAAGCCGAATTTCTTCAGCCTCCTGTTTTCGTTGCAGGCCGTGTCAGTGGCACTGTATTGTCCTCAAAGCGGGCAAAAATGTGATTTAGTCTGCCTGGGAGCAAGACATCCTGGTCCGTGACTGGGCTGGTTTTCTTCTTGTAGTCCGTGATTGACTGTAGACCCTGCCACATACCTCTTGTGTCTGAGCCGTTGAATTGAGATTCTACTTTGTCTCTATACTGACGCTTAGCTTGTTCGATAGCCTTGCGGAGGGAATAGCTGCACTGTTTGTATTCGGTCATGTTACCAGTCACCTTGCCCTGATTAAAAGCAGTGGTTCGCGCTTTCAGTTTCACGCGAATGCTGCCATCAATCCACGGTTTCTGGTTAGGGAATGTTTTAATCGTTGCTATGGGAACGCCATCTTCAACGCACGTTCTAATGAACTCGCACACCGAACTCGCATACGAAACATATCCCAGTCCACGTGCTGGAAGCAGTCTTGGAGTGTGGAATCAGCTTGGTCGGACCAGCGTTGGACAGACCTCAGCGTGGGAGCTTCTTGTTTTAGTTTCTGTCTGTAGGCAGGGATCAACAAAATGGAGTCGTGGTCAACTTTTCCGTAAGGAGGGCGGGGCAGGGCCCTTATATGCGTCGCGGAAGTTAGAGTAACAATGATCCAAGGTTTTTCCCAGCCCTGGTTGCGCAATCGATATGCTGATACAATTTAGGGAGTCTTGTTTTCAGATTAGCCTTGTTAAAATCCCCAGCTACAATGAATGCAGCCTCAGGATGTTTGGATTCCAGTTTGCAAAGAGTCAAATAAAGTTCGTTCAGAGCCATCGATGTGTCTGCTTGGGGGGGAATATATACGGCTGTGATTATAATCGAAGAGAATTATCTTGGTAGATAATGCGGTCTACATTTGATTGTGAGGAATTCTAAATCAGGTGAACAGAAGGATTTGAGTTCCTGTATGTTTCTTTGATCACACCACGTCTCGTTAGCCATAAGGCATACGCCCCCGCCCCTCTTCTTACCAGAAAGATGTTTGTTTCTGTCGGCGCGATGCGTGGAGAAACCTGCTGGCTGCACCGCCTCCGATAGCGTCTCTCCAGTGAGCCATGTTTCCGTGAAGCAAAGAACGTTACAGTCTCTGATGTCCCTCTGGAATGCTACCCTTGCTCGGATTTCATCAACCTGGTTGTCAAGAGACTGGACATTGGCGAGAAGAATGCTAGGGAGTGGTGCACCGCCTCGTTTCCCTCTTTTACGGAGTCGTTTTTTGGGGGGGGTCGCCGGCTGGGATCCATTCCGTTGTCCTGGTTGAACGGCAGAACACAGGATCCGCGTCACGAAAATCATATTCTTGGTGGTACTGATGGTGAGTTGACGCTGATCTTATATTCAGTAGTTCTTCTCGACTGTATGTAATGAAACCTAAGATGACCTGGGGTACTAATGTAAGAAATAACACGTAAAAAAACTGCATAGTTTCCTAGGAACACGAAGCGAGGCGGCCATCTCTGTCGGCGCCGGAAGTTTTAATGATGGTTCCAGTAAGTGCGAACCAGAAGGGATGGCGTATCGCTGCATAATGGCGTGGTAGCCATGCTGGTTAAGTGTGCCTAGAATTCTAAATAAATCACTGACAGCTTCACCAGCAAAGCACCCCGACACCATCACATCTCCTCCTCCATGCTTCACAAGGGGAATCACACATGCGGAGATTATCCGTTCACCTACTCTGCGTCTCACAAAGACACGGCAGTTGGAACCAGAAATCTCAAATTTGGACTCAGACCAAAGGATAGATTTCCACCGGTCTAATGTCCATTGCTCGTGTTTCTTGGCCCAAGCAAGTCTCTTCTTATTATTGGTGTCCTTTAGTAGTGGTTTCTTTGCATCAAATTGACCATGAAGGCCTGATTCACGCAGTCTCCTCTGAACAGTTGATGTTGAGATGTGTCTATTACTTGAACTCTGAAGCCTTTATTTGGGCAGCAATTTCTGAGGCTGGTAACTAATGAACTTATCCTCTGCAGATCCTCTGCAGCAGAGGTAACTCTGGGTCTTCCTTTTCTGTGGTGGTCCTCATGAGAGCAAGTTTCATCATAGTGCTCAATGATTTTTGCGACTGCACTTGAAGAAACTTTCAAAGTTCTTGAAATGTTCCTCATTGACTGACCTTCGTGTCTTAAAGTAATGATGGACTGTCGTTTCTTTGCTTATTTGAGCTTTTCTTGCCATAATATGGACTTGGTATTTTACCAAATAGGGCTCTCTCTGTATACCACCCCTACCAATCAGTCGCCACACAACTGATTGGCTCAAATGCATTAACTAAAGAAATTCCACAAATTAACTTTGAACAAGGCACACCTGTTAATTGAAATGCATTCTAGGTGACTATCTCATGAAACTGGTTAAGAGAATGCAAAGCTGTCATCAAGGGTGGATATTTTGAATAACCTTTTTGGTTACGACATGATTCCATATGTGTTATTTCATAGTTTTGATGTCTACAATGTAGAAAATAGTAAAAATAAAGAAAGATCCTGGAATGAGTAGGTGTCCCCAAACGTTTGACTGGTACTGTAAAAATATTTTGGGTTAGGCTATCTTGATCTCTGGCTTCCCCTTGAATCATTTGTGTGTCTTAATTATTTAAATCAAATAGTGTGCTTAAAGCATCAGACAAGCTCAGTGCCCTACATATTGTTGATTTTACTAAAACACATAGGTTGTCTATATATGGAAAAATACAAGTTTTCAAATTTTGAAAGAAGAGACGACTCTTGGTCGACCAAGATTTTTTGGGGTCGGGGACAGCTCTCGTCTGAACTTAGTTTTCTTTATTTTTTGTATCATCAAGGATGGCAGTAAATTGATCTCCCAAGAGATTCCAGTGTGGAACCTTGGGTTAAAACAAACCCAGATTACATTTTTACCAGGTCTAATCGGTCCTGCCTGATAAGGGAGGTGAAACCCTGGGTGGCCTCACTAATCTGCTCTGCTCAGGGTGCCGATGGCTGCTCTCCGGTGAAATTCTTAGTATGACCATAGTTGATTTTAATGAGAGCGAAGGAACTCTGGAAAAGAGAGTATTGACTGACCGCTGTCGGTCTGAAGTAAAAGACAGTCTATATACACTGTCTATCACTGGTTGAGATATGTGCTTAAGCATGTGACTATTCTTCAAGAAAATTGTGATTGCGCCTGATCAGAGGCATTGGAAAAACAATCCCACTGAGATTTTTCTGAGAATCCTTGGAGTCTTTTTTTTATGATTCCCACAACCAAATGACTACAGCCAATTCCCAATAAGCCATCTATTGATTTGTCGTGAGACTCTTGAGACCTGTTGAATACAAAAATCGGTCGATGCCGAAAACACCGGTACAATAAACTAGCCTCACTGGAATGGTACCGTAGCAGTGCTCTCTTTTTAACTGCCTCTCGAAGCCTTCACTCTGGTTAACACAAGAAAAGGCCAAGGGGATCATTTTGACACAATAATATCTCTGCCATTTTTAGTCATGCCTCTGTCCTTGAATTTTCCTAAAAAAGTATATTTAAAAGTATGTTATTAGAATTTTGATTTCACAAACAGTTTAAAGAAGACTTGTTTTTCCCCAGAGAGCGAAAAAGTTACTTTTAAAAATCATCCTATGTAGTTACATGCAGGTAAGACATGTAGATCTCTATATAGTATCAGAAAGAGCAGATTCTGAGGTTTCCAAAACGCCATTGCCAAATAACCCCAAAAAATAAGATGAGCTCTATTTCAAAATATCACCTTTTCCAAAAATAACCACTGTTCCATGCACTCCACATGTGAGCACCAGCAAGTTTTTCTTAAGTTCTTTAAAAAAAAGAGTATATTCTAATGTTACCCGTTACCCGATACCTTCATAAATACAACCAAAGTATTATTTTTCCGATAGCATACATGAAATGTATTTATTAGACTGTTAGAATGTTGAGTCAAAGGACTACTCATTGGCCTGAAGGGGGGTGGCTTTTCTAGTGTTAAACATTCCCACTCATCGGCCGCACAACAAACACAAGACCTTATCTTACATGGACGGCATATTCTTGGACTTCTTTGACTTGCCCACACAGAGAAAATAAATAAACTAACTTGGAGGAGAGGCGGAGAGGAGTGCAGTTACAGGGCGAGACGAGGCGGCGATTGTTTTTTAATCTATTATTGATGAGTGAGGTCACCGGCAATGATTAAAGTGTAGGGGTACCATCATGGCCACGTTCCTCTGTTTGCACCTTGATGAGATGAAAAGACACAGGCTTGAAGGAATAGAGTGCCACGCCGCACCTTAATCCCTGATTTACTGCCTCCCTCCACAGGGCATTGATTGAAAAGAACAGAGCGTCACTGCTGATCGGGCTGACACAGGGGTAATAGTGTGTATGTCTGTCTCTGTGTGTGTGTTTGAGAGAGGGACTTGGGGGTGCAGAGAGCGCCACAGAATGGACTCCACTGAGTGTGAAGTCACATACAGATCTAAGACGTCATTGAAGGGGGAGCAGAGATCCATACAGATCGAGATACAGACAACACTGGTCTGCAATAAGCAGTCAGAGAAGACACACCCACGCTGGTACATTTGCAGACAGACAACGCTTACAGCCATACAAGTTTACTCATGAGTTCATTCACATTTACACCATAGACGGTTGACACAGATTCACGAGAAACACACACAGACAAAAACACAAAAACACAGATGTGCGCAGTCTGCATGCGCACAAACACACACACTTTTCAACTTTAACACTACTGACACATTCACCCTGTAGTCATCTACAGTTACCATAGCCCACTCTCTGCAACGTGACAATTTCCGCGAAAGATGTATCTTTATGGTTCTGTGTGTGTGTCCACAAACAAAAGCTGCAAAGGCCCCATAAGGGTAATTTATAATTGCTTGTTCAGACTTTTAAAAATGAATATTCTGCGGCAGTCTGCCTTTTCCACAGCAAAGGGAACCTGAGCTTGGAAAAGGGCCTGGAGGTTGTGGAACTGCATCGGAACCAAAATACTAATTGCTGTACTCCCCCGTTTCGGATGTTATTAGAAAACGAGGAGGGGTCCTTTGCTTTCCTCAACGCCTTCTCTCTTTCTATCCCTCCTTTCCTGAGAGACAGTGAGAAAGAAACCTGCTAAGTGGTTTAACTCTATAATTTGCTCAGAGGCAGAGTCCTCGACGAGAAGTAAATTAAAATGTAACCAGAGCTCAGACAGACACTTTGCTCCTATGGCAACTTCGACTCTGTTGATTACTTGTCAAAGGTACCTGGACGGCACGCTAACAGGACACTGTGTACCGTTGAAAGGCTGCTTGTCCATTGACTTGCATAGTGTTAGGGTTCAGACACACCAACAGCGGTTGCTGACCGAGAGTACTTAGCACATCCATGTCATTTGCGAACTGAGTGTGCAACGATTTTAAATGTAGGATCGTGTCACAAAAATTAAAGACCAACACGCTGAACGGTTGGCAGACGAATGCTAGATACACATTCGGTACGATGTGTGAAAGCCTTAAACTTCTTGCGTCGAGCCATCCCGGATCCGGGATCGTGAATACAGCCTCAAGCTCATTACCATAACTCAACGTAACTCAAATATGCTAGCTCTCAAGCTTAGACTTTTGTTAACAACACTGTCATCTCAGATTTTCAAAAATATGCTTCTCAACCATAGCAAAACAAGCATTTGTGTAACAGCATTTAGCGTTAGCATAGCATTTAGCGTTAGCATTCAGCAGGCAACATTTTCACAAAAACCAGAATAAAATCATTTACCTTTGAAGAACTTTGGATGTTTTCAATGAGGAGACTCTCAGTTAGATAGCAAATGTTGAGTTTTTCCTGAAAGATTATTTGTGCAGGAGAAATCGTTCAGTTTTCTGCGTCATGTTTGGCTACCAAAAAAATAAAAAAAATGTCATTCATCAAAACGCCAAACTTTTTTCCAAATTAACTCCATAATATCGACTGAAACATGGTAAACGTTGTTTAGAATGAATCCTCAACGTGTTTTTCACATATCTCTTCGATGATATATAGTTCGTGGAAGTGTGCGTTCTCCTCTGAATCTCAATGGAAAATGCCTCCAGTTGAAGATTACGCACCAATTTAGACAAAGGACACCGGGCGGACCCCTGGCAAATGTAGTCTCTTATGGCCAATCTTCCAATGATATGCCTACAAATACGTCACAATGCTGCAGACACCTTGGGCA
This sequence comes from Oncorhynchus keta, assembly GCF_023373465.1. Lineage (NCBI taxonomy): Eukaryota > Metazoa > Chordata > Actinopteri > Salmoniformes > Salmonidae > Oncorhynchus > Oncorhynchus keta. The sequence goes on from NC_068431.1 coordinate 26,128,718, forward strand.
AACGGCAGAAAGCTTAGGCTCGTTCATGGCACATTCACAGCCATATAAGGAGACTATGGAAAACAGAGCCTCAAAAAGTCAGCTCATTTCCTGTTTGAGGTTTCATCTTGGTTTCGCCTGTAGCATGAGTTCTGTGGCACTCACAGATAATATCTTTGCAGTTTTGGAAACGTCAGTGTTTTCTTTCCAAAGCTGCCAATTATATGCATAGTCGAGCATCTTTTCGTGACAAAATATTGCGCTTAAAACGGGCACGTTTTTTTATCCAATAATGAAATACTGCCCCTAGAGTCTCAAGAGGTTAATTACAACACCTTGTTATGAAGCCACTCACATCGATAACATGAAACATACCATATAAAGTTGCCATCTCATATAAACTTACATTGTATTAGAAAATACAGTGGTCCCCTGTATTGCTCTGATCATCTTGCAGTTTACGGAACTGCACACAGAGGCCTATGCGTGTAAAACGCTAATATCGGTACCAAGAATTTGTGACATTTCTGGCACAAATCTTATTCAAGTCATGGTAGGATATTAGCTTTTTTCACACATGTTCAAATCATCTATAAGTGACAGTGTATAGCTTCACAATCAATTTGAGATATTTTTAAATGATTTGGACATGATGCGTGAAAAATACAAATATCAGTACTAGGACTTCGATAGGATAGTGCCACAAATCATAAAAAGTTAGCATTTGGAAACAATGCCAGGCAAACTAAACCAAAGCATGGATTGCTGTCAAACCCGTCCCATAGATTTGTTTCCTTAATCTTTAAGCAATGTAATTTTGTAGTTTGGGTTAACTATCCCTTTAATATATATTTAAAAAAAGATTTATTCAGGAAACGTCAGGAAACTTCTCTATACCAAATGGGAAAGGCCACTTACAGTAACGCTCAGCAGAACATAAATACACCCATCTAATCCCGTAATGTAGCCATGATTTCCAAGAACACATTTCTGGTCCAAAGAATCTCATTATCTTTTGCAGCTGTTCTCTCTAAACCCCTAATGAAGCACCATACAGAGATATACTCTATGCAACAATACATAACATAACATAAAGATGGGCTTCTGAATAGATAATAATACTGTGAGTTGAAAAATTGACAATAAGGGGAAAATAAATGGTGGTCTTTGGGAGCATATAGGTACAATTTGTTTGTGATAAAACTAAAGGTTGTGCCTTGCAGAGTGGTTAAGCTTCAGGCATTAGCAATAGGAGCCACAAATCCAATTAGCTGTTCAACTGAGATATAAATGAATAAGGCTTCAATTTAAATGAGGAAAATATAGCAGATTTTTTTTTTTTTAATCAAGGACATGGGCACATTCAGTCATTGCTGAATTCATTATCTTAAGAGATGAAATGTCAGCTTGTGTATTGTGCCACACCTATTTGAGGCAGGTAATCTTGTGAAAATGTTGCTGCGTGTCTAAGGTCCTATTTCCCACAATGAGATATGAAAGACAGTCTGAGGAGCGGGGTGGAGAAAGAGAATTCTACTTTTCAATTCACATTACATCTTTGCCTTTACCTTACCTTTCGTTGTGGCTGGCAACGCAACATTCTTGGTCCGCAGCTCAAATTGACCGTAAATATCACAGAAGCCACAAGCCAGTGAGCACAAACTATTCAACAATGACAAACTTTTCTTCGAAAGCCTATGACACTATTGAATAATGCAACCAAACTATATTACACTCTTGAATAATGCAACAATTCACAAGCATTTATGTGCAGACAATTAAAGGGTTTATTTACTCGTCTGTGGGCTACACATTTTAGCTTCAAGACAAAAGCACAGAGTTGCTATAACAGCATGTCTTCATCAAGTAAGGCTAGCCTATCAAAATTGAACGATTAACCCCCTCACATGAATATAAGACTACCTACCTTACAACAAACCATGCTTCACTTTTATCAATATCATGCAAATCATTACATGTGGTAAAAGCAAATTGCAAATGACAACGTGGGTATACTGTCAGGGAATTCACCGTGACAACCTGTTTTATATGGAAGACCATCCCCATCACCATTTCTACAGGCACAAAAAGATCCCACCTTGTCTCACTTATTTCCTTTTGTCGACATTTTGAAAGTTTACTGACATTTTAGCCATTTCCATCAGGCCTGTCGTGAATTTTTTTATCCAACATTTACTTTCATGAAATGTTGGATAAAAATTATGTAATGTCTCATGATTTGTCAACGTGCACAATTAGCCTGTGCTTCAGTCTAATCAACTGTAGCCTAGAGAAGCCTATGCGCTCTGATCCCATCTGGGCCTGGCCAGGGGACATGTAATATCATGTTTTTATAGCCTAAGCTATGCATTTACAGCCTAAAACAACCCAGAACACAAATAAATGGGCCTAATGTAAATGTGATCAAATTTGGTTTATATTGACATGTCAGGTGGCTAGGATACCTTGTGATGACATACTGTACGAGTATATTTTTATTACAGATGAAAAGGCCTACACAATGCAGCCCTGCATACAGAGAGCTCAGCCCTATTAGTTTTTGTTTAATCACAGTTTTTGTCTCCATCTGTAACTAAGTTTCCATCCAACCTTTTAATGAGAGTAAAGTACATGTGGGTAAAACATTTCACAACAGGCCTGATGGAAAGTGCAAAATTGTCAGTGAACTTTCAAAATGTCGACAAAAGAAAATAAGGTGGGATCTTCTTTCTCAAGGCCATCAGACTGTTAAACAGCCACCACTAACATTGAGTGGTTGCTGCCAACATACTGACTCAACTCCAGTCACTTTAATAATGGAAATGGATGGAAATTGATGTAAAAAATGTATCACTAGCCACTTTAAACAATGCCACTTAATATAATGTTTACATACCCTACATTACTCATCTCATATGTATATACTGTACTCGATACCATCTACTGCATCTTGCCTATGCCATTCTGTACCATCACTCATTCATAGATCTGTATGTACATATTCTTTATCCCTTTACACTTGTGTGTAATTGTTAGGTTAGATTACTCGTTGGTTATTACTGCATTGTCGGAACTAGAAGCACAAGCATTTCGCTACACTCGTATTAACATCTGTGTCTGTACAATTACTGGTAGAAACACTTTAATGCACAATTATTGACATAATAATCATCATATCTAAGTAAACTTGGAGTCACACGATAATATGTTGTGTGGGCCTCCCACTACGACTCGGGAAAGCATGCAATTTATTCGGGTACAGATTAAATAAGTTATGAAGGAGGTTCAGGATGGTGAATGTGCACAGTGATGAGCTGATGCTCATTGAAAATAAGAATTTGTTCTTAACGGACTTGCCTAGTTAAATAAAGGTAAAATAAAAAAATAAATACTTCAGCTCCACTTTTCTCAAAGGTAGAAGAGCTACTGAGGTGCACTGCAGTCACGTCCCACAAGTCTTCCATAACTGCCTGATTTTGTTTGTCAAACAGTAGCCAGGGCCTCTTTAGACCTTGGCCTTCACAGAACCTGCAACTTCAACTTGCTTGCTTTTATTTTGGACCTCCCATTGGGATGTAAACAGAGAGCAGAGAGAGAATGAGAGAGCGAGAGAGAAAGAGCGAGAGAGAGAAAGAGCGAGAGAGAGAGAGAGAGAGAGAGAGCGAGAGAGAGCGAGCGAGAGAGAGCGAGCGAGAGCGAGAGAGTGAGCGAGAGAGAGCGAGAGAGAGCGAGAGAGGGAAAGAGAGAGGGAAAGAGAGAGGGAAAGAGAGAGCGAGCGAGAGAGAGAGAGCGAAAGAGTGAGCGAGAGACAGAGAGAGAGCGAGAGAAAGAGCGAGCGAGAGAGCGACTCTTGATTTTAGCCTATTTCCCTGTTCAGCTAAAGCCTTGGACAAGAGGGGCCCGTCGGTCCTCCTTAGGCATGGATCAGGGATTCACTGTTGCTGTTAGCCGGCCCAAAACCTTGTACTGACAAATCGAATCGAGGGGATAAGTAGACAACCTTGGCTAGGCCCTCTGCTTTTACATTCTCTCACTCTCTACTGTTTTGCCCATCTCTCCTCCCATCAAAGAGAGAGAAAATGGCCACAGATGGAAACACTATTGGCAGGTCCGTGCTATTTACACTGTAGCTGATCCCCAATCCGCCTTTGCATCCAAATGGGGCTATTTCTGCCCCGTGCTTGTCAATATCCGTGCACGTGACCGTGTACACAGGCCGAGCCACAGCTGTGGGATATTCAGGGATTTATTGTTCCCACTTCCCAGATATGAAAGGCTTGTTTGACGACCATTTGTTTCAATAAGAGGGAACAGAAATGATGTCCTTACACTTGTCGCATATAGCCTAGCTATTACAAAAGAAAAGCCATTTTGCTGCTCAAAGTGGAATGAATGCACTTAGACAAATTGTCAGCTTTCCAACAAAACTGTTTCAGTTGTTTGTATGGTGAGTGGGCAGTGAGTTACAGACTGAGATGGCTATGGGAAAGGTAGGAGAGAGAATTTACCTCCCTCGTCCACTACCATCTGTTTTACAGGACCAAAATAGGCCTGGCACTGTCGAGCTTGATGACATAAATCAAGGCCAGTTAAGGTTGGAGTTCAAATTATGGCAACATGTTGATGATCAAATCCCACATTCAACATCTGGATGAATTTAAGAATCATGTGTTTGGACAACAGTTTGAGCATCGCAGTAGCCCTAACATTAAGGAGGGTCAGATCAAAAGCTAGTTAATTCCTTTCTTCAACCTCTCTTCTCTGTCTAGTTATGGGGTCTGAGATTCAATGGTCGGAGATGGGATGGGGACATGACATCAGTCCAGTGTGTGTTAGTTGGATGAGCCAGGGCTACAGACATCTCTCCGAGCCCTGAGCTCACTGGTGCGGTGTGTCACCTTAAATCGGCCCCCCTCACAGCGGGGGGAGCCATCAGGAGCTGCCGGCAACATGACTCAAACCCTCCCCCATCATCATCATTACCACCAGGGGCCAAATAAAAAGCTTACCTAGATGGGGGGGAAGAGGATTATTCAAGCAGCAATGTTAAGTTACACTCAGTAGGTCTATGAGCTCATTCAAGATGATCCACCCATACCCCTCTCCACCCATACCCCTCTCCACCCATAACTTTCCTAGGGAGAAGTGAATGAGGGCATCCTATTAGGACTGTGAATGATCAACATACATTTCCAGATTTGTTCCCCACCAATGTGATTACAACATTATAGGACAACCATTATCAATAAAGCATATAAAAACAAAACCTACGTAGACAGAACACCTGCTTCTGCCACAGCTCGGAGTGATTTGGTGGGTTTTGCATTAGGAGTTTGATTGTCAATACGTCTGTGGTTAGTGACTTTCAACATCCCCTCCACAACTGCCATTTATCATAGACTTGCAGACCACCTTTAGAAAGACTACACAGGTTAACTCCCCGGTTAAGATGAAATAGAGCTACAGCGCCATAAAGCACTGAAAAAAACAACCCATTTTAATGCAAGTGACCTTGGCTGAAATGTTTTGCCTGTGGCTATTTCATTTTCGTCTCGTTTTTCGCCAAGACGCTAACAAGCCTAAGACTACAATTCCACATGAAAAACATTGCGAGCTTCCAAGCAGGCAAGGGTGATCAAGAGTGGCAGCTAAAATTGCCCTAGAGGAAGAGGTACTAATGCACAGAGCAGAGGGGCAGGATGTCCGAGTCGGTGGATGGAGAGATTGCATTATTTGGCTCCAGCCTCAGCCCGAATTGAGACTGATTGCAGCTTCGTTGAGCTGAGCCTACAGAGCAGCCAAGGCAGAGAAAGAGAATCACAGACGTTGAACACAGAAAAATAGCAGCAATGGCAACAGTAAAACGCAACTACCTTGTTTGTCTGAAAACAAAGTGCCCCTCTTGTACCAACTCAATGGTCCTAGCTATTTGCAAGGACCATTGACTCCAAAAAATGCAGCCTTTTCTTTCTCCTTTAATTCCAAAGTTTCAAATAAGAGGGGGAAAAGGTGCAGTGCACTCAATGAATTAGCCTTGTAACAGTGCAGAGCTTGGTTTGATGTGATACGTACATGTATTAAGGGCAGTAAGGGCAACAATGACAGTGTGATTTGATGTTTGAATTTCCCCAAACCTCGGCGAGGGGAGTGAATAAAGGAGAGGTGAGGAGAGTGAATAGATGAGAGGAGAGATGAGTGAAGAGATGAGAGGTGAGGAGAGTGAAGAGAGGAGAGGTGAGGAGAGTGAAGAGAGGAGAGGTGAGGAGAGTGAAGAGATGAGAGGTGAGGAGAGTGAAGAGAGGAGAGGTGAGGAGAGTGAAGAGATGAGAGGTGAGGAGAGTGAAGAGATGAGAGGTGAGGAGAGTGAAGATATGAGAGGTGAGGAGAGTGAAGAGAGGAGAGGTGAGGAGAGTGAAGAGATGAGAGGTGAGGAGAGTGAAGAGATGAGAGGTGAGGAGAGTGAAGAGATGAGAGGTGAGGAGAGTGAAGAGATGAGAGGTGAGGAGAGTGAAGATATGAGAGGTGAGGAGAGTGAAGAGAGGAGAGGTGAGGAGAGTGAAGAGATGAGAGGTGAGGAGAGTGAAGAGATGAGAGGTGAGGAGAGTGAAGAGATGAGAGGTGAGGAGAGTGAAGAGATGAGAGGTGAGGAGAGTGAAGAGATGAGAGGTGAGGAGAGTGAAGAGAGGAGAGGTGAGGAGAGTGAAGAGATGAGAGGTGAGGAGAGTGAAGAGATGAGAGGTGAGGAGAGTGAAGAGATGAGAGGTGAGGAGAGTGAAGAGATGAGAGGTGAGGAGAGTGAAGATATGAGAGGTGAGGAGAGTGAAGAGAGGAGAGGTGAGGAGAGTGAAGAGAGGTGAGGAGAGTGAAGAGATGAGAGGAGAGGTGAGTGAAGAGAGGAGAGGAGAGGTGAGGAGAGGTGAGTGAAGAGAGGAGAGGTGAGGAGAGGTGAGTGAAGAGAGGAGAGGTGAGGAGAATGAAGAGATGAGAGCTGAAGAGAGGGAGGAAATAGGGAATAGCTCATAGAAAGCCTGGATGCTGCACTAAAGTGAAATTAATTAAAATCATATTGACAGTCAAGAGAAATGTCTGTCCATTGGCAACTCAAGTTCATTCAGTTTGTAGCACAGGCATCTTTCAGCTTTGTCGTTTCCCTGTTAATCCTGGGCAGGTTTTGATGACCGTCCACCAGTTCAAGCAGAGCCCAACGGGGATCTAGCCAATCAATGATCACTCCCATCTGCCCAGTCCACACCTAACAGTAGTGTTCCCTCAAAGCTGACCAATTAGGAAAAGGAACCGTGTGAAACAAATGATGAAAAAGGCATCCAAGAACCCTCCCTTGCTCCCTCTATTTCCATATTAAAGTCATAAAGAAGAGCTCAAACCCCAGACAAAGGCAGACCTCTCTCCAAATGCTAATTTGCTGAACAAGCTGCAGATGATGCAAAATAAGGCCTTCACCTACTCCTGCCATACATAATTCATACTATTGACTGGTGATACCACTTTCATTCACTGGGCACACAAAGTGGTGCCACTTTCACACACCGAGGCGAGCCAATGACTCCAAACATACTGTGCAGTTACACTGAGCACACAATGGGGCTTGGTGTGAAATGTCCACACAGACACACTGGACCACTCAAGCTCTAAGCGCACACACAGAAACTTGGACTTTCAAGCATGTAGGCCTACAAGCAACACGCACACAGGCCTAAACAAAGGAACACCCGGATTGAAGCACACTCACACACTTTACATTTTCACAAACACACACGAAAGCCCACGATCAGAAACAAACTATGACATTTGCTCATACCATTCGTAACCCATTCAGACATTTCACAGGAGCATGTAAATAAGAGCACCAAATGCATGACCTTCATTGTCTCAAAAATTATTCATAGCCTGAGTGTTCCAGTGGCATGCACTGAAACGCATGGCTTTCTTTTGCTAAATAACTATGAATTAACAGGCTTATTTTCTAATAATTGTCAACATAGAGTGAACTAAGCTAGAAGGGGAAAATCCATCTCCTCCAAGAGATGACAAAATATTTCCCGTAAACTCAATGTGCGGTATACCGTATGTACCATATACCAGGGTATATGGATAAAGCCACGGGATGTTTTTTTTCAATACCATCAAGATATTTTTAAATATTTTTTTTATTTTTTACATTTGAATATTTGTAGTTATTTAAAGTAAATACAGTGCCTTGGGAAATAATTCAGCCCCTTCTCTTTTTCCACATTGTCACGCCTTGGTCTTAGTATTTTGTGTTTTCTTTAATTATTTGGTCAGGCCAGGGTGTGACATGGGTCTATGTTGTTGTATTTCGTATTGGGGTTTTTGTATTATTGGGATTGCGGTTGAGTGGGGGTGTTGTATGGGCTTGGCTGCCTGAGGCGGTTCTCAATCAGAGTCAGGTGATTCTCGTTGTCTCTGATTGGGAACCGTATTTAGGTAGCCTGGTTTCGCTTTGTATTTTGTGGGTGATTGTTCCTGTCTCTGTGTAGTTTCACTAGATAGGCGGTAATTAGATTTCACGTTCCGTTTGTTGTTTTGTATTTTGTATCGTTATTTCATGTGTCACTATTCCTATTAAAGTCATGAGTAACCACTACGCTGCATTTCGGTCCGACTCTCTTTCTACAAACGAAGAACGCCATTACAGAATCACCCATCCACACACGGACCGAGCAGCATGTTAACAAGCAGCGACAGCTGGAGCATAAAAAGGAGGACGTTATGGACAGCAGAGGCATGGAGTATACGATGTGGGAAGAAATCGACAGATGGGCGGCCGACCCAGAGAGAGTGCAGGAGCCCGCCTGGGATTCGCTGGAACAGCGCGAAGAGGGCTATAGGCGAATGGAGTAAAAAAAAAAAGACACGGCGGCGCAGAGCGAAAACCGATAGTAACCCCCAAATATTTATTGGGGGAGGGCGCAGAGAGAGAGAGTGGCTGAGTCAGGAGTCAGACCTGAGCCTACTCTCCCTGTTAATTGTGAGGAGCAGCAATATAAGGACTTCTGGTCTTGGGAGATGATATTAGACGGAAAAGGACCCTGGGCGCAGCCGGGAGAATATCGCCGTCCCGAGGAAGAACTAGAGGCGGCAAAAGCGGAGAGGCGCTGGCATGAGGAGGCAGCACGGCGACGCGGTTGGAAGCCCGAAAAGCAGCCCAAAAAAATTATTGGGGGGGACTTAAAGGGAGTATGGCTATGCCAGGTAGGAGACCTGCGCAAACTCCCTGTGCTTATCGGGGGGCTAGAGAGACCGGGCAGGCACCGTGTTATGCTATGGAGGGCACAGTGTTTTCAGTGCGGGTGCATAGCCCGGTGCGGCACATACCAGCCCATCATATTGGCCGGGCTAGAGTGGGCATCGAGCCAGGTAAGCTTGGGCAGGCTCGGTGCTCAAGAGCTCCAGTGCGCCTGCACGGTCCGGTCTATCCAGAGCCACCTCCACACACCAGTCCTCTGGTAGCAGCTCCCCGCACCAGGTATCCTGTGCGTGTCCTCGATCCTGTAGCACCAGTTCCAGCACCATGCACCAGGCCTTCTGTGCACCTCGCCTGTTCAGCACAACCAGAGCCTTCCTTCCCTCCTGCGCTGTCGGAGTCTCCCGCCTGTTCAGCACAGCCAGAGCCTTCCTTCCCTCCTGCGCCTGTTCAGCGCTATCAGAGCCTTCCTCCTCTACAGCGCTGCCGGAGCCTCCTGCCTGTTCGGAGCAGCCTGAGCTGTCAGTCTGCATGGAGCAGCCTGAGCTGTCAGTCTGCATGAAGCAGCCAGAGCTGCCAGTCTGCAAAGAGCTGCCAGTCTGCAAGGAGCTGCCAGTCTGCAGGGTGCTGTCAGCCTGCATGGAGCAGTCAGAGCTGTCAGTCTGCATGACGCAGCCAGAGCTGTCAGTCTGCATAAAGCAGTCAAAGCTGTCAGTCTGTTCGAAGCAGCCATAGCTGTCAGTCTGCATTAAGCAGCCAGAGCTGTCAGTCTGCAAAGAGCTGCCAGTCTGCAAGGAGCTGTCAGCCTGCATGGAGCTGCCAGAGCTGTCAGTCTGCAAGGAGCTGTCAGTCTGCATAGAGCAGCTAGATCTGCCAGTCAACCAGATTCTTCCAGATCTGCCAGTCAACCAGTCTCTTCCAGATCTGCCAGTCAACCAGTCTCTTCCAGATCTGCCAGTCAACCAGTCTCTTCCAGATCTGCCAGTCTCTTCCAGATATGCCAGTCAACCAGTCTCTTCCAGATCTGCCAGTCAACCAGTCTCTTCCAGATCTGCTAGTCAACCTGAATCTTCCAGATCCGCCAGCCAGCCAGGAACTAGCGGAGCCTACTACCTGCCTGAGCTTCATCTCAGTACTGGGCTTCCTCTCAGAGAAATTGATGATAAAAAGATTGTGGGGGCTGTTTTGTTTGACTTCATTGCGGCTTTTGACATTATAGATTATAGTGTGCAGCTGGAAAAACTGTGTGTTATGGCTTTAAACCCCATGCTATATTGTGGATGAAGAGTAACCTGTCTAACATAACACAGAGGGTGTTCTTTAATAGAAGCCTCTCCAACATAATCCAGGTAGAATCAGTTACTCCCCCGGGCAGCTGCCGCGGCCCCTTTCTTTTTTCAATCTTTATTAACGACATGCCAATGTGTCTATGTATGCAGATGACTCAACACTATACACATTAGCTACTACAGCTACTGAAATGACTGGAACAAGAGTTGCAGTTAATATCCAAATGGGTGGCAAGGAATAAGTCAGTCCTTAATACTTCAAAAACTAAAAGCGTTGTATTTGGGACAAATCATTCACTAAACCCTAAACCTCAACTGAATCTTGTAATGAATAATGTGGAAATTGAGCAAGTTGAGGTGACTTAATTGCTTGGAGTAACCCTGGATTGTAAACTGTCATGGTCAAAACATATTGATACAACAGTAGCTAAAATGGGGAGTGGTCTGCCTTCTAAACTTCTTATGGCTGCCATCCCATTAACGGGATAATTTTCATCAACAACCGCTGATTTGCATAGCGCCACATTCAAATAATATTACTAAAAATATTTATATTCATGAATTCACAAGTGTAATATAGCAAAACACAGCTTAGCCTTTTGTTAATCCACCTGTCGTTTCAGATTTTGAAAATATGCTTTACAGCGAAAGCAATCCAAGCGTTTGTGTAAATTTATCGATCGCTCGACAAAACATTATGAACACCTAGCATCAAGTAGCTTGGTTACGAAAATCAGAAAACCAATCAAATTAATCGTTTACCTTTGATGATCTTCGGATGTTTTCACTCACGAGACTCCAAGTTACACCGTAAATGTTCCTTTTGTTCCATAAAGATTATTTTTATATCCAAAATACCTCTGTTTGTTTGGCGCATTATGTTCAGAAATGCACAGGAAATAGCGGTCATGACAACGCAGACAAATTGCAAATAGTATCCGTAATGTCCACAGAAACATGTCAAACGTTTTTTATAATCAATCCTCAGGTTGTTTTTAAAATATATAATCGATAATATATCAACCGCAACTCTCTTTTTCAGTAGGAGAGGGAAAGGCAATGGCTGCCCAAACTCTGTTGCGCATTCAAAACGCTGCTGGCACCCGGCCATACAATGACACAATGTTATCTTTCTCGCTCATTTTTCAAAATAAAACTATATGTCTAAAGGCGGTTGACAACTTGAGGAAGCGATAGGGAAAGGGATCTGGTTGATATCCCTTTAAATGGAGCAAAGGCAGGCTATGGAACATGGAGTTTTCAAAATAGAAACCACTTCCTGGTTTGATTTTCCTCAGGGTTTTGCATGCAATATCAGTTCTGTTATCCTCACAGACAATATTTTGACAGGTTTGGAAACTTTAGAGTGTTTTCTATCCAATACTAATACTATGCATATATTAGCAACTGAGACTGAGGAGCAGGCTGTTTAGTTTGGGCAACTTATTCATTCAAGCTACTCAATACTGCCCCCAGCCATAAGAAGTTAACAGCACTATTAACAAGGTATGTCCTACAGGCCCAAGTTTTGTCGCAACTGGACGACTGTTAAGTCGTGTGGTTAGGTGCCACAAAGAGGGACAGGAAAATTGCAATTGGCTCAGAACAGGGCAGTACAGCTGGCCCTTGGATGTACACAGAGCTAACATTAATAACATGCAGGTACATTTTTCCTGGATCAAAGTGGAGGAGAGACTGGCTTCTGCTAACCATGTGTATGTGACAAATAAATTTGATTTGATTTGATTTGACACCCAAAGCTCTTTCAGTGCATTCGCAAAGTATTCAGACCCCTTGACTCTTTTCAACTGTTACATTACAGCCTTATTCTAAAATTAATTTGACTTTTTTTTTTATCCTCATCAATCTACACACAATATACCCCATTAAAACAAAGCGAAAACACGTTTTTAGAAGAAAATAAAAAAATTACACATTTATAAAACATTATTAAACAGTAATAGCTTATTTACATAAGTATTCAGACCCTTTGCTATGAGAGTTGAAATTGAGCTCAGGTGCATCCTGATCATCCTTCAGATGTTTGTAAGACTGTATTAGAGTCCACCTGTGGTAAATTCAATTAATTGGGCATGATTTGGAAAGGTACACGCCTGGTTATGTAACCTTTATTTAACTAGGCAAGTCACTTAAGAACAAATTCTTATTTACAATGACGGCCTTCATCGGCCAAACCCAGACGCTGCTGGGCCAAATGTCCGCCGCCCTATGGGACTCCAAATTTACGACCGGTTCTGATGCACGGACGGTCTACGTAAGGTCCCACAGTTGACAGTGCATGTCAGAGCAAAAACAAAGCCATGAGGTCGAAGGCATTGTCCGTAGAGCTCCAAGACAAGATTGTGTCAAGGCACAGATCTGGGGAAGGGTACCAAAAAAATGTCTGCAGTACTGAAGGTAACCAAGAATACAGTGGCCTCCATCATTCTTAAATGGAAGAAATTTGGAACCCCCAAGACTAGAGCTGGGCGCCCGAGCAATCGAGGGAGAAAGGCCCTCGATTGAAAAATAATATCTTGGTTGAATTTTCTAAGACTTAAATTATGGCAGATGACCAAAAACCTGATGGTCACTAAGACAGAGCTCCTCTGTGGAGAAAGGAGAACCTTCCAGAAGGACCACCATCTCTGCAGCACCCCACCAATCAGGCCTTTATGGTAGAGTGGCCATAAAGGACTGATTTAAAAGGCACATGACAGCCCGCTTGGAGTTTGCCAAAAGGCACCTAAAGGACTCTCAGACCATGAGAAACAAGATTCTCTGGTCTGATGAAACCAAGATTGAACTCTTTGGCCTGAATGCCAAGCATCACGTCTGAAGGAAACATGGCACCATCCCTATAGTGAAGAATGGTGGTGGCAGCATTATGCTTTTGGGGGAGGGTTTTCAGCAACAGGGACTGAGAAACTAGTCAGGATTGAGGGAAAGCTGAAAAGAACAGAGATCCTTGATGAAAAGATGTTCCAGAGTGCTCAGGACCTCAGAGTGAGGCGAAGGTTCACCTTCCAACAGGCCAATGACACTAAGCACACAGACAATGCACAGACAATGCAGGATAATGCAGGAGTGGCTTCAGGATAAATCTCAATGTCCTTGAGTGGCCCAGCCAGAGCCTGGACTTGAACCCCATCAAACATCTCTGGAGAGACCTGAAAATAGCTGTGCAGCGACGCTCCCCATCCAACCTGACAGAGCTTGAGAAGATATGTAGAAAATAATTGGAGAAACTCCCCCAAATAAAGGTGTGCCAAGATGGTAGCGTCATACCCAAGTAGACTCGAGCCTGTAATCGCTGCCAAAGGTGCTTCAACAAAGTACTGAGTAAAGGGTCTTAATACTTGTATAAATTTGATATTCCAATTTAAAAAATACATAAATTGTTTTTCTAAAAACCTGTTTTTGCTTTGTCACTATGAGGTATTGTCTGTAGATTGATGAGAAAAAAAACTAAATTTAATCCATTTTAGAATGGATTGGGGCGGCAGGGTAGCCTAGTGGATAGAGCGTTGGACTAGCTAGTAACCGAAAGGTTGCAAGTTTGAATCCCCGAGCTGACAAGGTACAAATCTGTCCTTCTGCCCTTGAACAGGCAGTTAACCCACTGTTCCTAGGCCATCATTGAAAATAAGAATTTGTTCTTAACTGACTTGCCTAGTTAAATAAAGGTTAAAAAAACAAGGCTATAATTTAACAAAATGTGACAAAAGTCAAGGGGTCTGAATACATTTTGAATGCACTGTACAGGGGAAACTAAACTCCACCCTACCTCCACTTATACTTTATTTTATTGGCCCATCCATCCACCGCTTTGGAGGACAAAAGTAACTTTGTTTTACAGATATATACATTATTCATACCCTTTACATACATGTAACTTCATACAAAGAATTACATAATAGGAATACAGTTTGATAGACACCATTACACGTAAAATGGTACTCATTATTACATATTCTTGCAATAAGTGCCATGGGACCTTCAGTGACCACAGAATTAGGACACCCATTTACAGTCCCATCTCCTTCAATTTTATTGAGGAATATTACATTGTTAGTTTGTGCTTCAACCTTATTAAAATTCAATTCAATGCATGGTATAAATTACAGTAATCCGTCTTTGAAATTACTACCTTCTTGTTCATTTCAGCAGCATATTTCTCTTTGGCTTTTGTTTGTCTGTCTTCCCCTGGTGGCATTCATACATCTTTGTAGGGCTGTCACAATGTCAGTATCGCGGTACTACAATACCTGATTTTCCATGGCAAAAAGGAAAACAAAAAGCAGCCTGAACTCTTTGGTCCATTAAAAACCTACAGTACGTAAAATAGTGTGTGCTACAGCTTGGAAAATAAACACATTCTGGGTGACATGTTTCCAACATTAAGACTAATGTTATGGTTAAATCCAAAAATACTGATTAATAAAAAAAAATCTTTATGTATTTATTTTTATGGTATTATTTTTATTAACTATATTATGAATAGGAGTTGTCACCTATGCAGTTATCGAAAATATATGGGAATATCTGCTCAATCCAAATTTACATCCAACTGATTGCAGCACTACCACAAAAATGGAGGAGGCAAGTAGAAAAGGGAGAAGGTAGGGAACTTGTTTGCCTGCCATATATTAATAGATACAAAGTGGCTGAAAGGAACTGGCATAAATAGAAAAATATACCAGTTTCATTTGAGGACAAAATTGTTGACAGCTGCACCAAACAGGTTGCAAAATAAAACGGGAAGAGACTTTCAATGTACCAATTCCATGGCATATGGTTTATGAACTGGTACAAAAACCTACACTTGATTCAACAGTTAGTTTTTCAATAAATTGGTCATCAAATGTGATATGATCTTCATCTCAGTCACAACAATAGACAAACACAGTCTTCTTAAACAAACCATGTTTTCATGTCCTTACTGAACAAACCGTGTAAACATTCACAGTGCAGGGTGGGAAAAGTATGTGAACCCTTGGATTTAATAACTGGTTGACCCTTCTTTGGCAGCAATAACCTCAACCAAATGTTTTCTGTAGTTGTGGATCAGACCTGCACAATGGTCAGGAGGGATTTTGGACCATTCCTCTTTACAAAACTGTTTCAGTTCAGCAATATTCTTGGGGTGTCTGGTGTGAACCGCTCTCTTGAGGTCATGGCACAGCATCTCAATCGGGTTGAGGTCAGGACTCAATAGTTTCAATATACACTGCTTAAAAAATAAAGGGAGCACTCACATGCTGTTGTGCAAATGGAATAGACAACAGGTGGAAATTACAGGCAATTAGCAAGACACCCCCAATAAAGGAGTGGTTCTGCAGGTGATGAGACGGAGTCTACAACCCACACAAGTGGCTCAGGTAGTGCAGCTCATCCAGGATGGTACATCAATGCGAGCTGTGGCAAGAAGGTTTGCTGTGTCTGTCAGCGTAGTGTCCAGAGCATGCGCTACCAGGAGACAGGCCAGTACATCAGGAGACGTGGAGGAGGCCGTAGGAGGGCAACAACCCAGCAGCAGGACAGCTACCTCCGCCTTTGTGCAAGGAGGAGCAGGAGGAGCACTGCCAGAGCTCTGCAAAATGACCTCCAGCAGGCCACAAATGTGCATGTGTCTGCTCAAACGGTCAGAAACAGACTCCATGAGGGTGGTATAAGGGCCCGACTTCCACAGGTGGGGGTTGTGCTTACAGCCCAACACCGTGCAGTATGTTTGGCATTTGCCAAATGTGCTCGCCAGAGGTAGCCTGACTGCCATTGGGTACCGAGATGAGATCCTCAGACACCTTGTGAGACCATATGCTGGTGCGGTTGGCCCTGGGTTCCTCCTAATGAAAGACAATGCTAGACCTCATGTGGCTGGATTGTGTCAGCAATTCCTGCAAGAGGAAGGCATTGATGCTATGGACCGTTCCCCAGACCTGAATCGAATTGAGCACATCTGGGACATCATGTCTCGCTCCATCCACCAACGCCACGTTTCACCACAGACAGTCCAGGAGTTGGCGGATGCTTTAGTCCAGGTCTGGGAGGAGATCCCTCAGGAGACCATCCGCCACCTCATCAGGAGCATGCCCAGGCATTGTAGGGAGGTCATACAGGCACGTGGAGGCCACACACACTACTGAGCCTAATTTTTACTTGTTTTAAGGACATTACATCAAAGTTGAATCAGACTGTAGTGTGGTTTTCCACTTTAATTTTGAGTGTGACTCCAAATCCAGACCTCCATGGGTTGATACATTTGATTTCCATTGATAATTTTTGTGTGATTTTGTTGTCAGCACATTCAAATATGTAAAGAAAAAAGTATTTCATAAGAATATTTAATTCATTCAGATCTAGGATGTGTTATTTTAGTGTTCCCTTTATTTTTTTGAGCAGTGTATATTCTTCTGTTGAAGCCATTCGTTTGTTGATTTACTTTGTGTTTTGGGTCGTTGTCCTGTTGCATCACCCAGCTTCTGTAGAGCTTCAATTGGCGGACAGATAGCCTTACATTCTCCTGCAAAATGTCTTGATAAACTTGGGAATACCTTCTTCCGTTGATGATAGCAAGCTGTCCAGTCTCTGAGGCAGCCAAGCAGCTCCAAACCATGATGCTCCCTTCACCATACTTTACAGTTGGAATGAGGTTTTGATGTTGGTGTGCTGTGCCTTTTTTCCTCCACACAGTGTTGTGTTCCTTCCAAACAACTCAACTTTAGTCTAATCTGTCCACAGAATATTTTACCAGTAGCGCTGTGAACATCCATATGCTCTTTTGTGAAATTTAGACGTGCAGCAATAGGGCTTTTTGGACAGCAGTGGCTTCTTCCGTGGTGTCCTCCTATGAACACCATTCTTGTTTAGTGTTTTACGTATCGTACACTCGTCAATAGAGATGTTCCAGAGATTCCTGTAAGCCCTTACCAGACACTATGAATCTTCTTAACCTCATTGAGCATTCTGCACTAGTTTCTTGCAGTCATCTTTGCAGGACGGCCACTCCTAGGGAGAGTAGCAACAGTGCTGAACTTTCTCCATTTATAAACAATGTATGTTACTGTGGACTGGCTTTTAGAGATACTTTTGTAACCCTTTCCAGCTTTATGCAAGTCAACAATTCTTAATCTTGGGACTTCAGAGATCTTTTTTTCAGGGCATGGTTCACATGAGGAAATGTTTCTTGTGAATAGCAAACTCAAATTTTGTGAGTGTTTTGTATCAGGCAGGGCAGCTCCAACCAACATCTCCAATCTTGTCTCAATGATTGTACTCCAGGTTAGTGGACTAAAATTCGCTTTTGTAGAAGTCATTAGCCTAGGGGTTCACATACTTTTTTCAAACTAGACTGTGAATGTTTAACTTAGGTATTCAATATAGACAAGAAAAATACAATAATTTTGTGTTATTAGTTTAAGCAGACTGTGTGTCTGTTGTTGTGTCTTAGATGAAGATCAGATCTAATTTTATGACCAATTTATGCAGAAATCCTGATAATTCCAAAGGGTTCACGTACTTGTTCTTGGCACTGTATGTATATATAGCAAGAAAGCTGTAAAAAAAAACGAAGTTATTTTTACTTCGAAGAGGTGGGGTGGTGGATAAGAAAAAAATACTTTTCCTCAGGAAATGTAGTCCACTTCATGTAGTTTCCATGCCACAATACCGCTGGGTATCGCGAAAGTGGCATCGTGACAACCCCATGTCTGATGCCCACCATTTGAAACAGGACACCATTGAATGGCAAACTTTTACTCTCCCAACTGAATTGTTTTCCTGCCAAAGGCTGTGCATCTGTTGAAGGTCAACAATGTGATATATTACGATTAGAATGAAAGGCTTGTAGGGAAACTAACATTGCATTACCAAACAGAATAACTCTTCTGTGCTTGGAAATGAATCCATTATGCTAGCTAGCACATTTTAGATGAGTAGCAAAAATTGGTTTCAACTTACCCTTTTGCCCAAAACTTTTGTCCTTTCTCAAAGCTATGAATTTTTGTGACGTTGTCAATTCTTGTTTTTCAATGTATTTCCTTTTTTGATCCTCAAACTTGAACTCTATATGTAATTTAGAAAATGAGCCGTTTCCCGCAAACCGGAATACGCATCATCACGTTCACTCATCTGATTGGTCAGGTAGACGGGCCTTCTGAGCCGGCATATGTGTCATCACACTCCCTCTCACCTGATTGGTCGAGTAGGCGGGCCTTCTGACTTTGTGGCTGCGGTGATGACCGGTTTGTGTGGGAGGGGGGGGGCTCGGGATGGATAGGTAGAAGGTGGGGGTTTCTTCTTGTGCATTTCTATCATTGTTTTTTTGTACCGGTAACCCCCCCGAAAAATAAGAAAAACTAAATAAAAAGTTGGTCAACAAAATAATAATTCATAGCCCAATTCACTAGTTTCCACAGGGGAGCATTACATATCAATTGAGATGTGCTCCTCCATCTGACCACAAAGTAGAATCCCACCACAGCTGCCACAGAAGGGGCTCTTGGCTTCCACTCAGGGCTGGGAGGACTGCCAGCTACAAAGCCCCCCTCAGAACAGCATGCCCCCGAGATTCTTGCTATCCTATAGTTTAATTTGTGGACAGGAATGTAAACAAAACAGAGTATGACTGTACATACTGTATGTAGAACAGTACAGGCAGCGTTGACACTCAACCCGGAGTGTGCTGTTAGACATATTCCGATCAGCTCTGAGCAGATGGCCATCACCATTGGACTGAATTTGGCTTGGGGGTGTGAGAAGTATGAAGACTTGGAACCAATGGACATTGTAAACATTTGTGGTTCACTGTTGGAAATCCAAAAATATTATTAAATCACTTAAGCAGCATGAACATGTGACATTAACGTCTGCTTGAGTGTGGGGCCTTTGTCAAGTGTTTTTTTTATGCAGTATGCAGAAATGGCCTCGTGGTAGTTGTTTTTTGGAGTTGTGAAGATGTGTCAATATGACATTTGCCAAATTTTCACAACTCTGAAAAATGTATGAAAAATTGATCACAAAAAAGCAAACAGTCTTCCCAATTGTTTGGCAAAACTTCATAGTCACAATACTGAGTACTATTGTGGATAGTCATATTAATATAATAGTTTATTTGAAACGTTTACATGCTTTGCAAGATAGTTTTTTTGCCAGCGGCATACCACCCTGCACCCCACTGCTGGCTTGCTTCTGAAGCTAAGCAGGGATGGTCCTGGTCAGTCCCTGGATAGGAGACCAGATGCTGCTGGAAGTGGTGTTGGGGGGCCAGGAGGCACCCTTTCCTCTGGTCTAAAAAAATATCCCAATGTCCCAGGGCAGTGATTGGGGACATTGCCCTGTGTAGGGTGCAGTATTTTGGATGGGACGTTAAACGGGTGTCCTGACTCTCTGTGGTCCCTAAAGATCCCATGGCACTTATCTTAAGAGTAGGGGTGTTAACTCCGGTGTCCTGGCTAAATTCCCAATCTGGCCCTCATACCATCGCAGTCACCTAATCATCCCAAGTTTACAATTATCTCATTCATCTCCCCTGTAACTATTCCCCAGGTCATTGCTGTAAATGAGAATGTGTTCGTTCAGTCAACTTACCTAGTAAAATAAGGGTTAAATATAAATAACGGTTTCCCAAATAATCCTGTTTACATGGAAAATCAACTATCCAAATAAAAATTCTGTAATTTTTGCCATGCCTGTTTGATTGAGTTCTGACAAAGTTTGTATGTGAAAATTATTTCTAAGACGCACACTTTAAGTTTTTCCAAACTCACTTCACTCGTTAATAACAGGGAGGCTTGCACTACTGGTGCTGGCACATGCGCACATCAAATAAACAGCTGGAACGCCAATCAAGCTGTTCACATGTCCTAATAATTCAAAAGATTGTTCAGGAAACCAGGTGTTTTATTCAGCGTATGCTTACTTCCATTATGACCTTACACCGATTAAGATAATCAGAGTAAAGCTTTTACATGACTATTGCAATACTCAGCCTACTGCCATAGGCTAATCAGTTTCATATTGAATTATTAGTGTGCATGTAAACGTACTCACTGTCAGCGTTATGTTACATTCAGCTGACAGTGCTTTCGACGCTGTCCTTCCAGTTTTTTATATTGAGTAAACAAAAAGAGTGGCTCCCTGCGCTTTTCCTCTGACTGATTACCAATACATGAGAAGACAAAAGTGCCCAAGATGACAGATGTCAATAACAGGAGGGGTGCTGTAATGTCTGATTGCCTCGATCACTTCATTATTACGGGTTGAACCCATCAAACGACACATTCATGTCAGTGCTTTTGATAAGGCTGCGTCGAGTCTCAAGAATGCTGGGGAGCGTGTGGCTTTACAGCATGGGGTCTTTGTATGAACATCTGCAAAGAAGGAAGCGTCTGTCAAAACAAATCGCTGTAAAGGGCATATTCCGTCACTTTGTTCCATCTGTACTTGTGCTGATTAGCACCGCTGATGGAGTAGGAGGGCAGTTAGTATAAGTTTTAATTTGCATAGCACTCAAAAGGTCATCTCACTCCTTTTCATAAGAGAGTACACTTGAAAAGGGACACTTGGCTTGGTATTGAATTCCCTGACTTGATTGATTAACGGCCGATGCCTCTGAACTTTGAGGGGTTTTGCCCACCGCTGCTTTCTGAACAACCGTAAAGCACTGGAGATGTTTGTTGCGCCGCAATCATTCTGTTGACTCGGAAAGTGGTCTTTAAGAAGAGAAGCCCATTCCCAGAGCATGCCCATTATTCAGTGGCGATGTGGGGACAAGGTTAATGGTGATTTCTCCGGCTCATTCGTGGCGTAGCCTCCTCAGAATGATGGCGCAGGGCAGCCATGGAGAGAACATGACCACGCCGCAACACCATAAACCATCTTCTCAAGGGACTACTCGGTAATTGAACAGCTCATTAAAGCCAAAACTACTTGAATTATTAATTGGCCATGTCAGAGTTGTCCTTTCCGAGTCAAATGTAATTTCCTTCTCGGAGCTGCCATGGCATTTTAAGATTGGCCTTATCCGCTGCTTCTGCTCCTCCAATTCCGCCCTCAAGAGAAGTTTAAGATCACACACCTGACACCTCGCCGTGTGCTCCCACTGTCTGAGGCGCTCTCTCTCTGCTTTTCAATTCTCACTCCTAGAGCAAATCTTAGGACAACTGGTTTGATGTTTAAAGTGAAAGGGCTTGAAAGCTCTCCACCAACCACCCAGAATCAAGAAGACTCCCTTCAAAAAGCAGACATCAATTGGCTTAAGAAAACGATTCAGACTGTACACAAACATGGGCTTGACTCTCCCCACAAACATACACTTCCCTAACTAAAAACCAACCTGAAAAATGCACATGGTTTTCGGACACGTGTGGAACACAAATGCAAAAAAAATTTAAGTCACTAGAGTCAGACATAGTGTGAAGTTGTGTTTTTTCCTGCAGATGTTTTTTTTTATGTTAATTCTTTACATTATTTTTCACAACTTCCACCTACATCTGGTCACATCCAGGGTTTTTTTTCTGCTGGAATGAACGTGCACAAAACTTGCAAATGGAAATAAGGCAGCAAAAGCGAAGGCAAGAATTAAACATAAACAAAGACAGGGCAAATTGCCAGAAAGCGAGGCGTTTTATTTAATTACATTATCATGAAAAAAATCCCTGAAAACTTAAGTGAGATTTTCACGTGGTTGTTTTACATGTGAAATTGCAATTTCACATTTATAAAGGTACCTTTCACCTTGGGAGAGGATGTACACTACATGACCAAATGTATATGGACACCTACTAGTCGAACATCCCATTCCAAAATCATGTTCATTAATATGAAGTTGGTCCCCCCTTTTCTGCTATAACAGAACTCTTCTGGGAAGGCTTTCCACTAGATGTTGTAACATTGCTGCGACGACTTGCTTCTATACAGCCACAAGAGCACTGATGTTGGGCGATTAGGCCTGGCTCGCAGTCGGCGTTCCAATTCATCCCAAAGGTGTTCGATGGGGTTGAGGTCAGGGCTCTGAGCAGGCCAGTCAAGTTATTCCACACCGATCTCGACAAACCATTTCTGTATGGACCGAGGGTATTGTCATGCTGAAACAGGAAAGGCCCTTCCCCAAACTAAGCACAGTATCATCTAGAATGTAAGCTGTAAGCTGTAGCGTTAAGATCTCCCTTCACTGGTACTAAGGGGCATAGCCCGAACCATGAAAAACAGCCCAAGAACATTATTCCTCCTCCACAAAACTGGCACTATTCATTCGGGCAGGTAGCGTTCTCCTGGTATCCACCAAACTCAGATTCATCCGTCAGACTGCCAGATGGTGAAGCGTGATTGCAACAGAAAACAGACCATTTCTACGAGCTACAGCACTCAGCGGTCCCGTTCTGTGAGCTTGTGTGGCCTACCACGTCACTGTTGCTCACAGACATTTCCACTTCACAATAACAGCACTTAGTTGACCGGGGCAGCTCTAGCCGAGCAAAAATTTTACAAATTGACCTGTTGGAAATTGGCATCCTGTGACGGTGCCACGTTGAAAGTCACAGAGCTCTTCAGTAAGGCCATAAATTAAAGTCAGTTCTCTGTCAATGCTCTGGTCATACACTGAACAAAAATAAACGCAACATATAACAATTTCAAAGATTTAACCGAGTTACAGTTCATATAAATGGAAAGGCCCTTCCCCAAACGGACTAGTGGTCCTTCTGTAGCTCAGTTGGTAGAGCATGGCGCTTGTAACGCCAGGGTAGTGGGTTCGATCCCCGGGACCACCCATACGTAGAATGTATGCACACATGACTGTAAGTCGCTTTGGATAAAAGCGTCTGCTAAATGGCATATATATATATATATATATATATATATATATAAATAAATCAGTCAATTGAAATAAATTCATTAGGCCCTTATCTATGGATTGCACATGACTGGGCATACAGATATGCATCGGTTGGTCACAGATACCTTTAAAAAAAAAAGCTGGGGCGTGGATCAGAAAACCAGTCAGTATCTGGTGTGACCACCATTTGCCTCATGCAGCACGACACATCTCCTTTGCATAGAGTTCATCAGGCTGTTGATTGTGGCCTGTGGAATGTTGTCCCACTCCTCTTCTAAGGTGGTGTGAAGTTGCTGGATATTGGGGGGAAATGGAAAAAAACGCAACGTACACGTCGATCCAGAGCATCCCAAACGTGCTCAATGGGTGACATGTCTGGTAAGTATGCAGGCCATGGAAGAACAGGGACATTTTCAGCTTCCAGGAATTGTATACAGATCCTTGCAACATGGCCAGCTCTCCCGCTATCTCTCTCAGAATGACCTTCTTGATCCAAATCAGTCAGGTTTCAAGACTAGTCATTCAACTGAGACTGCTCTTCTCTGTATCACGGAGGCGCTCCGCACTGCTAAAGCTAACTCTCTCTCCTCTGCTCTCATCCTTCTAGACCTATCGGCTGCCTTCGATACTGTGAACCATCAGATCCTCCTCTCCACCCTCTCAGAGTTGGGCATCTCCGGCGCGGCCCACGCTTGGATTGCGTCCTACCTGACAGGTCGCTCCTACCAGGTGGCGTGGCGAGAATCTGTCTCCTCACCACGCGCTCTCACCACTGGTGTCCCCCAGGGCTCTGTTCTAGGCCCTCTCCTATTCTCGCTATACACCAAGTCACTTGGCTCTGTCATAACCTCACATGGTCTCTCCTATCATTGCTATGCAGACGACACACAATTAATCTTCTCCTTTCCCCCTTCTGATGACCAGGTGGTGAATCGCATCTCTGCATGTCTTGCAGACATATCAGTGTGGATGACGGATCACCACCTCAAGCTGAACCTCGGCAAGACGGAGCTGCTCATCCTCCCGGGGAAGGACTGCCCGTTCCATGATCTCGCCATCACGGTTGACAACTCCATTGTGCCCTCCTCCCAGAGCGCTAAGAACCTTGGCGTGATCCTGGACAACACCCTGTCGTTCTCAACTAACATCAAGGCGGTGGCCCGTTCCTGTAGGTTCATGCTCTACAACATCCGCAGAGTATGACCCTGCCTCACACAGGAAGCGGCGCAGGTCCTAATCCAGGCACTTGTCATCTCCCGTCTGGATTACTGCAACTCGCTGTTGGCTGGGCTCCCCTGCCTGTGCCATTAAACCCCTACAACTCATCCAGAACGCCGCAGCCCGTCTGGTGTTCAACCTTCCCAAGTTCTCTCACGTCACCCCGCTCCTCCGCTCTCTCCACTGGCTTCCAGTTGAAGCTCGCATCCGCTACAAGACCATGGTGCTTGCCTACGGAGCTGTGAGGGGAACGGCACCTCAGTACCTCCAGGCTCTGATCAGGCCCTACACCCAAACAAGGGCACTGCGTTCATCCACCTCTGGCCTGCTCGCCTCCCTACCACTGAGGAAGTACAGTTCCGCTCAGCCCAGTCAAAACTGTTCGCTGCTCTGGCCCCCAATGGTGGAACAAACTCCTCACGACGCCAGGACAGCGGAGTCAATCACCACCTTCCGGAGACACCTGAAACCCCACCTCTTTAAGGAATACCTAGGATAGGATAAAGTAATCCTTCTCACCCCCCTTAAAATATTTAGATGCACTATTGTAAAGTGGCTGTTCCACTGGATGTCATAAGGTGAATGCACCAATTTGTAAGTCGCTCTGGATAAGAGCGTCTGCTAAATGACTTAAATGTTAAATGTTAAATTATCATGCTGAAACAAGAGGTGGTGGTGCCTGAATGGCACAACAATGGGCCTCAGGATCTCGTCACGGTATGTCTGCGCATTCAAATTGCATTAAAAAATGCAATTGTGTTCGTTGTCCGTAGCTTATGCCTGCCCATACCATAACCCCACCACCATCATGTCGTGTGGGCGAGCAAACCACAACACCATACACGCTACGCTGTCTGCAATCTGTCCTGTACAGTTGAAACTGGGATTTATCCATGAAGAGCACACAGCTTGCGTGGTGCTGCAGAATTCTATGGCACGTTATTTAAGTGCCAACCACTGGTACCATTAATGCCAATTAGCACTAGTTTGACCACCAGAGGGCATCTTTGAGAAGCATTTGATGGCCTTCAATTGTGCCTGTACTAGAGAATTTAAAACATTTTTTGTTAGAACATAGTGTATGGGACTGATTTGAAGAAATGTTGCTTAATTCATTCCTTTAATATTATGGTGTTTATATTCTAAGAAAAACGAAAAACCCTCTGGGTTTCCATTAGGATGGAACGGAAAATATGGAGCTGTACAACATGATGGTGGGGAGTAGGCTACAGTGCTGGGCTATTTAGCTAAATAATGCCCATGTCGTGCAAGCACGTGGGAGACCAGGGTTCAATTCCCCGACTGGGAGGAAGGAAAAGGCTGTACTTGTAAATAAACATTAGTTCTTAACTGATTTCATATTTAACAATGTAGAAAATAGTAAACATGAAGATAAACCCTGGAATGAGTAGGTGTCCAAACTTTTGACTGGTACTTGCTTAATTAATTTGATTAAAATTGTGGTGTTTCTATTCCAAGAAAAACTAAAAACCCTCTGGGTCTCCGTTAGAATGGAGCTTCAAAATGCTCTTTAAATAAATAAGACCTACACTACTTTTAACAGCACATTCCTCAACACGCGTCCCATTCCGTGCCCCCTGCCCTTGTGCCTTGAACCGTGAGGGCTTTCAGTGGATACAGCTGGAGAACTGCAAGGCAACTGCGCCCCTGTGACTCTGTACCGGTACCCTCTGTATACAGCCCCGCTATTGTTATTTACTGCTGCTCTAATTATTTGTTCTTCTTAAAACTGCATTGTTGGTTAAGGGCTTGTAAGTAAGCCTTTCACTTTCGGCGCATGTGACTATAACAATTTGATTTGATCCCCCCCCCAGGTAATTGTCCATTTGTCACGATCCAGCACACAAAGAGGCCCTTAACACACCAGCCATTTAATATGTATAGGTAGGCCGCCATAAAAACTGTGGAGAAAAAACATTTAGCGAGCCCAAATCCAACAAATTCACCAAAAATGTAGGCACAAAAATGGGAGAACGAAAACTCATACCAAGTTCAGAGGAGCCAATACCGCTCAAACAAACTCTGTTTGGCATATGTAAACAACACTGTCGGACAGAGAAGTGCAGATGTCCCAGACAGACTGGATGGAGATGGCTTGCTTGTCAGGACTAAGTGAAATCTGGTCAGCTGGAAGCACCTGCAATTAACATCCTCTTATTAAACACAGACATTTCTATGATGTGTCTGTCGTGTGATGAAATGTCACTATTGGATGTATGAGTGTTAAACAGATATGTCAACAGGTGGGAAAGACTGTAGATTTGCAGGCCTAAATCTACAGTACGATCAACTATAAAGTTGAAGATAAAATGGCACGAAAAAAAGGATCAAGAGGGATATTGGTAAGCCTGTGTGACGACCATAGTTGACTGTGGGTCATGAGAGGGAAGAGTCATGAGAGTTTTGTTAAAAGGTGAGAAATTCAATTCAACACTCCCAGTCTCAGAGTCTCCTCTAAGAAACCCTATTTGTCTGAGACTGGTGTCCTAAGATTTTCAGGAAAATGCCATGTGAAGGCCTCTGATTCAAAGTTTGTTTGAGAGGATTTCCCAAAACCCTATCTATTACCTTTCCAACTATTCTTTGAATTTCATTATACCTCCATAGTTTTATAAGGCATATAGGTGTACATACACCCAACGATCCCATGCCCTTCAAAAAGTGTTGTCTGTCTTGTTAAGGGAGCTAAACAATTATTTTTTAAGCGGTACTGTCAATGGTGAGAAGAAAAGCCACAAGAGCAGAAGCTTTCACAGAGGAGACCATACAGTGCCTTCAGAAAGTATTCACACCCCTTGACTTTTTCCACATTTTGTTGTGTTACACCCTGAATTTGAAATGTATTAAATTGAGATTTGTTGTCACTGGCCTACAAACTGTCTTTATTTACAAATTAGTAACGTAATTAAAGTAATTATATAAAAGCCCCTTAGATATTCTCACAGATCAGATTTGCCCAAACGAAAAATGTCCCTTAGATATTACTGTAGAATCCTCCAATCCTCTAAATCTAATTATCGGCTGAGAGTAACTTAATTGAACAAATATTTTTCAATATACTGTAGGTCTACCGTAGACGATATGAGCCTCACTAGTGTTGAGTAATGTGCTGTTAAGTGGTGTAGGGCTTATTTGTTTAAAAAGCATATTGAAGTTAGAAGCAATAGGATTTGAAGCGTTAGCCTACAACAATTTCAGCACCGTTTAGCACTGCTCTGAGACAAGCATGGGGACTGGTCTTGATAAATCAATGAGATTTTTCTTTTGACTGAATCTCCTTTTGGGTATTGGTTAAACAACACTTAGGGTGTGGAAATGTTATGCTCTTAGTACTGTAGCCTACTCCCAACCGTCACGTTGTACAGCGGCAGATTTTCCTTTCCATCCTAACAGAAACCAAGAGGGTTTTTCATTTTTCTTGGAATAGAAACACCATAATATTAATTTAATTAATTAAGATAAATTTCTTCAAATCAATCCCATATACTATGTTCTTCCAAAAAAGGATTGAAATGCTTCTCAAAGATGCCCTCTGGTGGTCAAACTAGCACTAACTAGCATTAATGGTAACAATGGCTGACAATGAAATAATGTGCCATAGATTTATGCGGCAAACCCGCAAGGTGTGCTACAACCTTTAACCTCTTACTCCTACCCGACACGCAGGCGTCCCATCTAGACATCTGGACATGCAAATGCACTACGCTAAATGCTAATAGCACTCGTTAAAACTCAAACGTTCATTAAAATACACATGCAGGGTACTGAATTAAAGCTACACTCGTTGTGAATCCAGCCAACAAGTCAGATTTTTAAAATGCTTTTCGGCGAAAGCATGAGAAGCTATTATCTGATAGCATGTACCCCCCAAAACACCCGCAGGGGATGTAAACCAAAAAATTAGCATAGTCGGCGCTACACAAAACGCACAAATAGAATATAAAACATTCATTACCTTTGACAATCTTCTTTGTTGGCACTCCTAGATGTCCCATAAACATCACTATTGGGTCTTTTTTTCGTTTAAATCGGTCCATATATAGCCTAGATATCGATCTATGAAGACTGTGTGATCAAGGGAAAAAACATTGTTTTTTAACGGAACGTCATTTTTTTTAATTAAAAAAGTCGACGATAAACTTTCACAAAACACTTCGAAATACTTTTGTAATGCAACTTTAGGTATTAGTAAACGTTAATAATCGATCAAATTGATCACGAGGCGATGTATATTCTATAGCTGTACGTCTGGAAATAATGTCCGGGTTAATCTCAACCAAAATATCCGGTCGGAGACCGAAAGAAATGTGCTGCCTCGTGTCCGTTTGACCAAGAAACAAATCGTAGGCAAATGACAAGACTGTTGACATCGTGTGGAAGCTGTAGGTATTGCAACCTCGGCCCCATTTAATGTGGCTCCCATTCAACAACACGTTCAAGTGGCGCATGGATATATTTTCCCATTTTCAGTGATCAGATTTTCCTGCGCTTTTCGATGAAACACGTTCTGTTATAGTCACAGCCGTGATTTAACCAGTTTTATAAACGTCTGAGTGTTTTCTATCCACACATACTAATCATATGCATATACTATGGTTCCTGGCATGAGTAGCAGGGTGCTGAAATGTTGCGCGATTTTTAACAGAATGTTCGAAAAAGTAGGGGGTAGGAGTAACAGGTTAAAGGAAGAACCACTGTACACTAGAGCTGAGCGATATCGAACTAATTTGATTAAGTCAAATTTATGTTGAAGTGATGTTCTAAATGTTTGTATCGCAATAATCTAGGTTCGTTTTTCTTCTCTTCTATTTTTATGAGTGTTTGTCTTTTTCGTCTCGTCTCCTTCACTCCTTCTGTGCTGTGTGCTGTGTTGCAACTCAGACAGAGACCTTAACCCTCCCCCTGGCACTCACAACAACAAAGAGATGAAAGATAACTGCTTGTCAGGGTGGAAGAAGTTTCAACTCGCTTTACTTTAATAGAGGAGAAATTAAACTTTGCAACGATACCCTTATTATGTCTCAACTCCAAAAATGTAGAACAGAGAACGAACGGGTGGGTGTATTCAGAAAAGTTCAACTGTTCTACCTTGTTGTCAAACAAATAGAGCCATGTTGGCTAGACATGAAAAAAAAAATTAGTTAGTTACTCAATAGCAGTGGACTTGTGCTTGAGAGAGAGGTTTTATGAACGGTTCATTTTCTATAATTAACATCACCCATACGTTTTATTTTTTTATCGAGGTGATTTTTAGGCAATATGGCCCAGCCCTAGCCTAGACACAATACGTCATATGTAAAAGAGGAATTCTGTTGGGACATTTTTACAAATTAATAAAAAATGAAAAGCTGAAATGTCTTGAGTCAATAAGTATTCAAACCCATGACAAGCCTAAATAAGTTCAGAAGCAAAAATGTGCTTAACAAGTCACATAATGAGTGCATGGACTCACTGTGTGCAATAATAGTGTTTAACCAGATTTTGTAATGACTACCTCCTCTGTACCCCACACATTTAATTATCTGTTAGGATCCTCAGTCGAGCAGTGAATTTCAGGCAAAGATTCAACCACAAACACCAGGGGTGTCTAATTGTTAGACGGGTAAAAAGCCTTGTGAAGTTATTAACTACACTTTGGATGTCGTATCAATACATGCAGCCACTACAAAGATAAAGGTGTCCTCCTAACTCAGTTGCTGGAGAGGTAGGAAACAGCTTAGGGATTTAACCACGAGGCTAGGGTTGGGCAGTATACCGGGGTATTTGTAAATACTATTAAAACCTACCCAAACCAGAAACTGTGGATAGACGGCAGCATTCGTGCAAAACTGAAAGCGTGATCCACCGCATTTAACCATGATAAGGTGACTGGGATTATGGTTGAATAATTCCCTCCATAAGGCAATCAAACAGGCAAAACGTGAGTACAGAGACAAAGTGGAGTCACAATTCAACATTGCGGACACCGACGTCTTGCTCCCAGACAAGCTAAACAGGATAACACAGTGCCACTAACACGACCTACTCCCAAGAACTGTGGGTTCTCGTTCTCCGTGGCTGACGTGAGTAAGACATCAGTCTGCTATCCCCACTTGCTTCAAGATGTCCACCATTGTTCCTGTACCCAGAAAGCAAAGGTAACTGAGCTAAATGACCATCGCCCCATAGCACTCACTTCTGTCATCATGAAGTGCTTTGAGAGACTAGTCAAGAATCATATCACCTCTACCTTACCTGTCACCCTAGACCCACTCCAACTTGCTTACAGCCCCAATAGATCCACAGAAGATGCAATCGCAATCGCACTGCACACTGCCCTACCCCATCTGGAGGAGGAATACCTACATCAGAATGCTATTCATTGACTATAGTGTAGCCTTCAACACCAGAGCTCCAAGCTCATCATTAAGCTCGGGCCCTGGGTCTGAACCCCACCCTGTGCAACTAGGTTCTGGACTTCCTGATTAGCCGCCCCCAGGTGGTGAAGGTAAGAAACAACACCACTTCACTGATCCCCACCACAGGGGCCCCACAAGGGTGCGTGCTCAACCCTCTCCTGTACTTCCTATTCACCCATGACTGCATGGCCATGCACGTCTCCAACTCAATCATCAAGTTTGCAGATGAAAAAGTAGTAAGCCTGTTTACCAACAACGACGAGACAGGCTACAGGTGAGGTGAGGGCCCTGGCGGAGTGGTGCCAGAAAATAACCTATCCCTCAACATCAGCAAAACAAAGGAGCTGATCGTGGACTTTAGGAAATAGCAGAGGGAGCACACCCCTATTCACATTGACTGGACCACAGTGTAGAAGGTGTAAAGTTTCAAGTTCTACAGCGTACACGTTACTGAACATCTGAATTGGTCCACCCACACAGACAGTGGGGTGGAGGCTGAAGAAATGTGGCTTGGCCCCTAAGAGCCTCAAAACATTTACAGATGCACAACTGAGAGCATCCTGTCAGGCTATATCACTGCCTGGTATGGCAACTGCATCGCCCGCAACCGCAAGGCTCTCCAGAGGGTATTACGGTCTACCCAACGCATACCTACAGGACACCTACAGTACCCGACGTCACAGAAAGGCCAAAAAGATCATCAAGGACAACAACTAACCTGGCCATGGCCTGTTCACCCCGCTATGATCCAGAGGGTGAGGTCAGTACAGGGTCATCAAAGCTGTGACCGAGAGACTGAAAAACAGCTTCTATCTCAAGGCCATAAGACTGTTAAATAGCCATCACTAACCGGCTACCACCCGGCTACTCAACCCTGCACCTTAGAAGCTGCTGCCCTATATACAGTGGGGCAAAATAGTATTTAGTCAGCCACCAATTGTGCAAGTTCTCCCACTTAAAAAGATGAGGCCTGTAATTTTCATCATAGGTACACTTCAACTATGACAGACAAAATGAAAAATGAATTTTAATGAATTTAATTGCAAATTATGGTGGAAAATAAGCATTTGGTCACCTACAAACAAGCAACTTCTTTAGAGGCTCGTCTGTCCTCCACTCGTTACCTGTATTAATGGCACCTGTTTGAAATTGTTATCAGTATAAAAGACACCTGTCCACAACCTCAAACAGTCACACTCCAAACTCCACTATGGCCAAGACCAAATAGCTGTTTGTCATCTCTGTTTTGAGACAGGTGCATGATAATGGCCATTCTAAAACAAAACTAATTTCACACATATATTATTAGGTATATGTAAAGACACGATTAAATCAAGAATGGTCTGATGGGTCACAATATTAGCCTATCACTTAAGAATTATATATTATTACACAAAAGCATTGCCTTTTTTTGTGTGACTTTTTCTAATCATAGTCACAGACCTCATGTAGCCTAGTCCCTAGACCTTTATGTTTTGATAAGGTTTGTATCAGAACTTGTGACCAAATAATTTCTTACAATTAAGCATATTATTCCTCTTACAAGGGGTGTAAGACCCTAACTGGCATACATAAGCAGCGCATGAGTTCAAAGTTTGATTAGATAATTTTCACCATAAAAATGCACCCTCATAATAAAAGCGTTACATGCCTAATCGGATATGTGGTCACTTTTGATAATGGAACATTCACGCTTTTAGCCTCCTGCACGCTTTTAGCTGTGTGCGCATTGCTGCGCTTATCATGTGAAAAAATTATAATAATAATAGTTTATCAACGTTTAGACCTAAGTGTTCTGATCTGTTGTGTATTAATTTGGATGTATTAATTTGCCATCTATCGCATCCCACAACTCTCCCAGGCTAAGTTTGGAATATTTATTTCTCACACAGAATAGGTCAACCTTTGTACTACGGGGATAGTAGATTGACATAGGCTAGTGCTTTAGCTGTTCGTTAGGCCTACTCATCTTGCTATCTGACTAAAAGTAAATGTGGACAGTTCTTCCGATATCTTCAATAATCACCTCGGAATTGGATAAGGACGTGCACAGTTGCGTCCCCGATGCGTCCGTCTTCACTTGTAGCCTATGAGAAAAACTAGATCACGTGATAGAGAGCCGTGTGAGTAAGAGGTAGCAGTCAGGGAGACTTTTTTTAAGGTGCATTATGGCCTCACAAAATGGATGCCGCCGGGAAATTCTGAGTCACTATCAAGTGCTTTTCAAACATTGAATGAAAGACTGAAGTGTGTACAGCCTGCGCAAAAAACAAAGTATAGCTCATGCTTTTCAAGCAACTTTTTTCAAATGATTGTTAGAGTCACATCACACAGCCTTACAATATATTAAAAATCAAAACATATATAGCCCAACGTTTGTTGAACAAGATACATTAATAACTCTAAATTAAGCATATAGGTGTATCTATTTCTTTGTTAACCGCTCAACACAGAATAGCTGCATGTGCACACTCCTTCAAATTGTTTGGAGAAAATATCATTTATACACTGCTCAAAAAAATAAAGGGAACACTTAAACAACACAATGTAACTCCAAGTCAATCACACTTCTGTGAAATCAAACTGTCCACTTAGGAAGCAACACTGATTGACAAACAAATTTAACATGCTGTTGTGCAAATGGAATAGACAACAGGTGGAAATTCTAGGCAATTAGCAAGACACCCCAAATAAAGGAGTGGTTCTGCAGGTGGTGACCACAGACCACTTCTCAGTTCCTATGCTTCCTGACTGACGTTTTGGCCACTTTTGAATGCTGGCGGTACTTTCATTCTAGTGGTAGCATGAGACGGAGTCTACAACCCACAAGAGTGGCTCAGGTAGTGCAGCTCATCCAGGATGACACATCAATGCGAGCTGTGGCAAGAAGGTTTGCTGTGTCTGTCAGCGTAGTGTCCAGAGCATGGAGGCGCTACCAGGAGACAGGCCAGTACATCAGGAGACGTGGAGGAGGACGTAGGAGGGCAACAACCCAGCAGCAGGACCGCTACCTCCGCCTTTGTGCAAGGAGGAGCACTGCCAGAGCCCTTCAAAATGACCTCCAGCAGGCCACAAATGTGCATGCCTGCTCAAACGGTCAGAAACAGACTCCATGAGGGTGGTATGAGGGCCCGACATCCACAGGTGGGAGTTGTGCTTACAGGCTAACACCGTGCAGGACGTTTGGAATTTGCCAGAGAACACCAAGATTGGCTAATTCGCCACTGGCGCCCTGTGCTCTTCACAGATGAAAGCAGGTTCACACTGAGCACATGTGACAGAATCTGGAGACGCCGTGGAGAACGTTCTGCTGCCTGCAACATCCTCCAGCATGACCAGTTTGGCGGTGGGTCAGTCATGGTGTGGGTGGCATTTCTTTGGGGGGGCCGCACAGCCCTCCATGTGCTCGCCAGAGGTAGCCTGACTGCCATTAGGTACCGAGATGAGATCCTCAGACTCCTTGTGAGACCATATGCTGGTGCGGCTGGCCCTGGGTTCCTCCTAATGCAAGACAATGCTAGACCTCATGTGGCTGGAGTGTGTCAGGAGTTCCTGCAAGAGGAAGGAATTGATGCTGTGGACTGGCCCGCACGTTCCTCAGACCTGAATCCAATTGAGCACATCTGGGACATCATGTCCCACTCCATCCACGTTGCACCACAGACTGTCCAGGAGTTGGCGGATGCTTTAGTCCAGGTCTGGGAGGAGATCCCTCAGGAGACCATCTGCCACCTCATCAGGAGCATGCCCAGGCATTGTAGGGAGGTCATACAGGCACGTGGAGGCCACACACACTACTGAGGATCATTTTGACTTGTTTTAAGGACATTACATCAAAGTTGAATCAGACTGTTTGGTTGTGACTCCAAATCCAGACCTCCATGGGTTGATAAATTTGATTTCCATTGATAATTTGTGTGTGATTTTGTTGTCAGGACATTGAACTATGTAAAGAAAAAATTATTTAATAAGAATATTTCATTCATTCAGATCTAGGATTTGTTATTTTAGTGTTCCCTTAATTTTTTTAGCAGTGTATTTCACTCAGCTTTGTTCAATTGTATTCTTCATACTATAAAAAAAAATTATGCCACGGAATTCTAAGCAAATCTTGTCTGCTAAATGAACGAGTGTAGCCCACAGCCATATGGCATAACCAGATCAGGATCTAACATAAGGACAACTCAGAGTATGCTATTCTGTTCTTCTGAAATATACTACATTTTCTTCATATCATGTTTCTTTAAACCCGTCTAAAATAAATAATGGATTTATTATGAAGGTGTAGGCTATATAGTGTGTAGGCTTGTAGGCCACTGATGTGTGGAAGCCAGGAGGTGCTAAATGTGTTTATGTTCATTAACGGTCAATTACTGTGAGAGCGACAGTTATTTGCTTGACAATCAATGGCTGACAAAATTTGGTGAACGCCACAGCCCTATACGAGTATGCCTCTAATCGTTAAAGACTGGAGTTTTTCAGGACGAAAAAGAAACATAATGGAGCTAAGCAGAGGCATAGTCTGAGAGGAAATCCTGGATCAGTCTGTTTTCCACAAGACACAGAGATGAATTCACCTTTCAGCAGGATAATAACCTAAAACACAAGGCCAAATCTACACTGGAGTTGCTTACCCAGAAGGCCGTGAAGGTTCCTGAGTGACCAGGTCACAGTTTTTACTTAAATCTACTTTAAAATGTATAGCAAGACGTGAAAATGCTTGACAGAGCTTTAAGAATTTTAAATAATAAATGGGCTAATATTGCACAATCCAAGTGAGGAAAGCTTTAGAAACCTACCCAGAAAGACGCTGCCACAGGTGTTTCTACAAAGTATTGACTCTGGGGTGTGAATACTTATGTAAATTAGATATTTCTGTATTTCATTTTCAATAAATTAGCAAATAATTTTAAAAAAAAATAATGTTTTCACTCTCCATTATGGGGTATTGTGTGTAGATAGGTGATATAAATATAGATTTAATCCATCTTGAATTCAGGCTGTAACACAGCAAAATGTGGAATAAGTCCAGGGTATGAATGATTTCGAAAGGCACTGTAACTCACGGTAAATAACTTCAGGGCCTTGTCAGGCTTCTCTCCACCTGACCGTGGTCCATTTGACATTTACATTAGAATTAGCTCCACGGAGACATAAGCAGAGAATATCGGTAAAACCTCACTTCACCTCCTTCAGAAAGTGAGTCAATATGTTTCTCTCAAAGCCAATCATATATGGTGGGCAGGCGGATGGTGGACACTAACCCAATAACATCAACATGCATGCAGTGTCATCTGATCCATGCTCCATCTATGGCATGTGCAATATCTATTATTCTGCTAAGGTGGTCTCAAAAACAGCTCAACGAGAGCAGATGCAGCAACCCTAGTCTTTGCCGAGCTCCATTATTCATTTGCTCATTCAGATAGTTTCCTTTCTTTTGTGGGGGCACACAGGTATGTTTATACCTCAGTTTGTAGCATGTGTGTGAGTCAGGCACATACCGTTTGCCATATCAAACCAACAGCTGCCATTCTGTCCTCTTCTCAGATTGTTCCTGATCAAGCCTCACTGACTGGCTGCTTCATCTCCTCAGTCCTCCACTAAATCCTCAGCACCCATGGGGTTTTGCCCTCAGTGTTTCCTCTCCCTCTCTCCATCTCTCGGTGGGGCCGCTACGTGTGGAGCAGCCCGACGGCAGTAAGCAACAAAAAAAAGGAAGAAGCGAGAGAGGGTGGGGGCGTGCTAATCTTCCCCCTATTCTGTGGTTGGGCTGCGTTAGTTTACTGCCATAGTTGAGATGGAAGTAGAGAGGGAATGAGAGAGAGAGAAAAAAAAAAAAGTTCCATCAGCACCTGGCCTGAGATTTTACACTGGAGCTATGATCCCAGTGGGCTTGGCAGGGGTGAGGAAGAAGAGAGCCTGAGGGGTGGAGGGAGGAGAGAGGTGGGAGCCATTGAGGAGGAAAGGGATTATTTCACCTAATCCAAATGACAGCTACTACTTCACATAAGGGACTCCGTCTTTTTTTCAGTCTCCCTCTCCCATCACTTGAACGAGTCTTGAAACAATTCAAATCTAAATTGCTTCTCTTAGCCCTGAACACACCTGTAAGCTCTTTGGTGGGTGACTGTATGGAAGGAGGTCAAGAAGAATGAATCTGGTGGCGGGTGCGTCGTGGGATATCTAGGTTTACCGCCAGAAGGTGGCTTACAGACACCCCCACCCCACCCACATTTGCATTGAATATTACAATGCGGCTTCGGGTCATTTAATTAGAAATCAGCAGAGCTGTGACAGCCAGGAGAGGCAGACGAATCCTGGTGCCGTGGCCACAGTAGCGTGCCTCTCCCTGGGATTAGTTGCCGCACCAGCACAGGGGTGCCCTGGTGGTCCACTTAGCTTAGCTGTATGGCCTTTAGCAGCTTACTAACCATCCCATTAAGGGATGTCTTTATCCTTGACATGGGCTTTAAAGCCGATGGAAGGGCCAGCTCAAGGGCTTGAGTCGCTTGTAACCAACGTGTTTCTGTTTATTGGATCTATTAAAAGTTCCCTGGCTGGCTCTCTCCTCCGGTTTGGGTGTTTTATAGAAGGAAAGTGAGGTAGACCTTCATTTTGCCATTTGTGACCGCCCCTCTGAAGTCAAGATATTCAGTGTCTGACCCCGGAGAGAGAAATGAATGACATCTAAGGTATTAATCCAACCCATGTGCTGAATGTCAGCCTCTTATCCTGCTAACAACTCAAGTAATTTTATATTTATAATGGTTCGCTTCCAAAAAATTATACGGATACCTTCCCAGGCAAGGAAAGGATTAGCATCTCACTCTCCTCTCCACCATTGGGGTAGAAACAAAAATACATGAGCTGTGTTTGAATACTCATACTAACCGCACTAATCATACTATTTGTGATGTAAATTAAGTATATAGTATGCTTATTGGTCATAGTATGGATATAGTTAATACAACAAAAGTTCCGGATGTCGTACTACATTAGCCAAAATACAAAATATACAAGCAGTGGACACTATTTCCGTCCTTTTAGGGCCCATAATGCAATTCTTCAAAAAATGGTGTGGCTTTACATCATTTTCAGATTTGAAGAAAATGGCAGAAAATATGCAGCCAAAGTCCAACAATTCAACGCTTTAAATAATTATGACAGCAACGTTGAAAGCGATGACTTTTCAAATAAATGACCTTACAGGTTATGTTGGCTGACAATTTGTTCCTTACAAACCACCTAGTATATTATTACAGCAGTATGTACCGGTATGTTAGCTAGCTACCTAACGTTAGTTGGCTACTAACCAACGTTTGACTTATTACAGTCATACTTAGCTTAGCTAAGTGGTATAGTCATTGAGCGTTGTCAATGGACATTTAGGTGCTTTCGTAAATTCGCTCTGGCTATCTACTCTGATTTCAGAGCACTCTCGTCTGAGTGTACCAGAGCGCAGAAAAAGTGATGAATTTACGAACGCTCAACACCCATGGAATATAACCGGTGTCAGTAAACATCTGCAAAAAGCGTAATTAAATTGTTGACAGCAGTACAGTTTGTCACCAACGCTCTGGATAACATGAAAACTGTCATTGCTGCTAGGGTAAGTAAAATGGTCAAAGTGAGGTGTTCTCTTATGTGTGTCTGGAAGTAGATAGCAAGCTAGCCAACGTTAGCCAGTTAGCTTGGATGCCTGACTGCCGTTGTAAGGTCAGAACTTTCAAATCAAGCCTACCCTTCGACCAGAGCATCCCTTGTGCGCTCTGAACACTCCGAGGAGCTAAATGCTCTGAATTTACAAACGGACAACACTCAATTTATGAACGCCCAGGGCACTCTGGCACTCCAGATTGAATTTAAGAATACACACGAAGTCTAAATGTCTAGCTAGTAATCTGTTACGCTAACAATTTAGCAAGAGGTTGCATAGCAACAGCATCAACATCCAGTAGACCGGTGAAGCACTAGTACGCTCAACTGAAAGGATACCATTCATTTAGCAGTGGTTCCCAACTTTTTATAGTCCTTTACCCCTTCAAAAATTCAACCTCCAACTGTGTACCCCCTCTAGCACCAGGGTCAACGTCTTTGAAGCTGTCAGGCATACCCTTGGCAGCAAGAGCCTCTCGGTGGATGCTGCAGTGTACCCAAGTGGCATCGCGAGCAACTGCTTGCACATGCGTTACCACTCCACTATGTCTCCCTGTCATGGCTTTTGTGCCATCAGTACAGATAGCAACACGTCTTGATCGCCAAAGTCCATTTGATGTCACAAAGCTGTCCAGAACTTTTTTTTAAATCATCTCATGTTGTCCTGGTTTCCAGTGGTTGGCAGAAGAAGAGGTCTTCCACCTCTTAGGGAAGTTGAGAATTCAAGCAGCTTTTCGCAGCTTTTTGTTAAAAATCGCGCAACATTTCAGTGCCCTGCTATTCATGCCAGGAATATAGTATATGCATATGATTAGTATGTGTGGATAGAAAACACTCAGACGTTTCTAAAACTGGTTAAATCACGGCTGTGACTATAACAGAACGTGCGTTTCATCGAAAAGTGCAGGAAAATCTGATCACTGAAAATGGAAAACAATATCCATGTGAGACTTCCAGGAATTGTTATAGGTGAACCGGATTAAATAGGGCTGAGGTTGCAGTACCTACAGCTTCCACACGTTGTCTAGAGTCTTGTCATTTGTCTGGGCTTTGTTTCTTGGTCAAACCGAATCAAGGGAACCGATTCCCTCCGGTCTCCGACCAGATGTTTTGGTTGAGATTTCTCAGGACATTATTTCAATAAGGACACCTATAGAATTGACAACGCCTCGTGATCAATTGTATCACTTATTAACGTGTACTAATAACTAAAGTTGCATTACAAAAGTATTTCGAAGTGTTTTGTGAAAGTTTATCGTCGACTTTTTTAATTTAAAAAAAATGACGTTACGTTATAAAACGCTATTTTTTTCCGTTCTCCACACAGTGTTCATAGATCGATATCTAGGCTATATATGGACCGATTTAATCGAAAAAAGACCCAAAATGATGTTTATGGGACATCTAGGAGTGCCAAGAAAGAAGCTCGTCAAAGGTAATGAATGTTTTATATTTTATTTCTGCGTTCTGAGTAGCCCCCGGCTATCGCAAAATCTGTCGTTAGGTGACGGTGCAGTATTTGGGGGATACATGCTATCAGATAATAGCTTCTCATGCTTTCGCCGAAAAGCATTTTACAAATCTGACTCGGTAACTAGATTCACAGCGAGTGTAGCTTTAATTCAGTATATTGTATGTGCATTTTAATGAAAGTTTGAGTTTTATCAAAAACTATACGTGGCGTACTTGAAATTTCCGCTGATATATGTTCCCACCACGGGACCGCTGCCCTAACAAGTTTTAATTGACCCCCCAATCAACGTAACGGACATATACCAGGAGCTGTGCCAGGCCCGCCACCTGTTGTAACGTATATAATTCACTAGCCGGTATGCGAAGCAGTAACCATTTCAAAACATCTCCTGCCATGCCACTGATGCGTCATGAAACAGTGTTTGCATAGTTATTTTTGGCTTTTTCCCCAGCATTGTTCCAGACATATCCGCGGCAGCAGGAAGAATTAAGTCCTCCACAAAATAATGGGGCTTGCCTGTCCTAGCCACTAAGTAACTCACCATATAAGAATTACACTTCTAGCCCCTTCTTATTAATGGTATCTGTTGCTTTTATAAACTCCGCAAACTGTCAACTGTGTTTATTTTCAGAAAATGTAACATGTGTAAATATTTGTATGAACATAAGATTCAACAGACATAAACTGAACAAGTTCCACAGACATGTGACTAACAGAAATTGAATAATGAACAAAGGGGGGATCAAAATCAAAAGTAACAGTCAGTATCTGGTGTGGCCACCAGCTGCAAGTAATGCAGTCCATCTCCTCCTCATGGACTGCACCAGATTTGCCAGTTCTTGCTGTGAGATGTTACCCCACTCTTCCACCAAGGCACCTGCTAGTTCCCGGACATCTGCAAGTTCGCAGAATGGACCTAGCCCTCACCCTCTGATCCAACAGGTCCCAGACATGCTCAATGGGATTGAGATCTGGGCTCTTCACTGGCCATGGCAGAACACTGACATTCCTGTCCTGCAGGAAATCACGCACATAATGAGCAGTATCTCTGGTGGCATTGTCATGCTGGAGGGTCATGTCAGGATGAGCCTGCAGGAAGGGTACCACATGAGGGAGGAGGATGTCTTCCCTGTAATGCACAGCGTTGAGATTGCCTGCAATGACAAGCTCAGTCCGCTGATAATATAACACCTCCCTAGACCATGACGGACCCTCCACCTACAAACAAATTGATCCCACTCCAGAGTACAGGCCTCGGTGTAACGC
The DNA here is from genome assembly GCF_023373465.1 of Oncorhynchus keta. Lineage (NCBI taxonomy): Eukaryota > Metazoa > Chordata > Actinopteri > Salmoniformes > Salmonidae > Oncorhynchus > Oncorhynchus keta. Next base: position 26,170,083 of record NC_068431.1, read on the forward strand.
TCATTCCTTTGACGATAAACACGAATTCAACCGTCACCACTGGTGAGACAAAACCGCAACTCGTCAGTGAAGAGCACTTTTTGCCAGTCCTGTGTGGTCCAGCAACGGTGTGTTTGTGCCCATAGGCAACGTTGTTGTCGGTGGTGTCTGAAGAGGACCTGCCGTACAACAGGCCTACAAGCCCTCAGTCCAGCCTCTCTCAGCCTATTGCGGACAGTCTGAGCACTGATGGAGGGATTGTGTGTTCCTGGTGTAACTCGGGCAGTTGTTGCCATCCTGTACCTGTCCCGCAGGTGTGATGTCTAGATGTACCGATCCTGTGCAGGTGTTGTTACACGTGGTCTGCCACGGAGAGGACGATCAACTGCCCGTCCTGTCTCCCTGTAGCGATGTCTTAGGCGTCTCACAGTACGGACATCGCAATTTATTGCCCTGACCACATCTGCAGTCCTCATGCCTCCTTGCAGCATGCCAAAGGCACATTCACACAGATGAGCAGGGATCCTGGGCATCTTTCTTTTGGTGTTTTTCCAGAGTCAGTAGAAAGGCCTCTTTAGTGTCCCAGGTTTTCATAACTGACCTTAATTGCCTATCGTCTGTAAGCTGTTAGTGTCTTAACGACCGTTCCACAGGTGCACGTTCATTAAGTGTTTATGGTTCATTGAACAAGCATGGGAAACAGTGTTTAAACTCTTTACAATTTAGATCTGTGAAGTTATTTGTATTTGTATTAATTATCTTTGAAAGACAGGGTCCTGAAAGACAGGGTTTCTTTTTTTGCTCAGTTTACTTGTCTTACTACTTGAAAGTTGTCTTTATTCTCACTCAAAAAACTCCTGTGGCTTATTTTTCAAATGGTCATGTTTCGTTTCCAAATGTCTGCATGAAGGTTTCCTGTATTTGACATTGTGTTGTTATTTCGCTGAACACTAGATGGTTTCATTTTATTTTGGGCAGAGAAACGAGGCTAGTCAGGTGAGAAAAAAAGAGAAGAAAAAAACTCATTTGGAAAATATAAATGTACTGTTTGAAAATGTGAAGAACTGTCATTTTTGTATTATGTTTTAAATGTGAATCACATTTTTATTTGGCCTACCCCCGACAGCTTTGAGCGTACCCCTGGGGGTAAAAAACATCTCTCCACTATTCAATTTCAACAAAATGCCAAGCAACAGTAGGTCTTCTTCTTTAAAAATTGTGTAAGCGGTAACAGAAATGAAAGAGCAGCCTTGTCATTACCTATGAGCCGTGGGGTTTTGGATACCGTGATGGAAGAATTTTGAGTATAGTTTACTAAACAATAGGCTCCTGCTGGCATTTATTCATCCAGAACTGAACAGTGTCCCGTGTCAATGCCCCACGTTATGAAAGCTCTGAGGCTATAACCATCACTCAGGGTATATTCAACAGGCGCTGGGGGTATCAATCACCCACGTTATGAGAGCTTCGAGGCTATAACCATCATTCAGTCTATATTCAACAGGTGCTGGGGGTGTCAATTCCCCACATTATGAGAGCTTTGAGGCTATAACCATCATTCAGCCTATATTCAACAGGTGCTGGGGGTGTCAATCCCCCACGTTATGAGAGCTCCAAGGTTATAACCATCATTCAGCCTATATTCAACAGGTGCTGGGGATGTCAATTCCCCACGTTATGAGAGCTCCAAGGTTATAACCATCACTCAGCCTCATATAGGAAACTTCTCATCATAAACCAGAATGAAAATGAAAAGCATGCAATAAAAACCATCATTACAATCAAAACATTCCCCTTTGAAAAACAGAGGAGCAGGTGGCACACTACGAATCTTGAAAAAAATAGAAAAAAAGAAAGCAGATGACCAACTCTGGCATTGCAAAGCATTAATCAAGGCCCTAGCCGGCCAGGAAATTAAGACAAAGAAATGGGCTGGGGGGAGGCTTATGACCCCATGATATTGAGAGACGGTGCACTTGGGCTGCGGTATTTCATAAATTCATCATTGGCATAAAGGTAATAGAGCTTCGGAGTGGGGCAGCTGACGCTAACAATCACCGACAGACAGCCCTCCCCCTGAACGAGATGAAAAGGTAGAGCCTTTATGACGTGAGATTATAAAAGGTAAAAATGTGCTGCTAATGAGTAATTAGGCTGTTCTGTTGGAGGGACAGGCTCAGACCTTGACACGGAGACGACACTAATTGCAGCCGTCAGAACAACCATCGATTCTCATTTTGAAATAAAACCCGGCTCGACATCGCCAGGCAGCTCTTGACGGGCGTGGGCTGGCAGGTACTGTCGGCTGTATTGAGGAGGAATATAGGCCTACCAACAATCCTAATTTTCGCCCCAGAACAGTCCAAATTGGCTGTGCTGTTATGCTCAGGGCATTCGTCCAGTGGGTTGGTATTTGAGCAAAGTTACTGGCTAGCTATAATCCCTCCAGCAAAACAACCTGCCCTTTATGATTCCTGTCCAGCTGATCAGTTTGTTTGGAGCAAGTAAGGACCTAATGATGAAGGGATAGAACAACATTAAGAAACCTCTTGATGTAGACTTACTTGACCTGAAATTATGAAGTTTCCTACCAACTACGCAAAGCCTAAAATAGATGACCTGGACTGTGACACGATGTGACAGGAGATATGACAGCTATGCCCAAGGTCATTGGCAGGACTAGGCTTTTGAAAACATTATAGTACTGTAGGCTATATGATCTAAGAGACTGAGCTCACTCAATGCTCAAATCAGTTTGAAGTGTTGAAACCGGAGGTAAGACCAGCGGCGTCAACATGGGTCATTTGGGCCACACACGGTTAACATGGACAATGACAACAGCACTGAGAGAGTCCCTTCAGGCTTCACAAATCGCCAGGTCCGCCTCATTGGGCCCTCCTGTCAAAGCATGCTGGAAAAGGAATTAAAAGCATCTATTGACCAAATTGACTCGGCTGGCAGAAGGAAGTCTCACTGAATGTGTGGTGTACTTAGCGAGGGGGAACTGTTGCCAATTTCTGCACTTAAGAACAGAATACTCAGGCTAGTTCCAGAGACACAGCGAGGGTCCTCCAGAAGCTTCATTTATTCTCAGCAGGAAACTGAGGCTGAAATTAGTTCTGCCGGAGACATAAATAGACTGTCAATATGAGAGGTCAGAATAAAAGCCCTTTTATTCCATCGCAGGCTAGATTTCCATGTCTTTATATTAGAGAGAGAACTGCAAATCAGAAATAGACATTCACTTTATTATCTTAAACACAACAAATGTATGTGTTGTATGGCAGCTTTATTCGCATCCAATCCAAGCTTGAGTTTCCATACGACCGTATGACTAATGAAGTGATTAGATTGATGCAGCTATCTGGACAACTTCAGCCATTGATTCCCCGTTGGTAATATTGACCTGTAATATTACATCAGACTGTGGTATTCATTTAGAAACATTGTTTTAACCTGAGGAAGCCAATTACAGTGAAGATTATTCATGCAAAGAGCAGATCTCAACGCAACTTGGCATACCTTTATGAAGATGCGTTATGCCCCATAGAAAACCACCAGGAGCAATGTCTCTAACTGGGTAAGGGGGTGTACACCGAAGCAGCATAGCCTAACTTACGTGGCAACAATGTGTCATTGCAATTCAAATCTGGTAGAAAAGGTTGCAATTAACCCCATTTCTGACTGGTGAAAATAACCATGGGAAGTATTTGGAAAGGACATGGACACCAAGTCAGTTAAGAACAAATTCTTATTTACAATGATGGCCTACCCCAGCCAAACCCAAACGACGCTGGGCCAATTGCATGCCGCCTTATGGGACTCCCAATCGCGGCCGGATGTGATACAGGCTGGATTCTAACCAGGGACCGTAGTGACGCCTCTTGCACTGAGATGCAGTGCCTTAGACCGCTGCGCCATTCAGGAGCCCAATTGCCAATGGACATGAAGCCCTGAGAACTGAACCTTAAGAACACAGCCACATCCCCCCTCTACTATCTATGGCAGGGTTCCCCAACTGGCGGCTGGTGGTTTTATTTGGCCAGCCAAGTTTTCTGAGATGTTTTTATTTATTTATTTTCATTGTTGGACATAGACTGTAAAAACACCAGGAAATCAGTTCCAAGTGATTTTCATTTAAGAAATCTATTCCCAAGTATTCCATGCCAAATAGAGAGACACGTGATCGTATACAAATGTAAGCAAGGTTAGTGCTTCATGAGGTCCATTTGCTGTATAATAATTATTTGTAATTGGGCCCCCGATCATCCGCTTTAGAAAAAAAAAATCGGCCTGCGGCTAAATTTGGTTGGTGATCCCTGACCTATGGTATTCTCCTCAACCCCCCACCACAACTCTCCCTCTCCCGGCAGGCCCTGAGCTGAAGAGGTTAGGGCAGGCTAATGTTTACAATCTGTAATAATAACGCTGGGACCTGCCACTATAATCATCCTTGAACTAGGTTTAGCCTGGGCCTTATTGCAGTTATTACAGAGGTAATTCAAGCCACCGCTGAGAATCTTTAGATTTCATTTAAGCCTTTTTGGATGATGCTGTGCGCTGACAATGGCCGTCCATCTTTCTAAACAGTCCTTATCTGAACGAAGGATCCCAGCCTCCGATTGTGCCGTTGATGGATAGCTCTCCCGTTTTTTTCCCTTCGCACTCCCCCTCTCCTTATTTCTCACTTCACAAACTGTCTGAAGACTTTCCATTATCGCATAGTGAGAAGAGGCCACAGCGGATATAGTGGCTGTCCAGAAAAAACTGGGGTTTATATGAGAAGGCAAACAAGGGTAGACAAGACGTGCTCCCCAATCTAAAGTGGCTTCCTCTCTTTGTTTACTTTCCTTCTTCTGCACTGATATGAAAACAACTCACCCGAGTACTAGGCCTACTGAGTAACCTTCTTTCATCTGTCCAACTCTTTTAAAATTTGTGTGAGGAGAATAGGACAGGTAGAGTGGGTATACAGTATGAGATTGCAGGCAGGCCACTCACAGAGAATATAATAAAATAAATCATGTTTTAGTGTAACATACACCAGAGATAGGTGCATTGAAAGGTGTTGTTTCACAGGGTCAGCCAGAGTAGTACAGTGCCCCTCAAGTAAATGTGGGTTAAGTGCCTTGCTGAAAGGCACATGGACAGATTTTTCACCTTGTCTGCTTGGGCATTCGAACCAGCGACCTTACGGTTACTGGCCTAACGCTCTAAGACCTAGACTACCTGCCCCCATAAAAATGGGAGCTTCTTCAATTAAAGATCCCTACTTGACAAATACTAAAAGAGCTAGTTTTCCAACTTGGAAGACACCTGATGCTCATGTGGGAGTCCCTCTTATGTCAGTAATGAGGCAGCCTTCATTGCAATATCTGAGAAAAACCATCACACAACTTTCTTTTTGATGCTATACTAAAAAGACAAGCATTCATTGCCCAACTGCTTGGTGGAATCATGGATCTCTTTACAGGTCATAACTCAACTGAAGATATCTACATTCTCAGCTAAGCAAGGGTTGAGAGACGGCAAAAAAATAATGTTAGGAGAGAACAGAGAGAGATAAAGAGAGATGGACATAGATAGAACCAGAGTGCGAACCAGAGAGAGAGATACAGCGAGAGAGAGAAGTTTGGCAAAGTTTAGAGCTGCCACCCAGCCTCCCAGAAGGCGGACTTGCAGTCAGCTTATAAGTCAAACTCCACTCAACCTTTCGTTTCCTTGTCTCCTCACGCTCCCTTCAACACAAAGAAAAGTATGGGGCAGAACAAGAAAAAGGGAAAACAAGCTTAACTGCTTAGAAATTCAAGGTAAACAACTCTTGTGTCGGGTGGATTTGAACAAAGGCTGCAGACTTTTTCCGCACCCAGTCGCACTAGCCGAGAATGCTAAATTAGCCCCAAATAAATTAACACCATGAAAGGTATACAAGACTCGCTCCAGGAAAATTTGTCCCTCATCGGAAAAAAAACATTGTCCAGCGGGCCATTTTGCACATTCCCTCAATGACGAAGCCTATCAAAGCCTGGTATTAGCCCCTCAAAAGCTTGACAGAAGCCCAGAAGATTACTTAACTCTCTGTTTATTAGATTAAAGTGACAATCCCACTGTAAAGCTGAAGTGAATGAGCTGGTGATGAAACATCTTGCTTGCTGAACACAAAACCGAGCCACCGATAAGACCAGAAAACACCTCTTTAAGACGAAGACATATACAGTAAATGGTCAAAAGACTTGGACAACTACTCATTCCAGGGATTTTCTATCTTTGTATTATTATCTACATTGTAGAATAATAGTGAAGAAATCAAAACTATGAAATAACACATGGAATCATGTAGTAAGCCAGAAAGTGTTAAACAAATCAAAATATTTTATATTTGTGATTCTTCAAAGTAGACACCTTTGCCTTGAAAGCTTTGCACTGCTTGGCATTCTCTCAACCAGCTTTGTGAGGTAGCCAACTGGAATGCATTACAATTAAGACATGAAGATCAGTCAATCTGGAAAACGCAGTCAAGCGCTATGATGAAACTGGCTCTCATGAGGACCGCCACAGGAAAGGAAGACCCAAAGTTAACTCTGCTGCAGAGGATAAGATCATTAGAGTTAACTGCACCTCAGATTGCTGCCCAAATAAATGCTTCAGAGTTCAAGTAACAGACACATCCTCAATTGTTCAAAAGAGACTGCGTAAATCAGACCTTCTTGGTCGAATTGCTGCAAAGAAACCACTAAGGACACCAATAAGAAGAAGAGACTTGCTTGGGCCAAGAAACACGAGCAATGGACATTAGACCGGTGGAAATCTGTCCTTTGGTCTGATGAGTCTTTGTGAGACGCAGAGTAGGTGAATGGATGATCTCTGCATGTGTGGTTCCCACACTGAAGCATGGAGGAGTTGGTGTGATGGTGTGGGGACGCTTTGATAGTGACACTGTCAGTGATTCATTTAGAATTCGAGGCACGCCGAACCAGCATGGCTACAACAGCATTCTGCAGCGATACGCCATCCCATCTGCTTTACGCTTAATAGGAGTATAATTTGTTTTTCAAAAGGACATTGACCAAAAACGCCTCCAAGCTGTGTAAGGGGTATTTGACCAAGAAGGAGAGTGATGGTGTGCTAGATCTGATGACCTGGCCTCTACAATCTCCCAACTTCAACCCAAATGGTATTTATTTATTATTATATAACTAGGCAAGTCAGTTAAGATCATATTCTTATTTTACAGTGATGGCTGAGCCAATTGTGTGCCGCCCTATGGGACGCCCCGATCACGGCCAGTTGTGATACCCTGGTTTGATCCCTGGATGTCTGTAGTGACGCGTCTAGCACTGAGATGCAGTGCCTTCGACTGCTGCGCCACTCTTGAGTCCTAAATTGAGATGGTGTGGGATGAGTTGGACCGCAGAGTGAGAGAAATGCAGCCAACAAGTGCTCAGCATACGTGGGAACTCTTTCACGACTGTTGGAATAGCATTCCTTGTGAAGCTGGTTGAGAGAATACCAAGAGTGTGCAAAGCTGTCATCAAGGCAAAGGGTGGCTACTTTAAAGAATCTCAAACATAAAATATATATTTGATTTGTTTAACACTTTTTTGGTTACTACATCATTCCAAATGTGTTATTTCATAGTTGTGATGTCATCCCTAATATTCTAAAATGTAGAATATAGTAAAAATAAAGAAAAACCCTTGAATGAGTCGGTGTGTCCAAACTTTTGACTCGTACTGTATAACAAACTCATTGTTTCCTTTTTATCAAGCGCTAACTATTAGCCTTAGACCTCCAATGGACATTCGTCAAAGATGGCTTCATAGATTCCTGATTTGGAACTCAAAGGGTTGAAGGGCATTGGCAATTAAGAATCTCATTAGCAATAGCCATAGCATGCTCTCTGCTCCTGTGGCATGGACTTCCCACACCCTCACACATCATTAGCAGTCAATGCCAATCAGGAAGAAGAAGAAAAAAAAAAGGGGGGTATTTGTAGTCCAGGTAGCCATCATGATTGTTTACCCAAATGCTCAAAAGATTTGAAAAAACGGATGGGAAATGTGTTTACTGACACAGCGTGGTACAGCACAGTCATTAAATAATTACAGCAAGCATCAATGCCTTAGGAATTAAAATAAAATAAACACTTTGGGCGCTAAAATAAACAGCCATGCTAATCCATCAGGCATCATCAGAGACCTCCTGTCATCTCGCACAGTATACCACCCGTCCGGAGCTGTAATTAACTCATTTTGGTACGACGTGACAGCAAACAAAAAATAATAAATTAAAAATGACAAACAAGACTTTGGGAAAAAAGTACAGGAAGTTGCTATGGAGACCAGAAGCATATCAGTGTTCTAATTTGGAGTGGGCCCAGCTAAATAATTGCCATAGTTAACTAACCAAATCAGAGTTCTAGCTGTCGATGGCACATAATGAATCATGCTATCAGATGTGTTATGGCCGATTAAATGTTTGATAAACTATATTAAATCAAATCTCAAATAGAAGAAATTTCACACTAGTTTCAAATAAATGAGTTTAAATAAACCTCTCAGAATAGAGTATGATAGAGCCCGCTCAATTGAACAAGTATCATGATTAGTTTATTAATTCATTTGACCATTTTAAAAACAAGCACACATACAACTTGAAAAAGACATGCAGTACCAGTCAAAAGTTTGGACACTCATTCAAGGGGTTTTCTTTATTTTTACTATTTTCTACATTGTAGAATAATATTGAAGACATCAAAACTATGAAATAACACATATGGAATCATGAAGTAACCAAAAAAGTGTTAAACAAATCAAAATATATTTTAGATTTGAGATTCTTCAAAGTAGCCACCCATTGTCTTGATGACAGCTTTGCACAAGCCTGGAATTCTCTCAACCAGCTTCACCTGGAATGCTTTTCCAACAGTCTTGAAGGAGTTCCCACATATGCTGAGCACTTGTTGGCTGCTTTTCCTTCACTCCGCGGTCCAACTCATCCCAAACCATCTCAATTTGGTTGAGGTCGGGGGATTGTAGAGAACAGGTCATCTGATGCAGCACTCCCATCACTCTTCTTCTTGGTAAAATAGCCCTTACACAGCCTGGAGGTGTGTTGGGTCATGGTCCTGTTAAAAAACAATTGATAGTCCCACTAAGCCGAAACCAGATTGGATGCAGAATGCTGTGGTAGCCATGCTGGTTAAGTGTGCCTTGAATTCTAAATAAATCAGAGACAGTGTCACCAGTAAAGCACCCCCACACCGTAACACCTCCATGCTTTACGGCATCTCACAAAGTGGTTGGAACCAAAAAATCTCCAATTTGGACTCCAGACCAAAGGACTAATTTCCACCGGTCTAATGTCCATTGCTCACGTTTCGTGGCCCAAGCAAGTCTCTTCTTCTTATTTGTTTAATTTAGTAATGGTTTCTTTGCAGCAATTAGACCATGAAGGCCTGATTCACGCAGTCTACTCTGAACAGTTGATGTTGAGATGTGTCTGTTACTTGAACTCTGGGAAGCATTTATTTGGGCTGCAATTTCTGAGGCTGGTAACTTTGATGAACTATTCCTCTGCAGCAGAAGTAACTCTGGGTCTTCTATTCCTGTGGCGGTCCACACGAGAGCCAGTTTCATCCTAGTGCTTGATCATTTTTGTGTGCACTTGAAGAAATGTTAAAAGTTATTTTCCGTATTAACTGACATTCATGTCTTAAATTAATGATGAGTGGTTCTTGCCATAATATGGACTTGGCCTTCTACCAAATAGGGCTATCTTCTGTATACCACCCTTACTTTGTAACACTACCGATTGCCTCAAACGCATTAAGAAGGAAAGTTGTATGATGGCGTCGACAGAGATGTTCACCTCGCTTCGAGTTCTTAGGAAACTACTGCAGTACTTTGTTTTTCATGTATTATTTCTTACATTATTACCCCAGGAAGTCTTAAGTCCTATTACATACAGCTGGGAAGAACTGTTGGATATAAGAGCAACGTCAACTTACCAACATTAGGACCAGGAATACGACTTTACGACTTTCCAGAAGTGGATCCTCTGTTCGGACCACCACCCAGGACAATGGATCTAATTCCAGTGGTCAACCTAAAACAACGGCACCGCAGAAGGGGCAGAGGAACAGGTCAGCTGGTCAGGCTCCGTAGACGTGCACGTCACCCACCGCTCCCAAGTATACTACTAGACCATGTCCAGTCTCTTGACAACAAGGTAGATGATATTTGAGCAAGGGTTGCCTTCCAGAGAGACAGAGATTGTAACATTTTCTGTTTCACGGAAACATGGCTCACTTGGGATATGCTGTCGGAATTGGTTCAGCCACCGAGCTTCTCCATGCATCGCACCGACAGAGATAAACACCTCTCTGGGAAGAGGAAGGGTGGGGGTGTATTCTTCATGATTAACGACTGATGGTGTAATCATAACATACAGGAACTCAAGCCCTTCTGCTCACCCGACCTAGAATTCCTTACAATCCAATACCGTCCATTTTACCTACCAAGAGAATTATTGTCAGTTATAGTCACAGCTGTGTACATTCCCCCTCAAGCAGACACCAAGACGGCCATCAAGGAACTTCACTGGAATATATGCAAACTGGAAACCATACATCAGGAGGCTGCATTTATTGGAGCTGGGGATTTTAACAAAGAACATTTGAAAACAAGGCTACCTAAATTCTACCAGCATATGGAGCATGGGCAACACCTTCGACCACTGCTACTCTAACTTCCACGATGCATACACGGCCCTCCCCCGCCCTCCATTCGGCAAATTCGACCACGACGCCATCTTGCTCCTACTGTCTTATAGGCAGAAACTCAAACAGGACGTACCAGTGGCAAGAACCATTCAACGCTGGAGATGTTGTACCCACTGTGACAATTAAAACCTATCCTAACCAGAAACCGTGGATGGATGGCGGCATTCTTGCAAAACTGAAAGCGCGATCCACCGCATTTAACCATGGAAAGAGGTCTGGTAATATGACTGAATATTAACAGTGTAGTTATTCCCTCCGCAAGGCAATAAAACAAGTGAAATGCCAGTACAGGGATAAGGTGGAGTCGCAATTCAACGGCTCAGAGACGAGAAATATGTGGCAGGGTCTACAGGAAATCATGGATGACAAAAAGAAAACCAGCCACGTCACGGATGTCACACTTCCAGAAAAACTAAACACCTTCTTTGCCCGCTTTGAGGATAATACGGTGCCACCGTCGCAGCCCGCTCACAAGGGCTGTGCCCCCTCCCTCCTTCTCTGTGGGTGATGTGAGTAAAACATTTAAACGTGTTAACCTTTGCAAGGCTGCTGGCCCAGACGGCATCCATAGCCACCTCCTCAAAGCATTCGCAAACCAGCTGGCTGGTGTGTTTATGGACATATTCATTCGCTCCCTATCCCAGTCTGCTGTCCCCACATGCTTCAAAATGGCGACCATTGTTCCTGTACCCAAGGCGGCAAAGATAACTGAAGTAAATGACTACCGCACCGTAGCACTCACTTCTGTCATCATTAAGTGCTTTGAAAGACTAGTCAAGGATCATAATCACCTCCACCTTACCGGCCACCCTAGACCCACTTCAGTTTGCATACCGCCCCAACAGGTCCACAGACGACACAATCGCCATCACACTGCCCTATCCCATCTGGACAAAAATAATACCTATGTAAGAATGCTGTTTATTGACAAGGCTCAGCATTCAACACCATTGTACCCTCCAAGCTCATCATCAAGCTGGGGGTGCTAGGTCCCTGTGCAATTGGGTCCTGCACTTTCTGACGGCCATCCCCAGGTGGTGAAGGTATGGAACAACATCTCCACTTCGCTGACCCTCAACACAAGGGTGCATGCTCAGCCCCCTCCTGTACTCACTGTTCACCCACGATTGCGTGGCCATGCACACCTACAACTCATGCATCAAGTTTGCAGATGACAACAGTTGTAGGCTTGATTACCAACAACCTACAAGACAGCCTACAGGGAGGAGGTGAGGGCACTCTGTGTGTGGTGTCAGGAAAACAAGCTCTCATTCAAAGTCAGCTAAACAAAAGAGAGGATTGTGGACTTTAGGAAACAGCAGAGGGAGCACCCCCCTATGCACATCGAAGGGACAGCAGTGGAGGTGGAAAGTTAAGTTCCTCGGTGTACACATCACAGACAAACTGAAATGGTCCACCAGCACAGACAGTGTGGTGAAGAAGGCGCAACAGCGCCTCTTCAACCTCAGGAGGCTGAAGAAATTTGGCTTATCACATAAAACCCTGATGAACTTTTACAGATGCACAATCGGGAGGATCCTGTGTCACAGCTTGGAATGGCAACTGCACCACCCTTAGCCGCAAGGCTCTCCAGAGGGTGGTGTGGTCTGCACAACGCATCACCGGTGGCAAACTCCCTGCCCTCCATGACACCCACAGTACCCTATGTCACAGGAAGGCCAAAAAGATCATTAGGACATCAACCATCCGAGCCACTGCCTGTTCACACCGCAACCATCTAGAAGGCGGGGTCAGTACAGGTGCATCAAAGTGGGACCGAGCGACTGAAAACAGCTTCTATCTCAAGGCCATCAGACTGCTAAACAGCGATCCCTAACTCAGAGAGGCTGCTGCCTACATTGAGACCCAATCACTGGACACTAATAAATGGATTACTAGTTACTTTATACAATGCCACTAAATAATGCCACTTTAATAATGTTTACATATCTTACAAACTCATATCACATGTATATACTGTATTTTATTCCATCTATTGCCACTCGGGCCATCGCTCATCCATATACTTACATGTACATATTCTCATTCCCCCCTTATATTTGTATGTATTAGGTAGTTGTTGGGCAATTGTTAGATTACTTGTTAGATATTACATTACATTACATTACATTACATTTAAGTCATTTAGCAGACGCTCTTATCCAGAGCGACTTACAAATTGGTGCATTCACCTTATGACATCCAGTGGAACAGCCACTTTACAATAGTGCATCTAAATCTTTTAAGGGGGGTGAGAAGGATTACTTTATCCTATCCTAGGTATTCCTTAAAGAGGTGGGGTTTCAGGTGTCTCCGGAAGGTGGTGATTGACTCCGCTGTCCTGGCGTCGTGAGGGAGTGTGTTCCACCATTGGGGAGCCAGAGCAGCGAACAGTTTTGACTGGGCTGAGCGGGAACTGTACTTCCTCAGTGGTAGGGAGGCGAGCAGGCCAGAGGTGGATGAACGCAGTGCCATTGTTTGGGTGTAGGGCCTGATCAGAGCCTGGAGGTACTGAGGTGCCGTTCCCCTCACAGCTCCGTAGGCAAGCACCATGGTCTTGTAGCGGATGCGAGCTTCAACTGGAAATTACTGCACTAGAAGCACAAGCATTTCGCTACATTCGCATTTAACCTCTGCCTACCATGTGTACGTGACAAAGAAAATTTGATTTGATAAATTCCACAAATTAAATTTTAACAAGGCACACAAAGTTAATTGAAATGCATTCCAAGTGACTACCTCATGAAGCTGGTTGAGAGAATGCCAAGAGTGTGCAAAGCGGTCATCAAGGCAAAGGGCGGCTATTTGAAAAATCTCAAATATAAAATATATTTTGATTTGTTCAACACTTTTTTGCTTACTACATGATTCCATATGTGTAATTTCATAGTTTTGATGTCTTCACTATTATTCTACAATGTAGAAAATAGTACAAATAAAAACCCTTGAATGAGTAACAATTGTATTATTGCAGTTACATCGTAGCAGAGAAAAGAAAGTAAATTGAGCGGCCTCACCAACCCCTTATAGACACCTTATCTAGATTAACTCTGTTGGCGGCTGGTAGGCTAAACATGTACCAACCTTACCTGATATCTAATGAAATGTAGGCCTGGGTCTATACATCCTTGCTGAAAGGTGCCCAAAGGTGCAATTAAGACCAAAGTGCATACTCTCTGATACGCCTGCCTCTTCAACGTGCAGCACATCAACAGTCAATGCAATGATTATGGCGCAATGCTCCCATTATCGCTGCTTGTCTGATTTCTCCTCTCCCTCTTTATCCCAGCACCATGGCTTGTCTAAGTGCCTCACCTATCAATCATCTTTATGCTGTGCTGAGAAGATTCATTATACCTGGAAGATAGTCGAAGATGAGATTCACTAACTACAAATTCATGATTTGGGGTAAAAACACGTAGGCAGAAACACTACAGGATGGCTGCCATGCACAAGTACTGTACATGTTGCCAAACACGGGAGGATCAATCAGGCTAATGGTGCCTTTCAGAGACAAGTGTAGGTAACCAGGGCTAACATGCACCAGCTCGATTGCTTGTAAAGATGGAACAAACAGAGGACTATTGCATGATAAACAGAGCTGGCAACATGCACCATGGCATGGTTGCCCCCCTCACTTTTTTCTCTCCCTCTCTCTCCCTCTTGCTCTGTCTGTCTCTTTCGCTCTAGCTCTGTCTCTCGCCTATTAGAATTTATGTTCCAGAAACATCTCGGAGCCAGGAGCCATTTGGAGCTGAAATAAATGTTGGCGAAAAATGAGCAGAGCAAAAGGCGACATTACCTCATGGGGAAAGAAAGGGAGTACATTGTTTCTCATTCTATCTCCTTCAGCCAACTTTCACACAGTAAACAGGGCTGTGAAAAAAAATGAATATACTAGAGGACTTACCACACAATTTCTTGTGTTTCGCCAACCTTTCTTAGGGACGTACAGAAGGTTCGCTATATCTAACAAGCAAGCGAGTTAGGAGTTTACTTAGGGCTTGGCGATATGGCCTAAAAATCATACCTCTTTTTTTTTTCTTTTTTTTTTACGTATGGTTGATTCACATCTTTAAAAGAATATATATATATATCACCTTTATTTAACCAGGTAGGCCAGTTGAGAACAAGTTCTCATTTAGAACTGCAACCTGGCCAAGATAAAGCAAAACAGTGCGACAAAAACAACAGAGTTACACATGGGATAAACAAGCGTACAGTCAACCACACAATAGAAAAATCTGTATACAGTGTGTGCAAATGAAGTAAGGAGGTAAGGCAATAAATAGGCCAATAGTTGCAAAGTAATTACAATTGAGCAATTTACACTGGAGTGATATGTGCAGATGAGGATGTGCAAGTAGAAATAATGGTGTACAAAAAAACAAAAACAATATGGGGATGAGGTAGGTAGTTGGATGGATGGGCTATTTACAGATGGGCTGTGTACAGCTGCAGCGATCGGTAAGCTGCTCTGACAACTGATGCTTAACCTTTTGGATATAGGGGGCGCTATTTTAATTTTTGGATGAAAAACGTTCCCGTTTTAAACAAGATATTTTGTCACGAAAAGATACTCGACTATGCATATAATTGACAGCTTTGGAAAGAAAACACTGACGTTTCCAAAACTGCAAAGATATTGTCTGAGTGCCACAGAACTGATGTTACAGGCGAAACCCAGATTAAAATTAAATCAGGAAGTGCCGCATTTTTTTAAACCGCCTCATGCCAATGACTCCTTGTATGGCTGTGAATGAGCTACGAATGAGTTTACGTTTTCCACGCATTCCCCAAGGTGTCTACAGCATTGTGACGTCTTTTTAGGCATTTCCATTGGATAATGGCTGTAAGGGACCATATATAGCGAGTGGTCACACGGTGTCTCCCGGAGAAAATCTTGCGTAAAATACTGAGGGAGCCATTTTTCCAATCGCTTCTAATGAGAAACCAAATGCCTCGACGGATATATGTTGCCTGCTGCCAGCAGAGCCTAGCATAGCATTATGCCATGATAAACTTACACGAATGCTTGTCTAGCGTTGGCTGTAACGTATATTTTCAAAATCTGAGATGACAGTGTTGTTAACAAAAGGCTAAGCTTGTGTTTGAATATATTTATTTCATTTAATTTGCGATTTTCATGAATAGGAAAAGTTGCGTTATGCTAATGCATTTGAGGCTATGATTACGCTGCCGGATACGGGTTTGCTAGTCGCAAGAAGTTAAAGTTAGTGAGGGAGATATAAGCCTCCAACTATAGTAATTTTTGCAATTCGTTCCAATCATTGGCAACAGAGAACTGGAAGGAAAGGCAGCCAAAGAGGTGTTGGTTGGCTTTGGGGACGACCAATGAAATATACTTGTTGGCGCTCATGCTTCCGGTGGGTGTTGCTATGGTGACCAGTGAGCTGAGATAAGGTGGAGCTATACCTAGCAAAGACTTATAGATGACCTGGAGCCAGTGGGTTTGGCAATGAATATGTAGCGAGGGCCAGCCAACGAGAGCATACAGGTCGCAGTGGTGGTATATGGGGCTTTGGTGACAAAACGGATGGCACTGTGATAGACTGCATCCAATTTGCTGAGTGTTGGAGGCTATTTTGTGAATGGCATCGCTGATGTCCAGGATCGGAAGGATAGTCAGTTTTACGAGGGTAAGTTTGGCAGCATGAGTGAAGGAGGCTTTGTTGCGAAATAGGAAGCCGATTCTAGATTTAACTTGGATTGGAGATGCTTAATGTAAGTCTGGAAGGAGAGAAAATCTACATGTTCTCTAAATACGCTTTGTTGTACAGTTAAAGGTCAAATACACTACATTTCAAACAGTCAGGAATAATCTAATTCAGGGCTTGTGAAATTATACCTAGGCTAAATATAAGCCTTCCACAATCATAAGACAATAATAATGCAATTATTTTATAAAAATAAATATTTTTTAGTTTGTTAACATTCACACATTTAACCAGAACCATGCAAAATGCACAGTCACTAATATTAACCTACTTCTTGTAGCAGGCGTTATGGAAAATTAACAATAATGACCTACTTCTTGTAGCAGGCGTTCCAGAACATGAACAATCTCTCAAGCACCAACTCAAGTGTTGGGTACTAGCCAGCTAATTTTTATATACACTGAACAAAAATATAAAATGCAACAATTTAAAAGATTTTACTGTGTTACAGTTCATAGAAGGTTATCAAGCCTTAATCTATGGATAGCACATGAGTGGGCATGGGCACAGCCATGGGTGGGCATGGGCCCAACCACTTGAGAGCCACGCCCAGTCAATGAGAATTTGTTTTTCCCCAACAAAGAGTGTTATTACAGATAGAAATGCTCCTCAACACCCACCCACCGAACCAACTTCCCCCTGATGCTAGGACAGATGAGTCCCTGCACATCTTCCCTACCTCTTCAAACAGTATCTTAAATAATCCTCCTCCTCACCTCGACCCCCTCCCCCCTTTAACCAGCACTTAAACTTGACCCCCCCTCCACCCCACTCTCCCTTCTAGCTCTGACTTTACTGATAGCTACTTTATTGAAGAAACATTTTCTTTCTATGCCTGTGATATGTGGTTCTCACCTAGCAATCTTAAGTTGAATGCACTAACTGTAAATTGCTCTGGATAAGAGCATCTGCTAAATGACTAAAATGTCAAATCTAAATTATCTTGGCGAAGGACAAATGCTGACTAACAGGGATGTAAACAAATTTGTGCACAAAATTTGAGAGAAAGCTTTTTGTGCGTATGGAACATTTCTAGGATATTTTATTTCAGCTCATGAAAAATGGGACCAACACTTTACATGTTGGAGTGTTTGGAGTGTGACTGTTTGAGGTTGTGGACTTGTTTCTACATTGTACAATAATAGTGAAGACATTGAAACTATGAAATAACATAAGGAATCATGTACTTACCAAAAAAGTGTTTAATTGAAATATATTTTAGTTGAGATTCTTCAAAGTAGCCACCCTTTGCCTTGACACATTTCTTCAAGTGCAGTTGAAAAACCATCTAGCGCTATGATGAAACTGGCTTACATGAAGACCACCACAGGAACGGAAGACCCCGAGTTCCCTCTGCTGCAGAGGATCAGTTCATTAGAGTTAACTACACCTCAGATTGCAGCCCAAATAAATGCTTCACAGAGTTCAAGTAACAGATATCTCAACATCAACTGTTCAGAGGACACTGCGTAAATCAGGCCATACTGGTCAAATTGTTGCAAAGAAACCACAACTTAAGGACACCAATAAGAAGAGGACTTACTTGGGCCAAGAAACACGAGCAATGGACATTAGACTGGTGGAAATGTGTCCTTTGGTCTAATGAGTCCAAATTTGAGATTTTTGGTTCCAACCGCAGGGTCTTTGTGAGACGCAGAGTAGGTGGACGAATGATCTCAGCATGTTTGGTTCCCACTGTGAAGCATGGAGGAGGTGGTGTGATGGTGCTTTGCTGGTGACTGTCAGTGATTTATTTAGAATTCAAGGAACACTTAACCAGCATGATTACCACAGCATTCTGCAGCATATGCCATCCCATCCGGTTTGTGCTTATTGGGACTAACATTTGTTTTTCGACAGGACAATGACCCAAACATACCTCCAGGCAATGTAAGGGCTATTTGACCAAGAAGGAGAGTGGTGGAGTGCTGCATCCGATGACCTGGCCTCTACAATCACCCGATTGAGATGGTTCGGGATAAGTTGGACCACAGAGTGAAGGAAAAGCAGCCAAGTGCTCAGGATATGTGGGAACTCCTTCAAGACTGTTGGAAAAGCATTCCTATAGAAGCTGGTTGAGAGAATGCCTAGAGTGTGCAAAGCTGTCATCAAGGCTACTTTGAAGATTTGTTTAACCCTTTTTGGTTACTACATGATTCCATATATGTTATTTCATAGTTTTGACGTATTCACTATTATTCCACAAGAGTAGAAAATAGTACAAATATAGAAAAACCCTTGAATGAGTAAGTGTCCAAACATTTGACTGGTACTGTACATTTGCAAAAATTTATAAAAACCTCTTTTCACTTTGTCATTATGGAGTAGTGTGTGTAGATTGATGAGGAATTGTTTTTATTTCATCCATTTTAGAATAAGGCTTTAACGTAACAAAATGTGGAAAAAGTGAAGGGGTCTGAATACTTCCCGAATGCACTGTAGGCTACGAAGTGCATGCCTGGAGAAGCACATCACAAAGTTATATTTCTAAGACAGCTGTAGGGATGGTGTAAATTAAACTAGACTGTATTACACACTGCACTGGATATGACAACCCAGAGTCCTGGCCTGCTCTACTCTTGCTGATCAACAACTTGTTTGTGTGCTGCTTAACTATTAGCTGTGCTGTTTAGGCCTACCGTGGCAGTTCATGAGGAATGTCAAAGGCTTCTTCCGAAAAAATGCACTCTCTTACGTGCGGACTAGACTATAGCCTGTGTTCTGTTCAGTTTGAGATGAAGAGTAAGATCTGAGGTCAACTTTGATAGCTTGCTTCTAGCGTAATTGATTTGATTAAAAACTATTTGTTTCTTGCTCATGATGTATTTATCATCAGAGTTATTGACCTCACAATAAGGCAGATTTCAAGTAACTTGCATTGGGGTGCCCAAACTTGAAGCAGCAGTCACTGCACCATCAATCGAAAATTGACAGCTCATGTTGCTGAAAGTAGGCAAATTAATTTCAACCATCTTCATTTTAATTAGACTTTACTAAAAACAAGAGGGCTTTGTGTTGGAGCATATTTCTTCCTATTTAAGAAAAAAAGAGAGTAGTTTTGTCTGTCAAACAGGTAGGCCTATAGGCTGATATATCCAGATGCAGATGCTAATATATGCATATTATTAGTAGTATTGGACAGAAAACACTCTGTAAAACTGTTTAAATAATGTATGTGAGTATAACAGAACTCATATGGCAGGCAAAAACCTGAGAAAAATCCAACCAGGAAGTGGGAAATCTGAGGTTTGTAGTTTTTAAACTCTTTGCCATTCCAATATACAGTGTAAATGGGGTCATATTGCAATTCCTAAGGCTTCCACTAGATGTCAACAGTCTTTAGAACTTTGTTTGAGGCTTCCAATATGAAGGGGGAGAGAATGAGAGGGGATTGAGCCAGGTGTCTGGCAGAGTGCCATAGGCTCATGACGCGCGTTTACGAGAAAGTTAGCTGTCGTTCCATTGCTTTTCTACAGACATAGGAATTCTCCAGTTGGAACATTATTGAACATTTATGATAAAAACATCCTAAATATTAATTCTATACTTAGTTTGACATGTTTCTACGACCTGTTATATAACTTTTTGAACTTTTCGTCCGACGTTCGGCTGGACCTGAACACGCGTTTGGATTTGTTTACCAAACGCCCTAACAAAAGAAGCTATTTGGACATAAATTATGAACTTTATCGAACAAATCATTTATTGTGAAACTGTGATTCCTGGGAGTGCAATCTGATGAAGATCATCAAAGGTAAGTGAATATTTATAATGCAATTTCTGACTAATGTTGACTACACAATATGGCAGATATCTTTTTGGCTGCTTTGTTGTCTGAACGCTGTACTCAGATTATTGCATGGTGTGCTTTTTCCGTAAAGTTATTTTGAAATCTAACACAGCGGTTGCATTAAGGAGAAGTATATCTCTAATTCCATGTATAACACTTGTATTTTCATCAACATTTATGATGAGTATTTCTGTAAATTGATGTGGCTCTCTGCAAAATCACTGCATGTTTTAGAACTACTGAACGTTTATATAAATATGCACTTTATCAAACAAAACATACGTGTATTGTGTAACATGAAGTCCTATAAGTGTCGTCTGATGAAAATCAAAGGTTAGTGATTAATTTTATCTCTATTTGTGCTTTTTGTGACTCCTCTCTTTGGCTGGAAAAATGGCTGTGTTTTTCTGTGACTTGGTGGTGACCTAAAATAATCGCTTGTGGTGCTTTCGCTGTAAAGCCTTTTTGAAATCAGACACTGTGGCTGGATTAACTAGACTTTTTTCTTTTAAAATGGTGTAAAATACTTGTATACTTGAGGAATTTTAATTATGAGATTTTTGTTTTGAATTTGGCGCCCTGCACTTTCACTGGCTGTTGGCGAGGTGGGATGCTACCGTCCCACATATCCCAGAGAGGTTAGGTGAAACCCAAAACTATTATTGAGGGGGTATGAGAGGGCCTACCCCTTGTTAGCTTTAGAAAAAAAATAAACCCGATCCCATGATATAAAGTGATCTTTAACAGCACTTTGGTCCACGATGCTTTATGCTAGTAACAAGCTGTAAAATTCCCAGGAAAGACTTGACCACGATGTATATGGGGACATTCAGCGGCTGGGCTACAACCGGAGACAAAAAATGTACTTTGCTCGGGAAGTAATCTAATTCTGTCACAATCAATTGATTAAACTATTCACTTTTTGTACCATAGGAGATGTTTAACCTCTTGCTCCTCCTACCTGACACGTAGGCGTCCCATCTAGACATCTGGAAATGCAAATGCGCTACGCTAAATGCTAATAGTACTAGTTAAAACTCAAACGTTCATTAAAATACACATGCAGGGTATTGAATTAAAGCTACACTCGTTGTGAATCCAGGCAACAAGTCGGATTTTTAAAATGCTTTTCGGCGAAAGCATGAGAAGCTATTATCTGATAGCATGTAACACCCCAAAAGACCCGCAGGGGACGTAAACAAAATAATTAGCATAGTCGGCGCTACACAAACCGCACAAATAAAATATAAAACATTCATTACCTTTGACCATCTTCTTTGTTGGCACTCCTAGATGTCCCATAATCACTATTGGGTCTTTTTTTCGATTAAATCGGTCCATATATAGCCTAGATATCGATCTATGAAGACTGTGTGATAAACAAAAAAAAATAGCGTCTTATAACGTAACGTCATTTTTTTTAATTAAAAAAGTTGACGATAAACTTTCACAAAACACTTCAAAATACTTTTGTAATGCAACTTTAGGTATTAGTACACGTTAATAAGCGATCAAATTGATCACGAGGCGATGTATATTCTATATGGGGTAAATCTCAACCAAAATATCCGGTCGGAGACCTGAACAAATGGCTTGTCTCTTCTTCGTTTGACCAAGAAACAAAGCCTAGGCAAATGACAAGACTGTTGACATCGTGTGGAAGCTGTAGGTATTGCAACCTCAGCCCCTTGCAACCTCAGCCCCTCAGCCCCTGGCAACCTGGCGGATGGATATATTTTTCCATTTTCAGTGATCAGATTTTCCTGCGCTCTGTCCATTCTAACACTGTAATTTCTGTAATTTGTGTGGTATTAAAAATATTCTGCTAATATGTGAAATTATGTAGAATTGCATGACATTTTTACAAAAGGCTATATTTTCTCTGACCTGCAAATACGATGAGATTCATGCAATGCTTTTACTATAAAGGAGATCTTTCCACTCCCACTCTTTTCCACGGTGGTCTGCAAACCCAAAAGCTTCTGGCCCCCAGCCCTGTGCGCTATTAAAATTCCTGCGTTGTCATGTAATGCTTAAAGGATGCAGAACAGTTTCTAAAACGACATATCTAAGGCTCTGGTCAGTCCAGGAAGTGAAGGTAAATGTTCTCTACTATCCACTTTGTTTAATTATTATTTTGGGTATATGGGAGGGTCACTTGTTTTTATTTCAAGTGTTCAGGTAGGGTTCAGGCTAAATATTCTTGGCTGAAGGGACCATCCATTTGAATTTTAGAGGTCCGATTTTGTCCGTGTAATTATTTTTTACATTTAACCCGGCAAGTCAGTTAAGAACAAATTCTTATTTACAATGACGGCCTAGGATCAGTGGGTTAACTGCCTTGTTCAGGGGCAGAATTACAGATTTTTACCTTGTCAGCTCAGGGATTCAATCTAGCAACCTTTCGGTTACTGGCCCAATGCTCTAACCACTAGGCTACCTGCCGCCCCATGTAACCCATACTATAAATAACATTCACTCCCTTAACCAAATTAATTTGATTATTCACCCAGCCCTAAATATACTATAGCCTATATATAACACTGTTTAAAGTGACATGTGTAACTTGTTACATCCTGTGACCAACTGACTGTTAAAAGCTAGGCCGAGTTGGTGTCAAAAGGTTATAGGATTAACATGTTTTTCCATTCTGGGCAGACTTTCTACTTTGGTCCAAATAACATCATCATGATTCTATGCCAATTGTGGACCATTAGAAAAATCCCAAATGGGACCACTGTATGACTACAACCAGATGGCAACTCTAATTCGGGAAGCACACATTCCCTTTGTGGACATTTTTCATTTTATCAAAAATATGGAGATGAAATGTAGGCACTTTCAGACAGATTTTCTGAGGAATAAAATTCTGTTCTTGACAGCCCAGAATTATGTGAATGCCTCGAGAAAAAATCTGCTGTACCATATTTAAACTTCTCTTTGCCTTCTACCCAGGAAGCTTGAGTTCACATGGTGACCATGAAAAGCTTGAAGCTTCTACAATAGCACTGCTCATGACTTTGATTGAAAAAAACAGCAAGAGAGTGGTCTCGAAGTGGGATATCAGAAAATTCAACGTTAGAAGAGTCAGACATTTTTTAAATGCTTAGAGGTAAAGCATATGCCTAATATTTGTATTTTCTTTAAATTATGTAGCCTAATTAGAAAGCTGTGCTACATTAACGATTTTGTGACACAAGTTACAGTGCCTTCAGAATGTATTCATACCCCTTGACTTATTCCACATTTTGGTGTTACAGCCTGAATTTACAATGGATGAAATATATTTGTTTTTAATTCTCACCCATCTACAGACAATATCCGTTCATTCAATGTACACTGATGTGAAAGAACTGGAAAGGTAAAAACAAATCCCCAGTGGGTGTCAAGCTGAAAACGGGGTTATTGGTTGCACCAAAAGCTTTATTTAAAATGGTTGCTGTCAAAAATATGTTTTAGCATAGTTCTGCTGTTTAACATGACGTGTTATTGAGCACAAGATCTTTGAGGCTTGGAGAAGGTGGCAGTGAAGTTGCCTGTTGAGCCGACACTTTGATACAGAGCTGAACGTGGAAACTCCATCTGTCTGACTCACTGGAACAATTTAGAACAAGATATTTGTGAGCAAGGAAAGAAAAAAATACATACTTATTCACAACCTTCAAAAGCAGTAACTTAACGAGTAAATTCTAGCCATGCTTGTGTGCAAGAAAGTAATATTGATATAAAATCTCTTAATTAGTTGGTCACGACAAAAACAACAACCACACGCTGGTTGGTGTCACAAAGCATGTAGTCTTTAAAACGTTTGTTACCGAAATACCTTTCATTCACTAAAAGCAAATTAAACAAACCAACTAACCACAGGTTTACAGCTAAGTGCTTTTTTTCTCTTTTGATCATGTTACCGCGTTGTAATATGACACCTGCAGCCGTAGGCCGAAAGTCAGAGCCGCACAATGGTTCATCGATGATTGACCCTTTTAGCCATGCTAATTAATAAATGGCAGGCATTAGCTGCAGCTAGGAGTGGATTGTATTTCCAAGTCAATCACTCCACCTGCTGTGCAGAGTACAGCAAGCTCCAGAGTCCTGGTGCTAGTGCTAATGGGCCTATAGCACCTAGTTACTGACTCATAATCCAATCAATAATAAAAACAAGCCAGGCGTCTGAGGGAACACACCCTTCCCTCTTTCACTCTGGCACTTTCCCTTTTGGATGGAGCTTTTCGCTGTCATTGTTGGTGCACCTCTTGGCACCTTCTCTTTTGCAATCGCTTTCTTAGAACTCTTCAAAAAGGTGTTTCTTCAAAGCTCTTTGGTTTTCCAGGGGGATATTGTTGTGTTCCCATCTTTTTCTGATGCCTAATGGAACGGTAAGACAGAAAGCACCTATAAAGCAATGTACTGTTGTTTGTGTTGTCTGTTCGGGCTGTAGATCAAGGTAAAGGGAGAACACAGCACTGAAAAGTGTCTTGAAACGTTGAAGCTTCTAATAAAGATAAAGCCCTCGTGACAGGTACATTACATGTGATGATAGCAGAATATCTCTGGGAAAAATCTGTCTAAAACTAGCCTATACTACCAAACTGTACTCAACATGTCAGGCTCTTTTCAAATGGACCCTATTTTAACAGTTGCATGCACTGACACCGCTGCCACCAAAAGAAGCTCAGTCAAAAGCACAAACACTTATGGCCTCCCCATTTCATCAACAGCTCTTTGAAACATGCCACTGTGCTCCACTGTACATGGGTAATACGTCTCCTTTTGCCGCCCATCTCCTCCCCGAATGAAAGCATTCACACTTTCTGCGACGAATCAGCATGTGAATTGCTCTTTGTTACCACAGTTGAGACAGAGGAGACTGTGATGAGCACAATGGAAGTCAAATGCCTTTTGTGCCCCATTGAGACGAAACGCTGCCACTATCAGCCCCTGCCATCGTCGAGCCTGCATCCCAAAACACTGGGAGTCATTATGGGGCTAGGGGAGGCCTAATAGACTGACTGACAGATATTAACTTTGAAAGACCTGGGGGATATCAAAGGGATGACAGCACAATGTAGCAAGTCTGAAAGTATTTTAAGGGTATGGGGTGTATACTCACTGCAACGCTCCCTTTGTGCTACAATGTGGTTGTTATTGTACAAATCTGTCGTACTGCCCCTGAACAGGCAGTTAACCCGCTGTTCCTAGGCTGTCATTGAAAATAAGAATTTGTTCTTTAACTGACTTGCCTAGTTAAATAAAGGTAAAATTAATAAAACATTGCGGTGTGGTGGATGGTACTGTAAGCGAGGGAAAGCACGTTTGTTGTGCTGGTCTTTGCAAGACCAGTTGACACTCTTCTGGAGATAGGAGGCAGGTAAACATTAGTGACTCGCACAATCTGGACGGGGTGGTGAACTGTGGGGAGATCAAAGTGGAAAAACAGCACCATCATACCTCAAAGCTTCTAAGACTCCTGTATGTATAAAAGGTCAAACAGGTGTTATTTTACCCTTATTTAACTAGGCAAGTCAGTTAAGAACAAATTCTTATTTTCAATGACGGCCTAGGAAAAATGGGTTAACTGCCTTGTTCAGGGCAGAATGGCATTTTTTTGTATTTGTTGTTTTACCTTGTCAGCTCAGGGATTTGATCTTGCAACCTTTTGGTTACTAGTCCAAGACTAACACTCTAACCACTAGGCTACCTGCTGCCATCTTCAGAGTGAAGAACATAGCAGGGTCGCATAATCGTAGGAGAAACACTGTAGGTTGGGTTCAAATGTTTAAGAATATTTTGTAACTTTTGGTAATATTTAATGAGTGTTAAAATTATAATGTAAAATACTCCTGGTAATCAAAGACAACATTTAGGCTAACTCATGGCATGAAATGTAGTCTAACCAAAACTAATATCAGCTCGCACACAGGAAGTGACAGATCCGGCTAAACTTGCAGGTGGGGCCTGACAGTTACAGTAGCATTCTAGCCACAGTCTCTGAACATCAGCATTGCCAGACATGGCAGAGAGTATGATTAGCATGAGCGCCCACACTCTTAAAAACAGCCCAATTGAAGCAGACTGTTGTGCGTCGGGGAGTGCTCGGGCTCCATCTGTGAGAGGCAATGAAGCTGCACGGAGCAGCCATAGGGAGAAACTCCACTGGCTGTTGGGTAGGTAGTGTAACGGTGTCATCGGTGACCGAGTTCCCTCTCCTGTTGCTGTTTTCCATGCTAATGGCTCCGCAAACAGAAGG
Source organism: Oncorhynchus keta (assembly GCF_023373465.1). Lineage (NCBI taxonomy): Eukaryota > Metazoa > Chordata > Actinopteri > Salmoniformes > Salmonidae > Oncorhynchus > Oncorhynchus keta. Next base: position 26,196,620 of record NC_068431.1, read on the forward strand.
GCCAGTGCCTTGTCAACGCAAGGCAGGCTGTCATCCGGGGGATGGAATTTATGCCCCCGGTATCCCTCTTTAATGGCCCTTGTGCTTGACAGCACTCTATTAAGCGCTCGACAGAGGGCCCCGGGTGCGGCCTTAGTTGCCATCACATGCTCGCTTTAACCTCAGCTATATTGCACCTGACGCAGACAGGAAAATGCTAGAGGGTGCGGCACTGTCAATACAACCAGACGTGTGGTTGGAAAGAAAAGAGACAGGTCAGTCTTCATCTCACATCCAACAGGTCCCCCTGGCTCTGACCAAGATTCTCTGCTACCGGCTTACCCCCACCAAAAACAATAACAAAAAAATCCATGAAGGTATTGCGGAGGTCTTGTTTTCCCAAATGCACAGTCAGGACTGAATAATTAGAGATGATTGACACCTCATGTTATGTTTCAGAAGGGATGCAAAATGAATCTGACAGAGTATAATTTAAAGATTCTGTTTAAACAAATATGGCAATCAAAGTTGTCAGTGACTACAGTGGGAGATTTTTTTTTAAATTGGAGGATGTGTCAGTGGGAGTGGGGACTGCCATTAAAAAGTAAAATGCCACGGCCCTGAGCCTGAACTGACAGTGTGAAGATGAATTGTCACACTAACTAACCAGATTCAGCTTTACAGTCGCCTTTTTTACAAAGCAAACTGTGCCGTTGTTGGTGTTTATATAACAATTGCGGTGCCACTGTTTTTCTTCGAGCAGTCTCATTCGGTGCACATCAGATACACTCTCCTCTTTCACTTGGTTACCCACAATGTGAGAGAATGGCGGTGAGTGGGGACGGCGTAGTTCAAAGCCATTATGAAAGTTTAATCAACACGAGCAGGAAGCTGTCGTTAGTCCCAACATAAAGGGGCTCAGGCCACCAACAGGAAGCTAGGCAAGCCGTCTCCTATCAAATGTATCATTCATTAGAATGGCGAACAACAAACATTGGCCAATGTAGGAAGCCGGGGCTTTAACCTCCCTGGGATATGTGGGATGCTAGCGTCCCACCTGGCCAAAAGCCAGTGAAAATGCAGAGCGCCAAATTCAAATAAATTACTATAAAAAATATCAAACTTTCATGAAATCACACATGTAAGATACCAAATTAAAGCTACACTTGTTGAGAATCCAGCCAACATGTCAGATTTCAAAAAGGCTTTTCGGCAAAAGCAAACTATGCTATTATCTGAGGATAGCACCTCTGTAAACAAAGAGAGAAAGCATATTTCAACCCTGTAGGCGCGACAAAAAACACAGAAATAAAAATATAAATCTTGTCTTACCTTTTACAAGCTTCTTTTTTGGTACTCCAATACGTCCCATAAACATCACAAATGGTCCTTTTGTTTGATTGAATCCGTCGATATATATCCAAAATGTCCATTTATTTGGCGCGTTTGATCCAGAAAAACACCGGTTCCATCTTGGGCAACATGACTACAAAATATCTCAAAAGTGATCTGTAAACTTTGCCAAAACATTTCAAACTACTTTTGTAATTCAACTTTAGGTATTTTTTAAAGTAAATAATTGATCAAATTGAAGACGGAATGATCCGTGTTCAATACAGGAAGAAAACAAACTGACACTACCTTTCTGGTCATGCGCCTTTATCTAACCGTACACTTGAAGTGACCCTCGTTTTGAACAGGGCTACTTCTTCATTACACAAAGGAAAAACCTCCACCAATTTCTAAAGACTGGTGACATCCAGTGGAAGTGGTAGGAACTGCAAGAAGGTCCCTTAGAAATCTGGATTCCCAATGAAAAACTAATTGAAAAAGAGTGACCTCAAAAAAAAAAAATCTGAATGGTTTGTCCTCGGGGTTTCGCCTGCTACATAAGTTCTGTTATACTCACAGACATGATTCAAACAGTTTTAGAAACTTCAGAGTGTTTTCTATCCAAATCTACTAATAATATGCATATCTTATCAGCTGGGCATGAGTAGCAGGCAGTTCAATTTGGGCATGCATTTCATCCGGACGTGAAAATACTGCCCTCTGTCACCAAGAAGTTAAAGAACTGCATGTAAAGGACTGCATGATAGCGCCGACAGAGATGGTTGCCTCGTTCAGGTCCTTAGGAGATTATGCAGTAATTTGTTTTTTTATGTATTGTTTCTTACATTGTTAGCCCAGAAAATTTCAAGTGTTATTACATACAGCCGGGAAGAACTATTGGATATAAAAGGAACGTCAACTTACCAACATTACAATCAGGAATACAACTTTCCCGAAGCGGATCCTTTGTTCGGACCTCCAATCTGTACGTTATCTCAGAGGCCGACCCAAAACAATGTGGTTACCGCAGGAGAGGCAGAAGGAGCAGCCTACTGGTCAGACTTAGAAGGCGAGCACACCATACGCCCCTTCCGAGCATATTACTTGCGAAAGTCGAATCTAGACAACAAGGTGGACGAAATTAGGGCACGAGTTCCCTTCCAGAGACACAGAGACTAACATTCTCTGTTTCACGGAAACATGGCTCACTCAAGATATGTTGTCAGAGTCGGAACAGCCACCTGGTTTCTTCACGCATCGCACCGATGGAAACAAATAACTCTCTGGTAAGAAGAAGGGCGGGGGTGTATGCCTTATGATTAACAACACATGGTGTGATCATAACAACATACAGGAATTTAAGTCATTTTGTTCACCTGACCTAGAATTCCTTACAATCACATGCTGACCGCATTGTATGCATTACAATCATATGCCGACCGCATCTCGACCATTGCTACTCTAACTTCCGCAATGCATACAAAGCACTCCTTTGTTGTTCCCAGCCTATAGAGAGAAACTAAAACAGGAAACATCCGTGCTCAGGTCTATCCAACGCTGGTCTGACCAATCGGATTCCACGCTTCAAGATTTCTTTGATCATGTGGACTGGGATATGTTCCGGGTAGCCTAAGACAATAACATTGATGTATTCGCTGAATCTGTGAAAGAGTTTATTAGCAAGTGCATCGGTGATGTTGTACCCACTGTAACTATTAAAACCTTCCCTACCCAGAAACCGTGGATAGATGGCAGCATTCGCGCAAAGTGAAAACGCGAACCAGTGAAGCTATACCCTCCGCAAAGCAATCAAACAAGGAAAGCGGCAGTATAGAGACAAAGTATAACCGCAATTCAACGGCTCAAACACAAAATGTATGTGGCAGGGTCTAGTCAATCATTGATTACAAAAATATGTCCCATCGCGGACATCGACGTCTGGCTCCCAGACAAATTAAACAACTTCTTTGCTCGTTTATGGACATATTCAATCAATCCCTATCCCAGTCTGCTGTGACAGCATGCTTCAAGATGGCCACCATTGTTTCTGTTCCCAAGAAAGCTAAGGTAACTGAACTAAATGACTATTGCCCCATAGCACTCACTTCTGTCATCATATTACCTCCACCCTACCTGATACCCTAGACCCACTCCAATTTGCTTACCGCCCCAATAGGTCCACAGACTACGTAATCGCCATCACACTGCCCTATCCCATCTGGACAAGAGGAATACCTATGTAAGAATGATGTTCATCGAAAAAACAGCTCAGCATTTAACAGCATAGTTCCCTCCAAACTCGTCATTAAGCTCGAGACCCTGAATCTCGACCCCACCCTGTGCAACTGGGTCTTGGACTTTGACTGGCCACCCCCAGGTGGTGAGGGTAGGAAACAGCATCTACACCCCGCTGATCCTCAACACTGAGGCCCCACAAGGGTACACGCTCAGCACTCTCCTGTACTCCCTGTTCACCCATGACTGCGTGGCCATGTACGCCTCCAACTCAATCATCAAGTTTGCAGATGACACTACAGTGGTAGGCTTGATTACCAACAACGACGAGACGGCCTACAGGAAGGTGGTGCGGGCCCTGGGAGTGTGATGTCAGGAAAATAACCTCTCACTCAACGTCAACAAAAGTAGATGATCGTGGACTTCAAGGAACAGCAGAGGGAGCATCCCCCCGATCCACATCGACTGGACACTAGTGAAGAAGGTGGAAAATTAAGTTCCTTGGTGTATACATCACAGACAAACTGAAACGGTCCACCCAAACAGACAGCGTGGTGAAGAAGGCGCAACCTAAGGAGGCTGAAGAAATGGCTTGGCACCTAAAACACACAAACTTTTACAGATGCACAATCAAGAGCATCCTGTCGGGCTGCATCACCGCTTGGTACGGCAACTGCTCCGCCCTCAACAGCAAGACTCTCCAGAGGGTAGTGAGGTCTGCACAATGCATCATTAGGGGCAAACTACCTGCCCTCCAGGACACCTACAGCACCCGATGTCACAGGAAGAGCCAAAAAGATCATCAAGGACAGCAGCCACCCGAGCCACTGCCTGTTCACCCCGCTATCATACAGAAGGCGAGGTCAGTACAGGTGCATCAAAGCAGGGACTGAGAGACTAAAAAACAGCTTCTATCTCAAGGCCATCAGACTTAAAAACAGCCATCACTAACAGAGTGGCTGCTGCCAACATACAGACTCAATTCTCTTGCCACTTTAATACATTTAATAAAAGGTATCACTAGTCACTTTTATTAACGCAACTTTAATAATGTCTACATATCCTACATTACTCATCTCATATGTATATACTGTACCTATACCATCTTGCCTATGCCGCACAGCCATCGCCCATCCATATATTTAGATGTACATATTCTTATTCATCCCTTTACATTTATGTGTATATGGTAGTCGTGAATTTTTTAGATTACTTGTTAGATATTACTGCACTGTCGGAACTAGAAGCACAAGCATTTCGCTACACTCACATTAACATCTGCTAACATGTGTATGTGACCAATACAATTTGATTTGATTTGAATGAAAGTATGTTCCCCATCTTTGCTGTCCCACAGGAGAGTCAAAGGGGAACCCTGGGCTTCTGGACATTTACGTGGACATTTTTAAAAATAGAATTCAACAATACAGAAAAGAAACAAGTGAAAGAAGGAAGACAGTTGATAACGCCAGAAATACCTCCAATTGTGATTGTGGTTCCATTCATGACCTTAAGAATAAGAAAAATATATATATTCTAAGTTTGCCTCAGTAGCACAATATGGAATTAAAACCAAGGCTGTGGACATTGTCGTTTGTCAGATAATCTGTTAGGCCCTATATGAGTTGTGAATTGTGACGGTTAGGTCTCCTGTGACATTTATCCTAAACCCCTAATTTTAGACTGTCAATATTGTCACCAAGGGTGTATGAAATGCATTGAATAGTTACACTTGCCATCTGTGTCCTATAAATGTGAATTCTGTGAGACAAATGCCTCTTGGGATGGTAAAGTGTCTGGCCTAAGGGGTAACTCCCACACTGGGTGACAAAGATAGGTTTCTAGGAAATAAATGCACCAGGAGAAGAAAACAGGTCAGAAATTGTGAGGTCAGACATTTTCACAACACCGCGCCAGAGGCTGCAGGGTGTTATTGAGAAAGGTTACAGAGGAGACATCCTGTGCACTATGGGATTACAGTTACACATGACACCATGGTGGATGGTGTCAGCACCACAAAATAAGAAAAATCTGTTATTTATACAACCATTTCAGAATGAGCTGGGGGATGTGAGTGAACGTGGCGGAGCTTAGCATGATGAAGGATGTTCACAAATTTCATCTCACTTGTTAAGTAGTCCCCAGTCACAGCCTTATTCTGGGACAGTGGCTAATTAGTCTAAAAATTATGTCTGCCACCACCATAAAAGCAGAGGCTATTTACCAGGACAAAGTGTTGCAGTCTAAACCCTTTAATACACAACGCTGGAGGCATTAACAAGAACTTTCAGTTAACTGTATGAGAAGTGGTTTGTACATTGAAGCCTAACTAGAAAATCATGGCATAAGCACCATCAGCGGGACATTTGGATATTGTTCATGAACAAACCAGATCATTACATAACATTTAAACATGCATCTGTCTAGATGTGACCAAAATGACAAACATGACATTTAAGAATTCCTCCGGAGTCATGGCATCTGTTAATGATGAGAGCTACTTAAGTGGTGCACTAGGGGGTTGCTATAAAATCACACACGGTGCCCATATGGTTGTGCTGTGCCTACCCAGTCTCTAACTGATAGCCACATGAAGAAGACTAGGGGATGGCCTGTTTGAGGTTCCACTGAAGTCCCACATGAGTCAATGTCAAAAATATTTAAGAAAGGTAGGGTTTGATATTCTGCTGCTTAATTAACGTCCGTCGGGTCATCTTATGAGGTAATAAAGTAAAACACAGGACTTGGGATTTTAAGAGCCACAAGGTCCCTGGTACGTACACCTCACCAGCAAATTTTCCAGCATAAGAGAAGAAACAAATTCAAGCATCAAACTGGGAGAATATGGAAATATTAATGGCTTTGTGAATCATTTGAAATGTCCTTAAAACAATTATGCAATAGGTAGCTAGGTACATGTCTATAAATGATTAGGGGCATTTTTTAAATGTTTTTAATGAAAGAGACCCTCCATCGGCGCTGTGGTCGACTGGCATACGAACTACAGGCAACCTTCAAAGGTAGCTTTTGATATCCGACACCTGTGACTCTGCGTTTTTCACTCCTGTATGTGGCATGTCAAGTTTGACGTCTTATGCCCAACCACCTCCAATAGCCTCATAGCCTTGGATCCTTTGAGTAGTGAAACTAAGTCAAATGTATCTTTGCAGAGAGCCGCTAAGGGAAAGATGCCACGGCACACCTTGACTGAGGATCCGGGAGATAATGTCACAGGTGGCTCGAGCAGTGGGGGTTCCCAAAATCTCCATTACCAGCCCTGAGGACCTGAGGAGAGAGGGAGGAGACAGGGGCGAGTGCAATATGGCCAGTTTATTTTCACCTGGCCTCGCAGTTTGACCTCCGTGCCATGTGTCGACCCCTCCAGAAGAGCCTGAAAATAATTAAGGGGAAAAAACTCAAATGGGCTGTTTGAGAAAGAGAGGAAAAAGTGTATTCAGAAGAGGACTCCAAAAAGGCCTGCTCGCTGCTGAAATGTGTGATAATGATGAGATATACACACACACACACACACACACACACACACACACACACACACACACACACACACACACACACACACACACACACACACACACACACACACACACACAGCTCCAGTCACTGCAGCAAAGATTGTGTATGTATGTAGACAAATGCAGGCTGGCTGACGCTAGCCTGAAGCGCATTATTGTCTTTCTCAGATGTTTCTCAGTTGAACCGTGGTTAATGCCCGCATTGTTAAGAGAGGAAAGATATGAAAAACAAGTAAAAGAAAGAGAGTAAGACAGAGTTAGAGAGGGGAAGAGGGAGAGAGATGGAGAAAAAAAAAATAGTAGGACAGAGTGTGAGAGAGAAAAGACAGATGAGCCAAGGCGGGGTAGAACTCTGGACAAAGAAATAGAAGAGAGGAGGAGACTCTCCTTCCCCGCTGGGCCCCTCCCCCGAGCGGCCAGGTGGCTGAGCCTTCCACAGGGAAGAATGCAGACGGCCCTCCCACCCTTCGCCATTCTGTTCCCCACCATCACACGGCACAGGGCCGTGACGCCAGGCAGAAGGACACAAAGGGGCGGTACACCATGTTCATAGGCATGACACATCTACACAGGCTAAAAACATTGAATTGCTACAGTACCTGACAAGGGGAGAAATGGATGCCATTTTCAAAGCAATTATTCCCATAAAATTACCTTGAAGTCGTCGCCCATCTGCCGGGCAAAATAATAGTTTATTCCGAGTCGTAATAATGAATGTTCTGGGTAATGCTGTATTTAGATACTTTATAAATAACTCAAATAGATCTAACGGTTTGCTGCCAAAGGCTTAAATTCCCTTGTTGAGTGGGTGCCAAAGTGAAGGTCACCAACTACAGGTAGCTGCCAAAATAAAGGAAACACCACCATAAAGTGTCTTAATATGGTGTTGGGCCACCATGAGCCAGAACTGCTTCAATGCACCTTGTCTGGAAATTAAATTCCATTTAAATTTGTGTTTTGGTGATGGTGGCGGAAAACGCCGTCTCAGGCGCCACTCAAGAATTTCCCTTAAGTCTTCAATTGGGTTGAGACTTGGTGAATGAGATATGGTTTACATCGTTTTCATGCTCATCAAACCATTCAGTGACCACTTCTGCCCTGTGGTTGGGGGCATTGTCCAATACTTTAACACTGATTTGTTTGTACAGCTTGTTTGGCCCACGCTGTGTTAAGTCACTCTGGTTCACACTGACCGTTTGCAGAAAGTAGTTCATCACAACTATTTCCCATCTTAGTCATTAACGCCTGCTAAAAGGCAGGCAACAATCAGGGCAGCAACATTGTTGATGGCAGTAGCAATACTTTTGCAGGTCTCCATGACTAACTTGATATCTTTCAAAAAAGCCATGATTAGCGAGGATTATCTACACATACTGAGCAGCTAATGTTATAGTATGCTACATGGCAGACCAATCCAAACTCATCTCGGCATATCCAGCCCATCCATTATCTCAGCGAATCATAAAAATGGTATTAGTATTTACAGATGGTATACAAGTTATATGAACGTTCAAACGCCTCCTTTGAAGTAGTGACGTGCGACATACGCCAAGCTTCCTGAAACAGGTCACGTCAAATTTCTATTTTCTTAATTTTAGAAAAAATAGGTATAAATAATAATATAAAATTGATTCAGGGTCATATTTTATGTCTGTTTGAGTAGAAAGTGTACTCTTTTGCTTTAGGATTATGTGCTCGCCAGGAATCAATGAGGTTGTAATCAGAGAGTATATGTTAGAGAGCCTTGGTTGCATGTGGATTGTAGTTGGTCTTATTGGCATCTTAATGGCATTCATCTCTGTCCCAATAACCAGGTGGAATTCAGTTAATTCTAACAAACTGTTCAGATACTCAAAAAAAAGCAGTCTACTTTTAGGGTGTTTTGGGGGCATTTATTTTTTGGGTCAAACAGTAAAAAAATGAATATAAAAGTGCATTAGGCCTATCCTGATTCCTGCAATCAAAGTGTCTGCCTTGAAGCTGTTTCACTGTCGCAAAGGATTTAGGTAGAGTATCTGTGATGAGAGAGCCACACTCCCTCCCTCCTGTGCGCTCCCATGTAGAGAGACAAAATGCATTCTCATTTCAAATGCAATTGCGGGAAAAAAATAAGTGGGAGGAAAAGGGTTGAAAACAACTCCAGTTGTGCAAGTTGTAGATATTAATATGGAGTGTTTTAGCACCATTTTACGACCAAAGTAAACCAACTGGTGGCTTTGAGATGCGGAGTGCAGGAAGCGTGCATCGCCCATTTGCAGTGATTGCATAGGCCTATTTAGACATCATTGGGTAGGCCTAGTATGCTGCAAAGTTATTTTTTATGACATTACATTTATTGTTAGATTCATCCATTACACAGCTTACAAGCAGCACATTCTATTTAGTGATATAACTAACGGGTTTTACGTTTCTCACTGTGATATTAGAACACGCAAAAATATACACTGCTCAAAAAAATAAAGGGAACACTAAAATAACACATCCTAGATCTGAATGAATGAAATATTCTTAAATACTTTTTTCTTTACATAGTTGAATGTGCTGACAACAAAATCACACAAAAATTATCAATGGAAATCAAATGTATCAACCCAAGGAGGTCTGGATCTGGAGTCACACTCAAAATTAAAGTGGAAAACCACACTACAGGCTGATTCAACTTTGATGTAATGTCCTTAAAACAAGTAAAAATGAGACTCAGTAGTGTGTGTGGCCTCCACGTGCCTGTATGACCTCCCTAAAACGCCTGGGCATGCTCCTGATGAGATGGCGGATGGTCTCCTGAGGGATCTCCTCCCAGTCTGTGGTGCAACGTGGCATTGGTGGATGGAGCGAGACATGATGTCCCAGATGTGCTCAATTGGATTCAGGTCAGGGAACGGGCGGGCCAATCCATAGCATCAATGCCTTCCTCTTGCAGGAACTGCTGACACACTCCAGCCACATGAGGTCTAGCATTGTCTTGCATTAGGAGGAACCCAGGGCCAACCGCACCAGCATATGGTCTCACAAGGGGTGTGAGGATCTCATCTCGGTACCTAATGGCAGTCAGGCTACCTCTGGCGAGCACATGGAGGGCTGTGCGGCCCCCCAGAGAAATGCCACACCACACCATGACTGACCCACCGCCAAACCGGTCATGCTGGAGGATGTTGCAGGCAGCAGAACGTTCTCCACGGCATCTCCAGACTCTGTCACGTCTGTCACATGTGCTCAGTGTGAACATGCTTTCATCTGCGAAGAGCACAGAGCACCAGTGGCGAATTTGCCAATCTTGGTGTTCTCTGGCAAATGCCAAATGTCCTGCACTGTGTTGGGCTGTAAGCACAACCCCCACCTGTGGACGTCAGGCACTCATACCACCCTCATGGAGTCTGTTTCTGACCGTTTGAGCAGACACATGCACATTTGTGGCCTGCTGGAGGTAATTTTGCAGGGCTCTGGGAGTGCTCCTCCTGCTCCTCCTTGCACAAAGGCGGAGGTAGCGGTCCTGCTGCTGGGTTGTTGCCCTCCTACGGCCTCAACCACGTCTCCTGATGTACTGGCTTGTCTCCTGGTAGCGCCTCCATGCTCTGGACACTACGCTGACAGACACAGCAAATCTTCTTGCCACCGCTCTCATCCTGGATGAGCTGCACTACCTGAGCCACTTGTGTGGGTTGTAGACTCCGTCTCATGCTACCACTAGAGTGAAAGCACCGCCAGCATTCAAAAGTGACCAAAACATCAGCCAGGAAGCATAGGAACTGAGAAGTGGTCTGTGGTCACCACCTGCAGAACCACTCCTTTATTGGGGGTGTCTTGCTAATTGCCTAGAATTTCTACCTGTGGTCTATTCCATTTGCACAACAGCATGTGAAATGTATTGTCAATCAGTGTTGCTTCCTAAGTGGACAGTTTGATTTCACAGAAGTGTGATTGACTTGGAGTTACATTGTGTTGTTTAAGTGTTCCCTTTATTTTTTGAGCAGTGTATATCTATTGAACAAAATAAATCTGAAGTTCTGGAGCCCTATTTTGAGAGTAAAATATAGACACAAAAGCCTAATTGTAAACACAAAAACATAATCACTGGTTTAGGTTTCACATAAAATAATATCTTGAATTAGGTGTTCCTGCTGCTTGGACATGTAAGATGAAACAACTTATTTTATATTTATTTAACTTTATTTCTTCAATCATACCATCTCGGTAGCACTGTGAATGACTTAAGTTCACTACAAATCTATTGTGTGAGGCCGCTACAAAATGTTGGTGCGACCAAATCATGGGCTGGTGCCACCAAATGAAAATGTTAGTGGCACCAGTGCTACCATGGGAAAAAGTTTGCGCCAACCTACTCTATAGCAGAACCAGCAGAAGGTCACCAGTCCCATAAGGACTTGTTAATTTGCTCTCTCTTATGAATTATACAGAGCTTCCACATTCATTCCATTGTAAGTGGTTTTTCGTCAATCACTCGCTTATCTGGTCATCTCTGTATACCTGTTGCAAGACTCACTGGTTCATGCTTATTTATAAAACCCTCTTAGGCCTCACTACCTCCTAGCTGAGATATCTACTGCAACCCTCATCTTCCACATACAACACCCATTCTGCCAGTCACATTCTGTTAAAGGTCCTCTAAGCACACACATCCGTGGGTCGCTCCTCTTTTCAGTTCGCTGCAGCAAGTGACTGGAACGAGCTGCAACAAACACTCAAACTGGACAGTTTTATCTCAATCTCTTCATTCAAAGAATCAATCATGAACACTCTTGCTGACAGTTGTGGCTGCATTGCGTGATGTATTGTTGTCTTTACCTTCTTGCCCTTTGTGCTGTTCTGTGCCCAATAATGTTTGTACCATGTATTGTGCTGGTACCATGTTGTTGTTATGTTGCTAACATGCTGTGTTGTCATGTGTTGCTGCCTTGCTATGCTGTTGTCTTAGGTCTCTATGTAGTGTTGTGTTGTCTCTTGTCGTGATGAGTGTTCCCTTGGAGGTGGGAAAAATTTGGCAAAGAGCCGGAGACCCCTGGCATCAGTTAACCTTCATAGACCTCAGATAAATGCCATCCATCGCCCCCTCCCGATGGCCACCGCGAGAAAACCCCTCGCGCTTCCACCCACACTTGAGAGGAATGGCTGTCAACGCGGCAGCTCTTCCACCGTTCGGAGAAACAAAGTTCAGAACCGAGAAAACAATTGCTGTTGCACCCCGGTTGCATCAGATGGGAGCCAAGCCGAAACAGTGTTGCTCAGGAATTCGTCATCCACAAAGCAAACAAGCACTTCAAACCAATGTTTTGCCAAGTGATTGATCTTGGTGGCATAAACATGTTTCTCCCTCTTTTAAAAAGAAGAGTGACTTTGTAATGTCGGAGACCCCCACAGTAGGAGCTGCCCCCACCTCTCGATTTAGTAACACTGTCTTAGCTGAAAAACAGTTAAATGGATTAATGTGTTCCTCCTGGAGGTGTGTGATAAAATACTTTATGGCTGCATCAGTGGGAAGAACACGAGGTGATGCTTCTCACGTGGTGAAGCCAAATTGTGCTTCAGACACATTCTGATGATAATTGTGTATCGCCCACTTTCAAGGTCAGGATTCTTCATGCTCGAATAAAACATGTTAGACCTATCTTTAACTGTTGCATCGGCCTACCAAATGGCTGTGTTGATTTTCTAGGCTATATGCAGTTTGTAAACTTTATTTTCTCAGATATCTAAGGTATCTAATGCTCATCCATAAACTCTTAAGGCCAAATCAGTGAGCTATGGGCATGAATCAAGCAGTAAGCTACTTATGGGCATGAACAACTGCAGCCTTGTGGCTCTAAACTCACACCCCACACAGATATTCCCCATCTTTTGTCAGCTCAACATCCTAAAAGGGGTCCATCAATCTCCTAAACCTCTATGTCACGGGCCATTCTTCGGTTTTAGACTGCCCGATAAATATTTCATGTGTTTCAGGAGTTAAAGGGAACATTACAATGATCCATATGAGCTCACAGCCCCTCTAGATTTCCTGTTTGAACATGAGTTGAGCAGGGTTTATTTCCTCTGCTGTGGCGTGGCGTGGTGAGGTGAGAGGAAGAGCATTTATTATCACTCTGCTCCCTTCTCGCCGATGAATCACCTACTGTAGGCGCCTGTATCTCTGGGGTACGTCCTCCAAGGGGGTGGGGATGCACAGTTAGGATGAAGGAGATGAAAAGCCAAACATCACTTACCTAGAGGAAATGGAGAGAAAAAAGTCATGTAAATCAGGATGTGTGCCTTCCAGTGAGTTACATATGGCTGCCATATGCTACCTGGTATACAGGGACAGCTTGCTTAAACATCTCAGATAATAAAAGAGTTGTTCACGCTTAAGAGGCGAACACATATTTGAGTGGCTCTGTTAAATAAAAAAATGTATGCTTGTGTCCCTCGCCAAAATGGTCAGGGGCCATTAGCAACCTGGAGCGACATCTGGGCTGGAGCGGCCGGGTAAACAGAAAGGAGGCATTGTCACATCCCCAAGTGAGACGGAATGTTTTTTGGCATTGCTGCCAGATTAAGCAAACAATCGAGTGAGTGAGTGAGTGAGTGAGTGAGTGAGTGAGTGAGTGAGTGAGTGAGTGAGTGTGTAGCCAGGGTAAATGACAGAAGACAAAGAAGAGTTCATCTGCTACTGAGAGTAAGACAACAACAGCTCCCAATGATTCCTCAGCTACACAATATTCACTCAGGCATATTGAACTAAGTTAACTGAAAGTAATTGGCCGGTGCAACTGAATGACAGAATACGATCACCTTATAACAGAAATGCCAATGTGTACTTAAGCCCAAAGTCAAGTTAAGATCTGAATTTCGGGTTTCCCAATATCAGCAGTCTACCACCGAAGATTTGAGGTGTGAGCAGAGTGAGGGAGCAGGGGAGAGATACACATATTTTGTTCTTCCCACTGAACTGTATCTGAGATTTGTTCAGCAAGGTGATAACTTCTCATTATCTACCATTAAAATATAGGCTACTAGGCACTATTTTGCTTGCAATCAGACAAACTCCAATTAGGCTAACCTTTCCCACTTCTATTGTCTCCAAAACCACATCGACTACCACACCTAGTAAAGTAGTACTGTTAAAAACATTCCCTTTTCTTTATGGCTCGTAGTGCAGGTACTGTCAGTTGGCTGTAAGTGCAATTGATTTAGTGTGTTCCCATTATAGGAGTGTGCCCGACTGTCCCCCATTTCACTTAACAGGTGTGCCTTGTTAAAAATGAATTAGTGGAATTTCTTTCCTTCTTAATGCGTTTGAGCCGGTAAGTTGTGTTGTGACAAGGTAGGGGTGGAATACAGACGATAGCCCAATTTGGTAAAGACCAAGTCCATATTATGGCAGGAACAGCTCAAATAAGCAAAGAGAAATGACAGTCCATCATTAGGTCAGTCAATCCGGAAAATGCAGTCGCAAAAACCATCAAGCGCTATGATGAAACTGGCTCTCATGAGGACCACCACAGGAAAGGAAGACCCAGAGTTACCTCTGCCGCAGAGGATAAGTTCATTAGAGTTATCAGCCTCAGAAATGTCAGCCTAAATAAACGCTTCAGAGTTCAAGAAACAGACACATCTCAAAATCAACTGTTCAGACAGACTACGCGAATCAGGCCTTCATGGTCCAAATGCTGCAAAGAATCCACTACTAAAGGACACCAATAAGAAGAAGAGACTTGCTTTGGGCCAAGAAACATGAGCAATGGATATTAGAATGATTGAAAATCTGTCCTTTGGTCTGATGAGTCCAAATTTGAGATTTTTGGTTCCAACCGCCGTGTCTTTGCTTCTCACAGAGTAGGTGAACGGACGATCTCCGCATGTGTGGTTCTCACCGTGAAGCATGGAGGAGGATGTGTGATGGTGCTTTGCTGGCGACACAGTCGGTGAGTCATTTAGAATTCAAGGCACACTTAACCAGCATGGCTGCCACAGCATTCTGCAGCATTACGCCATCCCATCTGGTTTGCACTTAGTGGGAATATTTGTGTAAGGGCTATTTGACTAAGAAGGAGAGTAATGGAGTGCTGCATCAGATGACCTGGCCTACACAATCACCTGATCTCAACCCAATTGAAATGGATTGGGATGAGGTAGACCGCAGAGTGAAGTAAAAGCAGACAACAAGTGGTCAGCATATGTGGGAACTCCTTCAAGACTGTTGGAAAAGCATTCCAGGTGAAGAAGGTTTAGAGAATACAAAGAGTGTGCAAAGCTGTCATCAAGCCAAAGGGTGGCTACTTTGAAGAATCTCAAATCAATTTTGATTTGTTGAACACTTTTTTGTTATGGTACTATTTCTACTGGTCTGGGTGCTGATGATTCATCAACGGATGATTTTCATATGCACATTTGTGGAACAGTTTCATTTCATTTAGAATAAATTCTTCATGAATCAAAATCAATGTCATGTGGTTAATGAAAATTCTAAGTAACTTATATCGCCATTATGTAAAAATAGCCTATATAAAGCCAACAAATAAAAACCTTCCAGTCCGCAGGTAGAAAATATCCTGATAAAAATAAATATCCTACAAATCAGATTGGCTACGCATGGGCCTGTCTGCAAGGAAATTGAAACATTTTATCAGCTATCAACTTAGGCTCATACTAGCAAACTTGCAGCATTGTATAAAATATTCTGGGTCCTCAGAGTTTCCCATGCCAGTAAGCTCCGGACAGACACAGCTGTAGACTATTTGCGCAAGGGATAAGAAGCAAATCAAGTAGGCCTTTTTTACAATGTTTCCTCCGGATCAGAGCATGACATTTTATTCCGCTTTTTTGATGAGTGGTTATCGAAAAGGAGGAAGATGGAAAGATTTCTTAAATAGGCTACATTGTGGAACTATTATCATGTTCAGTGGATGTAAATCAGATTGTTTACTTGCTGTTTGAGGCTAAGAAAAAATTTCTTTGAGAAGCTCCACAGTAATGGGGTGACAGGTAGCCTAGTGGTTAGAGTGTTGCGCCAGTAACCGAAAGGTTGCGAGATCAAATCCCCAAGCTGACAAGGTAAAAATCATTCTGCCCCTGAGCTTGGCAGTTAACCCACTGTACCCCGGGCACTGAAGACGTAGATGTTGATTAAGGCAGCCCCCCGCACCTCTCTGATTTAGAGGGGTTGGGTTAAATGCAGAAGGCATTCAGTTGTACAACTAACTAGGTATCCCCCTTTCCCTAATGGTGAGGTAAGACAATCAGAAAGAGTAACATTTATAAGCCTACATTTACAAGCAGGCCCGCTAGCCTAGGCCAACTTCTATGTGTAATCAAGTGTGTGTCCTTACTCAACATTGACAGGAGCGCTCCAAGGAAAAGACCATGAATAAATTGACAACTTGTAAATGGAATGAAATAAACCAAAAATGTTCTAACAAATGTGTGGCCTAGGTTGGGTGCTCTGCAAACAATGTGTCCTCTCCTACAATGACAACAGTAAGACTGCAATAATAATAATAATAACAATAAATTGAATGCATCAACAGAAATTACTGTAACCCCAAAAATATATTGTAGATTAGAAATGATGGTAATTAATGAAAAATGTACTATTGGTGATACTGGTGTGCCATTTCATTTGTTTGAAAAGACTAACTCCGTCAACCCAGCTGACCTCAGCAACACTCAAGGTCCTAAACGATATCATAACCCCCATCGATAAAAGACCTGGCCTTTGTCGAATTGGCCAAGGCTTTCGACTCTGTCAATCACTGCATTCTTATCGGCAGACTCAATAGCCTTGGTTTCTCAAATGGCTGCCTCGCCTGGTTCACCAACTACTTCTCAGACAAATCAGAGGGCCTCTTGTCTGGACCTATGGCAGTCTCTATGGGGGTGCCACAGGGTTCAATTCTTGGGCCGACTCTTTTTTTTTTGTATATATCAACGATGTCGCTCTCGCTGCTGGTGATTCTCTGATCCACGCAGACGACACCAGTCTGTATACATCTGGCCCTTCTTTGGAAACTGTGTTAAGAAAACCTCCAAACAAGCTTCAATGCCATACAACACTCCTTCTGTGGCCTCCAACTGCTTTTAAATGCTAGTAAAACTAAATGCATGCTCTTCAACCGATTGCTGCCCGCACCCGCCCGCCTGACTAGCATCACTACTCTGGACGGTTCTGACTTAATTTGCAAATAAATTCATTTTTGTCTGTCATAGTTGAAGTGTACCTATGATAAATTACAGGCCTCTCTCATCTTTTTAAGTGGGAGAACTTGCACAATTGGTGGCTGACTAAATACTTTTTGCCACACTGTACATCTTCTGAACATCTATCACTCCAGTGTTTAATTACTAAATAGTCATTATTTTGCCTCTATGGCCTATTTATTGCCGTACCTCCCTAATCTTACTACATTTGCACATACTGTATATTGATATTTCTATTGTGTTATTGACTGTACGTTTGTTTATTCCATGTGTAACTCTGTGTTGTTGTTTTTGTCGCACTGCTATGCTTGATCTTGGCCAGGTCGCATTTGTAAATGAGAACTTGTTCTCAACTGGCCTACCTGGTTAAATAAAAGGTGAAATAAAATAATTAAAATAAAATAAATAAATGGACTATCCTTTTAACATTCCAAATCTCCATTTCCCATTACCATGCTCTAAGAAGCACATTAAACCTGTCAGAAGTAACTTTCAGCTCCCTGAGGTGCCACATTCTGTGTGTCTTTACTTAATTGTATTCCCTGAAATAGGCTAGCCTAATACCAAAGGCAAGAGTGGCTTGCATGTACATTAATATGGCTTGCACATAGTAAGAACAACCAGCGATTTAGCTCTGTTAGCCGAATGTGCAACAAAACCATCATAGTTAAGCTCATGTCTGAGTTTAAAGAAATTTAGTTTTTACACCTCACTGATAATGTAACATGACAACATATGTTGTCTCTGTCCTAAAGGCACTAAAGGCACTGGAAATATTACCCCAAAACCAGCTGTTTCCCTCTTTTGTAGCTCAAGGTCAAAATTATTGCCCATAAATCACTGAGACTAAGGCAACACAGGAATCTTTGAAGATTCCACTCTGGCTCGAAAGGGCAATTCAATTAAATACTCTAAAGCCAATGTTGAATTGTCATGTTCAAACCAAAATACATTTTGCAAAGGAAGTATGATATTCAAATATAACATGCCCGCCAGTATTCATAGTGTCAGACCCAATTCATTCGCTCAGTTCCTCTCAACTTGCTTACAGCAACAAAAAATGTCATGCTAACGCTGATTTTTTTAATAGTAATAATGAAATTATATTCCAGGGCATGTGGCCAAATTAAGAGGGGGGGACAACAGACAGAGTGCCTGAAGCTACTTACCAGTACCCCTGCAACTTCAAGGGAGTTACGAGAGTAGCTTTGGTTAGTTTAGGGAAGCAGGTATATACAGCTGATTTAGTAGACCTCTGTATTGGGCTGTGAATGTCTCGCAGTAAATCTCACTTCATCACACTTTCGCCCTGTCATGTCCATAAGTGGTTTTTCTTGGGTACAGCCCTGTAGAGTGGCGTACACAGACAGACTCCGGCTTGCACACGGAAGAACATCCGCCCACTCATTGGGCCATGCCTCAAATAATATTCAGCCTTTCACTGACTCTCACCTGCAAACTGCTGTTCCTCTTAGGAGCTAGACTCAGGCAAGGGCAAGTCGAAGTGGGTCAATGAAAACTAAACATGTCACTGCTACAGTAACCAGCAATAGTCAAGTCGTTGCAAGCACAAAATGTGCTTATCGCTCGCTCGTTAGCACACACCACTGTGTGTACAAGTCTGGACTAACATTGAACATGTGAAATTCCAATACACACGCCTGCCTTTTGGCTCGGTTGCTGCAACATATTCTGTTACAGAGGGGGAGGGTCTTTCAAAGAACAAGAGAAGGTCTTAAAAGCTCTTGGGAACAAGGGCTCATCCATTACTTTTTTCCACCTTGTGTCTTGTGACAACCTGTGGTAGACTGTGTGGTTTTCAGTTCCGCCCAATCAGTGCTGCCTTGCCAGCCATTATGCTGAGAATGAAGTGTTTCATTTTGGAGCCCGGGTGACATCACCTACTTATTGTGTTCAATCTGTAAACATTAGGCTATACCGTGAGTGCCGTTTGAGGAGCTGTCAAAGGAGAGACGCTCTGCGTATGCAAATATGCCATAAATAAGTGATGACGGGCAGAGGGATAGCATAAATAATCCATTGGATGGAAGGCTGGGAGGGGGAGAGGATCTCCAAACAGCTTTCGCAGAGGGGAGCTTGGGATGCATCTGCTGGCAGGGAGTGACCGCTCCTGTCTCTCCCCACCCCCAACACCAATGCCCTGCTGCCTAGTCAGTTGGACATTTCCATCACGGGATAGTGGCTGTGTTACTGAACAGATGGATAACGGGCCCTTGTAACAGTGGCCGTGTGCATTTGGAGTGATGCTCCCTTGACCTCTTCCGGTTCCCTGAGGTAAAGCCCGTCTGGTAACCCCTTGTATGGGTCATGAAGGGTTAGTCTCTAATGGACACGGGACAAATCACTGGCTCAGGCGACAAAAGCGGTGACAGATTGGCGCGGGCCACTTTTTGCTGCCAGCCTCTGTTGTATTAAGGGTTCTATGGATATAACCTGTTTGCCTTTAAGCTCTGTAGCTCTTTTCCCCTAGGCTGCTGTCGCAGTCACAAACCTGTCCACAATTGTACAATATGGTAACAGAACAACACAGGTCTAGCAGAATTCATTCACTTAATGAGGTAATATTTTAGCTCTCCAGCTGTCGACCTCTCCACATGACAAATAGGAGTGCCGAGCAGCTCATTGTGAGCGAGTTAGTGCGGGTGAAACAATAACATATCTCAGTATTAGTTACTGCAAAGTGTGTAAGACTAGTTTGAATTTCAAACGCTGGCTACAGGCAAGCTGTAACTCTTGCCATAGTATCGCGGTTTAACAGTGGTGCACAACAAACCATATAGATGGTGTGTCACGCCCTGACCATAGAGAGCCCTTGTTTCTCTATGGTGAAGTAGGTCAGGGCATGACTAGGGGGTATTCTAGTTTAAAATGTCTATGTTGTGTTCTAGTTTATATTTTCTATGTTAGTGTTTTGTATGATTCCCAATTAGAGGCAGCTGGTAGTCGTTGTCTCTAATTGGGGATCATATTTAAGTAGATATTTCTCCCACCTGTGTTTGTGGGATATTGTTTTGTGTTTGTGCATGTGCACCACGTAGTCACGTTTAGTTGTTTGTTTATTGATTTATTGTTTTTTTCTTTAAGTTTCACTTTGCAATAAATATGTGGAACTCAACATCTGCTGCGCCTTGTTCCCTTTCTTACGACAAACGTGACAGAATATCACACCAACAAAGGACCAAGCAGCGTGAAAATGAGGTAAGGACGTTTTGGACGGACATGAGACCCTTCCTTGGCGGGAGTCGCCAAGGAGCATGGAAGGACAGCGACGACACCGGGGACCACGGCCACAGAAACCCCAAGAGTTTTTTTGGGGGGGGGGGTAGCACATGGAGCTGGCGGTCGAGCAGCGGAGAGTGCCAGAGCCTGTTTGGGAGGAGGAGGAATTTGATGAAAGATTCCGGAGAGTGGCGATGAGAATGCTGCCGTACAGGCGTACTGAAGAGCGTGACACCAGTCCGGTGCCATCTGGCCTCCAGTGAGCATCATCACCGGTTTCACGCATCAGGCCTCCAGTGCGCATCATCGCCGGTTTCACGCATCTGGCCTCCAGTGCGCATCATCGCCGGTTTCACGCATCTGGCCTCCAGTGCGCATCATCGCCGGTTTCACGCATCTGGCCTCCAGTGCGCATCATCGCCGGTTTCACGCATCTGGCCTCCAGTGCGCATCATCGCCGGTTTCACGCATCTGGCCTCCAGTGCGCATCATCGCCGGTTTCACGCATCTGGCCTCCAGTGCGCATCATCGCCGGTTTCACGCATCAGGCCTCCAGTGCGCATCATCACCGGTTTCACGCATCTGGCCTCCAGTGCGCATCATCACCGGTTTCACGCATCTGGCCTCCAGTGCGCATCATCACCGGTTTCACGCATCTGGCCTCCAGTGCGCATCATCGGTTTCACGCATCTGGCCTCCAGTGCGCATCATCGCCGGTTTCACGCATCAGGCCTACAGTGCGCATCATCACCGGGCATCTGGCCTCCAGTGCGCATCATCACCGGTTTCACGCATCAGGCCTCCAGTGCGCATCATCACCGGTTTCACGCATCAGGCCTCCAGTGCGCATCATCACCGGTTTCACGCATCTGGCCTCCAGTGCGCATCATCACCGGTTTCATCAGGCCTCCAGTGCGCATCATCACCGGTTTCACGCATCAGGCCTCCAGTGCGCATCATCACCGGTTTCACGCATCTGGCCTCCAGTGCGCATCATCACCGGTTTCACGCATCTGGCCTCCAGTGCGCATCATCGCCGGTTTCACGCATCAGGCCTCCAGTGCGCATCATCACCGGTTTCACGCATCGGGCCTCCAGTGCGCATCATCACCGTTTCACGCATCTGGCCTCCACGCATCATCGCCGGTTTCACGCATCTGGCCTCCAGTGCGCATCATCGCCGGTTTCACGCATCAGGCCTACAGTGCGCATCATCACCGGTTTCACGCATCAGGCCTCCAGTGCGCATCATCACCGGTTTCACGCATCAGGCCTCCAGTGCGCATCATCGCCGGTTTCACGCATCTGGCCTCCAGTGCGCATCTAGCCTCCAGTGCGCATCATCACCGGTTTCACGCATCTGGCCTCCAGTGCGCATCTAGCCTCCAGTGCGCATCATCACCGGTTTCACGCATCTGGCCTCCAGTGCGCATCATCGCCGGTTTCACGCATCAGGCCTCCAGTGCGCATCATCACCGGTTTCACGCATCTGGCCTCCAGTGCGCATCATCACCGGTTTCACGCATCTGGCCTCCAGTGCGCATCATCACCGGTTTCACGCATCTGGCCTCCAGTGCGCATCATCACCGGTTTCACGCATCTGGCCTCCAGTGCGCATCATCACCGGTTTCACGCATCTGGCCTCCAGTGCGCATCTGGCCTCCAGTGCGCATCATCACCGGTTTCACGCATCTGGCCTCCAGTGCGCATCATCGCCGGTTTCACGCATCTGGCCTCCAGTGCGCATCTGGCCTCCAGTGCGCATCATCACCGGTTTCATGCATCTGGCCTCCAGTGCGCATCTAGCCTCCAGTCAGATGTATCATAGGCCTGGGAATTCACTCAGGGGTGCTGAAGCTATCAAATCAGATCCAAATCCACCCCGGTGGCTTCAGCAGTGTGCTTTGCTGCAGTGTTAAGACATTGACAGGAAGCAAATATTATGGGGGGACTCACTTGGGGCAGCCCACAGTCCTATTACACCGTTAAAGCTGCTGATTAATAACAGGTGCACATTAAAATCCAGATCGGGCTCAAGAGCACCAGCTGTGTGTCTAACCCCTGTTCACTCTTATACAGTGGCTGAATCTGGGATAAGCAGAGGAGAGGCCCCCCGGAAGTTGGGTCAAAAATCTGGGGAAGAAATCCACAGAAAACACAGGCAATAACCTATAGGCTACGTCATAAACCCCTCGTCCTCTTGCTAGTTAACATTTGAAATCATACCAACGCAACCCGACGATACGGGATATGAAGAGAGGCTTCTGCCCAGCCATCGTAACTCCAACTGGTGGGGGTTTTACAGTTGGAAATTATTTAGGCATGAATGGTAATATCGCCATAACATTTCATGGACTCAATTATCTCCAAGAATAATTTATTGTACTTACACAGCTTGAACCTGTGTAGATATACATGAAATGTCATTATCCCGGCAGCCGAATGTGTAAGTGTGTAGTTAGCGAAGCTGTCCTCCGGTCTATCAGCACCAGAGACTGCAGTGAACTCGTCACATTGAGAGTATATGTGAAAGTCAACATCAAGTCAAATGTGCAAGCAAATCATGATAATGATTATGTGCTCAGTAAAAAAATTATTCCCAGTGTCAGATTACAATTTTCCAGGAATCACTTATTTGCCATGATAGAGAAAATATATGCACGATATGTTCTGTATGAGTTTTGACTTAAATAATGAATTTGTACCAGAAATTAAATGCATATTTTTTATGACTTCAACATCCCTCTAAGGCAGGGGGGGCTCAGGACTGAGTTTGGGAAACACTGCTCTAAGGGATGAATTTTTGATTTTATTTTTACCTGGTCTTTGACAAAAAAAAACAGATGTAAGCAAAGCCAAGAAGAGAGCATTCCCACTATCTATCTATATTGGATACATTCCCCAAGCCAGTGAAAACAAACTCTTTGATGCGTCTATCAGTTAGCACATGCTTTGACTGAAGCCATTTATTATTAAAACGCATCAAACCTCACATTGGCAGGTGATGTTGGGGGACGGGGGTGGTGCTTTGAGCTGTGAACAGGCGTGCCCTGAGGCATGGAGAGTAGTGTGAATTTCTCTGCAAACAAAGGCCAAAGTCACCTCGAGGATACTCCCCTAGGATTTGTGCTGCAAGGTCACCAAAAGGTCACCAGACTTTGCAGAAAGTGCCAGGGATGACAAAGTGTTGCGACAAAAGAGGAAAGAAGCAGAAAGAAGCTCCTGTTCAGTTAGCCCTGTGTGCCGTGTCTATGGGGAGTAAATTAAAAACCAGGTTAATGCATTCAGCTCTCATTACACCCTTCTGGAAGAGAGGGTACCACCAGTATGGAGAGGCACGGTGCAGGAAATCAAAAACAGTGAGTGGCGCGGTGGCGCTTGACGCCAACCTGTTACCGGCGGACGAGATCTGTTCACCTCGCTCTTTCTGAGTGAGCCATCCTGCATGCCAGAACTGATTAAATGTCACTCGGTGAGTGCCCATGCGTCGTTGCTGTGCTGCTATGTTCTTAAGAGAATTTGTCAGGTGAATTACCATCTAGCTATCCCGTTCAATTGCAGTGTCTGGCTACTAAATACTATAGGGGGATGCTCTCCAGAACTGTGTGTACAGTACAGTGGGTACCATATGGGTCATCAATTCCAGATTGTTTTTCCAGCCTCTAACCTACAGTACAAAGGGAAGATTCTCTAATACAAACGTAATTTCCATTTTGTTCCCCTGACAGTGTTGTCCTATTAAATGGCTGTGTTTGGCTGTAATACCCTCTTTAATAAGACTTAAGCCCCTCTCTTTAGGAGAGAGAGAGCTCCAGGGTCTATAGCAGTGTGAGGCCAGATTGTCTCTGACTCCCAGCCCAGATGGGCCTCTATGACCAATTGCTTTGGTGCCAGTGGCTCTGGCGTGCTGACCCGCCGACACCGTGAGAGAAGAGGCAGAGACAGGCTTGACAAGCCGAACAGAGGTAGAAGCAGCTAGCATCTCCGGCGTTGGAGGAACCCTGCTTCAGCATGACATGTAATCGCTAAATAATTGACTGTCTGGTCCCTAAAACATCCCAAAAATCATGCTAATGAGACCTCTGAACTTAAATCCATACCGCCACTGTAACCCCTGCGAATACAACACAACACAGGGTTGAATGACATCTGTAAGCATTAGCTAGCGCAAACCTCGATGAAGGGGAGTAAGTGCTACAGAGCCGATGCTACAGGAGAAGGTGTCTGGCTGAGCGTTCAAGGAAAATTGCGTCCAAATGAAGGAGGGGGTGATCTATTTACTTTCACCAGGAATTACAGCAGAGCCATTCAGCACAATCTGCACCAATCAGTGAAAGTGCAGCCCTGTCGCTGTTCGCCCAGCACCCCCTCACCGATTATCCCAACCCAGCTGCACCTCTGTGCTTAGGAATAATGCCCATTACTGTGCTTCCGAATGGGGCCTTTCTAACAGGTGAATGTGTCTCCAAAGAAATGTTCCATGATGAAAACAGTCAGCCCCGGATGAGTATTTTTCCTCATTCATCATTCTTACAGGTTGTGGTGGCTTGCTCATTTATCCCCAACAGCTTATCGCCAGCTCCTCTCCCCCTCTCCCTCTGTGTAAGCAATGCCTCAGCAAATCCCCACTGCTAAATGCTTTTTTCCCTGAAATCTAAATGGTAGTGATTTAACTGCAGATTAATAGGCCAGCAGAGGCAAAATGCAGGGCTATGCACACGTTGCAGCACTGTGGATATGTTTTGCTAAATACATGGCTGCATGGAAAATGATACTGAGGGATTTTTTTTTTATGGCATTTGGCTAGTGTGATTTAAGAGGTGTTTTTGGCAAGTCCTGCCTCGATGTCACCCCCTTGTTGTGTGTTTGGGTAATAATGCCTTTGTTGAATGAATCTACACCCAGGAGTGAGGATAAAATAACACAACTGCCCTTTCTGATTTATAGACAAACTGTCTAGATGTGCACTCACAAAGTCAAACTCCCAGTTATTTGTGCCTCACAATATAAATATTATATTGTGCTTTCACAGAACCAGGACATGGCAGCCTGGGGGACGTTCTATAAATACTGTCTAACAGGCAACATGGCTTTCAGAGTTCTCAGTTCGTTCACTCGCCTTGCTCCCACTAAAATCTCTGTACTCCGAGGGACTCTGAGGAATGATCACGTTTCTTCTGGCTTCACTGTGGTGTGATCTCATTCAGTAAGGGATTTTCCCTTTTCAAAGGGCCCAGGTTTGTGCATGCCCAAGGGATATGGGAGGATGGGGAGTTGAGATGGAAGGAAATTGGATGGATGGGTTGACTGCATTAGGGTATGCATCCTGGCATCTAGGCTATATGGCAGCAATGGTTGGATTGAGTGTTGCTATTGATTCATGGATGAGAGTTATTGTTTGTGTTCATGAAGCCTATAGACTATTCACAAGAAGCTAAAGCGCTTCAGGACTGACTGAAAAATAAAATGTTTCAAATTGTGAGACAAAGCAAGCACATGGATTGAAATATGTCAAAATGATGCCAGAAAATGAATTATCACTAGCTATTGCGCATATATTTGAAGAGCAAATGCACAGCGATCTTAACCAACCCTCATCCCTGCCCTACTACAGTGCACATTTGCTAAACAACCAAATCAAACTCCTCTAAAAGTTAAACTATCCAAGCTGCCGAAATTCTGTGAAGCCGTTTTTTTGAGCGCAGACTCTCCTCTTCCATTTCCAGTGGGCGGAATCTGATTCTCTACCCCATATGCCAGCAGAATGGAGGAAAATATCTTGTGTCCTCCGTATGCCCAATATTAGCATCATTCTAAACAAAACAGCATCTGGCACACCATCACAGCTCACTGGTTACCCTCTCAAATGATTTAATTACAAGGCTCCAGATGAGTGTGTATTTTAAGCCGTCAATATCTGCCTGAGCACGCACGTGGTTGGAGAATTGTAAATGTGGCAGGTTTGCACCATATCAAACACCTAATGGTGCCAGGCAATAGACCGTGGAAAAAATAGCCAGAGGCTGTTTCTTATTGCCTGATCATTTTTGGGGAGAAAAAAAACATTAATTAAATACGAATCAAGGGCCAAATAAGCTTGCACTTGTCGTCCGATTGTGTTTACGGAAAAGTCCAGTGATTGCCACATGTGGTTAGAGCAAACGAGTCTCTAAAGACTGAGTTAGTGGATTATACATTTAATTAGCCTACTCCTCCCACTACAGCTCCAAAGCAGATGAAAATATCCTTTAAAATACTTTCTCATTTTCGCTCAATGCTAATAGAGCCACCAATCAGTTAAAAAACTCATCTTCAATGTATCCTTCTCAACTCAATGACCATGTTACTCAAATATGCACCTAAAAATAGATGTGCGAACTGAAAAAGTCAAGTATGAGAACATATGGGAGTTGTGATTTAGAGCAAAACAAAATCTGCCGTAACTATTTTTAAAGTATTTCTGCAGTTTTGTTTCATAGCTCGTAGTTAAATCACACAAAGAACTATGAATCCTATATAGCTATCCCACCTCACGCCGCAACACTGTGGAGCTGTGCACACTGTGTAAAGTGCTGAAAGATGCAGTATTAGAAGCCCACAGGCATAGAAGTTGGTTGAATTTACCCGAAAGGGTATTAAAGTATCTTTGTCCTCACGTTTCTAGTTATTCATTGTTTTGTTAACACACTAAGTTGTTTTCAATGTTAGTTTGAGCTTGCACAACTGCTTGTGAAGTGACATGTCAGAGCGGGGTGGCAGGATAGCCTAGTGGTTAGAGCATTGGACTAGTACCCGGAAGGTTGCAAGTTCAAACCCCCGAGCTGACAAGGTCTGTCATTCTGCCTCTGAACAGGCAGTTAACCCACTGTTCCTAGGCTGTCATTGAAAATAAGAATTTGTTCTTAACTGACTTGCCTAGTTAAATAAAGGTAAAATAAAAAAAGAGAATCTCATCTCAGACAGACATGGGTCCCACTGTTACCATGGTAATAGACCGACCCTTAGAGGGACAGGAGAACATTGTCTCACCTAAGTGACCCAAATATTTGAGGGTACATTGTGCATTGAACACTACAAAAATATTTTATTCATGAACGTTCAGTAATTTCTTATTATAAAAATAACCCTTAACTTTTATTGTGCTCCTAAATTTTTCAGCGTAGAGCCCTGTGACATAGTACAGTACAGTCACAAAACAGGTATCACTCAGCATGAGGCAGTAATCTGAAGGGCATGAGCATGAGTCACTGAAGGGCAAATAGGAGTTAAAAATAACAGCAAAAATCCTCTCCCTTTCATGTGTTATGATTTGTTTGTTCTGTCCATCAGATACATTTCTAGGAATCGGTTTGGCAGTGCCTGTTGTCCCCCTTTCTCTAAGACACACCCTAGAGTATCCTTGAAACATCCTAAAATAGTGTGACGAAGTATGTATCTTGGGGAATTATTGTACCGTAAATCATACATCTCCCCTTGTCGCAAAGAGCAGCAGTGAATCGCTGACCCAAATGCTCTCTCAGGACTAGCCAATGTGGCTTGGTGTAACTGTTGATAAATTAATAAGATCCAGCATTCTAAAGTTTAACACTTGCTTGGATGTTGCATGTAAGTGCTAGGCCTACAAAAAATATTTACAACTTGGCAGGCAAATCTGAATATACACTGAGCACACAAATCATTAAGAACACCTGCTCTTTTCATGAAATAGACTTACAAGGTGAAAGCTATGATACCTTATTGATGTCACTTGTTAAATCCACTTCAAAATCAGTGTAGATGAAGTGGAGGAGAGGTTAAAGAAGGATTTGGAAGCATTGCTAACATTTATGATAGCAAATTTCAATTTACAAAAACAACAACGTTTTCGTCTTTTGAGCTTCTAGTCATAAAATCTATGCAGCCTACTCAATCACTTTTTATAGCTACTGTTCACAGGCCTCCTGGGCCATATACAGCGTTCCTCATTGAGTTCCTAATCGGACCTTGTAGTCATGGCAGATGATATTCACATTTTTGGTGACTAATATTCACATGGAAAAGACCACAGACCCACTACAAAAGGCTTTCGGAGCCATCATCGACTCAGTGTCAAACATGTCTCAGTGTCTAACATGTCTCTGGACCTACTCACTGCCACAGTCATACTCTGGACCTAGTTTGGTCCCGTCGAATAAATGTAGTGGATCTTAATGTTTTTCCTCATAGTCCTGGACTATCGGACCACCATTTTATTACGTTTGCAATCGCAACAAATAATCTGCTCAGAACCCAACCAAGGATCATCAAAAGTCGTGCCATAAATTCTCGGACAACCCAAAGATACCTAGATGCCCTTCCAGACTCCCTCTGCCTACCCAAGGACGTCAGAGTACAAAAATCAGTTAATCACCTAACTGAGGAACTCAATTTAACCTTGCGCAATATCCTAGATGCAGTCACACCCCTAAACTAAAAACATTTCTCATAAGAAACTAGCTCCCTGGTGTACAGAAAATACCCGAGCTCTGAAACAAGCTTCCAGAAAATTGGAACGGAAATGGCGCCAGACCAAACCGGAAGTCTTCCGACTGGCTTGGAAAGACGGTACCGTGCAGTACCGAAGAGCCCTCACTGCTGCTCGATCATCCTATTTTTCCAACTTAATTGAGGAAAATAAGAACAATCCAACATTTATTTTTGATACTGTCGCAAAGCTAACTAAAAAGCAGCATTCCCCAAGAGAGGATGGCTTTCACTTCAGCAGTGATAAATTCATGAACTTCTTTGAGGAAAAGATCATGATCATTAGAAAGCAAATATTTAAACCTGCGTATTCCTCCAAAACTCAGTCCTGAGTCTGCACAACTCTGCCAGGACCTAGGATCAAGGAAGACAATCAAGTTTAGTACTATATCTCTTGACACATAGACAAAAATAACCATGGCCTCAACCTTCAAGCTGCATACGGGACCATATTCCAACTAAACTACTGAAATAGCTACTTCCTGTGCTTGGCCCTCCTATGTTGAACATAATAAACGTCTCTCTATGTGTACCAAACTCACTAAAAGTGGCAGTAATATAGCCTCTCTCGAAAAAGCCAAACCTTGACCCAGAAAATATAAAAAACTAAATCGACCTATATCGAATCTCCCATTCTTCTCAAAAATTTTAGAAAAAGCTGTTGCGAAGCAACTCACTGCCTTCCTGAAGACAAACGGTGTATACAAAACGTTTCAGTCTGGTTTTAGACCCCATCATAGCACTGAGACTGCACTTGCGCACGGTGGAAACTTGGTCTGGACTCTCCACCGTTGTAGCACCAACAGAAACCCCTAAACACCTACCTGAGCACTCTCGCGACCACCCCACGAGAGCCCTCTGTGGCCAAGAAACAGTGGGGTTATGAAAAGCTAACCAGGGTATGTCCAGCACCACGGGAAAAAACAGGAGAGTCAATGAGGAAGAGACTAATTCTCTTCGTATGACCCCCCTGCGTCAAAATACCCAACGGAGCAGTGACCTCCCTAATTATCCCTGACCCTAATGGTTGACTATCTAAGGCGTGAACGGGGAAAGGCACATCCATGGGGAAAATGGGGGTCTAAGCTAACGCTCTATCAATGAAGTTCCCAGCCGCGCCTGAATCTGCGAGCGCCTTATGCTGGAAATACGGAGAAAACTTGGGAAAAGTAACAGACAAACATACAGTGGGGCAAAAAAGTATTTAGTCAGCCACCAATTGTGCAAGTTCTCACACTTAAAGAAATGAGAGAGGCCTGTAATTTTCATCATTAGGTACACTTCAACTATGGCAGACAAAATGAGAAAAGGAATCCAGAGAATCACATTGTAGGATTTTTTATGAATTTATTTGCAAATTATGGTGGAAAATAAGTATTACAACAATACTGTTACATACAGTATTACATACAATAAGGTGAATGCACCAATTTGTAAGTCGCTCTGGATAAGAGCGTCTGCTAAATGACTTAAATGTAAATGTAAATGTAATATGTTTTTATTTTTGTATACTTTTTTTAAATCAGCCGATTTAAATCGGTATCGGCCTTTTTTTGGGCCTCCAATAATCGGTATCGGCGTTGAAAAATCATAAATCGGTCGACCTCTAATCCAGAGCATTCCAAACACGCTCAATGGGTGATATGTCTAGTGAGTATGTAGGCCATGGAAGACCTGGAACATTTTCAGCTTCCAGGAATTGGGTACAGATCTTGCATCATGGGGCGGTGCATTGTCATGCTGAAACATGAGCTGATGACGGCAGATAGCGTGACTATTTTTTATTTTTTATTTAACCAGGCAAGTCAGTTAACTTCTTATGGCTGCAGGGGCAGTATTGAGTAGCTTGGATGAAAAGGTGCCCATTGTAAACAGCCAGCTCCTCAGTCTCAGTTGCTCATATATGCATATTATTAGTATTGGATAGAAAACTCTAAAGTTTCCAAAACTGTCAATATATTGTCTGTGAGTATAACAGAACTGATATTGCAGGCGAAACCCTGAGGAAAAACAAACCAGGAAGTGCTGTTTTTCTGTAACTACACTGTTCCATTGCAAGCCTATCCTCCATTTAAAGGGATATCAACCAGATTCCCAAAGGCTTCCACAGGGTGTGAACAGTCTTTAGACATAGTTTCAGGCTTTTATTCAAAAAATGAGCGAGAATGAGCACATCGCGTCAGTGGATAGCTAGGTGTCCCCAGAATGATCACATCGCGTCAGTGGATAGCTAGGTGTCCCCAGATTTGTGCATGCGCGAGCGCGCCTGGAGCGAGACCTTTTCTCTCTCTCTCCTATTGAAAAGGCTACCGTCCGGTTGAAATATTATCGATTATTTATTGTAAAAACAACCTGAGGATTGATTATAAAAAACATTTGACATGTTTCTATGAATTTTACGGTTACTATTTGGAATTTTTGTCTGCCCGTCTTTGTTTTCTATCCTAATCTGACAATTATATGCATATTCTAGATTCTGGGCTTGAGAAATAGGCAGGAACGTTTTTTATCCAAACATCAAAATACTGCCCCCTTGCTTCAAGAGGTTAAATGCACTTAGGCCAATGCCGAAATGTAAACAGATCGGCACATCCAACACACAGTCAGTAATTTCAAGTGGAGGTTAGTGATGCAGAGGCAATTTGCATATCAACTTGTTACCCACACCTGGGTAACCCCTAAGCATGGAAAATAAATCACAATTCGTTGCACACAAACTTGGGATCGGCTGGATGACCTCTTCCAACCCTCAACAAAAAAAAATGAATGAATCCGGGAAGGACTTTCCCCAAATGTGGACCATCTCAGATTCTACCTCTACTCATCCTTGCTCGAACAACATCTGCTTAAGTGTTTATCTTTGTGACTGTATTGGAGTGTGTGACTAATGTTGAAATTTGGTGGCGCAAAGCCTGTTATCCTACACACATTCATCCAATGTAAAATGAATTGTACTGGTCTGCGGTCTCATATTAAGCAAGGCTTCATGTTTAGCACTTTTAAATTAAGTCCTAGAATTCTGTTCTATAATTTACATAACTCAGATACCTACCGAGTCAGACTTGTCTCTTTTCCTTTCAAATGCCCTCAGGGACCCATTAAAAAATATTAATAATCCATAGTCCCTTGTTTCAGGCCTTGGTTTACCAAACTGCACAGGTTTTAGGGATTAACCCAATGAGTGTGTTTGAGCTACAGCCATCTGGGTTGTACTATTGGATTTGTTTATTTCTTCTGCATCCGTAGATACCAACCATTAGTCTATGTGATTAACGGGAGCATGAGCAAGAGAGGTGTCCCGATGGGGCCCAGCGCCAGGTCTTCTGTACAAAAATGTCCGAATGGTTTTAACTAAGGATGCAAGATATATCGGTGAACATACAGAATTGGACGATAATAGCTAAAAATGCCAACAATGGTGTCGGCCCGATGTCAAAGCTGACGTGCTTACCTATATAACGTAGGTACACGACGCCACGTAAAATGTTGCGCAACACATGCAACACAGCATTCCTAACCTAGCACACAATGTCTGCTGTGTGGATCGAGCAATCAACAAGTCAATCAGTCATTTTAAAGAGCAAGAACATTTCAGCGAGACATCTCAAAGGAAAAATCCATTAACGCCAAGATAATGGAATTCATTGCCCTTGACAATCAACCGTTCTCTGTCGTGGGCGATGTTGGCTTTCGCAACTGGTCGAGCACCGGTACACATTACCAAGTGCGCTATTTTTCAGATGTCGAACCTACCGGGGTTACACAGTAATAGCATCGCTGCTATTAGCTTCACATACTATGGAACGCAGGTTGGGTCTTCGCGTGTCAAAAAAGATAAGCTAAATAAGCTTTCAATTTGACATGTCAAATAACACAGTTCTATTATAGAATGTTGTGTGTTCTGAATTTGCACGTGCAAGCCAAGCGCCACCACTACTATCAGTAGCACTGTCAAGGCTGTACAAAAAGTCTGCAAACAAGCAAACACCGGCCACGAACAATGTGTTTACAATACCGTGTTTGTAATAATGCATTATTTGTTCGACTGCAACTTCTGGGGTAGCTAGCTAGCTTTAGCTTGGTACCTAGCTAGCACCAATACAACCAACCTGAAAACAATGACCAGTAGACACTACGGTCATTTTCATTATTCTTAGCAATGATTTAGGAATCCTTGAGTGTAAGTATTAGCTAGGTAGCCACTTGTTGTTCGCCTAATGAAATTAAACTTCAGTGCATGAAAATAAATAGCTAGCTAGTCACTTAACCCTGTTGCTCAAAGCTAACGTTATAAGCAGCCAGCTAGCTTCATCTGGCTAATGTGGCTCGACCGGACCGTGTTATGAAGCTAGCCAAAATAAGGATTAGGTATTTGCAGTTTCCCTTCAAAATAAAAGTACCTATTTGAAAGTGATGCGGAAGGGGAATCATGACATATTTAGACTAGATAATGTTAAACAAGGTTGGAATGTGAAGCAATGAAATGGGGCATCACACCCACAGAACACAACTGTGAAGAGTTTATGCAAATATTAGCGTTGTAGCTCTTATCGCGGGACTGTGACCATGTGAAATCCCATCCCCAGTCAGCCCATTGTGTGTTTTGACATTCATATTGCACTGTACAGCTTTACCTAAGGATTGGGGATCAATTAAATGGGGTATCAGTCTAGACGATACCCAAGGTATTTTCCGTCAACATCCTCCTCAGGATCCAAAACATCCACGCAGTATTGTTTTTTCATTGGGAATAGTGTTCAATACACATAGGTTGACAATAAATGTGGCTCAATTCACAGTTGTTTCAGAGTCCCGCAATAAGAGCTACAATGCTAATGTTCTCTGGGTGTCACTGAGTAGACTGATACCCCATGTCATTGATCCAAAATCCATAAGTGAAGTAAGTACACCCCCAATACAATTCTAAAGTATAATACATCCAGTGTGATTTCAAAAGATTTGTCAAATTAACAAATTGTATTTTGTTGATTTTATATAACATTCCAACCTTGTTTAGCATGATCTATTTAATCATGGCATAATTCTCTTATTGGTATTCATTTGCATCACTGTCGATGACATACCTTTATTTTGAAGGCTAACCGCAAAGTCCACTAGTGTGGCTAATTCTTATTGTGGCTAGCTTCACATAGATGGGTCCGACCACCATTAATCAAATAAGAACTGAACTGTCTTATAAATTAGGGTTATTTTAGATAACACCTAGCTATATAGCTAACTATAGCTACTGAAGCAGATTGTCGTTTTGCTCTGTTTTTGGGGAAAAACATTGTTTGCATCCATGAGCTAGCTAGCTTTTTTATGACCAGCACTGTAGGTGCGCGAGACAACTTTACCAGCAGCATAGCATACGTGTCGATGAATCGTTGTAACATGAAACATGAGAGAGAGTGCAATCAATGTGTAATAACTACATAAAATATTATGAATGCGTTAAATTGTGTGATGTGCAGTCATATTCAGGTCCTGATTGGTCAACAAGCTTATTTGACACATCTTTTTTGACACACAAAGACCAAAACTGCATTCCATAGAAATCCTGGTTGAGAATGAAACGACTGAACAACAAAACAGCACAGCAAGTAAGTGAAAAAAATAGGTTTTTAATCATTCTTATTATTATTAGATTACACTGGTAATGGGGACATATGTAAATGCCAACAAAATAACTTTTTGGTCATTGGTCATTTTGGTCATTGTGTGTGTAACCTTAATTTAACAAGGCAAGTCAGTGAATAACAAATTCTTATTTACAATTGACGGCCTACCCCGGCCCAACCCGGACGACGCTGGGCCAATTGTGCGCCACTCTATGGGACTTCCAATCACGGCCGGACGTGATACAGCCTGGATTTGAACCAGGGACTGTAGTGATGCCTCTTGCATGGCGATGCAGTGCCTTAGACCGTTGCGTCCATGTGTGTGTTAACTATTTAACTGTATTAGACTGCTTAAAAGGCTGCTAAAATTTTAAATATCGGTTATCGGTATCGTTTGTTTTGTCAAGGAAAATATTGGATATCGTATTGGCCAAAACTGTCATATCAGTGCATCCCTAGTTTGACCTACAAACTATTAAAAGCTATCTATGAAAATCTGAGACAAACACGCACGTTTTGCTCTGTTCATCTACATAGAACATAGGAAATCCCATGACAAAGTGTGTCATACATACAACATAGTTGCTGTCACTGACTAGTTGGATATTAATTTCACAGTGAGCAAAGAATTTCTGTACTTACAGGAATCATATATATTCATTTTTATCAGGTTTTGGCTTTAGCAGACATTTGTCAATAAAACTCATGAATGCAACTGTTTGTCATTGTTTTGTGTTCTACTTGTCGCCCAGTTTGTACTGTAAAGAAAATGGTAAAACACTCCATTGTTAGGTTAAATATAAAGCCTGAACATGCAGTTAAATGAAAAGACGATTTTTGCTGGGGTCTCGGGACTGATAAGGTTGATCTAAGAATGCGGAGTAATAAAAGGCTTAAATCAGCATTCCTTATTCAAACAGAAGGTTTCTCTCAGACAGTCCCCGCCTGTACGAACTGTAAGGCAGTGGGGAAAGTACTCAATTGTCATACCTGAGTAAAAGTAAAAGATACTTTAATAGAAAATGACTCAAGTGAAAGTCACCCAGTAAATTACTACTTGAGTAAAAGTCTAAAGGTATTTGGTTTTAAACACACTTATGTATCAAAAGTCATTGGGATTGCAAAAATATACGTAAGTATCAAAAGTAAAAGCATAAATCATTTCAAATACCTTATATTAAGCAAACTAACATTTTTGGGACGGCTAGCCAGGGGCACACTCCAACACTCAGACATAATTTAGAAAAGAAGTGTAACGGCGTTCTTCGTTTGTTGAAAGAGAGTCGGACCGAAATGCAGCGTGGTGGTTACTCATGTCTTTAATGAATGAATCGCGATACATGAAATAACTGATACAAATACAAAACAACAAACGGAACGTGAAAACGAATTACAGCCTATCTGGTGAGCACTACACAGAGACAGGAACAATCACCCACGAAATACAAAGTGAAACCCAGGCTACCTAAATACGGTTCCCCATCAGAGACAACAAGAATCACCTGACTCTGATTGAGAACCGCTTCAGGCAGCCAAGCCTATACTAGACACACCCCTAATCAACCACAATCCCAATGCCTACAAAAACCCCAATACGACAATACAATAAACCCATGTCACACCCTGGCCTGAACAAATAATTAAAGAAAACACAAAATACTAAGACCAAGGCGTGACAGGAAGAATGTGTTTAGTGAGTCCGCCAGATCAGAGGTAGTAGGGATGACCAGAGATATTCTCCTGATAAGTGTGTGAATTGGACCATTTTCCAGTCAAAAAGTAACGAGTACTTAAGGGTGTCAGGGAAAATGTAAGTAGTAAAAAGTACATTATTTTGTTTAGGAATGTAGTGAAGTAAACGTTGGAAAAATATAGAATACTAAAGTACAGATACGCCAAAAAACGACTTGATTTCTTTGAATTATTTTTACTTAAGTACTTTACACCACTGCTGTAAGGGACGCCATGTCTAAACAGGCCAGGATGTTAAGTGCTTTCCACCAGCCTGACAACCCGCTGTAATTACAGTGAAAATCAGCCAGTTATGCTAATGATATGGTGGCCATAAAATAAGATAAATAAAAATTAAAAACAGGTGGCCATGTTTAACGCAATAGAAAGACTAAATTAAATTAAATCCTGATTTCCACAAGGGTCCCTTTCTTGTCTTGTTTTTTCCTTATTCTCCCTCCACCCCAATTTCATTTCCTAAAATCAAATTAAACCATTGGCAATTGCGAAATGTAATTTGGAAATCCAAGCAAATGAAATAAATCAAAGGAAATGTCTTATAGCTGTGAGGGTTAGGGAGGGAGGATGATGGATTGGGGTCCCATTATTCATGATTTGTTATTCAATAAATCATTGATGTGTTCTATGAATAACTGTGGTGATGGACAGAGAGTGAGGAACCGGGCGGCCAGTGTTGCTGACACAGCAAATTGTGTGCTGGGATATTTGTGATACGCAATGCACATTCGATGTGGCTCAGGGTGTAGTGTACGGCATACAATAGCCCCTGATATGATTCATTGTCCTGCGTTGTTTGGTGGCGATACAGACTTTAGAGTATCCATAGGCTAACACTAAGGTGGCTGGCTTTTGGCTCTCGTACTGTATGCCACGACAACTCCATCCCTTTCCAACTTTAAAGAGATTTCTATAAGCCAATACAGCTGAGAACTGTGCCAATATAAGCTCCACTGTGGGATCTTTGTACAAAATATCAACCCCGGAGATACTTTCTGACCTTCTAGTTTTTATTTTTTTAACTAGGCAAGTCGGTTAAGAACAAATTCTTATTTTCAATGACGGCCTAGAAACAGCGGGTTAACTGCCTGTTCAGGGAAAGAACGACAGATTTGTACCTTGTCAGCTCGGGGGTTTGAACTTGCAGCCTTCCAGTTACTAGTCCAACGCTCTAACCACTAGATTACCCTGCCGCCCCAAGTTAACCAAATTACTAAACCCAATTATGTTGGTAACTTGGATTGACAGGACAGACAATATCCAATAGGAAGATGAAGTATCACATTTTTTATTTAACCTTTATTTAAGACCAAATTCTTATTTACAATGACGGACTACCAAAAGGAAAAAGGGCTCCTGCGGGGATGGGGGCCTGAGATTAAAAATAAATACAATATAAATATAGGACAAAGTACACATCACAAAAAGAGGGACAACACCACATAGAGACCTAACACAACATAGCAAGGCAGCAACACATGACAACACAGCATGGTAGCAACAAAAAACATGGTACAAACATTATTGGTCACAGTCAACAGCACAAAGGGTAAGAAGGTAGAGACAACAATACATCACACAAAGCAGCCACAACGGTCAGTAAGTGTGTCCATGATTGAGTCTTTTAATGAAGAGATTGAGGAAAAAACTGTCCAGTTTGAGTGTTTGTTGCAGCTCGTTCCTTCGCTAGCTGCAGCGAACTGAAAAGAGGAGTGACCCAGGGATGTGTGCGCTTTGGGGAACTTTAACAGAATGTGACTGGGTGTTGTATGTGGAGGACGAGGGTTGCAGTAGATATCTCAGATAGGGGGGAGTGAGGCCTAAGAAGGTTTTATAAATAAGCAACCAGATGACCAGTTTACAGAGGATTATAGAGTGCAGTGATGTTTCCAATAAGGAGCATTGGTGGCGAATCTGATGGCAGAATGGTAAAGAGCATTTAGCCGCTCGAGAGCACCCTTACATGCCGATCTATGAATTATGTCTCATCCACGGTCTGTTGGAAATCACGTGGAAAGCTATTTATAAGGGCTGGCATACAAGAGAAAACAGCTAGGCCTATATTTCAGCACAAACAACTCTGCATATCTGACATCTCGCCAGATCAAATGGTACTGGTCTGAGAAAAGGCTATATGTAGGCTCGAGATAAGCAGAGGCATCATTTGTCTCCAAGCCCCCGTTAAAAACAGCATAGCTATTAACAATAACAGGAGAGTTCAAGAAATGTGGATGAATTGGGCTAGGAAGCAGCGTGTGTGTGTGCTGCAGAGCTGCCACAACAGTGTTGACTACCAGTTGATCAAGCCCTCTCTTTTCCTCTCCTCCTCCTCTCAATGATTCTGCCTTTAGGCTGAGTGATACATCACTGTGGGAGGCTAGGCGTTACCCTAGCAACAGCACTGAGACAACCAGAGACACTTTTCTCCTCCCACCAGCACCCCACCACCTCAATTTTGCCAGGGGTAAGACACACTTTGCCAGGGGTAGGGCCCCTGTTCACAACCTATGTCCCCTGAAACAAATCAATGTCAAACAGGAAGGGAATAGAGATTGAGGCAGAGTGAAGATATTTGAGGGAGAGGGAAGATGGAGGGTAACAGAACAGAGAGGGAGAGAGAGAGAGAGAGAGAGAGTGAGAACGACAGGGAGAGAGATAGATAGGGAGGAGTATGAAAGAGACCTTAGAGAAAGAAGGAAGGGTTGGTTGAACACGTCTGATCACCTGGAAAAGTGATCAGTCAAGATGCTCTGAAGCAGGCAGCCTGCACATTTGCCTGATTAAATTAGAGTCTGCAAGCAGTGGAGGTGCATCTAAACAAGTCAAGACGTTTCCATCATCCAAGTAAGCAATTGCCAGTCAATTGCAGTTCCATTTGATTAAACTTGGGTCTGCAGTGCTGGGGTAGGTAGAGCGGCGTTGAGGACTGGAGCACCATGAAGCTCCCGCTCGTAACTCTCTCAGGTTTGTTATGATAATCTGTAAATAGGCCTATGTATTATGGAGCTATTCGAGAAACCTTGTATTTAGTTTCAAGCACAGCCCAGCCAGACGATAGTAGTCGGAGAAGGGGACGCAATTACCACTGTCATTAATATAAACTGAAAATTGTGAAATTATTTGATGATACTACTACCACCCCACAACCCCACCTCTGTGCGTCTGCACTGGTAACCCTCTCCATCTACCACATACTCACAAAACATATTATATTTGCTGCATTGGTCCTAAAAGGGATCGCTTTCTCTGGAGATAGGAGTTCAGGAGAGGCGCTTGCATTGGTTAAAAGGCAGTTCACGAGAGGTGCTTGTATGGGTTAAAATGTGGTTTAAATGCATCGGATTGCCAAATGGATCCTTCATTCTAGCTGCCATCAGATTGAGCCCTCAGACACTCCTTTACCTTCTCAGCCTTTTTATGGAAATGCCTCATTTCTCTCTCTGCAGCACTTTTTTCTCCCTCTTCCACCTCTCTCCCCAGCCCCCTGTTCTTCCAGACAGATAAATGCAAGGGAGTTGAGACTGAATAAACTTTTACAAATTATCCCACTTCCACGCCGGCAAACCAATTACCATGACGAAGATAACCCCCTTCTTTTTCCAGGCAGGAAGAAGCGGCCATTGTGTTGTAGCTCAGCCTTTTTCACCAGGCCTCTGGGAAGTCAAAAGTCATCCTTAGTGACTTTTCAGCAGCCCCTCCCCCAACACACACAAAATAAATGCCTTCTTTCTATGCACCCAAACATGCCACGCTCTCCACAGACAGACCATGCTATAAAAATATAAGTGACATTTCTCATCCAGCAATTCATTTGCATTTTTCTCTCTATCTTTAAGTGATAAATGTCATCGCTCTGCCTCAGGGCTATAAGTCACACTGCTATGAC
Source organism: Oncorhynchus keta (assembly GCF_023373465.1). Classification (NCBI taxonomy): domain Eukaryota; kingdom Metazoa; phylum Chordata; class Actinopteri; order Salmoniformes; family Salmonidae; genus Oncorhynchus; species Oncorhynchus keta. The sequence goes on from NC_068431.1 coordinate 26,236,885, forward strand.
GATGACTAGGTCTTGTTGTCGTGCCAAACTTGGGGCTGCGAGCAAAAGCTTTGATTTATTCCTCCTGCTTCACTTCCACTAACTTTGTGATTTATGCTTTGTTTGGGGGACATTTTCTGTCTCTACCAGAACAAGGCTGGAGGCCATAAACACATAACGGTGAGGATACATTTAATGACATTCACTCTAGATTAGTAGATCACACTAAAGAGTAAAATCCAGCTAGAAAGTTGACAACTTCATCTTAATCGGGATGTGATTTGCCAAGACGCTTCCCTCATCCCAGCCTTCGTCAAGCTTTTATTTCTCCTTGGTGACAAAAAGGAAGTTCACTGGAGTAATCCCAATTGATTTCAACTTTAATATTGTTATAAAGAAAAATGCTAATGCAACCTCTTTGCAATAAGGACTTGAGCCCAAACGCTCAAGAGATGTTTCAAGTGATTAATACCAAGGATACAGTCAGAGTGAATACATTTAGAAAGATCACAAAACATCTTATACTCTTCCCTCCTTTTGGTCCCTTCCCTCTTATAGGTGTCACCTCCCCAGCTATACATTTTATGACCCCAGTTTCCCTCCTTTCCCCTGTGGAATGTCCATGCTCCTCTCTTTGTTTAGCCAGATGTCAGAATCACAACCCATCCATCTTCATTGTCCTGGACCTGACACTGCTCTCTGATCCTAGGCAATTTCCTCTCATCTGATTAGGTCAACCTTTCTAATTAGCCTGAACTCCATTAAAACTTCTTAAGGATGACGCAGAACACAGTTCCCATGCAGGAACATCACTCAGCGGAATTTCAGAGCGCCACCTATAGTTTTTGATAAAACTCAAACTTTCATTAAACTTTCATTAAAATACACATTCAAGGTAGTGAATTAAAGCTACACTCGTTGTGAGTCTATCCACCAAGTCAGATTTGTAAAATGCTTTTCGGCGAAAGCATGAGAAGCTATTATCTGATAGCATGTACCCCCAAAATACTGCAACGTCACCTAACACGACAGATTTTGCGTTAGCCGGCGCTACCCAAAACGCAGAAATAAAATATAAAACATTCATTACCTTTGACGAGCTTCTTTCTTGGCACTCCTAGATGTCCCATAAACATTTATTTGGGTCTTTTTTTCGATTAAATCGGTCCATATATAGCCTAGATATCGATCTATGAAGACTGTGTAATCAAGGAAAAAACTGCGTTTCATAACGCAACGTCATTTTTAAAAATTAAAAAAGTTGACGATAAACTTTCACAAAACACTTCGAAATACTTTTGTAATGCAACTTTAGGTATTACTAAACGTTAATAATCTATCAAAATGATCACGGGGCGATGTATATTCTTTAGCTCCACGTCTTGAAATCATGTCCGGATATTTCTCAACCAAAACATCCTGTCGGAGACCGGAAGAAATCGGCTCCCTTGTTTCGGTTTGACCAAGAAACAAATCCGAGACAAATGACAAGACTGTTGACATCGTGTGGAAGCTGTAGGTATTGCAACCTCAGCCCCATTTAATGTGGGTCACTTTTAACAATTGGTTGAAGTGGCGAATGGATATATTTTCCCATTTTCAGTGATCAGATTTTCCTGCACTTTTCGATGAAACGCACGTTCTGTTATAGTCACAGCCGTGATTTAACCAGTTTTAGAAACATCTGAGTGTGTTCTATCCACACATACTAATCATATGCATATACTATATTCCTGGCATGAATAGCAGGGCGCTGAAATGTTGCGCGATTTTTAACAAAAAAGCTCACAGTAATCATTCACTAAACAGGATACAAACAAACTACAGTTGAACTTGAAACATGTTATATTTTGACAGAATCCATCAATATAGTCTACACATGCGTTCCAATAAAGAGCATCTCAAGCACGTAAGCCAATGTTTCTATTTCAATTAACTCACTGTTAGAGATGGCTAACCAACCAAATGTTTGAGCACAAAGTACTCCCCTGATGCCAGGGTAAACGATTTATGGTGTCTCTCTGCAAATATCCCACTGGGCACACACTAGTTGAATCAACGTTGTTTTCACATCATTTCAATGAAATTACATTGAACCGACGTGGAATAGACGTTGAATTGACGTATGTGCCCAGTGGGATGGTACAAGATTGGGAAAACACATTCCACACGGCAGCCCTGGCAAGAAATGAACTGCAATGAAGGAGCCAAGATAGAATGCAAACTTTACATTAAATCGGGTTAATAGAGAATTTGAAGATAAGCAATACAATATTAGATATTGCGTATAATATAAAAGTGCGCACATGCGTTATTGGCCACGTGTCTGTCTATCTGTCCGTCCCTGTTGCAGATTCTGCACTTCTACACGCGCCACCAATACATAAAGTGCACACTGCATGCTTGCCTTTTTAAAAAACTATTCAGTCACAAAAATGACCACTTATTGTAGCACAGCCAGTGAAAGCTGAAGCCTTGCTCTGTGGCTATTGTGTGTGGTTTTGTTTATAAGTGGCTGGCCTTCAGTGAGATTCCTGCAGCTTACTGTATCGGTCCAGCACCCTGCTCAAGGTTAAACAGACCTGAGGACTCTGGGGGCCTTGCGGGCTTTTAGCCAAACAGTTGTAGATAAATTTACCAAGCCAGATATGTAAACTCATCCATCTTGTCCGTTTGTCTAGCGCCGTTATGCTGAACTGCCATAATTGGACGGCCTCCAAAGAGGCACGGTGAAATGAATCAGTATGGAAAAGAAGCTGCTGCTTTATTTGTGTGTGTAGTGTTGCCCCTAGGAGTTTTCAGCAGCGGTAGGAAAGTTCGAGTATGGGGGCGCACAGACAAAAAATTCTAACACATTTTGTCATGGGGCTGAGAGGGGAGGCAGGGTAGCCTAGTGGTTAGAGTGTTGGACTAGTGACCGAAAGGTTGCAAGTTCAAATCCCTAAGCTGACAAGGTACAAATCTGTCGTTCTGCCCCTGAACAGGCAGTTAACCTGCTGTTCCTAGGCCGTCATTGAAAATAAAGGAAAAATTTAAAAAGGAAAGAAAATAACTTTTAAAGCAAAATTTTGCAATGGCTTATGCCATGTTGTCTGAGTGACTCAAACATTAACAAAATTAATGAGAATTTTAGATTCTGCATGAAGGTTTAGTTTTTCTTTCTTGTGGTTCTCAGTTCTCAAAGACAATCTTACAAAAAAATATATATCGCCATTATCTTTTATATATACTGAAAATGTTTAACCATACCAATTTAGATTTTTACCTGATTTTTGGGAGTGGAACTCACCGTTGCTATCTGAATATCGGGGAAACACTGGTGTGTGTGTTTTCTTCCTCTGTCAACACAAAAACATCCTATGGCGTTCTGCATTAGCATCAAACAGCCCCCGTGATATGCAGCTGTTCAGGGAAGCTAGAAACCGTTATACACAGACAGTTAGAAAAGCCAAGGCTAGCTTTTTCAAGCAGAAATTTGCTTCCTGAAACACAAACTCAAAAAAGTTCTGGGACACTGTAAAGTCCATGGAGAATAAGAACACCTCCTCCCAGCTGCCCACTGCACTGAAGATAGGAAACACTGTCACCACTGATAAATCCACCATAATTGAGAATTTCAATAAGCATTTTTCTACGGCTGGCCATGCTTTACACCTGGCTACTCCGGTTACCCCGGTCAACAGCACTGCACCCCCAACAGCAACTCGCCCAAGCCTTTCCCATTTCTCCTTCTCCCAAATCCATTCAGCTGATGTTCTGAAAGAGCTGAAAAATCTGGACCCCTACAAATCAGCCGGGCTAGACAATCTGGACCCTTTCTTTCTAAAAATTATCTGCCGAAATTGTTGCCACCCCTATTACTAGCCTGTTCAACCTCTCTTTCGTGTCGTCTGAGATTCCCAAAGATTGGAAAGCAGCTGCGGTCATCCCCCTCTTCAAAGGGGGGGACACTCTTGACCCAAACTGACCCAGACCCATATCAAACATCTCCAATCCAAAGTTAAATCTAGAATTGGCTTCCTATTTCGCAACAAAGCATCCTTCACTCATGCTGCCAAACATACCCTTGTAAAACTGACCATCCTACCAATCCTCGACTTTGGCTATGTCATTTACAAAATAGCCTCCAATACCCTACTCAACAAATTGGATGCAGTCTATCACAGTGCAATCCGTTTTGTCACCAAAGCCCCATATACTACCCACCATTGCGACCTGTACGCTCTCGTTGGCTGGCCCTCGCTTCATACTCGTCGCCAAACCCACTGGCTCCATGTCATCTACAAGACCCTGCTCGGTAAAGTCCCCCCTTATCTCAGCTCGCTGGTCACCATAGCATCTCCCACCTGTAGCACACGCTCCAGCAGGTATATCTCTCTAGTCACCCCCAAAACCAATTCTTTCTTTGGTCGCCTCTCCTTCCAGTTCTCTGCTGCCAATGACTGGAACGAACTACAAAAATCTCCGAAACTGGAAACACTTATCTCCCTCACTAGCTTTAAGCACCAACTGTCAGAGCATCTTACAGATTACTGCACCTGTACATAGCCCACCTATAATTTAGCCCAAACTACCTCTTTCCCAACTGTATTTAATGTATTTATTTATTTTGCTCCTTTGCACCCCATTATTTTTATTTCAACTTTGCACATTCTTCCATTGCAAAACTACCATTCCAGTGTTTTACTTGCTATATTGTATTTACTTTGCCACCATGGCCTTTTTTTGCCTTTACCTCCCTTCTCACCTAATTTGCTCACATTGTATATAGACTTGTTTATACTGTATTATTGACTGTATGTTTGTTTTACTCCATGTGTATCTCTGTGTCGTTGTATCTGTCGAACTGCTTTGCTTTATCTTGGCCAGGTCGCAATTGTAAATGAGAACTTGTTCTCAACTTGCCTACCTGGTTAAATAAAGGTGAAATAAATAAAATAAATAAAAAAGACCACTTAAACAGCTTAATTTATGGGCTTAATTAACATTAAGTGTATAATGCTTTACTCTATAGAAACAATAACTTTGCATTTTAAGAAGCAGATTCCACTGCATATCACTGAATTCAAATGAGTAGGTTCTCATGATGTCGCGTTAAAGAAGACTTGTAACTGGAATGATAATGTCTAACGCAATGCAGGAGAATGCAAGTCTACTTTTTCTGCTACCATCATCGTAAGGAGGCTGCCATGTGCCTTTACCAGCCATGAATTGCTTTATTCTAAAGCTACCACAAATGTCAGCCAGTGCTGACCACATAATTAAGTGGTATTAAACTAAATCAAATTGCCCTCCTGGCATTAAGATGAAGAATCCTTTATTGGGCAATTCCAACTGAAATTTGACTACTGCTTTTAACCCAACCCCTCCAAAAGAGACACATGCATACATATACAGGTTTTGGAGAGGTGCAGGGGGCTGCCACACTGGGCACACCTGTTGTTTCGGGGGGTTAAAGTGCCTTGCTCAAGGGCACAATGGCAGGCAAAGGCATCTAGGTTTTTATACAAGCAACCCTTGGGTTTCCAGCTCACTTCCCGCCCGATTTTTTCTGTTGGACACGATATTCAAACCGGCAACCCTCTGGTTGCTGGCTCGCCACTCTTACCGCTAGGCTACCTGCCGCCCGGGGATAAAAATCAACTTGACACACTGCCATGATAATAGAACTGGTAGGCCACAATCAGGGGAATGTAACTGCTGTTACTATCATAAACCATTGGACCGTTAATTTAAATCATTTAATTTTTTACATACTGTGAAACAGAAAACAAAATGTACAGTATGATTTGTGAGCTTCCGTAATGGATCACTATGTCAAGAATGAAATGTGAGTTTTCTGGAAAAACACAGTGATTTGAAAGAAGTCCATTTGCCTTTAAAAGCCAGTGCAGTGTGTAGCCAAGATGTAACAGGAATTTGTGAGCACCTGTGTTATTCAGGTCTGGACCACTCGAGTCATAACATTGTAATCACAGAACATAAGGAATGTGTTATGACATACATGTGAAAGCAGCAGAATTAACATCAGTCTTGGATAGGCCTATCCTTTTTGCCTGTCGCAAATTTCAATACCGAAAAAGCCAGTAGGAGTGTTCTTATTTTCTCAACACCTTATTTAGCATATTTTTATGTGCTTTGCAGAGGAGGGTTCTGGTGATTGTTGATGGATATATACAGCACACAGTGACAAACTGGGAGACAATGGGAAGACTGCTGCACTGAGAGTCAGCATGTAAGTGGCAAGAGCTGTGTTATACTTTAATTGAGAAGACTGAATGTGCATAATGGTAAGAATAATGCTGCGCATTGTCAAACAGCGAGGCATACTCATTTGGCAACACTGAGCGACAACAATGGGAGAACAAGATATGAATTCAGACATCAGCACTGGCAAACAAAGGGTAATGGAACCAGGCAAATGACATCAAAGTTGAGATAAAGTGGTGATACAGTTCAAATGCAAAAAGGCCTGCTGGAGCTACAAGTGACAGAGACTAAAAGCATCTGCCATGCAGTGAGCTAGAATTGAATGGAGTACAAGGACAATAAATGTGACCGCCTGGCTCAATTCGGTCTTATGTAGCAACATTTTAAATTGTGTTTTTTTTTTACATTGGATAAAAGCAGAGACTCACAGTTAGAAAATGCTATATCATACACTACAGTTAAGGAACAATGGGAAAGTAACTGCTTTGAAAGTTGATAAACTTGTAACCTCACTTTTGAGAAAATGGACCTTCAATGTTTTGGTAGACCTACTGGAGGATTCACATGCGAGAACATGTACTAAAACAACCAAAGATTTCAAGACTAAAGGATGGTTTATACTACAGGTATGTTCGTAAATTCAATCTGGATTGCCAGAGTGTGTACTCTGGGCGTTGGTAAACTCTCGGAGCGTTCAGGGCGCACACTTGATGCTCTGGCCGAGGAGAAGGGTTTATCCAAGCGTTCTGATCAAACAGCAGCAGTCAGGCACCCAAGCTAACGTTGGCTAGCTTGCTAGCTACTCCCAGACACAAATTAGGGAACTCTGACCATTTTATGCTATCCAGAGCGTTGGTGACTGTTGTCGCAGTGACATCATGAACATTCTATTGAAATGGTTACTTGTTTAGACATGTAACTAGCTAGCTAAACAATTAACTATAATCGCAATCCATAGCATTACTATTCTGCATGAATATGCAGGTAGCTCACCAACCAGGTTGGTAGTTAGCTAGCTAGCTAACATTAGGCTATATCTAGAAATGCAAATGTCTCTGAGATACTAATAATAATACTACACAGCTCATACATGTAACGTTAGCTAGCCAGCTAGCTAGCAGTACACTTAAACTTGAAATGGAAACTGTGAAAAAATTTGAAATGTGTAATATCTGAAAATGTAACTAGCTTCTCCCCCTGTCACGGATGCCATGGTTGCCCTTAGTTTTGAAGATGTATAAAACGCCTGTATCCGGATTACAACAGTGTGTTCTCTTTTCAACTCCCTCTGCATATTTGCAATCAGACGCCAACATTTTCTCCATCTCCTTAGCTATCATACTCTAATTGCACTGATTTCAAAACTCGGTCCTCCAGAAAGTGGAGAGCAACACCTTTGAAATTCTAGTTCGTGATAGCTTTTTTTTTAAAGCTGCGTTAGAAAGGATTACCGACACATACTGAACAGCTCATGTTATAGATCTATATGGCAGACCAATCCGAACTAATCTCTCAGCATGTCCAGCTCACTCATCATCTCAGCCAATCATGGCTAGCGGGAAGGTTCTTGACTTTTTCTGTGGCTAAACCAACTAGACTCGTAATTTAACAATTGAATTTACAGATGGCATACAAGTTTGTTATTAAGGCACATGAAAGTTCACATGATCCAGAAGGCATTTCTGCCAAAAAAAGTATTTATATAATTTTAAAAAGTTTACATTCAAATGGCTCTCCTGTGAAGTAGTGACGCGCGACTTGCGCTTAGTTTCCTGACATGAGTCACAAAGAGGGAGGGATGTAGGTCAGTCAGAAAAACAAACCACAAATGTACACATGATCATATAGCCTAGGTCTAAAGAATGTTAGTTTCAAATGTGAAACAAGTTCAGGCTATTCCATTGAGCAGAACAACTGCTTTAATACAGAACCCATTTCAACCTAATTCTTGGGGATCATGATGCAGGTTTTGCCCATGAATGTCTGCTTTAATACATCACAGGTCCAAGCATCACTGGCTATGTAAAGTGGAAAAGGCTAATTGAATGACCACATCAAATACAAAATGTATTACCCTGCAATTGCTCCAGACAGGTGAATTGATGGCATACATTACACAAGCGAATGAGAGGTTTCTGCAGTGTAACCTAGCTGTCCTCACATAGCCATTCGACAGTAGGCTTTAATTGCTACTCTGTTCACAAATTTTCTAAATCCAAAGGCACAACATCGCGAGACTTGCAAGAAAGCTTGCGAAACAGACCAGGCAGGTGTTTGGGATTGAGAAGTCAATGAAAGAAGTGAAGTGTTCTTGAAATCTAAAAAAGTACATGTTAGATTCGAGCCAATGTCTTAAATTGAAGATAGGGTACCTTCAATCAATTTTTTATTCAATGTTGTCTAAAATGATAACGATAGCCCCTATCCGTGAATACAGTGTCCCCTGAAAGCTGGGGACCTTGGCTTTCCAGCCGTACCATACAATCTTTGGCGTAACTTAGTACCATATATGGTCACACCCATGAGCCCATTTCAAGATGGCTATGACTCACAGTCCGTTAGTGTGGAGAAGCTAAAACTATAGAAATCTTGAACAACATTGATATGTGGTGAAAGTGAAGACTATACAGATAATAATGATATGTTATTGGTCGGCCTGTGACCTGTTCATGTTATACTTCATTTTCACTAAACAACAAACATCTTACAAGGGAAGCTTTGATTTGGTCTGTGTTTGAGCTAGAGATAAATGATTGATAGGTTCTTTCAAACAACAGTAGTCTATTGCCAATGTTCTCCGATAATACATGACTGAATTAGAACATCAAAATGTGCACCCAATGACGACATCTTTGTGCACAAAAAGTGGGGTGTTATCTTTCGACCTGTGGTATAGCGTTAGACTGGGGAGTGGGTAAAGTTAAAGATGGACAGCCGTGTCGCCAATACACATTAAGCTTTACAGTCATATCCGATGACCTGGGTGGGATCATGTAGGACTTGAGTATGTCTTTTGAGAAATATGGTCCATTGCTACCAGCATTGTGAAAGGACTCTCAGAACGCATCATAGTATTTTGAACAGATTCTTTCAACGCTTTGGCATAAAAATGGCTTATTAGGGATGTAAAAAGAAAGCGAAAAACCAAGTACCCAATGGGGAGTCTAAAGACGTCAAGTCAGGTATACCGAGGAAGAGTATTTGGAAGAAATTCTTAGTGAGTCAGACAGATGATGGGAGCGTCCTGGACCAAGATGACTTGGGTGGAGAATCTTTTGTGTGTGTAGGTTATATCCTGTCTATCATTCTAAAGTAGTTACACATTACATATATTTCACATTAGTTTGCTGGTAAAAGTTGCATATATTCTGTGTAACCTTCGAGAGGCCAACAAATCATCATGGCCAATGTTAAACTGCATCCCACTGTTTGCATTGTATAGGCTAGTATATTACTTTAACATTACAGTAATGTAATTATGTTATAGTTGTGGTCAGCTTTTTTTGTGTTTTGGACTGTATGTATAGCTTACACCCAGTATAGGCCTATGTAACTGTGTCCCGTTTATGCAATATTTGAAATTAGTTTTCCACTGGCAGGCGTGTAGGCATCAGATTGAAGAAAAACAAACCATTATTACTACTTCTGCCTGCACCCCTACTGGGAGGCTATCAAACTCGTGACCAAACTCGTGACCAATGCTCCTTTGTCTCTTATGTGTTCCACTGTTTGCATTGTGAGTTGTGTGTTGGTGTGTGTTTCACACCTCTATGTGAGGCACTCTCCAGACAGTGTCCAATTAATCTTATTCATTATGACCAAAAAAGTAAAACTGCTTCTCGATCAGCACTCCTACGCAGAGATGCAGACGTGGTTAGACGTCCTCTCGCTTACTTTTTTTATTTTTTATTTTTCATCTTTTTTTTATACATTTCAATTTATTTTACATTTTTTAATTAAATATAACCTCACTCAATGTGACACAGATCTGCAATTTTATTTTAGACCTTATAGCCAGGACCTCCATCAGAAGCTAAACGTCAGAAGCTAACCAGCTAATTAGCTACTAGCTTTTTAGTCATTGTTAGCCACTGCTAGCGTCCTTTACCTTCTGCACAGGCACCAACCATATATTTTTTTAGCCTGAATAATATCTACCAGCCTCGGACTGTTTTTCTCCACTAGAACACAGGATTCCTACCGTAAACCCTGGACCATTAATCCTGATCATCACAGCTAGCTAGCTGCCACCGAGTGACCCAGCCTCGAAGCTAGCGCTGAGCGAGGCCCACATCCCGGCCCACTCTGATCACCCGGCTATCCAGCCGATGCCTCCCGGACACGGCTAGAATCCACTACTCCTACCGGATACTTACCGTAAGCTCTGGACCTTTACAGCGGATCATCGCTGTTAGCTAGCTAGTACTGAGTGGCTATAGTGGCTAACGCCCCTGCCCAAAAGCTAGCACCAGTTAGCCGTGAGCCAGGCGCATCTCCCGGCTGGCAAACGAAATTACTAGAACTACAATATCTCTTTCGCCATCTGGCTCGAACCTTTTGTAGACACGACGCCCTGCCGTACCACCACAACTGGTCCGCAGACGTAATTCCATCCGCTGTGCCCTCAACCGGCCAATGCCGGACATCGGAGCAGACGCTTCTACTTACCAGGCCGGTAACTTTAAAAGCCGTGTCTCACGTGTGCTAGCGTAGTAACAACTACGCCACGGCTTCCCTGCTCCATCTATTGCTGTTCACTGGACAATATGATCACTTGGCTACATAGCTGATGCCGGCTGGACTGTTCATTTATCACGATACTCCATTTTGTCTACTTTTATTTTGTTTATCCCGCGGCCCTAGACCCGAACTCAGGCCCTGTGTGTAGTTAACCGACCCTCTCTACCAGTGACTGCTCCCAGTATAACCAGCACATCCAGAGATGCAACCTCTCTTATAACTCAGTGCCTGGGCTTACCTCCACTGTACCCCCACCATACCCCTGTCTGCACATTATGCCCTGAATCTATTCTACCACGCCCAGAAATCTGCTCCTTTTATTCGCTGTCCCCAACGTACTAGATGACCAGTTTTGATGGGCTTTAGCCATACCCTGATCCTACTCCTCCTCTGTTCCTTGGGTGATGTAGAGGTTAACCCAGGCCCCGCCATTTGTTGACTTCTGCAATCGAAAAAGCCTTGGTTTCATGCATGTTAACATCAGAAGCCTCCTACCTAAGTTTGTTTTACTCACTGCTTTTGGCACACTCCGCCAACCCTGATGTCCATGCCGTGTCTGAATCCTGACTTAGGAAGGCCACCAAGAATTCTGAGATTCCCATTCCCAACTGCAACATTTTCCATCAAGATATAACTGCCAAAGGGGGAGGAGTTGCAATATACTACAGAGATAGAACTTTGCAAGCTGTCATACTTTCCAGGTCTATGCCCAAATAGTTTGAGCTTCTAAATTAAAAAATTAATCTCTCCAGAAAAGTCTCACTGTTGCCACCTGTTATAGAACCCCCTCAGCTCCCAACTGTGCCCTGGTCACCATATGTGAATTGATTGCCCCTCATCTAATATCAGATTTAGTTCTGTTAGGTGACCTAAACTGGGAAATGCTTAACACCCCGGCAGTCCTACAATCAAAGCAAGATGCCCTCAATCTCACACAAATCATCAAGGAACCCATCAGGTACAACACTAAATCCGTAAACATGGGCAACCTCATAGATACTTTCCTGACCAACTTGCCCTCCAAATAGACACCTGCTATTTTCAATCAGGATCTCAGTGATCACTGCCTCATAGCCTGCATCCGCTATGGGTAATCGGTCAAACGACCACCCCTCATCACTGTCAAACGCTCCCTAAAACAGCGAGCAGTCATTTCTAAATGACCTGGCCCGGGTATCCTGGAAGGATATTGACCTCATCACGTCAGTCGAGGATGCCTGGCCGTTCTTTAAAAGTAATTTCCTCACCATCTTAAATAAGCATGCTCCTTTCAAAAAATGTAGAACTAAGAACAGATATAGCCCTTGGTTCACTCCAGACCTGACTGCCCTTGACCAGCACGAAAACATCCTGTGGCGGACTGCAATAGCATTAGATAATCCCCGCGATATGCAACTGTTCAGGGAAGTCAGGAAACAAAACACACAGCCAGTCAAGAAAGCAAAGGCAGGCTTCTTCAAACAGAAATGTGCATCCTGTAGCTCTAACTCCAAAAAGTTGAGACACTAAAGTTCATGGAGAACAAGAGCACCTCCTCCCAGCTGCCCACTGCTCTGAGGCTAGGTAACACGGTCACCACGGATAAATCCATGATAATCGAACATTTCAATAAGCATCTCTATACGTCTGGCCATAATCTCCTCCTGGCTACCCCAACCAAGAGCTCCACACGGCTACTTGCCCGAGCCTCCCCAGCTTCTCCTTCACTAAAATCCAGATTGCAGATGTTCTGAAAGAGCTGCAAAACCTGGACCAGTACAAATCAGCTGGGCTAGACAATCTGGACCCTCTGTTTCTAAAACAATCTACCACCATTGTTGCAACCCCTATTTACCAGTCTGTTCAACATCTCTTTTCTATCGTCCGAGATCCCTAAAGATTGGAAAGCTTCCACGGTCATCCCCTCTTCAATGGGGGTGACACTAGACCGAAACTGTTATCGACCTATATCCACCCTGCCCTGCCTCTCTAAAGTCTTCGAAAGCCAAATTAATAAACAGATCACTGACCATTTAGAATCCCACCATACCTTCTCCGCTGTGCAATCTGGTTTCCGAGCTGGTCACGGGTACACATCAGCCACGCTCAAGGTACTAAACGATATCATAACCGTCATCGATAAAAGACTGTACTGTGCAGCAGTCTTCATCGACCTGGCCAGGGCTTTTGACTCTGTCAATCAATCCTTATCAGCAGACTCAATAGCCTTGGTTTCTCAAATGACTGCCTCGCCTGGTTCACCAACTACTTCGCAGACAGAGTTCAGTGTGTCAAATCGGAAGGCCTGTTGTCAGGACCTCTGGCAGTCTATGGGGGTGGCACAGGGTTCAATTCTCGGGCCGACTCTTTTCTCTGTATATATCAATGATGTTGCTCTTGCTGCGGGCGATTCCCTGATCCACCTCTACGCAGACAACACCATTCTGTATACTTCTGGCCCTTCCTTGGACACTGTGCTATCTAACCTCAAAACTAACTTCAATGCCATGCGACACTCCTTCCGTGGCCTCCAACTGCTCTTAAATGCTAGTAAAACCAAATGCATGCTTTTCAACTGTTCGCTGCCCGCACCTGCCCGCCCGACTAGCATCACTACCCTGGACGGTTCTGACTTAGAATATGTGGACAACTACAAATACCTAGGTGTCTGGCTAGACTGTAAACTCTATTTCCAGACTCACATTAAACATCTCCAATCCAAAATGAAATCGAGAAATCGGCATCCTATTTCGCAACAAAGCCCCCTTCACTCGCGCCGCCGTTTTACCCTAGTAAAACTGACTGTCCTACCAATCCTCGACTTCGGCAATGTCATCTACAAAATAGTTTCCCGATCCTCGACTTCGGCGATGTCATCTACAAAATAGCTTCCAATACTCTTCTCAGCAAACTGGATGCAGTCTATCACAGTGCCATCTGTTTTGTTACCAAAGCTCCTTATACCACCCACCACTGCGACCTGTATGTTCTAGTCAGCTGGCCCTCGCTACATATTCGTCACCAGACCCACTGGCTCCAGGTCATCTATAAGTCAATGCTAGGTAAAGCTCCGCCTTATCTCAGCTCACTGGTCACGATAGCAACACCCACACGTAGTACGCACTCCAGCAGGTATATCTCACTGGTCATCCCCAAAGCCAACACCTACTTTGGCCGCCTTTCGTCCCAGTTCTCTGCTGCCAGTGACAGGAACGAATTGCAAAAATCGCTGAAGCTGGAGACTTATATTCCCTCACTAACTTTAAACTGAGCAGCTAACCAATCGCTGCAGCTGTACATAGTTCATCTGTAAATAGCCCATCCAATCTACCTACCTCATTCCCATATTGTTTTTATTTACTTTTCTGCTCTTATGCAGACCAGTGTCTCTACTTGCACATCATCATCTGCTCATTTATCACTCCAGTGTTAATCTGCTAAATTGTAGTTATTTCGCTACTATGGCCTATTTATTGCCTACCTCCTCACGCCATTTGTACACACTGTATATAGACTCCTTTTTTCTATGGTTTGATTGACTGTACGCTTGTTTATTCCATGTGTAACTCTGTGTTGTTGTTTGTGTCACACTGCTTTGCTTTATCTTGGCCTGTAAATGAGAAGTGTTCTCAACTAGCTTACCTTGTTAAATAAAGGTGAAATAAAAAATTAAAACTTGTAAAAAAAACTGTCAGACTGACAGATTTTTACCTTGTCACCTCTGGGATTCGATCTCGCAACCTTTCTGTTACTGGCCCAACACTCTAACCACTTGGCTTCCTGCCACCCCAAAACAGATCATCTCCACAATCTTCAATGATTGTATGCTATGTTCAGACCCAAATGACCTGTAGGCCCACAGTTGGACAGTACACAAACATATACCCCCTTCCAGCTGTTTCAGCTCTACTTCACCACCCTCTGTGCTGGGGCCACTAGTTTCCAATACCAACAAGTATGTAGACACGAAGCAGCACGGAAGGGGAGAAGAAGCACTGGAAACATGTCACCATGGGCAACATGCTCTCGTACATTTCCCTGGTGATATACACTACCGTTCAAAAGTTTGGAGTCACTTATAAATGTCCTTGTTTTTGAAAGACAAATAACATCAAATTGTTCAGAAATACAGTGTAGACATGGTTACTGTTGTAAATGACTATTGTTGCTGGAAATGGCTGATTTTTAATGGAATGATGTGGAAGATGGCAGACGGAAGGGAGGATGGTGCAGCAGGTGCCACTTCTTCTACATATGCTGTTATTTTATCTCAAACATCAGGTGTACGCTGACCCCAGCTAAGTCATGCAAAGATTTAAAGTGCAATTATGCATCTTATTTTACAGTACATTGCCACAATTGTCAGTTGTCAGCTGCTCTACTGATAATCTGTGCATCCTTGCTGGGATGACACAATCAATCTACTGCTGGAGAATACCAACACCAAACACATTGGTTCACTGTTTTACGGGACCGGAGCATACCATAATGTTCTGAATAATGGTCTACCTCACTCCCTATTCCACTGAACCGCTTAGGAGTAACAAACACTAGTCCAACATTTATCGGAAACTGTTAAACTACCTGTTCACTACCCTCCTGCTCTCCGGGGATGTACAACTCAACCCTGGGCCTAAATCACAGAGCCAGCGATACTCACCGGAGTGGAAAGCAGTGGATGGCCTTTTCCACAGCTCGTCGCCGCTGCGGAAGTGGGTGAGTGCTATGGCCCCATGGTCACCCGGTTTCTCTCGAGTCATCACTCTCAAGTTATCTGGGACCCACGAGCTAAACCCAAGGGACGTCATTCCAGCGTCATTCCAAAAAGTGATACAATTCAACATCTTCTCACAGACTTCAACCTAGACTTCCTCTGCCTCTCGGAGACATGGCTCCATAAAAACTCTCCACATGCTGCTTTTATTGTGCCTGGCTACAATGTCTTCAGGAGAGACAGGATTGAAGGAAGAGTAGGGGGTCTGATGATTTACATTAAAGAACATATCCGATGTAAACAAACTGAGTGGTCATGTGATAATGAACTAGAATGTTACACTGTCTCCCGAAATATCTTTCACCCTTATTGGAACGTATATACCATCGTTTTTTGATCCATTTTAATAACATGCTTAGGGAATGTGATCCTGGGAAAGAGGTCATCTTAACGGGAAATTTTAACATTAATTATGAAGACATGTCTTGCAGGAAAACCCTCAAACGGATCAATAATACCTTTGAACTTACACAGCTAGTTAAAGGGCCAACCAGGGTAACTTCTTGCTCTAAACACAGATTGATCTGGTGTTGAGTAATAAACCAGAGAGAGTGACTAAATCATTCAATATGGTTACTGGACTATCGTATCATAATCTGACACTTATTGCCAGAAAGCTTTCTAAGAACAGGTTTAACCTCTACTGTTAGGTATTCTGAGTTGATCAGGCTTTCTAAGTGAATTAAATTATTTTGAAAACCAATTAAGGGAATTATCTGGAATGATCTATAGTCCTATACACACGTGGAAGCTGATATTGATCCACAATCCAGACTACAATAAATGGATTCCTAAAGAAAATTAAATCCAAACCTGGCCAAAGGAGCACTCTTCCTTGGCTAAATGGATACATCTGGAAACTGATGAAAGAATGAGATCATGCTCTAAAACCATCCCTAAAGTCCAAATTAGAGCATGACAGACACAGGTTTACCATGTTGAGAAATAATGTGATGAAAGAAAGACAGGCCAAGGCAAACTTTTTAATTAACATAATTGGTGAAGCAAATGGAAATTCTAAGTTGATCTAGGAGAATCTAAAAAAAAGTTACATGAGAAGACCGTAGTAACACTGCAAAAAGACTAAAAATCATGGTGAATGACAATCTAACACAGAATGTCGTCGAAATAGCAGTAGCCTTCAATTCTCACTTTGTTGATTCTTTCAGGGTACTGACACAGAACCCCTCCACTGGTTTCTTTGGCTCAGTAGAGAATGACACTCAACCCGTCTTCATCATAAGGGAGGTTTCCGAGTCAGAGGTGAAGGTGATTCGCTCACTAAAGAACTCTAAAGCCAAAGATGTGTTTGGGCTGGACTCTACCTTTCTTAAAAACTACCAGAGTCACTCATTGGCCCCATTACTCAGGTCACCAACACATCTATTGGTCCGGGAGCGTTTCCAAGGGTCTGGAAGTCAGCCATAATAACGGCCATCTTTACATCGGGTGACCCTGCTGACCTGAGTAACTACAGGCCCATTAGTATACTCCCTGTGTTGTCAAAGATTGTTGAAAAGTGTGGAGCAGAACAAATGATTGCAAACCTCAACGGCAGCCCCTTCACATTACACACATGCAGTTTGGCTTCAGAGCAAAACACTCCACAGAAACGGCCAACTTGTCTGCTTGAAAGCAGAACTCAGTGTGTCAGAATGAGCGATGAGCCGTCGCCCACTCTTAGTTATAATGGGTCAATACTGGGGTCCCTCCTTTTATGCCTGTACATTTATGATCTGCCTTCTGTCTGTACTGGGTCTGAAGTTAAAATGTATGCAGATGATATGGGTGATATGGGCATGCAAAGAACAAACAACAAGCTGCACAAGAACTCACTACTGTAATGGTCCAGGTTACAAAGTGGCTCAGTGACTCATGTTTGAGTCTCAATGTGAAAAAACTTCACAAAGAGGGCAACATGCTACTGAGCCAGATGTCTGTGTGTCAGGGGAGAAGCTCGTGGTATCTGATTTTAAAGTACGTTGCCATTACACTTGATTCCAACCTCTTTTAAAAAGCAGGTGAATAAGGTAACTCAAATAACCAAATTCAACCTAGATAATTTCAGATTTATACGAAGTTGTTTGACTAGAGGTAGCAAAACTGTACTTCAAATCTATGATACTCCCCCACTTAACATACTGCTTGACTAGTTGGGCCCAAGCTTGCTGTACAACATTAAAAACCATTCAGTCTGTCTACAAACAGGCTCACAAAGTGCTTGATAGGAAGCCCAATAGCCATCATCACTGTTACATCCTCAGAAAGCATGAGCTCCTGAGTTGGAAAAATCTTGTGCAATACACCAACACATGTCCTGTATTCCAGAACATAAATGGCCTGGCTCCCCCTCCACTCAGTACTTTTGTTAAACAGAAAACCCAAACATATGGCAGCAGATCCACAAGGTCTGCCATGAGAGGTGACTGTATAGTTCCCTTAACCTCTCTGGGGTAGGCGGGACGCTTGCGTCCCACATGGCCAATAGCCAGGGGAAATGCAGTGCGCCAAATTCAAATACATTTCTATAAAAATCAAACTTTCATTAAATTACACATGCAAGATAGCAAATTAAAGATACACTCGTTGTGAATCCAGCCAACATGTCAGATTTCAAAAAAGGTTTTTCGGCAGAAGCATAAGATGCTATTAAGTGATGATAGCACAACAGTAAACAATGAGAGGAGCATATTTCAACTCTGCAGGCGCGACACAAAACGCAGAAATAAAATACAAATCATGCTTTACACCTTTGACGAGCTTCTTTTGTTGGCACTCCAATATGTCCCATAAACATCACAAATGGTCCTTTTGTTCGATTAATTATGTCCATTTATTTGGCGCGTTTGATCCAGAAAAACACAGCTTCCAACTTACGCAACGTCGCTACAAAATATCTCAAAAGTTACCAGTAAACTTTGCCAAAACATTTCAAATTACTTTTGTAATACAACTTTAGGTATTTCTAAACGTTTATAATCGATCAAATTGAAGATGGGATGATCTGTGTTCAATACAGGAGCAAAACAAACTGACGCTACTTTTCTGGTTACGCGCCTCTATCAAAAAGGTACACATGAAGTGACGTTCGTTCTGAGCTATGGTACTTCTTCATTACGCAAAGGAAAAACCTCAACCAATTTCTACAAACTGGTGACATCCAGTGGAAGCGGTAGGAACTGCAGGAAAGTCGATGAGAACTCTGGATTCCCCATGAAAAACTATTGAAAAAGACAGTGACATCAAAAAACAAAATCTGAATGGTTTG
The DNA here is from genome assembly GCF_023373465.1 of Oncorhynchus keta. NCBI lineage: Eukaryota > Metazoa > Chordata > Actinopteri > Salmoniformes > Salmonidae > Oncorhynchus > Oncorhynchus keta. The sequence continues at coordinate 26,255,835 of NC_068431.1, forward strand.
TCCTCGGGGTTTTGCCTAATAAATAAGTTCTGTTATACTCACAGACATGATCCAAACAGTTTTAGAAACTTCAGAGTGTTTTCTATCCAATACTAATAATAATATGCATATATTAGGATCTGGGACAGAGTAGGAGGCAGTTCCGTTTGGGCATGCAATTTATCCAAAAGTGAAAATGCTACCCCCTACCCCAAACAGGTTAAGGAAAAGCACCTTCAGTCAATCTGCTTTCTCTGTGAGAGCTTCCCATGTTTGGAATACACTGCCATCAGACACACACAACTGCACCACCTATCACACTTTCACAAAAAAACATGAAGAAATGGCTAAAGGACAATCAGACTTGTGAACATAATCCCAAATTGTGTATTGCCGCTTTCCATGTTGTCTGTAGCTTGTGAGGTGTGGAAACACTGTTGCTTTTATGGATTTTGTCTTGTTGCTTTTTGTGCTATTTTGCTCTGTCTGCATGCTACAACTTGCTTGTCCTATGTTGCTCTGTGTATGCTCACTGCTCATTGAATGTCTGTATTTGTATTGTAATTGTGTTTAATAACCTACCCAGGAACTGCGATTGAAAATTAGACTGCTGACTAAAACCTGATCTTTTACTGAAAAGTTTATTAATGTGCACTGTCCCTGTAAAAATAAACTCGAACATCTACATAGGCGTAGAGGCCCATTATCAGCAACCATCACTCCTGTTTTCCAATGGCACTTTGTGTTGGCTAATCCAAGTTTGTCATTTTAAAAAGGCTAATTGATCATTAGAAAACCCTTTTGCAATTATGTTAACACAGCTGAAAACGGTTGTTGTGATTAAAGAAGCAATAAAACTGGCCTTCTTTAGACTAGTTGAGTATCTGGAGCATCAGCATTGTTGGCTTCGAGTACAGGCTCAAAATGGCCAGAAACAAAGACCTTTCTTCTGGAACTCGTCAGTCTATTCTTGTTCTGAGAAATTAAGTATATTCCTTGCGAGAAATTGGCAAGAAACTGAAGATCTCATACAACGCTGTGTACTGCTACTTTCACAGAACAGAGCAAACTGTCTCGAACCAGAATAGAAAGAGTGGGAGGCACCGGTGCACAACTGAGCAAGAGGACAAGTACATTAGTGTGTCTAGTTTGAGAAACAGACGCCTCACAAGTCCTCAGCTGGCAGCTTCATTAAATATTACCCGCAAAACACCCATCTCAACATCAACAGTGAAGAGGCGACTGCTGCCCTCAAAGCTCATCAATAAGCTAAGGACCCTGGGACTAAACACCTCCATCTGCAAAACTGCATCCCGCCCCCTGTGTGGTAAGGACAGATAACACATCCGCTACACAGGAGCCCCTCAGGGGTGCTTGCTCAGTCCCTTCCTGTACTCCCTGTTCACTCATGACTGCACGGCCAGGCATGACTCCAACACCAATGTTAACTTTGCCAATGACACACCAGTGGTAGGCCTGATCACCTACAACGACGAGACCACCTATATAGGGAGGAGGTCAGTGACCTGGCCGTGTGGTGCCAGGACAACCTCTCCCTCAACATGATCAAGGCAAAAGGAGATGATTGGACTACAGGAAAAGGAGGACCGAGCACGCTCTCATCGACGGGGCTGGAGTGGAGCAGATTGAGTGCTTCAAGTTCCTTGGTGGCCACATCACCAACAAACTATCACAGTCCAATAACACCAAGACAGTCGTGAAGAGGGCACGACAAACCTATTCCCCCAAAGGAGAATGAAAGGATTTGGCATGGGTTTTCAGATCCTCAAAAGTTTTTACAGCTACACCATCAAGAGCATCCTGATGGGTTGCATCCCTGCCTGGTATGGCCACTGCTCGGCCACTGAGGGTAATGCGTATGGCCCGGTACATCACTGGGGACAAGCTTCCTGCCATCCAGGACCTCTATAACAGGCGGTGTCAGATGAAAGCCCTAACAATTGTCAAAGACCCCAGACTGTTCTCTCTGCTACCGCACGGCAAGCGGTACCAGAACATCAAGTCTAGCTCCATGAGGCTTCTGAACAGCTTCTACCCCCAAGCCATAAGACTCCTGAACATCTAATCAAATGCCCCCCTCTTACACCGCTGCTACTCTATTATCTATGCATAGCCACTTTAATAACTACACCTACATGTACATATTACCTCGACTAGCACTTTGGCTCTGTACCAGTACGCCATGCATATAGTCTTGCTATTGTTATTTTACTGCTGCTCTTTAACTACTTGTTACGTTTAGTTCTTATTCCTATTTGTTATACTGCAATGTTGGTTAGGGGCTTGTAAGTAAGCATTTCACTGGATGTTGTATTCGGGGCGTGTGACAAATAAAATTTGATACACTACAACCTTACCTCTGAGGTTGTCAACTCTGCAAGTCGATCACTAAATGAACACGTCTCTGTAGCATTAAGTGCTTAAGCTTAATTTGTAGTTTGTCAGGTTTGCAGACAAGGTATGTTATGAATGGAAGGAAAGGAAAGCTCTACACCAAGTTGATAGTGAAGTTTCCTGGACCCAGGAGGGCACTGCTATGCAAAAACCAATGCTGCCAAACTCAGTTTTTCAGCGTCATGCTACACGGCCGTAAACAGATTAAATGCTTCAACACCAGGTGTTGGTCTCATGACCAGATGAAGGCTGATGTATTTTTCTTTACAAAACTTTCTCCAGTTCAGTTCAAGTTTCCACCTATCCTGCAAGAAAAATCCTTAAGGCAGATTTTACAGACCTGTTAAATTTGGACAACAAGATCTCGAAGATACAACAGAAAATCTAATGGCAGCAGAGAAATGTTGGTCCTTAGGGAACACTCACCAGGTTGAAAGGATTGCTGTCAATGCCATATTTTTCCAGATTGGTCAGCAGCTTCTGTACTTTGCAGGGGGCTGCCGGGAATAACGAGGAGGAGCGACTCCCACATGATCAATTATAACGCTTTCCAGACACACCAGCATGCTTCTGTCTCTCCCAGGCTGGCAACTGACCTTGCTCACCAAAATACTAACGTGATCGTGTTTTCTTCAGTATGCCAGCCTCTCCTCAGCGAGTAGAAGTAGTGGGGGGTGAATAGAATGTTTCAGGGAGATCGAAAGCCAAATGACGCTGTGCAGTTTCAATGAACAGTTTAATTTCATATTACTATAGTCTAATGTGCTTCTCATACAATATACAGCCTGCATTTTCAATTATAGAAGCACATGGGCAAATTAGTATTTTAAAAAACACATTTTCCAATTATATTTCTTTAAGCTAACTGAGTTTTAATGATGCCTGAAAATACAAATCATGGCTTGAGCTCAGACTAGTGCTGAAAAGTCATGACCCTCTACGTGTTTGCTAGTATTGAACGACGAAAGGTGCAGAAATGGATGACCTCTTACTTGGCGGTTTCAATTATGTCAACGTTCTATGTCCTCTTTTGCTGACAAAAAAAGCACATTCACAATTAGGAATGGTACATTTATTTCACACTCAATGCAGTCCCTAATAAACACAAGTAGGCATACTGTAACTGAAAATAGTAAAAAGTAAATATGCTGTAGGCATAGGCCTAATAAAATGTATGAGAGCCTAGACTAGACCATGGCAAGAGAAAATAAATGTCCAACTTCCACATAGGCACTATGAAACAATTTGAGCACATGGCCCTTGAGGTTGAGGTGTGATGACGGTCAACCAAGATAATACCTTGCAACAACATTGAAACCAGCTTCCATCTGATATTCATGGACACTTTTTTTCATTTAAGGTTCAGTACAATAAGGGGAATCATACATACTCTGTGTACAAAACATTAAGAACACCTTGCAAATATAGAGTTGCACCTATTTTGCCCTCAGAACAGCATCAATTTGTCGAGGCATGGACTCCACAAGGTGTCGAAAGCGTTCCACAGGGATGCTGGCCCATGTTGACTTAAATGCTTCCCACAGTTGTGTCAAGTTGGCTGGTGGACCATTCTTGATACACATGGCAAACTGTTGAGCGTGAAAAACCCAGCAGTGTTTGCACTTGACACACTCAAACCGCTGTGCCTGACACCTACCATACCCCTCAAAGGCACTTAAATATTTTGTCTTGCCCATTCACCCTCTGAATGGCACACATACACAATCCATGTCTCAATTGTATCAATGCTTAAAATAATGTTTTTACCTGTCTCCTCCCCTTCATCTACACTGATTGAAGTGGATTTAACAAGTGACATCAATAAGGGATCATAGCTTTCACCTGGATTCATCTGGTCAGTCTGTCATGGAAAGAGCAGGTGTTCATAATGTGTTGTACACTCAGTATATATACACACACATCACTGACATTGAACGTCTGACCTACAACAACCAAATTGCTATTGATCTGTGGCAGTGATCATGTTAACAAGAGAGAAGGCCTCTAAACTCAACTGGTGCCTCAATGTACTTGCTCCATCCATAAAGACTAAGTGACCAAAACCAAGCATTCTCTATAGCCTCGATTTAACATACTGCATGTCATTTCTCATGCTTAATTTTTCAGGATACACAAAACACACATCAGTCCTGGCCTCTCATCTGCACAGACATATATATATATATATATATATTTTTTTTTTTTTTGTTAAAGTCCCACAGCAGGCAACATCTGTGTGACAATGTCAGCTGGTCGTCACATCAGAAAGGTTTTTTGCATAACTTCCCCACTGAGAGGGCATGAATGTCGTGTCATCAGAAGTATTGACTAAGTACGAGGCTCCCAGTCAGAGGGCCTCAGCGGCTTGGCAGTCCTTGGCCCTTTTGTCCTGTCGCTGTTTTGTCCAATAAATTGCTGCTCTTGGCCCATTCAAGTCCCAACATGAGGGCAATTAAGAGTGTGCAGCAGGAACCTTTGCCTTCGATTAACATTAGCTGGGAAATATAAAAGAGCAGTGGATGAGAAAAAAGGATTAGGTGCCTTCCCTTTACAATGCAGCTTTATCACCCCATTACATTCACTGAGATGTCCCTTACCATGGGCACCGATCGATAGGCTACTGGTTTGGGTGAAGTGGTATTATTGCTTGGGTTTCACTCTGCAGACTCTGCTGAAGATAACATTTGGGGGTTGGGGGGGGTTCAGTGGCAGGGCAATTAAGATTGTTCAAGTAAGCCAAAGTAACGACTCGTATGTTAAACAGCCCAAGCAAATGACCTGGAATAAACTTGCTTCGTCCTGTAGGCTTACACAGTTCTCTTATGAAGGCTAGTCTATTCTCTCTCTGCATAACTTTCAACATCATTGCGGTAATTACTTGGTAGAAGACCCAGCAGCATCTCAGAGTGAAATCTTTTGCACAACAGGGAACATTTATCCTGGCAAAGAGTAGGTGATCGAAGCACGTACACTAATCCCTCAATTTGATGAAAAGTCTGTCCTTGCATGAAAATATTCTTGCTTAATACAGTGCTGCAAGTTCCACTAATTCAAAAACCTAATTCTGATTTATAGTATGTTGAGAGAGACAATGCAACAGGGCATTACATTCATGATAACACTTTGGGGCAGCAGGGTAGCCTAGTGGTGTGGGCTAGTAACCGTAAGGTTGCAAGTTCAAATCCCCGACCTGACAAGGTACAAATCTGTCGTTCTGCCTCTGAACAGGCAGTTAACCCACTGTTCCTAGGCCGTCATTGAAAATAAGAATTTGTTCTTAACTGACTTGCCTAGTTAAATAAAGGTAAAATAAAATAAATAAAAAACTGAGGAACTGTAACCATCTCAGCGCTAAGAGATATTAAGGGAGCACGACTTGCAACAGCATCGCCAATATCATGCAAATTATTCAAAAATGGGAAAGTGATACACCGCTAAGAACAAGAAAAATCCACTCCTGGAAAAAGACTGACTTAATAAATAATAGAGCCCCGCTCATATGAGAAGAATAATTGTCAAGTGGAGGAAAGATGGCACCTAGATATGAGAAAAGTGCTCCTTCAGGATTCCACAGATGTGCGCCACGCATAGCCTACACACTCGTCACAATTCATTGACATCAAAATACCATCGTCTCACAGAGATTGAAGGCTACAGAACATTGATAAAAACAAAGTGGCCATAGGAGAAGACATTTCACAAAAGCAGTAGGGGAGCGGAGAGGACAGTTGGAAGACTGTGCCACTACAGACAGAAGAATTACAGTTTAAGAGGAGAGTTACAGCTCTACTGCCTGCTAGCATCACATTTATCTCAAATTAAGTAAAGGCACTATGCCTTCCAAAAACACTGCTTTCTGTTATCCAAAAATAACTTTTCACCCAAATAACTTTAGCACGGTATACATTACTAGAAAACAATTACTGACAAACAGAAAAGAAGGTGCAGAAATGATATTGAAATGGGAATATTCGTGGCACCCAACTTATGTCACTGACATTAGAATAATGAGGGAGAGGTACATGCACTTAGTGGTACATTTTCAATATGGTGTTCCTAAGGGTGCCACAGTCAGTCTGTATGAATAGCCAGTAGATTACTGACTAGGGAAAACACACAGCAAGTGAGCTAAATAAAGGTTCTTATTTGCCTGGAACTTCCCATGTTCCCAAAAGTAGCCTCAAGTTTTAAAATGGTCAGATTAGGTGCTTTCAATACGATCACAAGGCCTCAAGAGACCCACCTTTTCCCTTGCATTCATTTCAGGGCTGCACAATACCCAATACGCTAGTGATGGCTCCACATTAAATATTAATTCTGTGGGTAAGAGCTCGGAGTGCATTGTCCCGAGACTTGAATTTTACATATCATTACAAGGCATTTCCTTCCTGCTGTACTTGTTAAATGTACCCATAAATACATCTAAGGTAGAACACAAAATGCTGAGCAAGATTTAATTGACTGAGGAGTGCAGAGTAAAAAATAAAATAAAAATCTGATTCCGAGCCATAGCATGCAATTAAAATCAGCAAAAAAAAAAAGAATCCGCAAAAATCTAAATAACTTCACAAGATCTTCATTGTTAAGGGTTTAAACACTGTTTCCCATGCTTGTTCAATGAACCACAAACATGCACCTGTGGAACGGTCATTAAGACACTAACAGCTTAGGCGTAGGCAATTAAGGTCAGTTATGAAAACTTGGGACACTAAAGAGGCCTTTCTACTGACTCTGCAAAACACCAAACATCAAACAGAACTGGGAAAAAAGTGCTCTTCACTCACTGTCTCATTGGGGGTGATGGTCGGATTCGCGTTTAAGGTCGAAGGAATGAGCGTTACACCGAGGCCTGTACTCTGGAGCAGGATCGATGTGGAGGGTTCATCGTGGTCTGGGGGCGGTGTGTCACAGCATCTTTGTACTGAGCTTGTTGTCATTGCAGGCAATCTCAACGCTGTGCGTTACAGGGAAAACATCCTCCTCCCTCATGTGGTACCCTTCCTGTAGGCTCATCATGATATGGCCCTCCAGCATGACAATGCCACCAGCCATACTGCTCGTTCTGTGTGTGATTTCCTGCAAGGCAGGAATGTCAGTGTTCTGCCATGGCCAGCGAAGACCCCGGATCTCAATTCCATGTAGCACATCTGGGAACTGTTGGATCGGAGGGTGAGGGCTAGGGCCATTCCCCCCAGAAATGTCCAGGAACTTGCAGGTGCCTTGGTGGAAGAGTGGGGTAACATCTCACAGCAAGAACTGGAAAATATGGTACAGTCCATGACAAGGAGACACACCAGATACTGACTGTTACTTTTGATTTGACCCACCCTTTGTTCAGGGACACATTATTCCATTTCTGTTAGTCACATGTCTGTGGAACTTGTTCAGTTTGTCTCAGTTGTTGAATCTTGTTATGTTCATACAAATATTTACACATGTTTATTTTCAGCAAACTTAAAGCAGTTGACAGTGAGAGGACGTTCCTTTTATTGGTGAGTTTATATAGAGAGTATAAATAACACAACTATCATAACATTCCAATGCCGTTCAGTGTGGTTGAAAAATATGCAACTCCAATCTTACACTACATGACCAAAAGTATGCTTTTCGAAATCACAGGCATTAATATGGAGTTGGTCCCCCCTTTGCTGCTATGACAGCCTCCAATCTTCTGGGAAGGCTTTCCACTAGAACATTGCTGCGGGGACAGCCACAAGAGCATTAGTGAGGTCGGGTACTGATGTTGGGCGATTAGGCCCTGGCTCCTAGTCGGCGTTCCAAATGATCTCAAAGGCGTTCGATGGGTTAATGTCAGGGCTCTGTGAACGCCAGTCAAGATCTTCCACACCGATCTCGACAAAACAATTTCTGTATGGACTTCGATTTATGCATGGAGGCATTGTCATGCAGAAACAGGAAAGGGCCTTCCCCCAAACTGTTGCCACAAAGTTGGAAGCACAGAATCGTCTAGAATGTCATTGTACGGTGTTGCATTAAGATTTCCCTTCACTGGAACTAAGGGCCTAGCCCGAACCAGGAAAAACAGCCCCAGACCATTAATTCCTCGTACACCCAACAGTTGTCACTATGCATTGAGGCAGGTAGAGTTCTTCCTGGCATCCGCCAAATCCAGATTCATTCGTCAGACTGCCAAATGGTGAAGCATGATTCATCATTCCAGAGAATGCATTTCTACTGCTCCAGAGTCCAATTGCGGTGAGCTTTACACCACTCCAGGCGACGCTTGGCATTGGGCATGGTGATCTTAGGATTGTGTGTGGCTACTCTGCATTGGAAACCCATTTCATGAAGCTCTCGATGAACAGTTATTGTGCTGACCTTGCTTCCAGAGTCAGTTTGGAACTCGATAGTGAGTGTTGCAACTGAGGACAAACAACTTTTACACGCTACACACTTCAGCGGCGCCATTCTGTGAGCTTGTGTGGTCTACCAATTCATGGCAGAGCCGTTGTTGCTCCTAGACGTTTCCACTTCACAATAACAGCACTTACAGTTGACCGGGGCAGCTCTTGCAGGGCAGAAATTTGACAAACTGACTAGTTGGAAAGGTGGCATCCTATGACGGTGCCACGTTGAAAGTCACTGAGCTCTTCAGTAAGGCCATTATACTACCAATGTTTGTCTATGGAGATTGCATGACGGCGTGCTCAATGTTCTTCACCTGTCAGCAACGGGTGTGGCTGAAATAGCCTTACCCACTAATTTGATGGGGTGTCCACGTACTTTTGTATATATACCCTGATGAGTTGCTATTCAAACACCAGAGAAACTGGCACTATTTGTTTACTTTCCATAGATGCTCATACGTGCATTATAACAGACCCAGTGCAACTCTTCACAGCAGATTAACTCATTACCTTGGAGAGTTGTGTGCGGATGTGGGAGGACAGTGAGAGGATAAAGACACATGCACACCTTCAGTAGGCTTACAGATGGTGGCTCATAAAGGGGAGGTGCTACTCTTCAGAAAAGCTTGCACATCAACATCTGTCGGTCTGCGCTAGCTTCACAAGATTCCCAATCAGCATCAACTCCTCTCCTCAGGTTAACTGACACACCTAAAAAATGCAAGTTGGCTCAGAGCATGATTTAACTCCACACCCCCAGCCCTCAGTCTGTTCTACTGGCTTGTTAATCGAAAGTTTTGGACTGTCTCTATCCCAGCCACTCACCCACATGCAAAGCCATGCAGTAAATGCAACCTCCACTGCAGCACAGATCCTGGCAAACAAGGCTCATGGAGACGTCCATCTTGCTAGAACTGCCAAAATAACAGTAAAGACCAGCTTCAGTTAGCTTCACATTCCAGGTCAGGATTCATCCATAATACAACGGTGGATATTGCTTTTCCGCCTGCTGCCAACTCTGGCAGGCTTGTAACTGTGCGTGACACATTTTAATTTGTGCCAAAATCATGAGAAATACAACTTCTTGTAAATTCAGCTGGCTGTAGTGCGAAATAGGCTTTAGAAGTCCCGTCTTTATCTTATTTCAGTGGCATCAAAAGGATTGTGTGGCTGCTAGAAGTTGCTAGCTAGCATTAAACTTATTGTATAAAAACAAACAATCAATCTTCACATAACTACATATGGTTGATGATATTACTAGGTTAAATAGCTTGTCCTGCGTTGCATATAAACAAAGTGGTGCCTGTTCATTTATCGAATCACAGCCGAGTCCAACTTCGCCAAACGGGTGATGATTTAACCTGTTAGAACTCTAGGGGCAGTATTTCATTTTTGGATAAAAAGACGTGCCCGTTTTTAGCGCGATATTTTGTCACGAAAAGATGCTCGACTATGCTTGGAATTGATAGTTTTGGAAAGAAGACACTCTGACGTTTCCAGAACTGTAAAGATTTTCACTGTGAGTGCCATAGAACAATATCTACAGGCAAAACCAAGATGTTTGAGTGACCAGGAAATCAACAGGATTTTTGAAGGCACGTTTTCAATGATCTCCTTATATGGCTGTGAATGGCACAGGAATCAACGGACACTTCCTATCGTTTCCCCCAGGTGTCTGCAGCATTGTGACGTATTTGTAGGCATATCATTGGAAGATTGGCCATAAGAGCCTACAATTACCAAGTGTCCCGCATGGTGTCTGCGTGGAAATTGGTGCGCAAAAGTCAAGTATTTTTCCATCCGAATCAGAGAAGAATGCACGTGTCTAGGACTGGCATTTCAATGAAGAGATATATGACCAAACACCTTGAGGATTGATTCAAACAACGTTTTCCATGTTTCAGTCGATATTATGGAGTTAATTCGGAAAAAGTTCGACGTTTAGGTGACTGAATTTTCGGTTAGTTTCGGTAGCCAAATGCATAGTAACAAAACGGAACGTTGTGTCCTACACAAGCATCTTTCAGGAAAAACTGGACATCTGCTATGTAACTGAGAGTCTCCTCATTGAAACATCTGAAGTTCTTCAAAGGTAAATGATTTTATTTGATCCCTTTGCTGGTTTTTGTGAATGTTGCGTGCTAAATGCTAACGCTAAATGCTACGCTAGCTATCACCACTCTTACACAAATTATTGATTTTCTCTGGTTCTAAAGCATATTTTGAAAATCTGAGACGACAGGATTGTTAAGAAAAGGATAAGCTTGAGGACAGGCATATTTATTTCATTTATTTTGCAATTTTCAGAAATCGCTAATGTTGCGTTATGGTAATGAGCTTGAGGCTGTAGTCACAATCCCGGATCCGGGATGGGGCGGCCTAACAGGTTTTAACAAAAGCACATTCGAAAAATTAACCGAACCATAAACATCAATGCCTTTCTTAAAATCAATACACAGAAGTATATATTTTTAAACCTGCATATTTAGTTAAAAGAAATGCATGTTAGTAGGCAATATGAACTAGGGAAATTGCATTCAGTGCAAGCACTGTGTGAAGACCATTTCTTCCTAACAAAGCCCGGAATTAATTTGCCAGAATTCTGCATAATTATGACATAACATTGAAGGTTGTGCAATGTAACAGCAACTTAGGGTTGCCACCCGTTTGATAAAATACGGAATGGTTCCGTATTTCACTGAAAGAATAAACGTTTTGTTTTCGAAATGATAGTTTCTGGATTTGACCATATTAATGGCCTAAGGCTCGTATCTGTGTGTTATTATACTATAATTAAGTCTATGATTTGATATTTGATAGAGCAGTTTGAGCGGTGGTAGGCAGCAGCAGGCTCGTAAGCATTCATTCAAACAGCAATTTACTGCGTTTGCCAGCAGCTCTTAGTAATGCTTGAAGCACAGCGCTGTTTATGACTTCAAGCATATCAACTCCCGAGATTAGGCTCGCAATACTAGTGCCTATAAGAAAATCCAATAGTCAAAGGTATATGAAATACAAAGAGAGAAATAGTCAATGTGTCATAATTCCTATAATAACTGCAATTTAAAACTTCTTAACTGGGAATATGGAAGACTCATGTTAAAAGGAACCACCAGCTTTCATATGTTCTGAGCAAGGAACTTAAACCTTAGCTTTTTTTTACAATGTGTTTTTGCCTTATTTAAACCAAATTGAACATGTTTAATAATTTGACACTAAATAGATTTTATTGATGTATCATATCAAGTTAAAATAAAAGTGTTAATTGTTCATTCAGTATTGTTGTAATTGTCATTATTACAAAATGTATAAGAATCAGCCGATTAATCTGTATTGGCTTTTTTTGGTCCTCCAATAATCGGTTTCGGCGTTAAAAAATCAGAGTCGGTCGATCTCTAATTGGAACTCCTTACAAAATAGTTTTAAACTGGAAGAACTTGTACCGATTGGTGTATTTAAATTATTAAGGATTTTGAGGCTGATTCCATAACCTGTCATTGTTTTTAATTTGCAGTTTTATGATTTCGTTATACTCTGATGATTTCTATGGTTTTTACTAGATTACGTGTAGTTTTTCAAGTTGTCTGTCTGTAATTGTGTAATTACTTGGTGCTGACTATCTTGGCCAGGACGCTCTTAAATTATATTTAAAATCTCAATGAGCCCTTCATGGTTAAATAAAGGTTAAATAAATAAATGCATAGACACACATATATGTATATATACAATGGGGTAAAAAAGTATTTAGTCAGACACCAATTGTGCAAGTTCTCCCATTTAAAAAGATGAGAGAGGCCTGTCATTTTCATCATAGGTACACTTCAACTATGACAGACAAAATGAGAAATGTATACACACACGTATACACACAGACACACACACTAACATTCATATTTTTTTATCATAATGTGATTATAAATATTTAAAATCAGTCGTCCTCCTTAAATGAAGGGGATGATGATGCAATCTTTGCGAGAGGGAGGGAATCTGATTTCATTGGTCCTCAATTCATGGCTCAGTCATTTCATTCAGAGTAGGTGGAGTTAGCAGTGAGTTAACTTGCCCCATTGCAAGTTAGTTCTGAAGGATTTGTTTGCCAAATACATTTCTGGCTAAAAGGTGACCCACTTTGTTTTTTGGTATCCCGAGTTGACAAAAGTTACCTCGCTATCTCTTCAAACCTGCTTCGTAGGACACCCATCAGGGGTGCAAACATAAAACAGAGCGGACTCAGAAATTTGAACAGTTAAATTAACCTGCAGGAACAACTACCTTTCCTTTTGGCTGAAGCAATGAAATTTAAATCTAAGCATACCAGAATTATAATGATCAGGCTTTTGTACTTACTGACAGGACGTCTAGTAGAACACCCGGCAGTACACAGCATAGGCCCCCGCAAATACAAATCCACTGTTACATCACTAATTACATTTATTTTTCCCAATCCTTCTGCTACATTTGAAAATAAATGCATAATTACAAGTAAGGGTAATTTTCATGGTCTGTAGACCCCCAAACTCATAAATGTCATTTATAACTGAACTAAATGTACTGGAAAATTCAGAATAAACCCCATTGGAGTCACAGACCCTAAACTCAGCTTTGGCTCCAGTCAGTAATTTCTGATGTGTGGAATACGCATAGCACTAACATGTAAAACACAAGAGATTTAATATTTTAGTATTCTAGTAAATGAAAATCTTGGGGGGAATATGTGAAAGCTCCAACAAACAGTTCCTAGATCATCATTTTAGCAAATTAACAAGTATACAAAATATTAAGGACACCTTCCTAATATTGGGTTAACCCCCCCTTTTTTGCCCTCAGAACTGCCTCAATTTGTCGGGACATGGACTTTACAAGGCGTCAAAAGCGTTCCACAGGGATGCTGGCCCAGGTTGACTCCAATGCTTTCCACAGTTGTGTTAAGTTGGCTGGATGTCCTTTGGGTGGTGGACCGTTCTTGATGCACATGGGAAACAGTTAAGCGTGAAAAACCCAGCAGCGTTGCAGTTCTTGGCACTCAAACAAGTGCGCCTGGCACCTACTACCATTCCCCATTCAAAGCCACTTAAATATTTTGTCTTGCCCATTCACCCTCTGAATGGTGCACATACACAATCCATGTCGCAATTGTCTCAAAGCTTAAAAGTCCTTTAACCTCTCTGAACCACCCATCCCGGATCCGGTATAATTGTCAGCAGCAACGCTGAATAGCATAGTCAAATAATATTACTAGAAAATATTCATATTCATGAAATCACAAGTGCAATATTGCAAAACATAGCTTAGCCTTTTGTTAACCCACTTGTCATCTCAGATTTTGAAAAATGCTTTACAGTGAAAGCAATACAAGCGTTTGTGTAAGTTTATCGATCGCTCAACAAAACAATAAGTACACTTAGCATCAGGTAACTTGGTCACGAAATTCAGAAAATTGTTTACCTCAGATGATTTCACTCACGAGACTCCCAGTTAGACAACAAATGTTCCTTTTGTTCCAAAATATATTTTTTATATCCAAATACCTCCGTTAGTTTGGTCCTATGCCCAGGAATCCACCAGAAAGAGCGGAAATCCATCAGAAAGAGCGGTCATGACAACGCAGACAGAAATTCACAGAAAAATGTCAAACGGTTTTTATAATCAATCCTCAGGGTATTTTGGTTCTATGGCAATTCTACGTGGGCCTATGGCATTTGATTTTGTAAATAAAATAAATAAAATAATATTTTATAGGGCTGACCCCATTTAGTAAACTGGTCGATAACCTGTTGGTCGACCGAGATTTCTTTAATCGAGCATTCTTTTTTCACGGTGAAAAACACCTGTCTGATTTGCGCCTGTCTCAGTGGATTAATCCATTGCCACGGGGATAGCACAGTCCATCACCAAGACGTGTGATACTAAATTGTATATGGTTATATTGTGTACAAATAATGGTGCAACACTAATAAATCAAATTCTATAACAAATGCACTTTCTCCGGCTTTTGGATACGGCCACTGTCCACGGTTCTGAAACAATCTTCAGTGCACCATAGAATTGGCGTTTTTCCCTATGTTGCTATGTGCATAATAACAAAGTTAACCAGCATATTGAGAACAATGCGGAGGCAGCAGCGATGAGGAAACAGCCCTTGCCTTAGCCTTATTGTCTAAGAAAATTGAGGCGAGAGGAAATCCCAACTTAATTAGGTCTATAATCAATAGCATAACTGTTAAATGTGCCTGGCTTTATAAATCATCCATATATAATCGACAGAAATAAGACAGCTTTTGCTTCTGTTTGAGTGTTTGTTTACTAGCCTACTGATTCCGTGAAAGTGAAGCCTCATGAAAAGGATCAAACATGTTGGATAAAGCAATTTCACAGATTTGGCTGTTTTTAATATTTGCTATGCTGTAATAAAGGCTTTACAATTGTTTTTCGTTAGAACACTTTGTTTACACTGTTCCAAATGGTCAGAAAAAATATATAAAATATTGTAATCTAACAGCAACAGTTTGGCACATAATATACATGCAACACGTGCTCCTATACAATCAATGTTCTTTATCTCCAGTAGTTTCGACAAGTCAAATGTCCTCCACAGATCCGACTTCCCCTTTCCCTCCTGAGCAACCAGCTAAACATTCACCCGTTTTGAGAATCCTTTGCAAGTCGTCCGCATCCATTTTGCAGTCACATGTTACTGTGTTAGGATTTTATTATACCCGATTTATTGATGTGATTATCACAGGCTGTAGGTTAGGCCCAATTGGTCACATGCATGCGATGCTTATATGTTTCACATAGAGAGAGCAAGGATTGAGGGAATAAGAGAAAAATACATCAACAAAATATGGATTTCAGTAACAGAGTTCAGTAAGAAACTAAATAACTGAAACTATGTTGCAAAAATCACACTTCGTGATGCCTTTTCAATGCAGTAGGGAGGAGAGTGAGAATACGTGCGCCAGTCACACAGGCACTTCGCTGTCATTTTTTCAAGCTCTTTGAGTAATTTGTGTGTGTTAATTATTTAACCAAACACTGTGCTTACAGCATCAGACAAGTTCAGTGAATACGTACCGTACCAGTCAAAAGTTGACACGCCAACTCATTCAAGGGTTTCTCTTTATTCATACTATTTTCTACATTGAGGAATAATAGTGAAGACATCAAAACTATGAAATAACACATATGGAATCATGTAGTAACCAAAAACATGTTAAACAAACATTCTAGTAGCCAGCCTTTGCACACTATCATACAGCGTCATGAGGAATGCTTTTCAACAGGAGTTCCCACATATGCTGAGCACTTGTTGGCTGCTTTTCCTTCACTCGGCGGTCAAACTCATCCGAAACCATCTCAAATGTGTTGAGGTCAGGTGATTGTGGAGGCCAGGTCATCTGATGAAACACTCCATCACTCTCCTTATATGTCAAATAGCCCTTACACAGCTTGGAGGTGTGTTGGGTCCTGTTGAAAACAAATGATCGTGGGACTAAGCACAAACCAGATGGGATGGCGTATCGCTGCAGAATTCTAAATAACTCACAGAAAGTGTCACCAGCAAAGCACCCCCACACATCACACCTCCTCCTCCATGCTTCACGGTGGTAACCACACCTACGGAGATCATCCGTTCACCTACTCTATCTCACAAAGACACAGCAGTTAGAACCAAACATGTCAAATTTGGACTCATCAGACCAAAAGGACAGATTTCCACTGGTCTAATGTCCATTGCTCATGTTTCTTGACCCAAGCAAGACTCTTATTATTATTGGTGTCCTTCAGTAGTGGTTTCTTTGCAGCAATTTGACAATGAAGGCCTGATTCACGTAGTCTCCTCTGAACAGTTGATGTTGAGATGTCTGTTACTTGAACCCTGAAGCATTTATTTGGGCTGCAATCTGAGGTGGAGATAACTCTAATAAACTTATCCTCTGCAGCAGAGGTAACTATGGGTCTTCCCTTCCTGTGGCAGTCCTCATGAGAGCCAGTTTCATCATAGGTTCTTGCGACTGCACTTGAAGAAACTTTTAAAGTTCTTGAACTTTTCCAGATTAAGACATGAAGGTCAGTCAAAGTAATGGACTGTCGCTTCTCTTTGCGTATTTGAGCTGTTCTTGACATAATACGGGCTTGGTCTTTTACCAAATAGGGCCATGTTCTGTACACCACCCCTACTTTGTCACAACACAACTGATTGGCTCAAAAGCATTAAGAAGGAAATAAATTCTACAACTTCACATTTAACAAGGCACACCTGTTAATTAAAATGTATTCCAGGTGACTACCTCATTAAGCTGGTTGAGAGAATGCCAAGAGTGTGCAAAGCTGTCATCAAGGCAAAGGGTGGCTACTTTGATAATCTAAAATATATTTTGATATGTTTAACCTCACTAGGGTACGTGGGACGCTAGCATCCCACCTGGCCAACATCCAATGAAATTAAACGTGTTAAACATCGGTTTAAAGATGAACTTCTTGTTAATCCAACCACCGTGTCAGATTTTACTGCGAAAGCATACCATGCGATTATTTGACAGACAAATCATTACAAACAGTTACCAGCCAAGTAGAGGAGTTACACAAGTCAGAAATAGCGATAAAATTAATCACTTTCCTTTGATGATCTTCATATGGTTTCACTCACAAGACTCCCATTTACTCAATAAATGTTTGTTTTGTTCAATAAAGTCCATCTTTATATCCAAAAACCTCAGTTTTGTTCAGTAATCCACAGGCTCAAATGCAGTCACAACAGGCAGATGAAAAATCAAAATAGTATCCGTAAAGTTCGTAGAAACATGTCAAACAATATTTATAATCAATCCTCAGGTTGTTTTTAGCCTAAATAGTCGATAATATTTCAACCGGACAATAACGTTGTCAATATAAAAGGTAAACAAGAAAGGTGCGCTCTCGGTCGTGAGCATGAAAAACCTCTGGGACACTGTATGGTAGACAAATTGACTAACAAATAGCCTACCAAAATGTCAGTAATTTTAGCAGAACCATATCTAGGGTTGGGATTTTCACTTAATCACTTATAGTTGGGTGGTTGAGGATGGGTTATTAGCAATTGCGGGCGAACAACCCCACTCAAGACTACGGGGTTGATATTAGTTGCCCCCCCCCCAAAAAAAAAAGTATTCCCAAGCATATTTAAGTGAGACCGTGCCTTCGGGAAAGTATTCAGACCCCCTTGACTTCCACATTTTGTTTCCACATTTGTTATGTTTTTTTGAAACGCAGCAATCTGGACACTACCCCATAATGAAAGTGAATACAGGTTTTTGGAAATTTAGCCAATTTATAAAGACATAAACAGAAATACCATATTTACATAAATATTCACACCCTTTGCTATGAGACTTTGAGCTCAGGTGCATCCTGTTTCCATTGATCATCCTTGATTATCCGTGATGATTTTACTATTTTACAAAAATTCAATTGATTGGACATAATTTGGAAAGATACACACCTGTCTATACTGATAATACTGATAATACTGTCACTCATCAGACTATTGTCAATTTAATCTTGTGTCCAGGCTAGCTTTTATTGTGTGAAATTTGTTTCGTTATAGTTTAGGTGTAGTTTCAAAGTAACAAAGCCTTCCATCAGCAAGGGCATTGAAGATGAAACGTAGCTGGGTCTTTCAGCATGACAATGATCCCAAACACACCGCCCGGGCAATGAAGGAGTGGCTTCGTAAGAAGCATTTCAAGGTCCTGGAGTGGCCTAGCCAGTCTCCAGATCTCAACCCCATAGAACATCTTTGGAGGGAGTTGAAAGTCTGTGTTGCCCAGCAACAGCCCCAAAACATCACTGCTCTAGAGGATATCTGCATGGAGCAATGGGCCAAAATACCAGCAACAGTGTGTGAAAACCTTGTGAAGACTTACAGAAAACGTTTGACCTCTGTCATTGCCAACAAACGGTATATAACAAAGTATTGAGATAAACTTTTGTTATTGACCAAATACTTATTTTGCAAATAAATTCATTAAAAATCCTACAATGTGATTTTCTTGATTTTCTTTCTTTTTTGTCTGTCATAGTTGAAGTGTACCTTTGATGAAAATTACAGGCCTCTCATCTTTTTAAGTGGGAGAACTTGCACAATTGGTAAATACTTGCACAATTGACTAAATACTTTTTGCCCCACTGCAAGTACATCAAAGCAAATTCATTTACTTTTGATAGTTAAGTATATTTAAAAACAAATACTTTTAGACTTACTCAAGATGTATTTTACTGGGTGATTTTCAGTTTTACTCGACTCATTTTCTATTAAGGTATCTTCACTTTTACTCAAGCATGACAAATGTGTACTTTTCCACAGCTGATGATTAACCATTTTGTAGCCGAGTCTCTACATTTATCCAATGTAAAAAACACCATTTCAAGTTTAAAAATGTGCAAATTGCCTGCTGCTTGGCAATCCACTTCTCTGCTCCCTTGGCAGATTAATTTATAATCTATAAAGGAAAGAGGAGCAACAAGTGAGGGAATTGAGCAAAAAATCTTTGACAGTTACAAATCAGGTTAAAGACACGGCGAACCAAGTCTCTGCAGGAATGTAGGCCAGTTATCGTAGTGGCAGAAAAGCACCAAAAACATTGAAACGTTTCAAAATGGCTTTTATTGAAAGATATCGCTAGATATTTCTACTGTATAAAATAGGATACTATTGTATGGTTGCTACTTGAAGAGACAGACCTTCTGCATTCATCCATTAAGTGACAGGCACAAATTAGACTTGACGCTCATAGAATGGGTACAGTAGACTTTTCCCAATGTGGTACAGTACTGGCTGCGAGAATTGTCTGACCATGTGTTCCCACCCTCTGGCTGCCGCGCCCAAAGCCTGACGTCATCCTACCATGCTGCAATTCAGACAATGAACAGTGTTCCAGAAAAAAAACTTGGGCATGGTGGGAAACAATGTCATAGTCCCCCATTCATCACCCTCTCTCCCAAGCTATCTCCCGCATATCTCTCTCATTAGCACTGACCTGGCATGAATGGAGACCATTATTTGTCAGTCTGTGAGGGTGGCCGTTCCACCATCCCTCGCCCGCTAATAATTGCTCACATACCTCAACCTTCTACCAGGCCTTGTCTGTGTTTTTTTTGCTACAGAGAGTGCTCTCCTTCGTCATTTTTATTACCGTCACAGTCAGACATTCCGGGGGCGCATCTTTACAACCCCATCGCTCTCATTTTGCTTTAAAAAAACAGGTTGTTAGAAAAGACAGGTCCCTTCATGGGTGTATCTGCGACCTTGACCCGCTATACTGTTGCGAACTGAATTCCCAACTAAATTGTGTGCGGGCTATTGAAGTTGTACTTTTGCGAAATAAAGAGTGGGCTTGAACAATGCAAAGGTAAGTCTTTCATCGCAGAGTGAATGAGCAAGGTCCCTACAGAGGTCTCGGAAACTAAAGTGCCTCCAACACAACACCTTGTTTGCCAGCTGAGGCTGCGGCAAATTTTTTGAACCTTGGTACATCACGCCGTTCTTTCCTTCATTGTCATGGCGTAAGCTGGAGGATGTCGATTCATCTCAGTGGTAAGACAGAGTCATCAAATCCAGTCCCCAACTCCAGGTCTGAACGAAAAATCAGAATGAACACCCACACACTGCCAGACGCCGTAGACAAGAGGCAAAGCAAAGACAGTCACTACGTTTCATTACAGAGAAAATGTAATAAAAACATTGTGTACATGACCTCTAGACTCCAGCTGGAAATTACAATGGTATTCAATGAGTTCTAGCTTCTGTTGCTAGGGAAGTTGCTTTAACTTGCAACATTCTGACATGATTACATAATGAACCAAAGCGTCCATTGCTATGCTGGTTGCTTGGCTCTATGTTACCTCTTAGCAGATGCGAAGGAAGGAGGATGTGGGGGCAGTTTTAGTTCTATTACCTAAGAATTGCTCTCCAAGGACAGTGTTGACGGTGACAACCTGCTGACTACCTACTGCTTCAGAGGACCGAAAAGACTGGAAAGAGAACACTTTCTTTACGATGTACTTGTCTTTTATATAAGTACATAGTTAAAAATAAATAAATCATTAAGTTGTTTTTAGATTGATGTTGCTAGCTACTTTACTTATATACCTCAGCATGCCTAGCCAGCTACAGTAACGTAAACTCGTACATCGCCTTGGTCCGTACAATTGCCCTTATTTTAGCACCCCCAAAACGTAATACTTCCAGATCAACTGTAATGTCAATTTCTGTAAAGCACAATTTATCCCCTTTCCAACAGAATCAATTACATGACCTAAACGCTGCCCGTTTATGCATAATTCAAGCAGGCAATGAGCCCCGTCCGGTATTTTTAAAAATGGCGGGTGGGGAAGCGAAACTAATGCGTGATAGTGAGAAGAAGAGATCGCTTTTTTTCACTCGATCTGTCCAACTTATCACCTTATTGCCTCTAAAATGTAAATAAAACACTATAAAGAGGTTATATAATGTGTCATACCTATTTGAAGGTTTGTGTCTAATTTTTTAATTGGGTTTTTAGGGCGGTGCTAAAGTGATCTTAGAAGTAAACAGCGGCTTTGAGAATGATGATCACATGCAACGATGACGCAAAAAATGACTAGGTATCCCCCCTTACCCCCGTCACTGTTCATTTCTTGTTTTTAAAGGATGATAGAAGTGCTACACCTGGTGGAGAGATTGTAAAACAGAAAGAGTTAACTTTATGCGTGCTGTATGTTACGACATGACACGTCAAGATGTAACGGAGGGTCAGTTTTTTTAAACTTTTCTCCAATACTATAGAGACATTACCATGTCGATCAACGCTTGAATAGAAACCTAGTTCACACCCCCGATTTTGAAGTCGCTACAGTCCCATCAGTTTTCTTTGTTGCCTCGTTTGAATGTTGCGGTTGCACACAGTAGTACGGAATGGGGTGAGTTTACATTAGCTAGCCAGCTAACCAGCTAACTAGCTAACCAGTCAGAAAGTTTTATTTAGCTAACGCTAGCTAATCAACCAGCTAGCTAGCTAACCAGCCGGTTTTATTTAGCTAATGCTAGCTAGCTACTGTAACTGTTATTGCAGTTCTGTTTGTATGTGGTGTGCACTTCAACGGCATCCCTCGAGGAGATTTTCTTTTATCTTTCCAACCAGGCAAAGTACTATGAAGACACCACTGAACTCGACAAGAGCCGCAACATTCAAAGGAATTCACAATTCAGGGTAACGTTAAGCAGTTAACGGACAGATTTAGATACATAACGTCGCAACCATTTACCATCTAATGTTAGCCAGTTGCTAGCTATACATATAGTTCAGTAGAGGCTGCTGAGGGGAGGATGACTCAATGTCTGGAACGGAGTAAATGGAATAAAATACATGGATTCCATGTGGTTGATACCATTCAATTGACTCCATTCCAGCCATTACATTGAGCAGTCCTCCCCTCAGCAGCCTCCACGGATATAGTTATACGTCTGTCATATTGAGGTGTCTAGCTAGAAGTTAAACCTGATCAATAAAATGGATATGTGTAAGCAATTATGGTAATTACAAATGGCCTTAATTAGGTGTCTTCGCTAGACAGAGAAGGGGAGGACAGAGGGAGAGAGTGAGAGAAACAGAGAGTGAAAGACAGCAGTGCAAATGTACTTACACTTGAGTATTTGAACAACTTCTCTTCCAACTTTTAGGCAATCACATCTACCTACGGGGGAAGGATGGCCAACCACACGGGAGGGTGATTTTACTGAGGAAAAGGAGGCCGTGCTGACCGAGATGCATGCTGGCAATTTCGGAGTGAAGCGCATGATTGCCAAAATCAACGTACACTTCTTCTGACGGGGAAGTGTCAAGGAGGTGGACAGCTGGGCAAGTGAAATAATATTTAGTTTATCAATCACATACAATTATATGTGAAGATATTATGATCTCAATTAATGTTATATCAGAGAGCACACAACATCTAAATGTGTCACTTTTTGCATAAAGGTCAGTACCATGTCTAGTCAACCAGAAGTTTGAGAGGGCAAAGACTGTGGCGCTGGAGTTAAAGCCCATCAAAGTTGTTTCACCATGGCACATTTGCCCTGATAAGTTGTTCTGTAATGGTTTCTTTATTTGAACACAGCAGAGTTCAATATGAGTGTGTGTGTGTCAGTATCCTCACAAATATGAAAATCTGCATACTGTATGACACAGATACGGGTAAGAATAAAGTAATCTTCTCACAAACACTATAAATGTTAGGGGTGGACCTCATTGGACCATTCACAAAATCCAGGAATGGCAAAGCTGTTATCAATCAAGGTGAGACAGAACATGGACAAGGCGCAGGAGAAACAGAAGGAGCGCTACCAGAGCAGAATCAAGAAAAGGACCATGTGCTTTGACATCAAGGCAGATTACTTGGTTTGGAAGAAAGACGAAAGGAAGGTGAGACCTGGGAAACCTTGCTGCTCTTTTGCTCCTAGCTGGGGTCACCATCTGTTAACGTGAATATAAAAATCTCAGATAATAACGATTAGCATTTGGACCAAAAATAATGTGAAGCTAGTTTTAGTTTCCCTAACACTGATATTTGTCTCTGTCTTCCTAGGTTTACCAAGGTAGAAGCCAACAATCTTCTACAGTTGGATCAGTTGGACGGTCGACCACTGGAAGCACTGACGCCCTACACTTCAGTGAAGCCCAATAGACAAAAATATCGATTTCATGTTTCCAATCTTAACAAAAGGTCCCCAAAAGTCGTTTGAAATAATGTTTTCATTTTACTAGCTAAACAAAACTTGTTTAAATTCTTGGTGACAGAGGGCAGTATTTTCACGTCCGGATGAAATGCATGCCCAAATTCAACTGCCTGCTACTCATCACCAGAAGATAAGATATGCATATTATTAGTATATTTGGATAGAAAACACTCAGAAGTTTCTAAAACCTATTGAATCATATCTGTGAGTATAACAGAACTTATTTAGTAGGCGAAACCTCGAGGACAAACCATTCAGATTTTTTTTTTTAGGTCACTCTTTTCAATGGGTTTTCATTGTGAATCCAGATTCCTAAGGGACCTTCTTGCAGTTCCTACCGCTTCCACTGGAAGTCACCAGTCTTTAGAAATTGTTTGAGTTTTTTCCATTGTGTAATGAAGAAGTAGCCCTGAACGAGGGTCACTTGTAGTGTACTGTTAGATAGAGGCGCGTGACCAGAAAGCTAGCTACAGTTTGTTTTCCTCCGGTATTGAACACAGATCATCCAGTCTTCAATTTTATCGATTTACGTTAAAATTGAAATGTTTTGGCAAAGTTTACAGGTAACTTTTGAGATATTGTGTAGTCATGTTGAGCAAGTTGGAACCGGTGTTTTTCTGGATCAAACGCGCCACATAAATGGACATTTTGGAAATATCTAGACGTAATTAAATCGAACAAAAGGACCGTTTGTGATGTTTATGGGACATATTGGAGTGCCAACAAAAGACTCTTGTCAAAGGTAAGGCATGAATTATATTTTTATATCTGCGTTTTGTGTCGCGCCTGCAGGGTGGAAATGTGGTTTCTCTGTTTACGGAGGTGCTACCCTCAGATAATAGCATCTTATGCTTTCGCGGAAAAGCCTTTTTGAAATCTGACATGTTGGCTGGATTCACAACAAGTGTAGCTTTAATTTGCTATCTTGCATGTGTGATTGAATGAAAGTTTGATTTTTATAGTAATTTATTTGAATTTGGCGTTCTGCATTTTCCCTGGCCTCCCTGGGAAAAAATATAACATATCCCAGAGAGGTTAAGAGGAGAATGCGTGAATCAGGTCTTCATGGTCGAATTTCTGTAAAGAAACCACTACTAAGGGACACCAATAAGAAGAAGAGACTTGCTTGGGCCAAAAAACACAAGAAATGGACATTAGACCAGTGGAAATCTGTCCTTTGGTCTAGAGTCCAAATATGAGATGTTTGGTTCTAACCAGTGTCTTTGTGAGACGCAGAGTAGGTGAACAGTTCTACGCATGTGTGGTTCCAACCGTCAAGCATGGAGAAGGTGTGATGGTGTAAGGGTGCTTTGCTGGTGTCAGTGATTTATATAGAATTCAAGACACACTTAGTCCCACAATGCTGTGGTAGCCACGAGGTTATAATTTATTTTTCAACAGGACAATGACCCAAAAGACACCTCCAGGCTGTGTAAGGGCTATTTGACCAAGAAGGATGGTGATGGTGTGCTGCACCGTTCCTGTGGCGGTTGGGGGGTGGGGGCACACAATGAAAATAGTCTGGGTAGCCATTTGATTACCTGTTCAGCAGTCTTATGACTTGGGGTTAAAAACTGTTGAGAAGCCCCTAGGACAAAGGCTTCTCAACAGTTTTTACCCCCAAGCCATAAGACTCCTGATCAGGTAATAAAATGGCTACCCGGACTATATTCATTATATTCACTATCTGCATTGTGTCCCACCACCCGCCAACCCCTCTTTTATGCTTCTGCTACTCTCTGTTCATCATATATGCATTGTCACTTTAACCATATCTACATGTACATACTACCTCAAATCAGCCTGACTAACCGGTGTCTGTATGTAGCCTCGCTACTTTTATAGCCTTGCCCATGTTTTATTTCTTTACTTACCTATTGTTCACCTAACACCTTTTTTGCACTATTGGTTAGAGCCTGGAAGTAAGCATTTCACTAAGGTCTACTACACCTTTTGTATTCGGCGCACGTGACAAATAAACTTTGATTTGATTTGACCTGGCATCCACAATCACTCGACCTCAACCCAATTTGAGATGAAGGAAAAGCAGCCAACAGGTGCTCAGCATATGTGGGAACTCCTTCAAGACTGTTGGAAAAGCTTTCCAGGTGAAGCTGGTTGAGAGAATGCCAAGATTGTGCAAAGCTGTCAAGGTAAAGGGTTGCTACTTTGAAGAATGAAAAATATTGAAGATATTTTGGTTTGATTAACTGTTTTGGTTACTATATGATTCAGTATGTGTTATTGCATAGTGTTGATGTCTACACGATTATTCTACAATGTAGAAAATAGTAAATAGTCTTCCCTTTCCTACTGTGATCCACCCCTGAAAAACAAAATATTCCGAAGCTGAAAAACACGTATTTATTCATCAAACTTGGGACAAGGTTAGAAATCTGCTGCTCTGGTATAGAAAACACTGCAGGAATTGCTTCCCGACTAGAAGGTCCTCTTCATGGCTCCCTTTTGCTCAGTCCAGGGGGGTGACTGATCTCTTAATCTGCAAAGTACCAAGCACTTAGCTTCCAGGGCCTGGGCTTTGTCGGCAGGCTCCAGTTCTCATTCTGTGCCTTTTTCCATTTGCAAGGAAAATTTGCTGACACAAAACCAAGGCTTTGGTTAGAAGATGAAGGGTTGCATTAGCATGGCCTTGTTAGCCTCCTCCATGCTCTTACTCAGCTACTGTAGGCCTGAAAACAGAACAGGAAAACAATGAAAGGCGATGAAAGATGAAACAATCGTCAGAGGAAATGCCACTTGAGACCGTCGGGCCACTCTGATCGATTCTAGATGATCATCCACTTTATTTTGTTTTAGAAGGTCAATTAAATCACTAATTTGGAAGATTCATGATGCTGTTTTAACAACAAATGAAAAGGCACTCTACCCTCACTTTGTTATCCGACTTTTCTTTTAGTGGCAGAGAGGATACAACACCAGAAACGTGGCAGCTATGATTTGTGAACACCCTAACGAGTCTGTGTTGTCACAGAGAATATGCCTTTTGTCCATACAGGAAATCTCTCTTAAGAAACCACTGTCTACTAGCAGACAGAACATAAATCTTACCATCCAACAGCCTTGGAATATACATTTTTTTTTTTTTTTTCAAAGGGTCCTTGGTTATGTGTCGGGAGATTTGCCCCTGGCCTAGCTTCACTCTCTCTCTCTGACACAGTATTAACTGATTGGGGGAAACAGCTGGAGTTGCATAACATTTTTTCTTCGTTTTGGAGAGGGGAGAAAGCGCAGGGTAAAGGGAGCAAAGAGCTGATGTGTGTCTGTTCATGCTTCTTTTGGTGTGTGTGTGTCCTGCTTCTTTAGTACAGAATAGTGTGTGCCTGTGAGTGTGTGGCTCTATTGTACTGAGCACATGTCTTTGTGTGCGTGTGTTTCTGCGTTTAAAAGGACCCGCTTAAACTTGCTTGGCCGTAACCCTATCTCTGCAGCGCATCCGTGGCTCCGGCGCTCTCAAGGGTGAATGGGGACCTTCACTAATTCAAGCATGAGCTCTCATTTTCCTCCCTTCCATCAGCTCCTTGCTTGGCTGCCAGGTATAGGGGTTAAGGTTCATGCTTGCCGTCTACACCACGCCGACCACAGAAGGCTCCGCCACTTCTATTTAAGACTTTCACTTGAAGGACATTAATTAACTGAGCAGCAGACACTAATGGTGTCGGCAATGAACAATCGGCCTGTCATACCAAATAATGTCCCCCAGCCAAATAGTGTCCCCCTCTACGTCACAATGGGATACGATAAACTATTAGCGTCCATTGCTATATCAACGGTATGATGACCTAATGATCAGATTTTTTGTTCATTACAGCCTAAATGATCTCCTTTTCATCATCGCTATGCAAACAAAGCTGATTTCTGCAACAATTTCGCTATTTAACCTCTCTGGGCCAGGGAAATGCAGAGTGCCAAATTCAAATGAATTACTATAAAAATCTAACTTTCGTTAAAATCACACATGCAAGATAGCAAATTAAAGCTACACTTGTTGTGAATCCAGCCAACATGTCAGATTTCAAAAAGGCTTTTCAGTCGAAAGCAAACGATGCTATTATCTGAGGATAGCACCTCCGTGAACAAAGAGAGAAACCATATTTCAACTCTGCAGGTGCGACACAAAAGGCAGAAATAAAAATATAATTCATGCCTTACCTTTGACAAGGTTCTTTTGTTGGCACTCCAATATGTCCCATAAACATCACAAATGGTCCTTTTGTTCGATTAATTCCGTCGATATATATCCAAAATGTCCATTTATTTGGCGCGTTTGATCCAGAAAAACACTGGTTCCAACTTGCTCAACTGAAGCATGCTTTCTGGTCACGTGCCTCTAGCAGTACCCTCGTTCAAGATGGCCGTACTTCTTCATTACACAAAGGAATAACCTCAACCAATTTGTAAAGACTGGTTTGTCCTCTGGGTTTTTTCGCCTGCTAAATAAGTTCTGGTCTACTCACAGACATGATTCAAAAAGAGTGTTTCCTATTCACATTTCTAATAATATGCATATCTTATCTACTGGGGATGAGTAGCAGGCAGTTGAATTTGGACATGCATTTTATCCGGACGTGAAAATAATACACAGGTTTAGTATAATCATTATAAACTCAGCAAAAAAAGAAAGGTCTCTTTTTCAGGTCTTTCAAATATATTTGAATTTTATGAATGAACTCCACAGATCTTCACAGATTGTAAAGGGTTTAAAACACTGTTTCCAATGCTTGTTCAATTAACCATAAACATCCACCTGTGGAACTGTTGTTAAGACACTAACAGCTTACAGACAGTAGGCAATTAATGTCACAGTTATGAAAACTGAGGACACTAAAGAGGCCTTTCTACTGACTCTGCAAAAACACCAAAAGAAAGATGACCAAGGTTCCTGCTCATCTGCGTGAACGTGCCTTAGGCATGCTGCAAGGAGGTATGAGGACTGCAGATGTGGCCAGGGCAATAAATTGCAATGTCCGTACTGTGAGACGCCTAAGACAGCACTACAGGGAGACAGGACAGACAGCTGATCGTCCTTGCAGTGGCAGACCACGTATAACACCTGCACAGGATCGGTACAGGATGGCAACAACAACTGCCCGAGTTACACCAGGAACCCACAATCCCGCCAGACTGTCCGCAATAGGCTGAGAGAGGCTGGACTGAGGGCTTGTAGGCCTGTTGTAAGGCAGGTCCTCACCAGACATCACCGGCAACATCGTCACTGACGTCACCGTCGCTGGTCCAGACAGGACTGGCAAAAAGAGCTCTTCACTGACAAGTCGCAGTTTCGTCTCACCGGGGGTGATGGTTGGATTCGCGTTTATCGTTGATGGAATGGGCGCTACACCAAGGCCTGTACTCTGGAGCGGGATCGATTTGGAGGTGAAGGGTCTGTCGTGGTCTGAGGCGGTGTGTCACAGCATCATCGAACTGAGCTTGTCGTCATTGCAGGCAATCTCAGCACTGTGCGTTACAGGGACGACATCCTCCTCCCTCATGTGGTACCTTTCCTGCAGGCTCATCCTGACATGACCCTCCAGCATGACAATGCCACCAGCCATACTGCTCGTTCTGTGCCCGATTTCCTGCAAGACAGGAATGTCAGTGTTCTGCCAGCGAAGAGCCAGGATCTCAATCCCATTGAGCATGTTTGGGACCTGTTGGATCGGAGGGTGAGGGCTAGGGCCATTCCCCTCAGAAATGTCTGGGAACTTGCAGGTGCCTTGGTGGAAGAGTGGGGTAACATCTCACAGCAAGAACTGGCAAATCTGGTGCAGTCCATGACAAGGAGATGCACTGCAGTACTTAAGGCAATTGGTGGCCACACCAGATACTGACTGTTACTTTTGATTTGGACCCCCCCTTTGTTCAGGGACACATTATTCCATTTGTGTTAGTCACATGTCTGTGGAACTTGTTCAGTTTATGTCTCAGTTGTTGAATTTTATGTTCATACTAATATTTACACGTTAAGTTTGCTGAAAATAAACGCAGTTGACAGTGAGAGGACGTTTCTTTTTTTGCTGAGTTTATTTCCATGATTTCAACAGTTCATCAATTAATTAGGCATAGAATCATGTCATGCAGCCCTACATGATACAGCATTTGTGCAATCAGAACGGTGAAATCACAATTTGTGTGTTGCCACCCTAGGATCATGTTTAGAGCATATTTAGAACATTTATTATTCAAAAACATATACCGTCATAATTAAATAAATATTAATTACAAATATATATATATATATTTGACATATTGCCCGGCCCACAGACAAAAGCCCAACAAATTAAATGCATGAGCAGATAGAACAATGGAGGCCATCTGAATGGGCTGAAATGAACAAGTTTGACAAAAGGCTGGGGATAATAAAAAAAAGCACCCACTCAAAGCCTTTGCGCCCTCAAAGCTGCTGGATGAGGTCCGATTTGCCATGCTGAATTAAAACGCTCAAACCAATCAAACTCAAACCCGACCTTTGACTCGTCCCTGTGTTCCACCTCAAAAACTGAAATGTTCTCCATTCTTCTTCACTCATTAGCACGAGATCAGAACAAGACTAGAACTCAAACTTTGAAGGCCCTGTTAACCGTATAGAAGTGGGCCATATGAAGGAAGCTATTGAGTTGAGTTCATTCAATGAAATTAACTGAGAACATAAAGGGTAGTGCCAATGAAGAAGGTCAATATTCAATGCCACAATTCTAAGGCAAGTTTCAAAGCTTGTACTAGGTGAAAACCTAGCTAATAGGGATGGACATTTGAAATCATTTCAATATTCAAACGATATAAAATTGACATTTTTTCAATATCTGGATAATAGAAATCCTAAAGAAATTGAGTCTTGACCAAATCAAATGCTGAGGGCAGTGGTGCGAAAACAGCAGACAGGTTGACCTTCTCCTGTAGTTTTTTGGCCAACAGCAAGAGTGTGTCACACCCTGATCCGTTTCACCTGTCCTTGTGATTGTCTCCGCCCCACTCCAGGTGTTGCCCATCTTCCCGTGCATTTATACCTGTGTTTTCTGTCTGTGCCAGTTCGTCTTGTTTGTTCGAGTCAACCAACGGGTTGTGGTCTCTTTTCCTCATGATTTTTACCCTTGCCTGTCCTGACTGCGCCCACCTGCCTGACCACTCTGCCTGTCTCTGAGCCTGCCTGCTGAGCTGTACCTCTGCCCCCCTCTGGATTATCGACCCCTGCCTGCCTTGACAGTTGCTACAATAAACATTTTTACTTCGACAGTCTGCATCTGGGCCTTACCTTGGTTCTGATACAGTGAAAGAGAAGTCTGATGTTCACCATGATAGATATTTTTAATTGGAATCAGTTGTGTGGAATCTCAGTTAGGTGAAAGCCTGTAAACGCAATTTGAAGTGGGGGGAAAATAGCATAGGCTACTGTTGTCAGTGCTGGCTGGAGGGCTAAATGCACTATGATAGTAAAATGTATTTTCATGTAAAACACAACATGAAAGGGAAAATCTTTAAATAAAAAAAATAAGGAACAATTTCAAATGGCATGGTGTAGGCCTATCCTATGTAACAAATAATTTAATTTAGACAAAGCTTTTTCATTGTTAAAGTAATAAAAAGTTAATTAATTGCCCAATCCTAACAGGACTACCAAACAACCAAAAATATCAGGCTGTCTCAATCATATGTCCATGCCCCAGATTATGTCAAGCCTTTGGGTTAATTTCACAATAAGCCTGCTACCATTGTTAGGCGTAATTAATAGGACAGCAGCTATACTATTCGACAAATTCCCACATGACAGAACATTAATTTCCTCTGCTGTGATTTTAAACACTTCCTTCCTATGGAAGATAAAGGAAGAGCGGGGATGGCAATTAAATGTTGCTCAACCTTTGTAAGATTACCCTCCAGAAAAAGGCATCCAATAAGACGAAGGTTATTAGTAGAGAGCAGTGAGAGGAAAGACAATATGCTACAAATACTAATGTATCAAGAGCTGAACGGGTACATATGGGAAGTCTGATATTCCCTGGAACTAGGTAAGCATGTGTGGAACATGTCGACTTAATAACCCCCTCTACCTCACCGTGTGCTTGAGGTTGCCAGGGAAATAACTACATGAATACCTCTGGCACAGAGTCACACATTATGAAACAGATCCTAAATGTGGCTGTAAAGACAAGGCAAAAAGTGGAAGAAAAAAATGCATCACTGCATTGTTTCTTTTGTAGACTGATGAGTGTGGAAATCTAAGCATGGTGAAGCCAATCCCAGTGAGAGCCATTGCTTTTCTACGCTCCATTTAGACTGCCTACTTCTGTTGCAGTAATATTAGACCAATGTGCCGTGGCCCTTTCATTTACTATTCAATTCAAAATGGCCACTCGTGGCACATTGACTATAGTAACCACCAAACAGTGTTTCATCTAGCTGGGCAAAACCTCTTCATAGCTCATTGCAATAGACGGGTTGGTTGTTAAGCAACAAAACCGACTTGTGCACAACTATGGGGCAAAACAGACGGGTTTGGCATAGATTGTCGACAACATGTAAGCTATATTTAGTCTCAAATGTTTATTGAAAACAAATACATTTGCACAATGAGCACTTTTTGTCTCAAATACATCGTTACAGTTGTTGGTTAGCTAGCTAGCCAATTTTAGCCATATTAGCATTGACATGAAATCAATCAAAACAATACATGTATGAAGAACATTCTCCCCCATGGAGGCGCACATGTCATTTTTTGTGACATTGTCAACTACCCATCTATAGGGAAAGCAGGGGGGTGAAAGAGCCGGGCATGAGAACTAGGGGTGTGTCTCAAGTCTAAACAAGCTTCCTACTGTTGTCTCCTTTCTCTACACTCCTCCTCTACATTGCATCTTATAACACTGGCAAGATAAAATATGTTAAAATCAGGGCAGATGAAGAGGATTCCAAGGAAAGAAATGCACGATGGGCTGTTAAGACACAGCATGGGTGTGAAGCCAGGGCTCCTATCTGACATGAGCCAATGCCACAGCCCTGACATGAGCCAATGCCACAGCCCTGACATGAGCCAATGCCACAGCCCTGACATGAGCCAATGCCACAGGAGAGGAAGGGGTGTCTGGGAGGACAGACTCAACTGGAGGACTGGTGTATCATATTTTGCTACAGTGACCTTCGTACGTACCTTACTAAAAGTTCAGAGTTGAAGGAAGTAATTGCTGTAATAACTGAACTCAGAATGACGAGCGTCATAATCAAGATGGGGCTGGAACATCACCCAGGACAATATCCTTATTTAGACACACTTGCATACAGTATATACACACCAAATACACAGACAGTTAAACGCATATACTCTCCATACTCTTTAGGGTAAAAGCGCCCTCCCCTTCCATTTTGCAGATCAGGCATTAACACAATATTACAATTAGGATGCTGATTAACACCTGCTTCGGCTCTTGGGGGGGCTGACAGGGGCTAATGGTAGAATGTATGTGAAAATATCAGCTACTCAGTATTCAGCCCCTGTTCTCATGGCCTTTCTCTAAGCAAGAGGTACAGAGACTACTGGTTACCATCATAACTGATCAAATAGCCTTGGTAACAAGCGAACATGGAGAGCTCGTGCCTGGCAGGTCAATTTTCAAATGTTGAACATCATTGTGGGAGTCAGGGGATTGGTAGTATCAATGGAGCACGTACTAAAGCGTATGTGGCCTTTATACAAGATTGTTTTTTTTGTCAAGTGTTAGCGGTTCATGTTAAGTATCCCTATATTTCTGCTATTACGGTGCTATCAGTCTGTTATTAGTGCCCCTGCGCAGGAGTCTCGGAGATTAACCTGGCCTGAGTGGAGTCAAAATGGCAACCATGTATTGTGCTAATATGGTTTCAGCAAACTAGAACCTTGTCGTTGTGTCATTTTGAGTTAACAGTTCATAGCATTGCTAGTTCCTACACAGGACCTTCTAATCAGGTGTGTTTGGGTAGAAGTTTCGGCTTTCCATGGTGACATCACCATGCGGTAAATCTGCCAATAACAAGCTGGTTTTCAGTTCCCCCTCCCAATTCAGACCACTCCCAGACAGTCTTACCCAAATTCTTGCTTGAGAAACTATTTAGCAAAAAATGATTTGTTTTATTTTATTTTAATGGAAAGGGGGCAGTATTCGGAATTTCGGATAACTATCGTGCCCAGAAGGCCTGAGTAACATTGCATTGGATAGAAAACCCTCTAAAGAAAAACCAAGGATTTATTATTTATTATTATTTATTTATTTTGTTATCCATTGAAAGCCTATTGACTATATATGGGTTTAGCGCCCAGATTGCAGTTTCTATGGCTTCCACTAGATGTCAACAGTCCTTACACATGGTATCAGGCTTGCTTTTTGAAAAACAACAAAGAATAAGACCTTTTGTTGAGTGGTCTATGGAATCATGCAGTACTGGTTTGCGTGCGTGACTGTGCACGCTCTTCGTTCTTTTTCCTTTCTATTGAATACGCTATTATCCGGTTGAAATATTATTGATTATTTAGATAATTGAAATCCCGAGGATTAATTATAAACATCGTTTGACATGTTTTGACGAACTTTACCGGTACTATTAGGGTGTATTCGTCTGCATGTTTTGACCGCCTTGGAGCCAGTGGATTACAGAACAAAACGTGCCAACAAAACTGAGTTTTTGGGACATAAAGAGGGACTTTATTGAACAAAACTAACATTGATTGTGTAGTTGGCACTCTTGTGACTGCAACCACATGAAGACCTTCAAAGGTAAGTGATTAATTTTATCGCTATTTCTGACTTTTGTAATTCCTTTACTTGGTTGTAAAATGTTTGTGCGCTTTTGTAAGCGGGCGCTGTCCTCAGATAATCGACGGAAAGCCTTTTTGAAATCTGACAAAGAGGCTGGATTAACAAGAAATTAATCTTTAAGCTGATGTATAACACTTGTATTTTTTATGAATGTTTATTATGACTATTTCTGTATTATGAATTTGGCACTCTGCAATTTCACCGGATATTGTCCAGGTGGGTCTCTAGCGGAAAGGCTGCCCAAGAAAGGTTAACAAGTGTATTGAATAAAAAGTCTGTTTTGCCAGTCTTTTAGGTTGAAAAACATGTGGGTTACATTTTTTTAACACGCTCTTCGATTGCAAAGAGGGGGGACATTTATTATTATTTCCATGAAATAACTGGATGAAGATGTCCTATAATAGGCTCTTAAATGTATTTTTATTTCACCTTTATTTTACCAGGTAGGCCAGTTGAGAACCAGGTCTCATTTACAACTGCAACCTGGCCAAGATAAAGCAAACCTGTGAGGCACAAACAACAGAGTTACACATGGAATAAACAAGCGTACAGTCAATAAAACAATAGAAAAAAGGAGTCTATATACAGTGTGTACAAATGGCATGAGGTGGTAGGCAATAAATAGGCCATAGTAGCGAAATAACTACAATTTAGCAGATTAACACTGGAGTGATAAATGAGCAGATGATGATGTGCAAGTAGAGATACTGGTGTGCAAAAGAGCAGAAAAGTAAATAAAAACAATATGGGGATGAGGTAGGTAGATTGGGTGAGCTATTTACAGATGGACTATGTACAGCTGCAGCAATTGGTTAGCTGATCAGATAGCTGATGTTTAAAGTTAGTGAGGGAAATGAAAGTCTCCAGCTTCAGCGAATTTTGCAATATGTTCCAGTCCAGTCGCAGCAGAGAACTGGAAGGAAACGCGGCCAAACGAGTTGATGGCTTTTGGGATGACCAGTGAGATATACCTGCTGGAGAGCGTGCTTCAGGTGGGTGTTGTTATCGTGACCAGTGAGCTGAGAAGGCAGAGCTTTACCTAACAGACTTATAGATGACCTGGAACCAGTGGGTCTGGCGACGAATATGTAGCGAGGGTAAGCCGACGATAGCATATCGGTCCCAGTGGTGGGTGGTGTATGGTGCTTTGGTGACAAAACGGATGGCACTGTGATAGACTGCATCCAGTTTGCAGAGTAGCGTGTTGGAGGCTATTTTGTAAATTACATCGCCGAAGTCTAGGATCGGTAGGATAGTCCGTTTTACGAGGGTGTGTTTGGCAGCGTGAGTGAAGGAGGCTTTGTTGCGCAATAGGAAGCAAATTCTGGATTGGAGATGTTTAATGTGAGTCTGGAAATAGAGTTTACAGTCTAGCCACACACCTAGGTATTTGTAGTTGTCCATATATTCTAAGTCGGAACCGTACAGAGTAGTGATGGTAGTCAGGTTGGGCAGCGATCGGTTGAAGAGCATGCATTTCATTTTACTAGCATTTAAGAGCAGTTGGACGCCACGGAAGGAGTGTTGTATGGCATTTAAGCTTGTTTGGAGATTTGTGAACAGTGTCCAAAAAAGGGCCAGATGTACACAGAACGGTATCATCTGCGTAGAGGTGGCACAGGGAATCACCCGCAGCAAGAGCGACATTGTTGATATATACAGAGAAGAGAGTCGGCCCGAGATTGAACCCTGTGGAATCCACATAGAGACTGCCAGAGGTCCGGACAACAGGTCAGGTCATTAGAGAAACCAAGGCTGTTGAGTCTGCCAATAAGAATACGGTAATTGACAGAATCTAAAGCCTTGGCCGGGTCAATGAAGACAGCTGCACAGTACTGTCTTTAATCGATGGAAGTTATAATATCGTTTAGTACCTTGAGCGGGGCTGACGTACACCTGTGACCAGCTCGGAAACCGGATTGCACAGAGAAGGTACAGTGGGATTCAAAATGGTCAGTGAACTGTTTATTGACTTGGCTTTCGAAGACTTTAGAAAGGCAGGGCAGGATGGATATAGGTCTGTAACAGTTTGGGTCTAGAGTGTCACCCCCTTTGAAGAGGGGGATGACCACAGCAGCTTTCCAATCTTTAGGGAACTCGGATGATATGAAAGAGGTTGAACAGACTGGTAATAGTTTTTTTTTAAGTTTTTTATTTTACCTTTATTTAACTAGGCAAGTCAGTCAACAAATTTTTCAATGACGGCCTAGGAACAGTGGGTTAACTGCCTGTTCAGGGGCAGAACGACAGAGTTGTACCTTGTCAGCTCGGGGGTTTGAACTTGCAACCTTCCAGTTACTAGTACAACGCTCTAACCACTAGGCTAGCCTGCCGGGTTGCAACAATGGCGGTGGATAATTTTAGAAATAGAGGGTCAAAACTGTCTAGCCCAGCTGATTTGAACAGGTCCAGGTTTTGCAGCTCTTTCAGAACATAAGCTATAAGCTATCTGGATTTGGGTGACAAGTAGCTGCGGGGGGTGCGGAGCTGTTGGCCGGGGTAGCCAGGAGGAAAGCATGGCCAGCCATAGAGAAATGTTTATTGAAATTTTCGATTATCATGGATTTATCAGGGGTGACTGTGTTACGTGGCCTCAGTGCAGTGGGCAGCTGGGATGAGGTGCTCTTATTCTCCATGGACTTTAGTGTCTCAAAAGCAAAACAAATTTCTGTTTGAAGA
The DNA here is from genome assembly GCF_023373465.1 of Oncorhynchus keta. Taxonomy (NCBI): domain Eukaryota; kingdom Metazoa; phylum Chordata; class Actinopteri; order Salmoniformes; family Salmonidae; genus Oncorhynchus; species Oncorhynchus keta. The sequence continues at coordinate 26,292,833 of NC_068431.1, forward strand.
AGCCTGCCTTTGCTTTCCTGACTGACTGTGTGTATTGGTTCCCGACTTCCCTGAACAGTTGCATATCGCAGGGACTATTCGATGCTATTTCAGTCCGCCACATTATGTTTTTGTGCTGGTCAAGGGCAGTCAGGTCTGGAGTGAACCAAGGGCTATATCTGTTCTTAGTTACATATTTTTTGAAAGGGGCATGCTTATTTAAGATGGTGAGAAAATTACTTTTAAAGAACGACCAGGCATCCTCGACTGACGGGATGACACTAGCATTGAGAGAACCAGCAAGGCCATTTCATTTGCGGTGAATATAAAAAATAAAAAGTTTAGGTCATATTTCTGTCATCCAAATTATTTCACATGCAGAGAACATATTCAGAATATGGCATTTATTGTGCTTGCAAGATGAGGAAAGACCATTTTGTATTTTGAAGGAAAAGTAATCTCTTCTGGCAGAAGTGGTCATAGTGTTAATGGGAAACAGGATTATAATTTCTTGTGCATTTGTATTCCAGACTACCATTAAATTCACACCACATACACTACACAGCCAAAAGTATGGGGACACCTCTTCAAATGATTGTGAAGTGGAAATGTCTAGCGAAGTGGTAGGCAACACAAGCTAACAGAACAGGACCGCTGAGTGCTGAAGCGCACAATGCGTAAAAATTATCTGTCCTCGGTTGCAACACTCACTATCGAGTTCCAAACTGCCTCTGTAAGCAAGGTCAGCACAATAACTGTTGATCAGGAGCTTCATGAAATGGGTTTCCTTGGCCGATCAGCCGCAGACAAGCCTAATATCACCATGTGCAATGCCAAGCGTCGGATGGAGTGGAGTAAAGCTCGCCGCCATTGGACTTTGGAGCATTGGTGTAAAATACATAAGTAAAAATACTTAAAGGAACTACTTAACCTGTTACTCCTACCCCCTACTTTTTCGAACATTCTGTTAAAAATGGCGCAACTTTTCAGCGCCCTGCTGCTCATGCCAGGAATATAGTTCATCGAAAAGCGCAGGAAAATCTGATCACTGAAAATGGAAGTATATATCCATCCGCCACTTCAATCCATTGATAAAGGCGAACCACAATAAATGGGTCTGAGGTTGCAATACCTACAGCTTCCACACGATGTCAACAGTCTTGTCATTTGCCTAGGCTTTGTTTCTTGGTCAAACGAAGAAGAGACAAGCCATTTGTTTAGGTCTCCGACCGGATATTTTGAGATTTACCCGGATATTTTGAGATTTACCTGGACATTATTTCCAGACGGACAGCTAAAGAATATACATCGCCTCGTGATCAATTTGATTGCTTATTTACGTGTACTAATACCTAAAGTTGCATTACAAAAGTATTTCGAAGTGTTTTGTGAAAGTTTATCGTTGACTTTTTTAATTTTAAAAAATGACGTTACGTTATAAGACGATATTTTTTTCGTTTATCACACAGTCTTCATAGATCGATATCTAGGCTATATATGGACCGATTTAATCGGAAAAAAAGACCCAATAGTGATTATGGGACATCTAGGAGTGCCAACAAAGAAGATGGTCAAAGGTAATGAATGTTTTATATTTTATTTGTGCGGTTTGTGTAACGACGACTATGCTAATTATTTTGTTTACGTCCCCTGCGGGTCTTTTGGGGTGTTACATGCTATCAGATTATAGCTTCTCATGCTTTCGCCGAAAAGCATTTTAAAAATCTGACTCCTTGCCTAGATTCACAACGAGTGTAGCTTTAATTCAATACCCTGCATGTGTATTTTAATGAACGTTTGAGTTTTAACTAGTACTATTAGCATTTAGCGTAGCGCATTTGCATTTCCAGATGTCTAGATGGGACGCCTGCGTGTCAGGTAGGAGCAAGAGGTTAAGTAGCTTTTGGGGTTACTTTACTTTAATTTTTGACTACTTGTACTTCACTGCATTCCTTGAGAAAATATTGTACTTTTTACTCCAAACATTTTCCTTGACCCCCAAAAGTACTCATTACATTTTGAATGCTTAGCAGGACAGGACAATTGTCAAATTCACGCTGTTACAGCAGCAAACGGGGGACCAACTCCATATTAATGCCCATGATTTTGGAATGAGATGTTCGACGAGCTGGTGTCCACATACTTTTGTCGATGTAGTGTATATTTTACATTCACCTTCAGAAAATATCTGATTGAGTCCAAGCATTAGCCAAATCTTTTTTTTTTTACCCAATGCAACCAGTAGCCTAGTTTTTCTGGCCTGCAACCATTTGTTAAAATATGAGGGATTATGCCAGGCTGTGCATTATTTTGTAATTAAATGTGGGTGTAAATATAATGATCTATAAATTACATTTTACAAGGGATGTATATCACTGTTGCAATGATTTAGCAAACAACCCAAATGGCTTAAAAATAGTTTATTAGTTGGCAACAGTAGGGAGCCTAATAAATGTCAAACTATAGAATGAAATGGTCTGCCCATTTTCAAGAGTGCAGAGTAGAGGTCGACCGATTATGATTTTTCAACGCCGATACCGATTGGGGGACCAAAAAGCCGATACCGATTGTAGGACCAAAAAAAGACAATACTGATTCAAATCTGACCTTTTTTTTTATGCAGTTATAATAATGACATTTACAACAATACCGAATTAACAGTTCTTTTACCTTAATATACATCAATAAAATCAATTTAGCCTCAAATAAATAATGAAACATGTTCAATTTGGTTTAAATAATGCAAAAACAAAGTGTTAGAGAAGTAAAAGTGCAATATGTGCCATGTAAAAAACCTAATGTTTAAGAGTTCCTTGCTCAGAACATGAGAACATATGAAAGCTGGTGGTTCCTTTTAACATGAGTCTTCAATATTCCCAGGTAAAAAGTTTTAGGTTATTATATGGAACTATATATTATAGGAACTATTTCTCTCTATACCATTTGTATTTCATATACCGTTGACTATTGGATGTTCTTATAGGCACTTTAGTATTGCAAGTGTACCTCTCCTCGCTCCTCCCTGGGCTCGAACCAGGAACACGTCGACAATAGCCACCCTCGAAGCATCGTTACCCATCACTCCACAAAAGCCGCGACCCTTGCCAAGCACGGGGAACAACTACTCCAAGTCTCAGAGCGAGTGACGTCACCAATTGAAACGCTATTAGTGAGCACCCCGCTAACTAGCTAGCCATTTCACATCGGTTACACCAGCCTAATCTCAGGAGGTGATAGGCTTGAAGTCATAAACAGCTCAATGCTTGAAGCATATAACATAATAACACACAGAAATACGAGCCTTTGGTCAATGATATGGTCGAATCCGGAAACTATAATTTCGAAAACAAAACGTTTATTCTTTCAATGAAATACGGAACCGTTCCGTTATTTATCTAACGGGTGGCATCCCTAAGTCTAAATATTGCTGTTACGTTGTACAACCTTCAATGTTTTGTCATAATTACGTACAATCGCGTAACAGGTAGTTAGCCTGCCATGCAGGCTCCTCGTGGAGTGCAATGTAAGGCAAGTGGTTAGAGCGTTGGACGAGTAACCGGAAGGTTGCAAAAACGAATCCCCAAGCTGACAAGGTACAAATCTGTCGTTCTGCCCCTGACCTGAACAAGTCAGTTAACCCACCGTTCCTAGGCCTTCATTGAAAAAAAGGATGTGTTAACTGACTTGCCTAATTAAATAAAGGAGTTAAAAATATATATATATATTTTTTTAATACGGCCAAATCGGTCTCCAAAAATACAGATTTCCGATTGTTATGAAAATTTGAAATCGGCCCTAATTAAATCGGCCATTCCAATTAATCGGTCGACCTCTAGTGCAGAGATCTTGAAATGTGATGTTATGCAATTTACAGGCAGCAAAACATGTACAGTATATATATGTAGGCTATACAAACACAAAACATGTGTAATGTAAGTTAAGCACACATGCTTGGTCATGATGTTTGCAAATAGGCTATACATGCATTCATCTCACAGCAGTGATTTACTGTGTGTGAGAACCCTGATAGGAAAATATAAGATGACTTGTCCTGATGACCTGAACATTTTGATATCAGCGCATGCCAAGTCATCAATTTTAATGGTGCTTGGTAAGCCATTTGGTTCTGTAGAAATCCTAAAGGAACGATCATCATTTATCAGACACCCACTTCCCACACACTACAACAATACATTGTAAGCAGCTTTAGAGATATGCAAGGCTGAGGCAAACATAGCATGTCCTAATTCTACCTTTTATTACCTTTCTTTTTCATCAACTTTATGGCGACAACACTAAATGGCTTGCCTTAGTTTTCTGCTTATATAATGTGACATTATAGAGCAAGTCAGTTTATTTAATTAGTCCAATTATATCTAACTTGAGGCTATGATACAGGCTCAAGCCACCTAAATATGGAATGACACTTAGACCTTATTACCGTAATAGCATAGCTGCTTCAGAAATGGGTGGGAAATTGGCCATTTTCTCAAAGAATATTATTGCTTTGGGCAACATGCTTCCCTTATCGTCACTGATGGCTGTGGGCTATGCATACGCACAAACGGATATAGGCCAACTGAAAACAGTGGGGGTCTGTAAGCTGGGTGGACCAATACAGCACTTGTGTTCCGTTGAGCACGACAACCATGTTGATTCCATATTGTTGGCTGTGCTTAGAGGGAAGATCACAGGCCTCTTCTCCATAGGCTCGACTGATTATTCTCAAAGAGTAGCCCAGGCGCACTGTAGTCCCCTTGTTTCCAACAGGGGAGGATTTTACCGCCGTCCAGGAACTTTGATAACACAAACTTCAAAAGAAACTGGCGAGGTTTAGGTGCCTAGGCTCTAGGGATTGTGGGTTAGGGGAAATTAAACATGCATTATCTATGGGGCTGCTTGATATTCAAACACAGGTCCTCTTTTGACATTGAAAACAGACATACCAGTGAAACGTTATCAAATAATTCTGGTGGAAAATGAATGCATAATGAGTAAAGGGCTTCTGTCCCCAGCCCCAAAACTCCACATTTTGTAAATGATCCATAATTTACCATGAGCTAGATTAGAATGCGTAACATTACACACATTGCATCAGGTGCATGCATGCTGGCCTGCACTAAATACACTCATACACAGGTCAACTGTGCTGATACATGCCCATTAAAATGTAATAGATAAAAAACCATTTTTTATTCTGTTTTAGAAAATACAGAAAAACACCCTGCATTAGTATTCATGGGATGTTTTCTGACCTGCTAGCCTGTGTACACTCCACCCATGTCTGAGAGAAAATAGAGAGGCTCTATTGGACATAAGGATGAGACGGCCAATCAAGGCTGACTCAAAGGGTTTTTCAATATTTTCACTACTATCTTCATTGTAGAATAGTATTGAAGCCATCAAAACTACGAAATAACACACATGAAATTATGTCGTAACCAAAAAAAGTGTTATATATTTATTTTATATTTGAGAGTCTTCAAAGTAGCCAGCCTTTGCCACGATGACAGCTTTGCATACTCTTGGCATTCTCTCAACCAGCTTCACGAGGTGTGCCTTGATAAAAAAGGTAATTTGTGGAATTTCTTTCCTTCTTAATGCGTTTGAGCCAATCAGTTGTGTTGTGACAAGGTAGGGGTGGTATACAGAAGATGGTATTTTACCAAATGGGGCGAAGTCCATATTATGCTTATTTAAGATGTTTTTGCCAAAGAGAAATGACAGACCATCATTACTTTAAGACATGAAGGTCAGCCAAAATTATCCAAGATGGCGTAGCAGTCAGACGTGTGTTTTGTCTAGTCCAGTGTAAGTATAGTTTTCCTTGTTTTTGTCCTTATATATTTAGTATATTTTAATCTCAATTTTCATCTACGGACTGAACATACTCTCCTGCAAACCACCTCACCCAATGTGGTATGGATCTGCTATTTTTATACTTTAGAACCAGAACCCCCATCAGCAGCTAACTAGCTACTAGCTAGTAGTCAGGTAGCCACTGCTAGCAGCCTTCACCGTCAACTCGGACACCAGCCAGCCTCAGCCCGGTCAATACCAGCCAGTCTGCACAGCGCGATATCAAGAGCATATTGGACTGCTTTTCCTCTACCACATCTCCAGATTTCTACCTCAAGCGCTGAACCTTTACACCGGATCATCGCAGCTAGCTAGCTGCAACCCGAGTGGCTACTCCTGGCTAATGTCTCTGTCCCGAAGCAAGCACCAGATAGCCTCGAGCTAGACCCTTTACTGCTGACGCGGAGCCCCCCCAATCCATCACAACTGATCTGCCGACGTAATTGTCCGAGGTGGTTTCAACAGTCCTGTCCATTGAGATGACGCGAAGGCCCATCTGCTATCCCCGGCCCGCTAGCTGTCTGAATCGCTGTGTCTCCGGCTCGCTTAGAGTAGTAGAGACTACTGAATCAGCTTCCTAACTCACCTATTTCTACTCATTGGACCCTATGACCACTCGGCTACACATCCCTCTCCCTAATGTCAATATGCCTTGTCTATTGCTGTTTGGTTAGTGATTGTTTTATTTCACTGTAGAGACCCCAGCCCTGTCCAATATGCCTTAAATAGCCCTTTTGTCCCACCTCCCTACACATGCAGTGACCTCCGCTGGCTTAACTGGTGCCTCTAGAAACAAAACCTCTCTCATCGTCACTTAATGCCTAAGATTTCCTCCACTGTACTCACATTCTACCACACTCTTGTCTGTACATTATGCCTTGAATCTATTCTTCCACGCCCAGAAATCTGCTCCTTTTACTCTCTGTTCCGAACGCACTAGACGACCAGTTTTTATAGCCTTTAGACGTACCCTTATCCTACTCCTCCTCTGTTCCTCTGGTGATGAAGAGGTAAACCCAGGCCCTGCAGCCCCCAGCACCACTCCCATTCCCCAAGCACTCCGTCACGTTCTGTCCATCGTTCGTATGTGTTTTCCTTGTTTTAGTGTTGGTCAGGACTTCTATGTTGTGTGTCTGGTTTGTCTATTTCTATGTTTGGCCTGATATGGTTCTCAATTAGAGGCAGGTGTTAGTCATTGTCTCTGATTGGGAACCATATTTAGGTAGCCTGTTTTGTGTTGGGTTTTGTGGGTGATTGTTCCTGTCTCTGTGTTTGCACCAGATAGGACTGTTTAGGTTTTCACTTTTCTTGTTTTGTATAGTCTGTTCATGTATAGTCGTCTGTATTAAAAACATGAATAACCACCACGCTGCATTTTGGTCCGCCTCTCTTTCACCAGAAGAAAACCCTTACACACTCTCATTAGTTGACTTATGTAACCGTAAAAGCCTTGATTTCATGCATGTTAACATCAGAAGCCTCCTCCCAAAGTTTGTTTTATTCACTGCTCCGCCAACCCTGATGTCCTAGCCGTGTCTGAATCCTGGCTTAGGGAGGCCCCAAAAAAATCCTTGCATTTCCATCCCCAACTACAACATTTTCCGACGAGTGGGAACTGCCAAAGGAGGCGGAGTTCTGTCATACTATCCAGGTCTGTGCCCTAACAACTCGACCTTCTACTTTTAAAAATCCATCTTTCCAGAAACAAGTCTCTCCCCGTTACCGCTTGATATAGACCCCCTACCCCCAGCTGTGCCCTGGACACCATATGTGAATAGACTGAAGATAGATGGGGGCAGAGTACGTACTGCTAGGTGACCGAAACTGGGATACGCTTAACACTCCGGCCATCCTGCAATCTAAGCAAGATGCCCTAAAATCTCACACAAATTATCAAGGAACCTACCAGACACAACCCTAAATCCGTAACCACAGGCACCCTCAGATATCCTGACCAACTTGCCCTCCAAATACACCTCTGCTGTCTTCAACAAAGATCTCAGCGATCACTGCCTTATTGCTTGCATCCGTAATGGTTCTGCGGTCAAACGACAACCCCTCATCACTGTCAAACGCTCCCTAAAACACTTCAGCGAGCAGGCCTTTCTAATTGACCTGGCCAGGATATCCTGGACGGATATTGACCTCATCCTGTCAGTAGAGGATGCCTGGTTGCTCTTTGACTTCTTGGTAACAGGGGGGCAGTATTGAGTAGCTTAGATGAATAAGGTGCCCAGAGTAAACTGTCTGCTACTCAGGCACAGTTGCTAATATATGCATATTATTAGTAGATTTGGGTAGAAAACACTCTGAATTTTCTAAAACTTTTTGAATGATGTCTGAGTATAACAGAACTCATATGGCAGGCGAAAACCTGAGGCTTGTAGTTTTTCAAATCAGCCCCTATTGTAGATAGTGGGATATTGGTTGTTGCACTTCCTAAAGCTTCCACTAGATGTCAACAGTCTTTAGAACTTTGTTTGAGGCTTCTACTATGAATGGGGGAGAGAATGAGAGGGGATTGAGCCAGGTGTCTGGCAGAGTGCCACAGAGCTAGCTCTCGTTCCATTGCTTTTCTACAGACATAAGAATTCTCCGGTTGGAACATTATTGAAGATTTATGATAAAAAAACATCCTAAAGATTGATTCTATACTTAGTTTGACATGTTTCTATGACCTGTTATATAACTTTTTGAAATTTTCGTCCGACGTTCGGCTGGACCTGAACGTGCGTTTGGATGTGTTTACCAAACGCCCTAACAAAAGAAGCTATTTGGACAAATTATTAACTTTATCGAACAAATCAAAAATTTATGGTGGAACTGGGATTCCTGGGAGTGCATTCTGATGAAGATCATCAAAGGTAAGTGAATATTTATAATGCTATTTCTGACTAATTTTGACTACCCAATATGGTGGATATCTTTTTGGCTGCTTTGTTGTCTGAACGCTGTACTCAGATTATTGTATGGTTTGCTTTTTCCGTAAAGTTTTTTTATTTTTTAATCTGATACAGCGGTTGCATTAAGGAGAAGTATATCTCTAATTCCATGTATAACACTTGTATTTTCATCAACATTTATTATGAGTATTTCTGTAAATTGATGTGGCTCTCTGCAAGATCACGGCATGTTTTAGAACGACTGAACGTTCTACTGTAAAAACTGTAAAATTAGATTTTTTTTTATATAAATATGCACTTCATCGAACAAAACATACATGTATTGTGCAACATGAAGGCCTATGAGTGTCATCTGATGAATATCCAAGGTTAGTGATTAATTTTCTCTCTATTTGTGCTTTTTGTGACTCCTCTCTTTGGCTGGAAAAATTGCTGTTTTTCTGTGACTTGGTGGTGACCAAACAATCGTTTGTGGTGCTTTCGCTGTAAAGCCTTTTTGAAATCAGACACTGTGGCTGGATTAACAAGAATTTTAATCTTTAAAATGGTGGAAAATACTTGTATGCTTGAGGAATTTTAAATATGAGATTTTTGTTTTGAATTTGGCACCCTGCACTTTCAGTGGATGTTGGAGGGGTGGGACGCCACCGTCCCACATATCCCAGAGGTTAAAAGTGCTTTCCTCACCATCTACACCATCTACATAAGGATGCATTCATAAAATGTAGAACTAAAAAGCGATATAGCCCTTGGTTCACACAAAAACATGCTGTGGCGTTCTGCATAAGCATTGAATGGCCCCCGTAATCAATATACACAGTCAGTTAGGAAAGCTAAGGCTTGCTATTCAAACAGAAACTTGCATCCTGTAACACTAATTCCCCCAAAATTTGGGACACTATAAAGTCCACGGCGAATAAGAGCACCTCCTCCCAGCTGTCTACTGCACTGAAGCTAGGAAACACTCACCGCCGATAAATCTACGATAATTTCAATAAACATTTTAATACAGCTAGCCATGCTTTCCGCCTGGCTACCCCTACCAACAGCTCCACACCCCCTGCAGCAACTTGCCCGAAGCTCCCACACTCTCCTTCATCCAAACAAAGACAGCTGATTTTCTGAAAGCGCCGCAAAATCTGGAAATCTACAAATCAGTTGGGCTAGACAATCTGGACCATCTCGCTCGAAAATTATCCACCAAAATTTTTGCAAACCCTATTACTAGTCTGTTCAACCTCCTTCGTATCGTCTGAGATACCCAAAGATTGGAAAGGTGCTGCGGTCATCCCCCTCTTCAAAGAGGGAGACACTCTAGACCCAAACTACTACAGACCTGTATCGATCCTGCCCTGCATTTCTAAAATCTTCGAAAGCCAAGTTAACTAACAGATCACCGACCAGATCACCGCCCATTTCGAATCCCACCGTACCTTCTCCACTATGCAATCTGGTTTCCGAGCTGGTCATAGGTGCACATCAGCCACGCTCAAGGTCTTAAACAATATCATAAACCTCATCGATAAAAGACAGTACCCACAGCCGTCTTCATCAACCTGGCCACGGCTTTTGACTGTCAATCACGGCATTCTTAATAGCCTTTTTTCTCAAATGACTGCCTCGCCTGGTTCACCAACCACTTCTCAGAGTTCAGTGTGTCAAATCAGAGGGCCTGTTGTCACTCATTCGGGAACAATTGCAAACAATATATATACTTACGCTCAGTGTGTCGTCTTGATCGCTGGTGAAAAATGTGTTTCTTTTGTAGAATTGTCCGTCTCTCTCCCTCTCTGTCGAGGTTATAGTGGATACTTCAGTGACATTCATTCATTTCGTTATAGAATGGATGTTTCGGCGGTTGTCGTTCTTCGCATTCAATGATACCGAATTCCTAGCTGCAGGCTAGTAATTAATATCAAAGACTTGTTTTTATTCTGTTGGTATCAATAGTCTAAGAGTTTAACCACGTGGTATGGTTAAAAGATTCAGCAATGGTCTACAACCTTTGTACTCTCCTAATGGAGAAAAACATGGTCTGCAACCTTTAGCCATCTCGTAATTGAGAAAAGCTCGGTCTGCTGATCAAAAACCCGAGTGGGGGTTTTATTCGTAAGGCAGAAAAGGGCTGTCCCAGGACGTCTGACCCTAACTGGGCTCAGGGGCGGTCCTCTGATTTAGTTCAATCCAATCCCCTTTTTGAGTTTCTTCATTAAAAACAGTCCAAAATCATATTACACCATTTCACAAACAGTATCATACTCACTCATTCATCTTATACAACAATTAGATGTAAACCTCATATGAGGCTATTCTATAAACAGCGTTATGGTAATGTGGCCACAGTCTCCATTGAGCTACCCCAAGTTGTGACAAACGGACCAGTTCGTAGCAGGATTCTTCACCGATCTTTTATACTTTCTCCGGAACATGAAATTTGTTCGTACCTCAAGTTCCGTGAGGTGGAAGGAATTGCTTTGTTCTCTATGAAAATGTACTCTCTCTATACTGTGTCCATGAGGAGATCCTCAGGAATTTACAACGTCTCTCTGAGCACAGCAACATAGTTGAAGGAGGAAAGGGGGAGGCAGGGAGAGGGGGTTGGGGATTGCTATACCCAAAGAGGTCAACATCATGACAACAGTGTTTCCCATGCTTGTTCAATGAACCATAAACAATTAACGAACATGCACCTGTGGAACGGTCGTTAAGACACTAACAGCTTACAGACGGAAGGCAATTATGGTCACAGTTATGAATATTTAGGACACTAAAGAGTCCTTTCCATTGACTCTGAAAAACACCAAAAGAAAGATGACCAGGGTCCCTGCTCATCTGTGTGAACATGCCTTAGGCATGCTGCAAGGAGGCATGCCTAGGGAGTTTTTCCTAGCCACCGTGCTTCTACACCTGCATTGCTTGCTGTTTGAGGTTTTAGGCTGGGTTTCTGTACAGCACTTTGAGATATCAGCTGATGTACGAAGGGCTATATAAATAAATTTGATTTGATGAGGACTGCAGATGTGGCCAGGGCAATAAATTGCAATGTCCGTACTGTGAGACGCCTAAGACAGTGCTACAGGAAGACAGGAAGGACAGCTGTGGCAGTGGCAGACCACGTGTAACAATACCTGCACAGGATCGGTACATCCAAACATCACACCTGCGGGACAGGATGGCAACAACAACTGCCTGAGTTACACCATGAATGTACAATCCGTCCATCGCTCAGACTGTCCGCAATATGTTGAGAGAGGCTGGACTGAGGGCTTATAGGCCTGTTGTACGGCAGGTCCTCACCAGACATCACCGGCAACAACGTCACCGATTGGCACAAACCGAGACAGGACTGACAAAAAAGTGCTCTTCACTGACAAGTCGCGGTTTTGTCTCTCCGGGGGTATGGACGGATTCGCATTTATCGTCAAAGGAATGAGTGTACTCTGTACTGGGATCGATTTGGAGGATCTGTCGTGGTCTGGGGCGGTGTGTTACAGCATCATCGGACTGAGCTTGTTGTCATTGCAGGCAATCTCAACGCTATGCGTTACAGGGAAGACATCCTCCTCCCTCATGTGGTACCCGTCCTGCAGGCTCATCCTGACATGACCCTCCAGCATGACAATGCCACCAGCCATACAGCTCGTTCTGTGCATGATTTCCTGCAAGACAGGAATGTCAGTGTTCTGCCATGGCCAGTGAAGAGCCCGGATCTCAATCCCATTGAGCACGTCTGGGACCGGTTGGATCGGAGGGTGAGGGCTAGGGCCATTCCCTCCAGAAATGTCCGGGAACTTGCAGGTGCCTTGTTGGAAGAGTGGGGTAACATATCACAGCAAGAACTGGCAAATCTGGTGCAGTCCATGAGGAGGAAGAGATGTACTGCAGTACTTAATGCAGCTGGTGGCTACACCAGATACTGACTTACTTTTGACCCCCCTTTTGTTCAGGGACACATTATTCAATTTCTGTTAGGTTACATGTCTGTGGAACTTGTTCATTTTATGTCTCAGTTGTTGAATCTTATGTTCATACAAATATTTACAAGTTGACAGTGAGAGAATGTTTCTTTTTTTGCTGAGATTATATATAATAAACAAAGCAACACCCAATGCAATGCAACACCCAATGCAACACCCAATGCCTCTTTATGAAAAAGTAATTGCCCCTCACTTTCAATAACCGGTTGTGCCACATTTAGCTGCAATGACTGCAACCAAACGATTCCTATAGTTGTTGATCCGTCGCTCAGATCATTGTGGAGGAATTTTAGCCCACTCTTCCATGCAGAACTGCTTTAACGGAATGTGGGTTTTCGAGCATGAACTGCTCATTTCAGGTCCTGCTACAACATCTCAAATCGGGTTTAGGTCTGGACTTTGATTCATCCTTACGTGTGTTGCTTTGTAGCCATTCTGATGTAGACTTGCGTGTGCGTTTTGGATCATTGTCTTGCTGCATGACCCAACAGTGCTTCAGCTCATGGACGGATGGCCTTACATTTTTCTGTAGAATTCTCTGATACAGAGCAGAATTCATGGTTGCTTCAATGATGGCAAGTCGTTCAGATCCTAAGGCAGCAAAGCATCCAAAACCCAAAACATTGCCACCACTATGCTTGACCGTTGGTATGAAGTTTTTACTGTGAGATGCTGTGTTTGGTTTTTGCACAACATAACAGGACCCACGTCGTCCAAAAAGTTTGCCAAAATGCCCCTGGAAGAAACTGGGTCCTGTGCATTCATAGTAAGAACCCCATACAAATGGTCAAGCATGGTGGTGGTGGTATTGTGATGGTTTGAGGATGCTTTGCTGCCTCAGGATCTGGACGACTTGCCATCCATCACTGAAGGAACCATGATTTCTGTTTTGTATCAGAACATTTTACTGGAGAATGTCAGGTCATCTGTAAGATGAAGCACAGATGGGTCATGCAGCAGTTCTGCATGGAAGAGTGGGCCAAAATTCCTCCACAGTGATGTTAGAGATGTTACAGTCATTGCAGCTTAATGTGTCAAAACCAGTTAGAGTGTAAAGGGTGAAATACTTTATCACAGGGTCATTGTATGTTGCATTGTTTATTAAATAAACTAAATAATTATTGAATATTTGTGTTATTTGTTCACTCAGGTTCCCTCTAATATTAGGTTTTGGTTGAAGATATAACATGCAGTGTAAAAAAAAGAAAGGCGTGAAATACTTTAACAGCGCTGTATATTAGCTCAAACTGGGCTGACCCAGGAGTGGATCCCCTTTAGCATGCTCTGTGTGATAGGCTCATTGGATTAACTTGAAGACAGTTTAAAAAAGGTTAGGATGTCTCTTCGTCCTGTATACAAAAAACTCATAACATAGCCTAGGACTACACATTTTGGGACATAATGTACTCTTAATGACCTTTCTCTTGACCTGGTGGAATGATAAAATTATCTTTCATTTAAAAGTACTTATTCCTTTGTTGTTACAAAATTGACCAGACCTCATTACTGAGCAAGCAGACATTTTGGGAGCGGGAATAGGAGAGCCTACTATTCATGTTCATTCTGCATAGCGCTCTCATACCATGTCCTGTACTGTAATCTTCCCAAACTACAGCAATTTCCTCTTCTCTTGACCCAGAATGGGGGAGCCATCCTATCTGTGCCTTCTGTCTTGTTACCATGAAAGGGTAAATCCCTATGACCGGGAAAAAAAGAAAAAAGCCCATCCAGATGGCCACTGCATCTGTGCACGTGTCTGAAGCCCAAACATGTCTGGTCTGAGCATAGTAGGTGGTGAAGAGCAGGCAGAAACCCCCATGATAAAGGGATTAGGAAATCCAGATTGAGCAGATTTGAGAACTTCTGCTCCCGCTTAAGAATCTCCGAAGCTACTAATGGTCTTAAAGTTGGACGCACTTAGCAATGGATATTATCAAGGAACTTGGGAGGTCGAGCAAGATCTGCCACTGAAAAACAGGGAGATAATTGCTAAGGCGGTCTTGGTAGACAAAGGGTTCTCTTAGGTTAAGGTGGTCGGACAGGAGCACAACCGAGATCGGTAAATATAGTTTGCCCATGATAATATCCTAGCAATTTCTAAGTACTGCATGTCAATATTTTTGTTTATTTTTTCTCTCCATCTTCTACAACTCACCGTTCCTATTCATCTCTGATCTGAATAAAATCTGCGGCAAAGCATAAAAATAGGCCACTGAAGTCCTCTGGAAAACAGCAACCATAACATGTGTTTATATGCCATAAAGGGTTTTGCCCAAGCCATAATATATTACCACATTCCATTATGGCTGGTGTTCATAATTCATTGGTTTGTTGCTTAAAGGGATACTTCCGGATTTTGGCAATGAAGCTCTTTATCTACAGATTAAGTCATGGATACCATTTTATGTCTCTGCATCCAGTATGAAGGATGTTAGAGGTAGTTTTGCAAGACAACACTAACTAGCGTTAGCACAACGATAAAGTCTATGATATCTACTAGCATGCTAGCAGTTAACATCGACTTCGTCATTGCGGTAATGCTAGTTAGCAACTTCCTAGTTAGCAACTGCATGCAGAGACAAAAATGGTATCCACAAATTCATCAGACTGAAAAAGTAGATAAAGGTCTTCATTGCCAAAATCCCTTTAAGTATCTGAACACGGCTAGAAACAAAGACTTGTAAAACTAGTATTACTAAAATATGTTCATCTACATTCTGCATACTGGACATTTGTTTAGGATGTCCTGTGACATTTGTGACTAGTTTCAGGAAACTAGGCATATGTCGTGAGTCACTCCTTCACAGGAGAGGCATTTGAACGTTAAAATGTTTTTCCGTAACATGTTCGGATTGGTCTGCCATGTAGCACGCTTCTGTCTATAACAGGCCTGGGCAATTATTTTCCTAAGAGGGCCACATTAGAATATATATGTTTGCCATCGCATGTCAGAGTCATATTACAGGATTATACATGTGTATGATTTGTGTTGACAGATATATCTACAGTAAATCACATCCAGATATGCTACTTATTTAACTTTAACATTCACAGAAACAAAACACATCTGTATTTTCATTATTAACCATGCAATGAACTACACAGAGGGAAAAGTACACTGCATTTAGCACCACGGAGAGAATTCTTAACGGGTATGCACAAAAACACAAGAGAGAGAGCTCAACATTACACTTAAACTACTCAGTGTGAGGAGTGAAGTCTCTGACAGGCATTGACTAGAGCAGTGAAGTCAGATATAGGTTGACGTCGCTATACGCAGGATTTCTGAGAGTCCGTATAAATGTCTGTTTACATCCATATGTTGACCCAAACATCTTCTGTGCATGACTCCTAATCTTTGGAAAGTTCTGTTCATCAAGAGATGCATAGAACCTCGTCAGTGACATTGGAGAATTATTAAAAACAATCACTGCATCATATTGAAGATCGATAAGCTCAAGTTGCAGGTCAGTGGGAGCGTTATCCACATTGAAGGTGAAAGGAGAGGAAACCAACAGCATGTCATTTTCCAAGACTTTGAAATCCTCAAAATGACGAAATCCTTAAAAAAACTCACTGTTCAAAGCACGCAGCAGCGATGTATACTTGTCCTGCTGGTCATCTTATCGGGAACAGGCTAGAAGTGTCAGAAGGTGGGTGAGATTGTTGGCTTCTACTTGGCGGATCAGGAGGAGTAGTTTTCCCTTGAAGGCTTTGACATCTGATGTGCAAAAAAGCCCTTTCCTTGTAGTTTTGAATTCAGTTCATTCATGAGGGCCATCATGTCCACGGTGAAGGCAAAAATCAGCCAACCATGCTTTATCATGCAGCTGAGAGAAATCAACATATTTTCCTTTCATTTGCAAGAACTCAGCAATCTCCGACTTCAGGTCCCACACCCTTTTAGGCACCTTCCCCAAACTCAGCCATCTCACGTTTGAGTGGGAGGGGAGATCTGCATGACCCGACTCGGTCTCTTCCAACAGTGAGACAAACTGCCTGTGGTTTAAAGATTTTGCTCTTATGAAGTTTACCACTTTAGTGACTGTATCCACAACATGGCTCATTTTCAGAACACATTTACAGCGCACCTCCTGATTAATATAATGCAATGTTGGAAAATCATTTTCTGATCTGGGTTCAGCTCAACTACTTGATCTTGTAACCTTTTCAAAAGGCCAAACTTTTTTTCTGTCAAGTTTGGGCACCCATCAGTGGTCACACTGGATAACACTTATTAACCTCCAATAAATATTTACCTGTGGTTGTGCTCTTCATTGACTGGACTGAAGCAAGCTCCTCCGTAATTTCAAAGTCTGGGGTTATGCCTCGGAAGAATATCAACAACTGTGCCGTGTTACGTGCATCACTGCTCTCATCCAGGGCCACAGAGAAATTGGTGAAATCCTTTACCTTGTCTTTCAAACTGTTGTTGCATATTCTCTGCGATGTCCTCAAAACACCATATCACTTGTTTGTCTTGATAGGGAAACATTTTCAATCAGCTCTTTCTTGTCGGGGCAAAGTATTACTGCAGAGTCAATTATACATTATTTAAATTAATTTGCCCTCAGTGAACATGTTGCTATGTTTAGCAATTCTGTGGGACAGTACATAGCTAGCTCTCGCAATTCCGTAATTTCGTGAATATGGTTTTGTGAAAAGTCCTTGCTGCTTTTGCAACTGAGAAAGCAACTCTTTCAATGCACTTGCCCTCTGTTCAGAAGACAAATTCCTACATTTCTCTGCATTCTTTGTCTGGAAGTGTCGGGACAAGTTCCAGTCTTTCAAGACAGTGATGCTCTCTTTGTACACAGCTTTCCCTGATACCTCATTAAATAATTACTTTGATGTCCACTCTTGCTGGAACAGCCTACATTCATTTTATTTGAAAAACAAATTTAAGCAATTTCTAGCTAGCTACTATTTTGTAACTGACGTATTTGTCAACGTGTCAGTCAATGTCTGTCCTCGTGCAGTTATTTATACATGTCTTCAAAATAAAATGTCCCACAAGCGGTGGGAGTTAAATCATTACACAAAGGAGAATATTCATTGGGCTTTTAATTTGAATAACAAATACGTTTTTCAAAACTTTACGATCGCAAATTCTTTATGTGATCTGAGCATGATTCTGTGGGCCGTATTGAATCAGTTCGGGGGCTGCATACTTCCCCCGGGCCGGCCATTGCCCAGGCCTGGACTAGAGAGATAGGACTTGTTGCTGTGACAATAAGTCCCTTGCACAGACATAAATCTGACATTACTCCAGTGTCAGCTGATGACAGAAACATTAAAATAGTCTTACTCTCTTTAACTGCTGCTTGTTCAGTAATCTGCTCTGAATGACAATATTACTGAATCTCAGGTTCAGGTATTTTAGGAACATTTTTGGTTAATTGGAGAATACTGTCAATGCTTGCACTCCTTGGCCATGATTACCATCTGAACCCAATCACAGCTCTCCATATAGCTACTCAACTACAGTGCATTTGGAAAGTATTCCGACCTTAATTTTTTCCACATTTTGTTTCATTACAACCTTATTCTAAAATTGATTAATCAAGAAAATGCTCATACAGAAGCAGCGCTGCTAGAGTGGCCGGTGATTTTAATGCAAGAAAACTGAAATACGTCTTATGCCTAATTTCTACCAGCATGTGAGCTATGCAACTAGAGATGAAAAAATGTATAGTTCACCTTTACTCCATACACAAAAACACATAAAGCTCTCCCTCACCATCCAGCTGACCATAAATGTATCCTCCTGATTCCTGCTACAAGCAAAAAACTCTAATTGGAAGTACCAGTGACATGCTCAAAAGGAAGTGGTCCAATGAAATGGATGCTAAGCTACAGGACGGTCTATGTTCCCTGATTCATCCGATAGCATTGAGCAGTTCACCACATCAGTCACCAGATTCATTAATAAGAGCATTGACGACATCGTCTCCACAGTGACTGTACGTGCATATCCCAACCAGAAGCCATGGATTAAAGGCAACATCCGCACTGAGCTAAAGGGTAGAGCTGCCGCTTTCAAGGAGCAGGACTCTAACCCGGAAGCTTATAAGAAATCCCGCTATGCCCTCTGACGAACCATCAAACAGGCAAAGCATCAATACAAGACTAAGATCAAATCCTACTACATGGGCTCTGACGTTCCTCGGATGTGGCAGGGCTTGCAAACTGTCACGGAGTACAAAGAGAAACACAATACCTTGCTCTTGTTAAAGCTTTTAGAATTTGTTTTATTTATCGCCTGTTATCAAATGTTTAGAAAGGCAGTTGTTTATAGGTTCAGTAAATGTTTTTAGCAACTGCAAATGGTCCAATAATGTCCACTTGATTTTCATATGCACATCACGTGTGGCAGCGCTGATCAGCCAGCCCCATCCAATACCAGCCCTCACTCACCAGCTATTTTCTGTCCACTCTTCCTGCACATCAACTCATCCATCAATTTTTTTTAAATATAATTTAGCCTTGATGGCGAGCGGGGATGGAGACCCTGATCGGTCTTCTGTTGTTACATTTGATAAATTGTAGAAGTGCGCAGAGCGAGCTAAGTAATAATAATAATGAGTAGATACATTATATATAATTTCATCCCTGACAGGTAGGCTGTTATTTAATCATCTTAATGGAGGTGTTGTTATTTGTAACTGTAGGTTAGGAAGAAAGTGCATGCAGCCGAGCTAGCTAGCTACAGCATCTTAGCCAACTAGCTTCTCCCGGTTTGATGCAGTCAAGACGGGTACTAAAAAATCATATTGGATGATAAAAAACCTAACTATGACAAGCTAAAAGTTAGTATTCTAGCATGAGACGGCTTGTTATGGTTGGTTACTGTGTCTCTCCTCCTCTCCTTGATGCAGTGTCAATCGCTCACAGTGCACACACCACAAGGCCCCTCTGCCTGCTCTCCCCCACACTGTATCAGCTCTGGTTAATAAAGTAGCTTACAAATTCACTTTTCTGCTGCTTCCCTCACTCAGATCAAATCATGTCTATACAGAATTGTTCGTCCTCGGGTCCGTTCGGAACGGTCTCTATATTGAAAAACGTATTTATGCATATTTGTCTGGGTGGGCAAGCCCCAGGTTCATTTAGGAACGGGTCCAACTTTTTAGACATCTACTTGAGATGCTTAACATAACAATCCCTGTCACAACAGACAATGCCAGGAACATTGTGAGTGATGTCACAGAAACTGGACTTCGGCCACAAATAGTGTGCTTTAATTGTTGCATATTTTGTCAAATAAACAAATTGACTAGAGTAACTCATTTTCCCGCTGTACCGTAACTGTAACCAAACCAAGACCCCAAAACCGCAATATGTACCGAACCGTGGGTTTGGTGAAGAGTTACATCCCTTGTGGAGCAGGTCGAGAGCGTCAAGTTCCTCTGTGTCAAATCAAAATCAAATTTTACTTGTCACATGCGCCAAATACAACAGACCTTACTTACAAGCCCAAAAACGCAATTCAAGAAAGAGTTTCTTGAAAATATTTACTAAATAATAAGGATACTATATACAGGGTACAAAGTCAATGTGCGGGGTACAGGTTAGTCGAGGTCATTTGTACATGTAGGTCGGGGTAAAGTGACTACGAATAGATAAACAGCGAGTAGCAACAATGTAAAAACAAAGGGGATGTGTCAATGTAAATAGTCCGGGTGACCATTTGATTAATTGTTCAACAGTCTTATGTTTTGGGTGTAGAAGCTATTATTAAGGAACCTTTTGGACCTAGACTTGGTACTCCGGTACCACTTGCTGTGCGGTAGCAGAAATAACAGTCTATGACTTGGGTAACTGGAGCATTTGCCAATTTTTTGGGCATTCCTCTGACATCGCCTGGTATAGAGGTCCTGGATGACAGGACGCTTGGCCCCAGTGATGTACTGGGCCGGACAAACTACCTACCCTCTGTAGCGCTTTACGGGCGGATGCTGAGCAGTACTAGGTGGTGATGCAACCGGTCAGGATTTTATCGTGGTTCAAACTAGAGGTGGACCGATTAATCGGCATGGCCGATTACTTAAAATCGTCCCTAATTTTTCATAACAATTGGTAATCTGCCTTTTTGGACGCCGATTACATTGCTGACCAACTGTTATGCGAGTGCAGCGTCAAAGGGACCTTGTGGCTGCAATGAGCCACGGTAAGTTGCTAGCTAGCATTAAACTTATATTATAAAAAACAATAAATATTCACAATCACTAGTTAACCTAGTAATATCATCAACCATGTGTAGTTAACCTCTTAGAACTCTTGCTCTATACTGCCCCTTTTGGAGAAAGTGCGTGCCCATAGTAAACTGAAAATATTTTTCCCCAAAATTGCTAATATATGCATATAAAAAATATTATCGAATAGAAAACACTCTAAAGCTTCTAAAACCGTTTAAATTTTGTCTCTATGTAAAGCAGAACTCTCAAAACATGCATTCTCCCAAACTATCTCTTGTCATCTGAAAAGTTGGCCCACCTTTGACGTCATCGCAAACACCCTCTAGGAACAGTCCCCACGTGTTCAGCGCGATCTCAGCTTTCAATGGGGCTTCTCATTGTGAGAATCGCCGAAAGATGCCAGTCACTCAAAAAAAAAAATCGGTCACTTTTATGTGCGCACTGGTCAAGTCCTGTCTTTTTTCCAAGATCGATTGAACGGTGCCTGTGTTTGTTCGTTCTCAAAATTGCTGTACACCTTTATAACATGTTAAAGCTTGATTATGAAGTTAGTTTGACAAGTTAACTCGACATATAATATATAATTTCGACGTTTTGGTGCGCATCCACTTGAATTTTGCCTACATTTCGACCGAAATGTGGGTATTTTGAGAACCGAAAGACGCAGACTTGAAAACTAAACGCTGGTTTGGTAAGTATAATCCCTTCCAGGTCTTTTGATGGAAGAACAGCAAAGGTAAGGGAATATTTATGTGTTAATTTTGGGTTTCTGTCGACTCCAAGGTAGAGGAGCCAGAATGGTACTTTTTGAGCGCTGTCTCATAGTATAGCCTAGTGAACTCAACTGTAACGTTAAAAATAAATGTAACACAGCGATTGCATTTAGAATAAGTGTATCTTCCTATACATATGTAAAACATGCATATTTAGTCAAAGTTTATGATGTGTATTCCTTGTTAGCTGACGTTATCTGCCGGAGCTATTTCATTTCTCCTGACATTTTAGTAGCATTTTTTGAACGATGCGTAATTGTAAACATTTATGGAGAGATTTATGGATATATATTGCAGATTGAAAAAAAAATGAATGTACTGTGTAACATGTAAAAGGTTAGTGAAATGATTTTTTTTTTAATCCTGCGTTTGTTGATTGCATATTTTTTCCTACTTTGCTATGCTAATGAGCTATGTCTGCGGTGGTGGTTTGACATAAATATGTGCTATGTTTTCGCCGTAAAACATTTTAGAAATCTGACTTGCTGGGTAGATAAACAACTTGTTTATCTTTCATTTGAGCTATTTTACTTGTTAATGTGTGGAGGTTAAATATTTTTAGGAATATTTTTTCGCATTGTGCGTTATGCTAATGAGCTTGAGCCGTAGTCACGAACCCGGATCCGGTATTGGTAGACTATGAGGTTAACTCGCTTGTCCTGCGTTGCATATAATCAAAGCGGATCACAGCCTACTTCAACTTTGCCAAACGTGATGATTTAACAAAACCGCATTTGTGGAAAAAAAGCACAAACATCAATACACAGAAGCATATTTTTTTAAACCTTTAAACCTGCATATTTAGTTAAAAGATTCATGTTAGCAAGCAATATTAACTAGGGAAATTGTGTCACTTCTCTTGCGTTCAGTGCAAGCAGAGTCAGTGTATAATGCAGCAGTTTGGACCGCCTGGCTCGTTGCGAACTGTTACTTCCTAACAAAGACCGTAATTAATTTGCCAGAATTTTACATAATTATGACATAACATTGAATGTAACAGGAAAATTTAGACTGATGGATGCCACTCATTAGATAAAATACGGAACAGTTCCGTATTTCACTGAAAGAATAAACGTCTTGTTTTTGAGATGATAGTTTCCGGATTCGACCATATTAATTTTTTATTTTATTTTACCTTTCTTTAACCAGGCAAAGTCAGTTAAGAACAAATTCTTATTTTCAATGACGGCCTAGGAACAGCGGGTTAACTGCCTGTTCAGGGGCAGAACGACAGATTTGTACCTTGACAGCTCGGGGGTTTGAACTTGCAACCTTCCGGTTACTAGTCCAACGATCTAACCACTAGGCTACCATCAAAGGAAGGATTGTCATCCAAAGAGAGCCTAAAACGTCCAAGTCATTGAACTTCCGAAATCCTTCCAGCATGAGTTCACTCCAAAAGCAGGTAACATCCAGTCAATATGAACTGCACACTGACTGAGGTGCAAAAACCTGTCGCGTACCAAAGTTGGGCCTCTTGATCAAAGTGTCCAGAGGTCTATCCATAAAATTGTCTATGACAGGGTGTTATATAACAAAGACGTCTAGTATTTTCTAATTGGAAATGTCTTTTGAAAATGCTTTAGTGCTGATTAAACTAAAATGCTGCTCTTACAGTTTTTAAACATACTGTGGAGCTAGACTATATACCCATGACTATGTGGTGTGAGGTTGCAGTGGTAGTTAACTTGATTTCACACTGCTGAATTTCAATAGGAACTTATCATAATTCTTGAAACCAACCAAGACGGAGCCTTTGCAGCAACTGTGGATGTTCTTGTTGAACAACCACTCATAGATAAATCGATGGAAAATAACTACGAAACATTACACAAAAACCAAATCATGTGATAAGAGCACACACACACCCGCTGAATAGATTAAGCGGTTATGGTCTCAGTAGATAGCACCTTCAGAGTAGAATTAGCACAAGAGGGCATTTTTGTCTCAATAAAAGAAAACCTTTACTCTGAAAAATGGCATGATTGCCCTCAAACATGAGACATGGATGTTGTATGGGTTTTAAAGTAGTGCTAATGGATCTTCATAAGCTACACTTAATGGGAGATATTTCTTGTGTAGTAGGCAATATGATGTATGGGGTAGCAGTTTCTTCCACTGCAATGGCTTCACACAAGTCAGGTGGTAGGGATGGCTGAGGTGGGAAGGTGGAGGGATGGGATTGCAGGAGGGGGAATGTATCTCAGAATTCAATTCCACCGCTCATTAAATACCTGCTGAAAAAGATTCAAACCATTCGTTAACAAGACGGTTCAAATTTCCTGCCAGCGTCAAGGTACATTCTGTTAATGTTAACTTGTAAATAGATGATGTGTAAATGACTTTCATTTTTAGTGCAGGATAATTAGAATTTATGTTAAATGTTCAAAATAGCCGTATACGCAACGCTATGGCAACATTGGCTAACCGGTGTCGTGACGTTGTATTATTTAATGTGACGACTGTTGCTCATCGAATTATTAAAGTTTCTAATTGCGTGATTAACTGAATCAAGCAATTATTAACTCATTAACCTGGGGCACCATGTGAAAACTAGTTTTTATTGAGTTTCTATTTCCCAAATTAACCGCTAATTAACCAGTTACCTCTACCATCTCGTTCTGAACGTCGTATAGTCTGAATCTGCACGGACCCGGGTCTCACCAATGTGTTCGTACCACACCAATCTTAGTTGAATATTTATTTACTAAAAAGCTAAAATGATAAAAGATACACATAAACAAAAACACATTATAGGCTATACATGGCAGTGATGCCATCGTTTATTTAAAAAAAATGTTTGTCTTTATAATGGTCGAAACAAACTGAAATCATAATATTCTGTGTACACTGTACAATCATTTCGTGAGAGAGCCTCAAATATCACATTTATTTGTATACACAGAGAGTACAAAAAATGTAGGTCATCTGCTCTTTCCATGACAGACTGACCATGTGAATCTAGTTGAAAGCCATGATCCACTCTGAAACACTGACGTTTCTAAAAACTGTTTCAATCATGTCTGAGTATAACAGAACTTATGTAGCAGGCAAAACCCAGAGGACAAACATTCCGATTTTTTTTATTTTTGTCTATTCAATGAGTTTTCATTGGGAAAACAGATTTAAGGGACTTGTTTGCAGTCCCTACCGCTTCGACTGGATGTCACCAGTCTTTAGAAATTGTTTGAGGTTATTCCTTTGTGTAATGAA
Source organism: Oncorhynchus keta (assembly GCF_023373465.1). Lineage (NCBI taxonomy): Eukaryota > Metazoa > Chordata > Actinopteri > Salmoniformes > Salmonidae > Oncorhynchus > Oncorhynchus keta. The sequence continues at coordinate 26,317,735 of NC_068431.1, forward strand.
GAAGTTCGGCCATCTTGAATGAGTGTCATTTGAAGTATACTTCTTGAGAGAGAGAGGCGCATGACTCGAAAAGTAGCGTCAGTTTGTGGTCTTCCAGTATTGAACACAGTCCCCGTCTTCAATTTGATCGATTATTAACGTTTAAAAATGCCTCAAGTTTTATGACAAAAGTAGTTTGAAATGTTTTGAGCAATTTTTTTTTTTTTGCAAATTGGAAACTTTGTTTTTCTGAATCAAGCGCGCCAAATAAACGGACATTTTGAAAATATATCGACGGAATTAATCGAACAAAATGACCATTTGTGATGTTTATGGGACATATCGGAGTGCCAACAAAAGAAGTTCGTCAAAGGTAAGGCATTATTTATATTTTGTTTCTGCGTTTTGTGTCGTGCCTGCAGGGTTTAAATATGCTACTGTATCTTTGTTTATAATCAGATAATAGCATCTTATGCTTTCGCCAAAAAGCCTTTTTGATATATGACATGTTGGCTGGATTCACAACGAGTGTAGCTTTAATTTGGTATCTTACATGTGTGATTTAATGAAAGTTAGATTTTTATAGTATTTGAATTTGGCGCTCTGCATTTTCCCTGGCTATTAGCCAAGTGGGATGCAAGCATCCCGGCTATCCCAGAGAGGTTAAAGGAGGATTTAAGCATTGAGACCATTTAGACATTTATTGTGCATGTGTGCCATTCAGAGGGTAAATGACCAAGACAAACTACACTGCTCAAAAAAATAAAGGTAACACTTAAACAACACAATGTAACTCCAAGACAATCACACTTCTGTGAAATCAAACTGTCCACTTAGGAAGCAACACTGATTGACTGGAAATTATAGGCAATTAGCAAGACACCCCCAATAAAGGAGTGGTTCTGCAGGGGGTGACCACAGACCACTTCTCAGTTCCTATGCTTCCTGGCTGATGTTTTGGTCACTTTTGCTGGGGGTGCTTTCACTCTAGTGGTAGCATGAGACAGAGTCTACAACCCACACAAGTGGCTCAGGTAGTGCAGCTCATCCAGGATGGACCATCAATGCGAGCTGTGGCAAGAAGGTTTGCTGTGTCTGTCAGCGAGCGTGTCCAGAGCATGGAGGCGCTACCAGGAGACAGGCCAGTACATCAGGAGACGTGGAGGAGGCCGTAGGAGGGCAACAACCCAGCAGCAGGACCGCTACCTCCGCCTTTGTGCAAGGAGGAGCACTGCCAGAGCCCTGCAAAATGACCTCCAGCAGGCCACAAATGTGCATGTGTCTGCTCAAACGGTCAGAAACAGACTCCATGAGGGTGGTATGAGGGCCCGACGTCCACAGGTGGGGGTTGTGCTTACAGCCCAACACCATGCAGGACGTTTGGCATTTGCCAGAGAACACCAAGATTGGCAAAATCGCCACTGGAGCCCTGTGCTCTTCACAGATGAAAGCAGGTTCACACTGAGCACATGTGACAGACGTGACAGAGTCTGGAGAAGCCGTGGAGAATGTTCTGCTGCCTGCAACATCTTCCAGCATGACCGGTTTGGTGGTGGGTCAGTCATGGTGTGGGGTGGCATTTATTTGGGGGGCCGCACAGCCCTCCATGTGCTCGCCAGTGGTAGCCTGACTGCCATTAGGTACCGAGATGAGATCCTCAGACCCCTTGTGAGACCATATGCTGGTGCGGTTGGCCCTGGGTTCCTCCTAATGCAAGACAATGCTAGACCTCATGTCACACACTACTGAGCCTCATTTTGACTTGTTTTAAGGACATTACATCAAAGTTGGATATGCCCGTAGTGTGGTTTTCCACTTTAATTTTGAGTGTGACTCAAAAATCCAGACCTCCATGGGCTGATAAATTTGATTTCCATTGATACATTTTCGGTGATTTTGTTGTCAGCACATTCAACTATGTAAAGAAAAAAGTAGTTCATTCAGATCTAGGATGTGTTATTTTAGTGTTCCCTTTATTTTTTTGAGCAGTGTATTTAAGTGCCTTTGAACGGTGTATGGTAGTAGGTGCCAGGCGCACTTGTTTGTGTCAAGAACTGCAACGCTGATGTGTTTTCCCACGCTCAACAGTTTCCCGTGTATCAAGAATGGTCCACCACCCAAAGGACATCTGGCCAACTTGATAACCGTGGAAAGAATTGGAGTCAACATGGGCCAGCATCCTTGTGGAACGCTTTCGACACCTTGTAGAGTCCATGCCCCAACGAATTGAGGCTGTTCTGGGGGGGGGAAAGGTAGGGTGCAACTCAATATTAGCAAGGTGTTCCTAATGTTTGGTATACTCAGTGTATTTTTACTGTACACATAAATCGTGGCAAATTGGTTTGTTTCAGTTATGTCTTTGGTAACATTCACATGGGTAAAAAAATATTTAAATGAATGAATGAATGACTATTTGACAATAGAGCCTCCCACAATGTAGATGATGGCTGCAGGATGAAGTTGCTGAAGAGCAACTGCAGAAACTTGCGGTCAACTGATCCTTATTTACATGATTTTTGTCAAATCATTACTTTTTAAGGAGGTGACCGATGATGCTCACCAACTTGACAAAATTGATCCGCTCGTGCCCATCGAGATGAGTACGATGTTAAACTCTCCTCTCACACAGTCACACGGAATATCTGTGCATGTGCACAGGTGCGCTTCACGCTCCTACCAGGTGGTAGCTGCGGGACCAAAACAGAGAGCAGAGAGGTTTAGCCTCGTGCTTCAACAGTCCTTGTTGTTGAGGAAATTGACCCACTTCTACTACTTACTTTGTGCATCCATGTCATTTCCCTGAGTCTACCTTTAAATGAAACTTATGACTTGACCCATCACCTCATGCATTACTGCCCCACACTGGCAAAAAGGTGTCATCCCCAAAAACTATACAACACATACAGTGGGGCAAAAAAGTATTTAGTGCAAGTACACCCACTTAAAAAGATAAGGCCTGTAATTTTCATCATAGGTACACTTCAACTATGACAGACAAAATGAGAATGGAAAAAAATCCAGAAAATTACATTGTAGGATTTTTTATGAATTTATTTGCAAATTATGGTGGAAAATAAGTATTTGGTCACCTACAAACAAGCAAGATTTCTGTCTCTCACAGACCTGTAACTTCTTCTTTAAAAGGCTCCTCTGTCCTCCACTCGTTACCTGTATTAATGGCACCTGTTTGAACTTGTTATCAGTATAAAAGACACCTGTCCACAACCTCAAACAGTCACACTCCAAACTCCACTATGGCCAAGACCAAAGAGCTGTCAAAGGACACCAGAAACAAAATTGTAGACCTGCACCAGGCTGGGAAGACTGAATCTGCAATAGGTAAGCAGCTTGGTTTGAAGAAATCAACTGTGGGAGCAATTATTAGGAAATGGAAGACATACAAGACCACTGATAATCTCCCTCGATCTGGGGCTCCACGCAAGATCTCACCCCGTGGGGTCAAAATGATCACAAGAACGGTGAGCAAAAATCCTAGAACCACACGGGGGGACCTAGTGAATGACCTGCAGAGAGCTGGGACCAAAGTAACAAAGCCTACCATCAGTAACACACTACGCCGCCAGGGACTCAAATCCTGCGGTGCCAGACGTGTCCCCCTGCTTAAGCCAGTACATGTCCAGGCCCGTCTGAAGTTTGCTAGAGAGCATTTGGATGATCCAGAAGAAGATTGGGAGAATGTCATATGGTCAGATGAAACCAAAATATAACTTTTTGGTAAAAACTCAACTCGTCGTGTTTGGAGGACAAAGAATGCTGAGTTGCATCCAAAGAACACCATACCTACTGTGAAGCATGGGGGTGGAAATATCATGCTTTGGGCTGTTTTTCTGCAAAGGGACCAGGACGACTGATCCGTGTAAAGGAAAGAATGAATGGGGCCATGTATCGTGAGATTTTGAGTGAAAACCTCCTTCCATCAGCAAGGGCATTGAAGATGAAACGTGGCTGGGTCTTTCAGCATGATAATGATCCCAAACACACCGCCCGGGCAATGAAGGAGTGGCTTCGTAAGAAGCATTTCAAGGTCCTGGAGTGGCCTAGCCAGTCTCCAGATCTCAACCCCATGGAAAATCTTTGTAGGGAGTTGAAAGTCTGTGCTGCCCAGCAACAACCCCAAAACATCACTGCTCTAGAGGAGATCTGCATGGTGGAATGGGCCAAAATACCAGCAACAGTGTGTGAAAACCTTGTGAAGACTTACAGAAAACGTTTGACCTCTGTCATTGCCAACAAACGGTATATAACAAAGTATTGAGATAAGTATTTGGTCAATAACAAAAGTTTATTTTCCACCATAATTTGCAAATAAATAAATAAAAAATCCTACAATGTGATTTTCTGGTGATTTGTCTGTCATAGTTGAAGTGTACCTATGATGAAAATTACAGGCCTCTCATCTTTTTAAGTGGGAGAACTTGCACAATTGGTGGCTGACGAAATACTTTTTTGCCCCACTGTATGTGTTGTATAGCCTGCCACTGTTAAAATAAAACACAATAGAAAAGTTTGTAACGGCGTTCTTCGTTTGTCGAAAGAGAGTCGGACCGAAATGCAGCGTGGTTGTTACTCATGATCTTTAATGAAGGAAAACGGAACGTGAAACCTAATACAGCCTATCTGGTGAAACTACACAGACAGGAACAATAACCCACGAAATACAAAGCGAAACCAGGCTACCTAAATACGGATCCCAATCAGAGACAACGTGAATCACCTGACTCTGATTGAGAACCGCCTCAGGCAGCCAAGCCCATACAACACCCCTACTCAGCCGCAATCCCAATAATACAAAACCCCAATACGAAATACAACAACATAAACCCATGTCACACCCTGGCCTGACCAAATAATTAAAGAAAACACAAAATACTAAGACCAAGGCGTGACAAAGTTATTTTAAAAACTTAACTAAATAAAACAACTAGTAAAGTGGATCTGAAAATTAACTGAAACTAAAACTGAATTTCAATGAAAATATAAAAACGACTAGAAATAAAAACACAAAACTATAATATCAAAATGTTGGAAAACCTTGGACAGACAACTTTCATAAATTCAGCACACAAATCAGACCACTTCAGCTTAAATGCCTGTGTTGAATAAAACTCTGTTTTCCTCCTTTAAATTTGAACAAAGAGGAGTTTTGAAAGAATTACAAAAAAATATTCTGATGCTAGTCGGCATACATTTTGGTAGAGAGGGTCTTTTGTTGATATAAATTTAAGTGGGGGGGTATGACAGAATTTCAGTCAAGACATAAAAGCCTGTTTTGAGTCATACCCAAGAAAAGCGCATTATTCATTTAAACTCGGGTAATCATGTACATGATTGGTTTGAATAAGAGCTTTTGTCAAATGGCATTGACCTATATGAATTTTCAACCACTGGCAAGAATTTCAAAGTTGAATGAGGCACTATATTGTATAGCACATGGTGCCAATAAAACAAAGAGAAAGACTATCCATTCTTCCCATGAGAGAAAATGTTGGAAGGAATGTGGGTAGCACCGTCATAAATCAACCACCAAAGGCCTATGATTGATGACAGTGTCATGTATTTCACAGAGGCTGCATAAAAATGAAGAAAAATATGTTACATAATAGATTTAGTAAAAATAAGCTATGCCTACATTGAGCTTAACATCAGTAGTCAAGTGGATATCAGAGCAATATGAGCGCAGCGTTAAGTGGCCTTTTGAGAACAACTCCATCTACACAGCATGTTAGTATCCACCATATTGCTTGAACCTGTCTTGTCCTTTCAGATGAGTGAGGAGTCGAGGTAATAGCACCTAAGAGGGGACACAGTCACATGGACATTGGATTCTCTGTCTATTAGCAAATCCCCGCTTGTGATAATGTATCAACTTCAACCAACTAGCCTATTGATGATTTCTACTTTTATCTGTATCAGTTGCTGAATCAATGTTTGCTGGCTCCAGTCTTAAATAGTAAACCAAACCATCATCCAAAGCTTTCATTTTATAGAACTGAGAATTATTTTTTATTTTTTTACAAAAAGTAAATTACTTCAAAACCTTGGACTAAATGGTGAAGTGAAGTTTCATAATGCAGTACAATTTAATTCTCAATTAATTATGTATGAATGCCATCAACAATGCTTTTTGAAAACAATTTTTAAAAGTTAACAGCTCCCTTCCATGAGCATTTAGTTCAGTATGCCCAGAGCCATCATTGTTATAACACTTAAGTTGTTATTGTTGTGGCTGCTGCCGTTGCTGCTATTATTATTAATCAATATTATAGGACAGAAGGCATCAGGAATAAGGCAGGAAATCTGTCTAAGTGTCCAAACTAAGTAAGAATTAAGAGGGATCTTGTCTCGCTCTGTCATTTCTGCAGGGCCAAGCGACCAATCAATAGGAAGGCAGTTTGCTAGTCTCCAGCCATAATCCTCAAAAATATTATTATGCGGATTAGTTTCTCCTTCACCCATTTCATTTTCAGTCTAGAAGGTATTAGTCTGACAGCCAAGTGGAGCCCATCCAATACTACACACTTCAAAGCAGCAGCAAACTGTCTAAGAAAAGCAACGTGGTTCAAACATTTCTTTTCATCCTTATTTTCAGGATAAAACATAGGCTAGGCCTAGGCTATGCCTACTGCTGCCCCCATTGATAGATTGCTAATAAAAATGTATTCACGCTAGAGTAGATTACAGTGTGTGTATATATTTATTTATTTTATTCTCTAACTCTACACAATGTTATTAGATAATAGTGCTATTTAGGGACACTACCTACTTCAAACAATTTAACACAAGGGAGGGCCTAGTGTGTATTTTCACACAAGACTTCCCTTGCATCACCCAGCTCTGACAGAGAAAATTGGGGTTCTATTCAATCTGTAAAGCTGAACCATTACAGATTCCTCAACATTAATGTAAAAGGTCATTTCAGATTGAACTGACATATGTAGCATTTACCGTGATTGCAGTCTCTGCAAAATCAGGAACATTCCCTTTAAAATTTCAATCATACTGTAAAGCTGAACTTCCGCAATGCGGATTGAATAGAGCCCTTAGACTGTATAATCCTGTATAATCCTGTAGCATCTGGCATTTGTGCAGACAAAACAGCCGAGAAGCTATCATCAGACAAGACACTGCAGTAATAGGTAGGAAACAAATGGACAGGAACTGAATACAATGATCACAAGGGATCCAATTCTGTGGGAGACAGTGAGGGTCTAGTCAGAGCCAAATTCACTGAAAAGTAACGAGTGTTGTGCTATTGTCAGACAAGAGAATGCAGATCACTCAAGTCCAATAAGCCCAGTTGATAGATACCTGTACTGTATTTTAAAGGATGCATTTCCCTTACAATGATGAAGCAGTATTTGTTTGTTCAGGGGTATGCATGCATATTATTTATGCTTCCATACATGTTTTTAATTCTTTGTTGGACCCAGCATTACATGGATGAATGGATGCAAAAACAATTGCCCACTTATATAATTCAACAGCTCTTCTAGTCTGATTTAATGACAGCTTGCTATAACAAGCTTATTAGGGGCCTAACAACTCTGGGGGGAGATCTAGCCCTAATCAAAATATTTGTTTTGGTACAAATATTTTTAGAGCAGTGGGCTAGTCTTAGGACCGTTGTTATGATGAAGTCGAAGAATATTTTTTTCCTACAATGCAGTGGCATAATGTGCAGTAGTTTCAAAATGTCTGATTTTAATCCAACATCCCTCATCAGGGATTGTGTTGGTAGCTTTACTTGTTCAATCAGTTGGCACCTCAATAAAGACTTAGCCTTCTGTGTCTTTTTGATTATACTAAGAGCACCATCGCCAGATGTGACCAAGCCCAGTCATCTGTTGACAGAGGGGTACAGCAGCAACCCACCTCCCCCCACAATAAAGCTATTGTTCTTCATTACTTCTCAGGGCACCAGAGAAAAACAGAGCAACAGCAAATATAAAGGTCAATTTTCACAAGGGATGCACGATATATCGGAATCAGCCGATATTAGCTAAAAATGCAAACAGTTTAACCCTGATGTGCAAAACCGATGTCAAAGCTGGACGTGCATACCTATATAACATGTAATGACGACACTGAAAACTTTGCGCAACACATGCAACAGAGCAGAGGTCGGCGGATTATGATTTTAACGCCGATACCGATTACTGGAGGACCAAAAACGCCGATACCGATTATTGGAGGACCAAAAAGGCCGATGCCGATTAATCAGACTTTTTTTTTTACGTGCATTTGTAATAATGACAATTACAACAATACTGAATGAACAGTTATTTTAACTTAATATAATACATCAATAAAATCAATTTAGCCTCAAGTAAATAAGGAAACATGTTCAATTTGGTTTAATTAATGCAAAAACAAAGTGCTGGAGAAGAAAGTAAAATTGCAATATGTGCTATGTAAGAAAGCTAATGTTTCAGTTCCTTGCTCAGAACATGAGAACATATGAAAGCTGGTGGTTCCTTTTAACATGCGTCTTCAATATTCCCAGGTAAGAAGTTTTAGGTTGTAGATATTATAGTAATTATTGTACTATTTCCCTCTATACCATTTGTATTTCATTAACCTTTGACTATTGGATGTTCTCATAGGCACTTTAGTATTGCCAGTGTAACAGTATAGCTTCTGTCCCTCTACTCGCTCCTCCCTGGGCTCAAACCAGCAACACAACGACAATTAGCGCGCGCTAACTAGCTAGCCATTTCACTTCGGTTACACGAGCCTCATCTCGGGAGTTGATAGGCAGGACAACGCAGGACACGCTAGATAATATCTAGTAATATCAACCATGTGTAGTTAACTAGTGATTATGATTGATTGTTTTTATATAAGATAAGTTTAATGCTAGCTAGCGGCTTACTGCATTCGCGTAAAAGGCAGTCTCCTTGTGGAGTGCAACGAGAGAGGCAGGTCGTTATATTGCGTTGTACTAGTTAACTGTAAAGTTGCAAGATTGGATCCCGAACTGACATGGTGAAAATCGTTCTGCCCCTGAACAAGGCAGTTAATTAACCCACCGTTCCTAGGCCGTCATTGAAAATAAGAATGTGTTCTTAACCGGACTGCCTAGTTTTTTTTTTTTAAATCAAATATATATATTTTTTAATCGTCAAAAATACCCATTTCTGGTTGTTATGAAAACTTGTAATTGGCCCTACTTAAAATCGGCCATTCCGATTCATCGGTCGACCTCCACAACAGAGCATTCCTAACCTAGCCCACAATGTCTGCTGTGTGGATCGAGCAGTCAACAAGTCGAGCAGTCATTTGAAAGAGTAAGAACATTTCAGCGAGACAACTCAAAGAAGAAATCCATTAACGCCAAGATAATGGAATTCATTGCCCTTGACAAGCAACCGTTCTCTGTCGTGGGTGATTTTCGCTTTCGCTACTTCAATGCAGACAAGAAACAGGGTTTATGTTACATAGACAGCTGGACAAGATGGAAACGGACACAGTGACAGTGCGCACCGAGGGTGAGAGGCAACGAACAGACAGAGCAGAAACTTCACTGCTTGACATGTATGAAATCCTGATTGAGAATGAAACGACTGAACAATGAAACAGCAAGTAAGTTTAATAAATACTTTTTGATTATGTTTTACTGGTAATGGGAACAAATGTAAATTCCAACAAAATAACTTTTTGGTCAGTGTGGTGTGTGTGTGTGTAACCTTTAATTTACTTAGGCAAGTGAGTTAAGAGCAAATTCTTATTTACAATGACGGCCTACCCCGGCCAAACCCGGACAACACTGGGCCAATTGTGCGCCGCCCTATGGGACTCCCAATCACGGCCAGATGTGATACAGCCTGGATTCGAACCAGGGACTGTAGTGGCCCCTTTTGCACTGAGATGCAGTACCTTAGACCGCTGCATCCGTGTGGATATGTGTTAAGCCTTCTAGTGCAGTTAAATAGTTAAAAGGCAGCTAAAATGGTTAATATCGGCATATTTATTTTTGGCAAGGAAAATATCAGATATCGGCCAAAATTGTAATATCGGTGCATCACTAATTTTCACACCAGCTTTCAAATCACTGAGCTACTGTCTTGACAGCTAGACAAACTCAATATAGGATACAGGAAGGGAAGCATTCAAATTATGTTAGGAAATGATAGCTCAAATTACCTAAACAGAGTTAAAGAGGTTAACGGATTCAATCTCACTAAAAAGGATATCCATACTCCAAACTAGAGGTCGACTGATTAATCGGAATGGCCGATTTCAAGTTTTCATAACAATCGGTAATCGGCATTTTTGGACACCGATCATGGCCGATTACATTGCACTCCACGAGGAGACTGCGCGGCAGGCTGACTACCTGTTATGCGAAACAGAAAGGAGCTGTAAGGTACTAGCTAGCATTAAACTTATCTTAACATAATCACTAGTTAAACTAGTAATATCATCAACCATGTGTAGTTATCTAGCTTGTCCTGAGTTGCATATAATCGATGCGGTTCCTTTTAATTTATCGTTGAATCACAGCCTACTTCACCAAACGGGTGATTTAACTTCTCTCGGGTAGGGGGCAGCATTTGGAATTTTGGATGAAAAGCATTCCCAAATTAAACGGCCTGCTACTCAGGCCCAGAAGATATGAAGTGCATATAACTAGTAGATTTGGATAGAAAACACGAATGTTTCCGAAACTGTTAAAATAGTGTCTGAGTATAACAGAACTGATTTGGCAGGCGAAAACCTAATTCCTGAATGGATTTTTCGTAGGTTTTCTATTCAATGCCATTACAGTATCCATTGACTTAGGACTCAATTTGCAGGTCCTGTGCCTTCCACTAGATGTAAACAGGCTTTAGAAATTGTTTCAGGCTTGTATTCTGATAAATGAGGGTGTAAGACCTGTCTGAATGAGTGGACCCTTGTCGTGTCACAGAGCTTTTTCATGCGCAATCCCAAGAGAGTGCCTTTCTTGTTTACCTTTTGACAACGTTATTGTCCGGTTGAAATATTATAGATCATTTAGGCTAAAAACCACCTGAGGATTGAATATAAACATTGTTTGACATGTTTCTATGAACTTTATGGATACAATTTGGATTTTTTTTGTCTGCCTGTTTTGACTACGTTTGAGCCTGTGGATTACTGAAGAAAACAAAAATGGAGGTTTTCGGATATAAAGAAACAAAAGGAACATTTGAGTAAATGAATGTCTTCTGAGTGCCACCATATGAAGATCATCAAAGGTAAAGGATTCATTTTATCTCTATTTCTTACTTGTGTAACTCTTCTACTTGGCTGGTTACTGTTTGTAATGATTTGTCTGCTGGGCTATGTTCTCAAATAATCGTAAGGTATGCTTTCACCATAAAGCATTTTTTAAATCTGACACCGTGGTTGGATTCACAAGAAGTTCATCTTTAAACCTATGTAAAATATGTTTTGTTTTCAGAATTTTTATAATGAGTATTTCTGTATTTGAATTTGGTGCGTACCGTCGTTGCACCAATGTGTACCTAACCATAAACACCTTTATTAAAATCAATACACAAGTATATATTTTTAAACCTGCATATTTAGTTAATATTGCCTGCAAACATGAATTTATTTTAACTAGGGAAATTGTGTCACTTCTCTTGTGTTCTGTGCAACAGAGTCAGAGTAAATGCAGCAGTTTAGGTCACCTGGCTCATTGCGAAGACAGCCAACTTCGCCAAACGGGATAATTTAACAAAAGCGCATTTGCAAAAAAGCACAATCATTGCACGAATGTACCTAACCATAAACATCAATGCCTTCCTTAAAATCAAGACACAGAAGTATATATTTTTTTAACTGCATATTTAGTTAAAATAAATTCATTTTAGCAGGCAATATTAAACTAGGGAAATTGTGTCACTTCTCTTGCGTTCATTGCACTCAGAGTCAGGGTATATGCAACAGTTTGGGCCGCCTGGCTCGTTGCGAACTAATTTACCAGAATTTTACGTAATTATGACATAACGTTGAAGGTAGTGCAATGCAACAGCAATATTTAGACTCGTGGATGCCACCCGTTAGATAAAATACAGAACGGTCCCGTACTGAAAGAATAAACGTTTTGTTTTCGAAATTATAGTTTCCAGATTTGACCACATTAATGACCTACGGCTAGTATTTCTGTGTGTTACTATATTATAATTAAGTCTATGATTTGATAGAGCAGTCTGACTGAGCGGTGTTAGGCAGCAGCAGGCTCGTAAGCATTCATTCAAACAGCACTGTCCTGCATTTGCCAGCAGCTCTTCGCAATGCTTCAAACTTTGTGCTGTGTATGACTTCAAGCATGTCAACTCCCGAGATTAGGCTGGTAATACTAAAGCACCTATTAGAACATCCAATAGTCAAAAGGTATATGAAATGGTATAGAGAGAAATAGTCCTATAATAACTACAACCTAAAACCTCTTACCTGGGAATATTGAAGAATCATGTTTAAAGCGACCACCAGCTTTCACATGTTCTCATGTTCTGAGCAAGGAACTTAAATGTTTGCTTCTTTACATGGCAAATATTGCACTTTTACTTTCTACTCTGTATAGGGCCTCCCGGATGGCGCAGTGGTCTAAGGCACTGCATCACAGTGCTAGCTGTGCCACCAGAGATTCTGGGTTTGAGCCCAGGCTCTGTCCCAGCCGGCCGTGACCGGGAGGCCTGTGGGGCGGAGCACAATTGGCCCATCGTCGTCCGGGTTGGGGAGGGTTTGGCCGGCAGGGATATCCTTGTCTCATTGCGCCCTAGCGACTCCTGTGTTTGGCCGGGTGCAGTGCACGCTGACAAGGTCGCCAGGTGTACGGTGTTTCCTCTGACACATTGTTGCAGCTGGCTTCCGGGTTGGATGTGCATTGTGTCAAGAAGCAGTGCGGCTTGGTTGGGTTTCGGAGGACGCATGGCTCTCGACCTTCACATCTCCCGAAAAAATTACCAAAAAATTGGGGAGAAAGGGGTAAAATAATTTTTAAAATAATAAAATAAAATTAGGTATAGGCTTTTTTTGGTCCTCCAATAATTGGTATCGGCGTTGAAAAATCATAATCGGTCGACCTCTGATGTTTGGAGTAATCTGTTGGGATTGTGAAACAAGCCCTCTATAAAGAATACTGTGTGGTTATTCTGTTTAGCTGGGAAACAATGGCAAGGGGCAAAATCAAATGGAACAACTGCTATTTCGTTAACCCACTGCAATGCCACCGCCTTTTAGACTTCTAACCCCTGTTAAATAGTGTGTCAGAGCTACAAACTTCTGGGTTGCATCATTGGATTTGTCTATTTCTTCCTCATAATTTTAGTCTGTGTGATTTAACGGGGGCTGAGCTAGAGAGGCGTTTGTGAGACAAGGGCAGATCCCGAAGGGGCCCGGGCCGAGTCTTTTTACAGAAACATCTGTGGAGTCCGAATGGTTTGAGCTACAATCGATTAAAAGCTATCTATGAAAAGTTGAATCTCACAAAAACTCACATGAACAGTTGAAGTAGGAAGTTCACATACACCTCAGCCAAATACATTTAATCCTAGTAAAAATTATGTCTTAGGTCAGTTAGGATCACCACTTTATTTTAAGAATGAAATGTCAGAATAATAGTAGAGTGATTTATTTCAGCTTTTATTTCTTTCATCACATTCCCAGTGGGTTAAAAGTTTACATACACTCTATTATTATTTGGTACTATTGCCTTTAAATTATTTAACCTGGGTCATACGTTTCGGGTAGCCTTCCACAAGCTTCCCACAATAAGGTGGGTGAATGTTGGCCCATTCCCCTGACAGGGCTGCTATAACTGAGTCAGGTTTGTAGGCCTCCTTGCTCGCACAGACTTTTTCAGTTGTGCCCAGAAATGTTATATAGGATTGAGGTCAAGGCTTTGTGATGGCCACTCCAGTACCTTGACTTTGTTGTCCTTAAATTATTTGGGCTGGGGGCAGTATTGAGAAGCTTGGATGAATACGGTGCCCAGAGTAAACTGTCTGCTACTCAGGCCCAGTTGCTAATATATGCATATTATTAGTAGATTTGGATAGAAAACACTGACGTTTCTAAAAGTTTTTGAATGATGTCTTAGTATAACAGAACTCATATGGCAGGCAAAAACCTGAGAAAAAATCCAACCAGGAAGTGGGAAATCTGAGGTTTGTAGTTTTTCAACTCTTGGCCTATCAAATACCCAGTGTCTATGGAGTCAAATTGCACTTCCTAAGGCTTCCACTAGATGTCAACAGTCAACAAGTGGGGGAGAATGAGAGGGGATTGAGTCAGAGGTCTGCCAGAGAGCCACAAGCTGGACACGCACGTTCACGTGCGAGGTAGCTTGAGTTCCATTGCATTTCTACAGATAACATGGAACTTGGAACATGGTTGAAGATTTATGTTAAAAACATCCTAAAGATTGATTCTATACATCGTTTGACATGTTTCTACGGACTGTAATGGAACTTTTTTACTTTGTCTGCGCCTAGTGATCGCACGTCTTGAATTTGGGTAACTGGGCTAAACGCGCTAACAAAAAGCATGTATTTGGACATAAATTACGGACATTATCAAACAAAACAAACATTTATTGTGGAACTGGGATTCCTGGGAGTGCATTCTGATGAAGGTAAGTGAATATTTGTAATGCTATTTCTGACTTCTGTGACTACACAACATGGCGGATATCTGTTTGGGTTGTTTTGGTCTCTGAGCGATGTACTCAGATTCTAGCATGGTGTGCTTTTTCCGTATAGTTTTTTTAAAATCTGACACAGCGGTTGCATTAAGGAGAAGTGTATCTATAATTCCGTGCATAATAGTTGTCTTTTATTAACGTTTAATATGAGTATTTCTGTACATTGATGTGGCTCTCTGCAAAAATCACTGGATGTTTTGGAATTACTGAATGTAACGAGCCAATGTAAAATTAGATTTTTATATATAAATATGCATTCGCACTTTTCGCACCAAAGTACGTTCATCTCTAGGAGACAGAAAGTGTCTCCTTCTTGAGTGGTATGACGGCTGCGTGGTCCCATGGTGTTTATACTTGCGTACGATTGTTTTTACAGATGAACGTGGTACCTTAAGGCGTGTGGAAATTGCTCCCAAGGATGAACCAGACTGGTGGAGGTCTTTTCCCATGATGTCAAGCAAAGAAGCACAGAGTTTGAAGGTATCTGTCTGAAGAATTGTTGGGAAAATTACTTGTGTCATGCACAAAGTAGATGTCATAACCAACTTGACAAAACGATAGTTCTTTAACAAGAATTTTGTGGAGTGGTTGAAAAACTAGTGACTCCAACCTAAACTTTTGACCCACTGGAATTGTGATACAGTGAATTATAAGTGAAATTATCTGTCTGTAAACAATTGTTGGAAAAATTACTTGTGTCATCCCACCTGACTTGCCAAAACTATAGTTTGTTAACAAGAAATCTGTGGAGTGGTTGTAAAACAAGTTTCAATGACTCCAACTTAAACTGTAAACTTCTGACTTCAACTGTATAAATGTGAAGAATAGACTTGGCGTTTCTAATCACTATCAAATATGGTTATGAGAGGAAGCCCACTGGCGGGCAGTGGGAGAAGAAAAATTGCTGAAAAATTTGACCTCAATACAGTTCTGTTCCCAAAACTAGAATCTGTTATGAACAAAGTGGATGTTTTGTAGACTTTACCCTTTGCAAAAGTTTTTTTTAAATGGCATTGTTTAGAAGGAGTGCAAAGGCGAAATTTGTTAATGCACAAGCGCACTTCAGAGTAGGTGTTCCCTAATGGAAATATGCATGATACTAGAACGCACCAATAGGATCTCACTTGCTCATGCTTGGCTCTGCCCCCGTCCTTGCATGCTCTGCCCACTATGGCCTCTCGTTTTAATTGTATTTATTTGTTTACCTTTATTTAAATAGGCAAGTCAGGTAAGAACAAATTCTTATTTACAATGACGGCCTACCCCGGACAACGCTGGACCAATTGTGCGCCGCCCTAAGGGACTCCCAATCAGTGCTGGATGTGATACAGCCTGGATTCGAACCAGGGACTGTAGTGGCCCCTCTTGCGCCACTTGAGCAAATCTTTGATGGCATGCTTCAAATTCAAATACTTCCGGCTTCATGCGCCATTGGGAGTTTTCCATTGGAATACGTGGATGAAGTCAGCACTATCACCATCTACTGGTTTTAATGTCTATGAAATATTCAGCCTAGCAGTGTGAGTGCTTTGTCTAGATAAAGGCTACCCAAGCTGTGTGCACATCTTGTGGACAGCTATGTCATACACTATACAGTAGGTGTTGATACTTGGTAGCTTAATTAGGGTGAACCTGTTGATGATTACAGTAAACTAAACTCCCTATTGACTGAGTAGCCTGGCATATTATTTTGCATAATTGATAGAGTTTGCCCAACATTGTAAATCAACACGTTGTAGAAAAGAGATGGGTGCATCGAAAAACAAGTGTGTTTTGCATTTGGCAGAATAAAACCGCAAGCCAGGTTTTTCGGAGAAACATTGATTCGTTTCCACAAGACTAGGCTATGATAATTCAATAAATAACTTTGTTCACATTGAATTTTTAACAAACATGAATTACAGTACATATGACACAATTGCAGAGATTCAATCTGAATTGCCGTATTTTCATTCATCATGAATTGTATTCCCAACGCATCTCTTGCTAGAGCTCGTGGCATGATACAGTATTTGCAATACTGAATCAGCTGACAATGTGTAATAGCCTATCCAGTTGATTGTCTATAACAGCACACACTCATGTTATATTTTAAGGCACTGATTTGACTTTTAAAAGGTGTTTAGGAAGCAAGCGAAATCAAAACAGCACCACTAACAACTTATGTCTCCATCGGTGTACTGTACACCACTGACATCGTTCCCTGGGCATTCAACTGTAAGGTATAGCTTCAGAGTAGCCTACCTAGCAACATAGATACCTAGCTGTATCAGTCTGCCAGGTCACACATGAGACACACAAAGTGACTATTCAATCACACCAGTAGGCCTATGGATCATAGTTTGAGCAAACTAAATCAAATATCTAAATACATGTAATAAAGCTGGGCATTTTTTCGGTAAAGTGATGCAATGTAAATTAGCCTAAACTTCAGCATGGTAACGCGCTCAGAATAGCTCCCGCTACAAATATTCAGCATTCGTTGTAGGCTACGGCGTTCAACAGAATCTGGACATTCGCAACACAAAAGTGTTCAGAACATCTGACTGGTTAATTATAACTAACCATATTAAACTTGTACAGTGAAGTTGAATTTATGGTCTTTATACTTAAATCAACTATTTTCATATCCAATTTCGCTCATTTAAACTCCCAGCTGCAGCTTTGTGAGTATTACAGTGGCACAGGGCTCAAGACTAAGGGAAAACTAGCCAAAGTGATTTGTGTTGAGGGGTTAGTATGGAAGACAGAAACATCTGTAACGGCTATATGAGTGAAATTTAAATATTCAAAGAATGTAACAAATATTTGAGTCTTCTTTAGGCACATGGAATATCGTATTCCAACTTGAAGAACAGTTAGGCTACACCCAATGCTTAACTAATAAACTATCACTCAAAATTATACGGGCACATCCAGAAAAAAGCTTGCTCTGAATGCAGACTCATTTTTGCCCACTCCTCCATGTCCATATAAAATCATTAAAAAGACGTAGGTTTGTTTAGTTTTTCGTCGAAATCCTACCTTTGTGAAGAGCTGCTGGAATCACGAACAAAAAGAGAAGTGTAGCGAGAGATCCGTTGCCTGTGATCGCCATGTTGTACACCTGCTTCAATCTGGCTGCGCGAGTAGTAGCTAGCTACTTCACCTAGCGACAACGGGAATCACTTTAATGATATGCATGGTGGGGAGGGAACAATTCAAATTCATTTTTTAAAAGATGGTTAAACAACTAAGAAAGGTTATACAAGTGTTACGGTGGGTTCTTATTGAATAATGCACAACTGAGGGGAAATCGTTTATTTTATTTTATTTTCAACCATTCCAGAACATTGAATAATGTTTGTATGAAGGGTTCAAGGCAAAACATCCACTGAATTTTCAAAACTTCCCTAATTATTTGTTTTGTGACAAACAGTGCTTCGATTACTCATAGATGGCTCGTCACATGAACTGGGAAGTATCATATAGGTGGCAGCTTTTTCATCCATATATTCCTTATGTGCTATCAATGATGCTGTACATGACAATATGTTTTGCATCACTGGCATGTTCATTTGCGAAGAAAAATGGCCTGCACACACATTCAAGTAACACCGATAAGTAAAATAGGCTACATCCACTTTGGGCATCATGCAACTAAAATACAAAAACAAGCATACAGTCCGTACTGCATTTTCAATATAGAGAATCTTGTTGAACATCATTTTCACCGTTATATTTTATTTATTTAACACTGTACAGCAAGATAGTACAGTAGCCTATATGTCCACACTACATTGATATTAGGAGGGCTCATTAGAATGACTGCTCTCTGACAAAAGTAGCTTACAGAGTGGTGCCTCTAGTGGTGGTACCAAGTTACATCTTTTTTTATCAGAATCTCTTGCAGGAAAAAAGATGATCTTGAGGCTATAGCATAAATGACATGTACTGATTAGAAATGTCCCAGTGGGAAGGCCACAATGACATATTCACTGTCTTGAAAATATACCAATTCATAGTAAAACACAAGCAATCCCAAATGCAATCATCACTCTGAAATCATAAGATTTCTTCTATGTCATGTCATACCAAAAAATGACCAGACCTCTCTGTTCTCCCTCAATATCAGATTGCAATGTACCTGCCGGGTCTTAACATTCCTTGTGATTTACAAAAGTTTGGGATTGGATTTTAAGGTTGAGTCAAAGAAAGCTCAGGAATGATCTTCACAGTGATTCAGGACCAGATGAATGGCATAATACCTTTCTGTTTTGAGCTGTACCCTTCAGAGATTGACACACACTGAGAGTGGAACTAAAGTATTGCGGCTGTGTTTGATGTAGTCACGCCTGTGTGTTGGAGACCAGTTGAGGCCCAGTCTCATCCTGTGACGTTATCTAATTAAGGCCAGGCACCACAGGCTAAAATAAAAATTTTGCATTTGCTTATCAATTTAGAGATCGTTTGGTATTTTGGTCCATTAATATTGGTATTTGAAAATGTCAAAAAGTTTATGAAAATTGTATTTTTGTTAGTTTAACATATTACCGGCATCACTTAAACCACTTAAATGGACATACATCCATAATTTTGCTCAGTACATTGAATCACACACCATTTAAAATCCCATTTCATATAGCATGTTACAAACTGGACTATATGTAGTAACTTACTTTGAAGAGATGGTGATTGGGTCTAAATAGGTCTTTGGATGTCTAAATTCATTGTATTTGCCTTTAACTGCACTTTCACGAGTCAGACTCTTCCCACATGCCAAATCCTTTTTCTCACCCTCAGAAACATCTACATACACCACATTTTGTGTGGTTATCCTTAGACGTTTCTCCAGACTTAGACATATGAAATTGTTTCTATGTTGGCAAATATTTATTTTACAAAAAAAGTATTATATTTGTGTCCACATTGAACTGGTTAAAAAAAATAATGCCATATTAGGGTGTGGTGCCTGGTCTTAATAACCACACACATACAGTGCCTTGCAAAAGTTTTCACCCCCTTGGCATTTACATTTTTTTTTGCATTACAACCTGTAATTTAAATAGTTTGTGGGGGGGGGGGGTTCATGTAATGGACATACACAAAATACTCCAAATTGGTGAAGTGAAAAAAATATTGTGTTTAAAAAAAAATGTAAAAATTAAAAACAGAAAAGTGGTGGGTGCATATGTATTCACCCCCTTTGCTATGAAGCCCCTAAATAAGATCTGGTGCAACCAATTACCTTCAGAAGTCCCATAATTAGTTAAATAAAATCCACCTGTGTGCAATCTAAGTGTCACATGATCTCAGTATATATACACACACACACATAGTCGTCAAAACCACTAAGCAAGGGGCACCACCAAGCAAGCGGCACCATGAAGACCAGGAGCTCTCCAAACAAGTCAGGGACAACGTTGTGGAGAAGTACAGATCAGGGTTGGGTTATAAAAAAATATCAGAAACTTTGAACATCCCACGGAGCACCATTAAATCCATTATTCAAAAATGGAAAGAATATGGCACCACACACGTGCCAAGAGAGGGACGCCCACCAAAACCCAGGCAAGGAGGGCATTAATCAGTAGCAACAAAGAGACCAAAGAACCCTGAAGGAGCTGCAAAGCTCCACAGCGGAGATTGGAGTATCTGTCCATAAGACCACTTTAAGCTGCACACTCCACAGAGCTGGGCTTTACGGAAGAGCGGACAGAAAAAAAGCCATTGCTTAGAGCAAAAAATAAGCAAACACGTTTGGTGTTCACCAAAAGGCATGTGGGAGACTCCCCGAACATATGGAAGCTGGTACTCTGGTCAGATGAGACAAAAATGTAGCTTTTTGGCCATCAAGGAAAACGCTATGTCTAGCACAAACCCAACACCTCTCATCACCCCGAGAAAACTATCATGCTGTGGGGATGTTTTTCATCAGCAGGGACTGGGAAACTGGTCAGAATTGAAAGAATGATGGATGGTGCTAAATACAGGGAAATTCTTGAGGGAAACCTGTTTGTCTTCCAGAGATTTGAGACTGGGACGGAGGTTCACCTTCCAGCAGGACAATGACCCTAAGCATACTGCTAAACCAACACTCGAGTGGTTTAAGGGGAAACATTTAAATGTCCTGGAATGGCCCAGTCAAAGCCCAGACCTCAATCCAATTGAGAATCTGTGATATGACTTAAAGATTGCTGTATACCAGCAGAAACCATCCACCTTGAAGGAGCTGGAGCAGTTGTGCCAAGCTTATAGAGACATACACTAAGAGACTTGCAGCTGTAATTGCTGCAAAAGGTTGCTCTAGAAAGTATTGTCTTATTTCTTGTTTGTTTCACAATAAAAACGATTTTGTATCTTCAAAGTGGTAGGCATGTTGTGTAAATCAAATGATACAACCCCCCCCCCCCAAAAAAAAAAATATATATACTTTAATTCCAGGTTGTAAGGCAACAAAATAGGAAAAATGCCAAGGGGGTTGAATAGTTTCGCAAGCCACTGTACAAATTGAACCTTTAGCTAGACAAGTCAATGCTTGGCTCTGCCCCCATCCTTGCATGTTCTGCCCACTATGGCACATTTTTCCCATTGCAAACAACAGTCTCTCGTTTTAAAGTTATTCATTTTTCACTAGGCATGTCAAAACAAATTCTTATTTACAATGACGGCCTACCCTTGCCAAACGCGGACGATGCTGGGCCAATTGTGCGCCGCCCTATGGGACTCCCAATCACGGCCAGATGTGATACAGCCTGGAATCAAACAAGTGACTGTAGTTACACCTCTTGCACTGAGATGCAGCACCTTAGACCGCTGCGCCACTCGGGAGCCTAAGTTCAGAAGCTGAGGTACTTGTGCTCATCCGCTTGAAGTTTGCATGTTTAAAGTATAGCGACATGTTGCATTGATGTGTTACTTTGTGTCACTTAAACTGGCTTTAAGCCCCCCCCAAAAAACAATTTTTTTTATACAATAATCAACATATGAATGATAGTTCTGAACTCAAATGTTCAGCATGAAAGGTTAATTAAGCAATAAGGCACGTGGGGGTGTGGTATATGGACAATTTACCATGGCTAAGAGCTGTTCTTTGGCACAACACAACAAGGCCATATACCACAAACCCCCGAGGTGCTTTATTGCTATTATAAACTGGTTACCAATGTAATTAAAGCAGTAGAAATAAATGTTGTCATACTCGTGATATATGGTCTGATATACTAAGGCTGTCAGACAATCAGCATTCAGGGCTGGAACCACCCAGTTATAATTAAAATTAAAGCATTGTTGGGGGACAATGGGAGGGTTAAATAATTAGTTATACATAAGTTATGCATCCACTGCTTAATTGGTTAGTGCTGATACTAATGACCAAATTGTTAATTGCATGGTATAACAGGAAATAACTGGTCCGAGAGAAAAGTAGTTGGGATGGTGCAGATATTTTTAAAGATTTAAAAGGTAATACTGATAAGTGTTGTTTATGGTTTTAAATCAATGTATGCAATTAGTTCCACATTAAGAAAGACCCTTCTTATCTAGGCTAATGAATGCCCAAAAGCTACATAACCTCCAATTATTTTGGGGGTGAACATTTATTTTATTACACAGCCTCCCATTATGGCAGACACAAGAGCCTAGAAAGAATGGAACAACGGGTCTGTCTGGCCATGACATGTGACAGATAGCTTTGAGAGGAATGTGAATGAGAACTTTTTAGTTTGATTTATATTTGTAATTACACCCATTCAGAACTCTAATCAGAGATTAGGCCAATCAACCATTATTTTTTGGAAGCGCATGATTTTCAAGTTTTATATTTCCTCGCCTATATTTGAAGGTTACAGAAAGAGTCCTCATCATTGCAGACATGAGGATGTCTTGCCATACTTTATGTGTCGTTGGAATAGGTTTGCACCTGTTATTTCAAACTCATAGCGTCTCTATTGACACATTACCTACTTATATGAATCATGCTCTTGTCTTTGTTGTCCCCTCTTTTTGATATTTACAGTGCCTTCTGAAATTATTAACAACTCTTTGCTTTTTCCACATTTTGTTGTGTTACAGCCTGAATTTAAAATGGATTACTGATTCACATACAATACCCAGTAAGGTCAAAGTGGAATTTTTTTTCTAGAAATTAACTTTAAAAAACATTTAAGCTGAAATGTCTTGAGTTACGGCCCAGTACATCACTGGGGCTAAGCTGCCTGCCATTCAGGACCTCTATACCAGGCGGTGTCAGAGGAAGGCCCTAAAAATTGTCAAAGAACCCAGCCACCCCAGTCATAGACTGTTCTCTCTATTACCGCATGACAAGCGGTACCGGAGTGCCAAGTCTAGGACAAAAAGGCTTCAGTTTTTACCACCAAGCCATAAGACTCCTGAACAGGTAATCAAATGGCTACCCGGACTATTTGCATTGTGTGCCTCCCCGAACCCCTCGTTTCTACTCTGCTGCTACTCTCTGTTTATCATATGCATAGTCACCTTAACTATACATTCTATGTACATACTACCTCAATAGGGCCAACCAACCAGTGCTCCCACACATTGTGTCCCGCCACCCACCACCCACCAACCCCTCTTACGCTACTGCTACTCTCTGTTCATCCTATATGCATAGTCACTTTAATCATATCTACATGTACATTCTACCTCAATCAGCCTCACTAACCGGTGTCTGTATGTAGCCTCGCTACTTTTATAGCCTCGCTACGGTATATAGCCTGTCTCTTTACTATTGTTTTATTTCTTTACTTACCTATTGTTCACCTAACACCTTTTTTGCACTATTGGCTAGAGCCTGTAAGTAAGCATTTTACCTGATGTTTTTGGCACACGTGACTGACCCGGTCTCTCCAGATCTCCTAACAGTACTATTTATAGGGTCAATTTTAGATCAATGCTATGTATTTTCAGCCATTCCTGAGACCAGAAACAGGCTACCCGAAGGGCAATACCAAAATAAATGGTCTATTGATTCTGTGTCCTCACAACAATTTTCTGCAGAGCTTCAAAGATTTTATGCCCCAAATATTCAACATTTTGTTTGTGGCAAGAATGCTATATAATAATTTTAGCTGAAAAGCACGAAGTCTTGAAACTTGCGTTGTTTTATACATCAACTCATACACCCTATACTATGGAATCGGTGCATCAAATATCTCTTCCCAACTATTTTGCAATCTGTATGGCACAGTTGTCAACATCCTGGTCCTCAAATAAAACTGGTATACTGGTATACTGGTATACTTTCCTATTTATGCTATTTTTATTCCTCTGCCAGTTTTGATCCTTTATATTGGGCTGACAGACCAGTTCCCTACCTCCTCCAGCTGCCACCTGCCTCCTCCATTTTTGGGGTAATGCTGTAATCAATTGGTTGTACTGTTGGATTGAATAGACCTTTCCGTACAATTCTGATAACTACATGAAGGACACAACTCTACCATTACAATTTACAATATCATTTTAGAACAAAATAACATTTTCTAACATCTTTCCCATAAATCCAGGTATTTTATCAACCAGCACATTTTAGTTCAGCCATAATATTTGTTCTATCTTTTCAGGGGGATGAAATTGAAATTGTAGCCAGCACTGCAATGCTTGTTTGAAAAAGAGATACTTTGAAAAATGTATAATTTTCAATTAATTGAAAATGAGACATGGCAATCTGCACAATGGCAAAAAGACAATTTTTAAACAATTGATGAGCTTTTCTTAGTAATCTACTTGAGAACCATTTAGGGTTCAAGTAAAACTTTTGAATGAGTGAAGCTTTTAGAGAGAGGTTTAGTGTTTTTATATTTAATCATCTCAACCCACACAATTCATATTCATTATATAGATAGGCACGTTTTATTTAGCGAAATACAGAGTGTGTCTACTTCACCATGAGCCCATTTTATAGGTAAACTGCAGGGTAATGTCAAATTTGTATTTTTTTAACGATCCAATACGTAATATTGTACATTTATCATAATTAGGTTTTAGTCCAGAGAGTACAGAAAAGTTATCTAGATCTTCAATGAGACATTGCAGAGATCTAGCTTGCGGACATAATATAAAACTTGAGTCATCGGCATACATGGACACCTTTGTTTTTAAGCCTTGGATTTCTAATCCTCTAATGTTGTTATTGGATCTGATTTTAATAGCTACCATTTAGATGGCCATAACGAATAGATATGGTGACAGCGGACACCCTTGTATTAACTCCTCTTGACAATTCAAAACTCTGAGAAGTAGCCGTTATTTACTATTTTACACCTGGAGTTGCTAAACATTATTTTTACCCATTTTATAAGAGAATTACCGAAATTGAAAAATCCAGGCATTAATAAATAAAATCCAGTCTTACTTTATCATATCAAATGTATTTATATAGTCCTTCTTACATCAGCTGATATCTCAAAGTGCTGTTCAGAAACCCAGCCTAAAACCCCAAACAGCAAGCAATGCAGGTATAGAAGCACGGTGGCTTGGAAAAACTCACTAGAAAGGCCAAAACCTAGGAAGAAACCCAGAGATTAACCAGGCTATGAGGGGTGGCCAGACCTCTTCTGGCTGTGCCGGGTGGAGATTATAACAGAACATGGCCAAGATGTTCAAATGTTCATAAATGACCAACATGGTCAAATAATAAAAATCACATTAGTTGTCGAGGGTGAAACAGGTCAGCACCCCAGGAGTAAATGTCAGTTGGCTTTTCATAACCAATCATTGAGAGTATCTCTACCGCTCCTGCTGTCTCTAGAGAGTTGAAAACAGCAGGTCTGAGACAGGTAGCATTTCCGGTGAATAGGTCAGGGTTCCATAGCCGCAGGCAGAACAATTGAAACTGGAGCAGCAGCACGGCCAGGTGGACTGGGGACAGCAAGGAGTCATCATGCCAGGTAGTCCTGAGGCATGGTCCTAGGGCTTTAGGTCCCCCGAGAGAGAGAAAGAAAGAAAGAGAGAATTAGAGAGCATACTTAAATTCACACAGGACACTGGAGAAATACTCCAGATATAACAGACTGACCCTAGCCCCCCGACACACACTACTGCAGCATAAATACTTGAGGTTGAGACAGGAGGGGTCAGCAAACACTGTGGCCCCATCCAATGATACCCCCGGACAGGGCCAAACAGGCAGGATATAACCCCAATCACTTTGCCAAAGCACAGCCCCCACACCACTAGAGGGATATCTTCAACCACCAACTTACCATCCTGAGACAAGGCCGAGTATAGCCCACAAAGATCCCCGCCACGGCACAACTCAATGGGGGTGCCAACCCAGACAGGAAGACCACGTCAGT
This sequence comes from Oncorhynchus keta, assembly GCF_023373465.1. Classification (NCBI taxonomy): domain Eukaryota; kingdom Metazoa; phylum Chordata; class Actinopteri; order Salmoniformes; family Salmonidae; genus Oncorhynchus; species Oncorhynchus keta. The sequence goes on from NC_068431.1 coordinate 26,343,703, forward strand.
GACTCATCCCACTCAAGTGACGCACCCCTCCTAGGGACGGCATGGAAGAGCACCAGTAAGCCAGTGACTAAACCCCTGTAATAGGGTTAGAGGTAGAGAATCCCAGTGGAGAGAGGGGCAAATGCCTTTTCAAAATCCACTATAGTTTTGACTTAGATCAGTATGAAAATCTATGGCAAGACTTGAAAATAACTGTGTAGCAATAAATCAATAATTAACTTGACCTAGCTTGAAGAATGAACAAAAATATATAATGGTCAAGTACTGTACAATCCGTACAATAAGCTCTTAGAGACTTACCCAAAAAGACTAGCTGTAATTGCCGCCAAAGGTGCTTCTACAAAGTATTGACTCGGGTGTGAATATGTTCAACAATTTCTGAAAACATATTCACCTTGTCATTATGGGTTATTGTGTGTAGATCGGTGAGATTCAAATTATTAAGAATCCATTTTGAATTCACGCTGTAACACAACAAAATGTGGAAAAAATCAAGGGGTATGAATACTTTGAAGGGCACTGTCAGTTATAGTCCCTACGGATAGTAGCAGGTGCATTTTTTTCACTGATGCAAGTCAATCTAGCTCATAATGAGTTGCTTTCTGTAGTTCTTAATCATTCTGTAATAAATAAAGTAGTTCCACTGTACAAGGTTTGTGGCAGAGTAGGCTAACACTTTACCTACAAAAATATAAACCCAACATGTCAATTGTTGGTCCCATGTTTCATGAGTTGATAAGAAAGATCCCATACATTTTCAAAATGCACAAAAAGCTTATTTCTCTCAAATTTTGTGCAACGTCATTTTAGAATTAGAATTTGGCAGTACGTCCAACCTGCCTCACAACCGCAGACAATGTGTATGGCGTCATGTGGCCGAGCGGTTTGCTCATGTCAACGTTGTGAACAAAGTGCCCCATGATGGCGGTGGGGTTATGGTATGGGCAGGCATAAGCTACGCACAATGAACAGAATTACATTTTATTGATGTCAATTTGAATGCACAGAGATACCGTGATGAGATCCTGAGTCCTATTGTCGTGCCATTCATCTGCCACAATCACTTAATGTTTCAGCATGTTAATGCATGGCCTCATGTGGCAAGGATCTGTACATAATTCCTGGAAGCTGAAAATGTACCAGTTCTTCCGCGGCCTGCATACTCACCAGACATGGTCATCCATTGAGCACGTTTGGATGTATTATGGGAACAGCAGATGATTACACCATCTTCCAGGCGGTTGAGGAACAAGGTCATCTACTCCACCCACACCACGACCAGCTGGCTCTACTGGGTAAGACCATGAAGGAGGTAGTCCACCGCCTCAGACGGAGGGCCTCCTACCACGGGTCGTCACAGTGAGCCAGTCCCCCAGCCTACCCAGCCGTCCCCCACAGGTCAGAAATGCCTGACTGTCGCTTCCGGAGAAGTATGACGGCACTCCATCTTAATGCTGTGGCTTCTTACTCCAGCGCTCCCTATATTTGACCTATCAGACGTGCGCCCCCACCACCGAGAGGGCCAAGGTCGCCACGGTCATTTCCAGGCTGACCGGACGGGAGTTGGAGCGGGATGCGGCCATCTGGGAAAGAGAAGAGGAGGAGCTGGGTTCCTATGAGAGGTTGGTGGCTCTGTTCAGGGTGGTCTTCAACAATCTTCCAGAGGTCAAAGAGGGAGGTGAGAGACTTCTCCAACTCCAGCAGTGTGTCCAGACCTCTGTGGAGTACGGCCTCACCTTTCGGACTGTGGGGGCCTCCAGCGGACGGAAAGAGCCCGCCCTCCACACTCTATTCCACAGTGGACTGTGTGAAAAGGTCCAGACGGCGTTTCCGTGTCGGGATGTCAACATATCCTTGGACACTCTAATTGCGATGCCCATCCATCTGGATAACCTTCTTCGGGAGCGTCCGTGTCCACCTCGCCACTCACCTCCCTCCTTTGGCTGTCCTGAGGCAGAGCCTGAACCCATGGAGGTAGGGGCCACACACATCTCTGAGTCGCCGGAGACAGCTGGGGCTCTGTCCCTATTGCGCCCAGGAGGGGCACCAGCTTCAGTGGTGTCCGGTGTGTCCTAACCTGAGGTCCACCAGAGCAGAAGGGCGGCCCCGTGACCTTCCATCTCCCAGGGTAGGCGTGAGTATTCCATTATCATTGATTTCCGCCAAACCTTTACTGGCTCCCATTTCGCTGACTGGCTGTCCCTCAAGTGTTACCTCTACAGCTCTAGTGGACTCCGGTGCCATGGGGAACTTTATCGAACATACCCTCGCCTCCTTCCTGAACTTAACCTCATACCCACTCTCCTAAACTACTACTTCCCCTTCCCATGCCTCAGCGGCCTTGGTCACATCTGTCCATAGACTTTGTAACGGACCTTCCCCTTTCTGAATGTTTTACCACTATTCTGGTGGTTGTTGACAGATTCTCCAAATCCTGCAGGTTTATCCCTGTCTCTGGTCTACCTACCGCTCTGCAGGTTGCTGAGGCACTATTCCAGCAGGTCTTCCGGCACTATGACTATCTGGACATAGTTTCCGACCGTGGTCCCCAAATCACGCCGTGGGTCTGGAAAGCCTTTATGGAGAAGCTGGGGGCCATGGTAAGCCTCACATCCGGGTACCAGCCTCAGTCTAACAGGCAGGTGGACAGGACAAACCAGGAGCTTAAGGATAGGGGGCAGCATTTTCACTTTTGGATAAATAGCGTGCCCAATTTCAACTTCCTGCTACTCATGCCAAGAATATAAGATATGCATATTATTAGTAGATTTGGATGGAAAACACTCTGAAGTTTCTAAAACTGTTTGAATCATGTCTGTGAGTATAACAGAACTTATGTAGCAGACAAAACCCCGAGGACTAACCGTTCAGATTTTTTTGGGGGGGAGGTTCTGTCTGTTCACTGAGATCTAATTGGGAAATTATATTTCTTAGGAACTTGTTATCAGTTCCTACCACGTCCACTGGATGTCACCAGTTTTTGGAATTTGGTTGATGTTATTCATTTATGCAATTAAGAAATACGGCCATCTAGGAACTGGGTAACACTGTTGAGAGTTGCGCAAGACTTGAAAAATAGCTTGGTTTGTTGTCTTCCTGTATTGAACACAGATAGACCCGTCTTCAATTTGATCTATTATTAACGTTTAAAAATACCTAAAGTTGTATTACAAAAGTAGTTTCAAATGTTTTGGCAAAGTTTACAGGCAACTTTTGAAATATTTTGTAGTGACGTGGTGACGTTTGGAAGCTGTTTTTTTCTGGATCAAACGCGCCAAATAAATTGACATTTTGGATATATATAGACGTAATTAATCAAACAAAAGGACCAATTGTGATGTTTATGGGACATATTGGAGTGCCAACAAAAGAAGCTCGTCAAAGGTAAGGCATGTTTTATATTTTATTTCTGCGTTTTGTGTAGTGCCTGCAGGGTTGAAATATGCTACCCTCTTTGTTTACTGTTGTGCTATCATCAGATAATAGCTTCTTATGCTTTCGCCGAAAAGCCTTTTTAAAATCTGACATGTTGGCTGGATTCACAACGAGTGTAGGTTTAATGTACTATCTTACATGTGTGATTGAATGAAAGTTAGATTTTTATATAAATTTATCTGAATTTGCCGCGCTGCCTTTTCCCTGGCTTTTGGCCAAGTGGGACGCAAGCGTCTCCTATACCATAAGGAGTTAAGGAGTCACTGCCAGGAAAGGCAGGGGGAGTGGGCCTGATTCCTTCCCTGGGCAGAATACACCCAGAACTCACTTCGTCACTCCTCCACCGGGCTCTCCCTTCCAGTGGATAAAGGCCGGCCCTGTCTCCGTGGACTCTGAGCCATACCGAGGCTCCTGCAGTTGACGAATGGTTCTGGCATGCAGAGAAGGTGTGGAACGCTACCCACGTGAGGCTCCAGTGTGCCATCAGAAGGATCAAGCGGACCGCCACCGCAGTGAGGCTCCCATGTTCCATCCTGGTGACCGCGTCTGGCTCTCCACTAGGAACCTCCCGCTCCGCCTGCCCTGCCGGAAGCTTAGCACCCGGTTTGTGGGGCCGTTCAAGGTCCTCCAGAGGATCAGCAAGGTAACATATAGATTACAGCTCCCCACTAATTACCGGATGTCACCCACAACGACGAGACGGCCTACAGGGAGGAGGTGAGGGCCCTCGGAGTGTGGTGTCAGGAAAATAACCTCACACTCAACGTCAACAAAACTAAGGAGATGATCGTGGACTTCAGGAAACAGCAGAGGGAACACCCCCCTATCCACATCGATGGAACAGTAGTGGAGAGGGTAGTAAGTTTTAAGTTCCTCGGCGTACACATCACAGACAAACTGAATTGGTCCACCCACACAGACAGCATCGTGAAGAAGGCGCAGCAGCGCCTCTTCAACCTCAGGAGGCTGAAGAAATTCGGCTTGTCACCAAAAGCACTCACAAACTTCTACAGATGCACAATCGAGAGCATCCTGTCGGGCTGTATCACCACCTGGTATGGCAACTGCTCCGCCCACAACCGTAAGGCTCTCCAGAGGGTAGTGAGGTCTGCACAACGCATCACCGGGGGCAAACTACCTGCCCTCCAGGACACCTACACCACCCGATGTCACAGGAAGGCCATAAAGATCATCAAGGACAGAAACCACCCGAGCCACTGCCTGTTCACCCCGCTATCATCCAGAAGGCGAGGTCAGTACAGGTGCATCAAAGCTGGGACCGAGAGACTGAAAAACAGCTTCTATCTCAAGGCCATCAGACTGTTAAACAGCCACCACTAACATTGAGTGGCTGCTGCCAACACACTGACTCAACTCCAGCCACTTTAATAATGGGAATTGATGGGAAATGATGTAAAATATATCACTAGCCACTTTAAACAATGCTACCTAATATAATGTTTACATACCCTACATTATTCATCTCATATGTATACGTATATACTGTACTCTATATCATCTACTGCATCCTTATGTAATACATGTATCACTAGCCACTTTAACTATGCCACTTTGTTTACATACTCATCTCATATGTATATACTGCACTCAATACCATCTACTGTATCTTGCCTATGCCGCTCTGTACCATCACTCATTCACATATCTTTATGTACATATTCTTTATCCCCTTACACTTGTATCTATAAGGTATTCGTTTTGGAATTGTTAGCTAGATTACTTGTTGGTTATTACTGCATTGTCGGAACTAGAAGCACAAGCATTTCGCTACACTCGCACTAACATCTGCTAACCATGTGTATGTGACAAATACAATTTGATTTGATTTTATTTGTTTCCCAGTGGTTCCTGGTCTCATGGCTGAGGCCGTCCCCCACAATAACCCTCCGCCTCACCTGGACATAGAGGGAAGCCCAGCCTATGCCGTCAGATCCCACCTGGACTTCCGACGTCTGTGGGGGTCTGCTCCAGTACTGGGAGGGGTACGGTACAGAGGAGCAGTGTTTGGTTCCGGTGGACGACATTCTAGATCCCAACATCATCCGAGATTTCCCCCTTCGCTGTCTGGACCGACCCGCTCATCGCCCTCGGGACAGTTCCCATAGCTGGCATCGTCCAGGGGGGTGGGGGGTTACTGTCACGTTTACTCCCGTTCCGGCACTCGATGTCGCCAGTTTACTAACCACTAGTCCTGGCATTACGCACACCTGGCAACTCTCATTACATACACATGGGCCCCATCATGAGGCACACCTGGACTTTCTCACTACCCTGATTACTCCCACTTTATCTAGCACTCCCTATCTAGCACTCCCTAACTCCCTAAGGCAGCATTGGTTCTGTTTTAATGTCCAGATGCTTGTTTTGTTTTGTTTATCTCCATTTTCGTTATTAAACTCACCATCTGCACCCTGACTCCCAGCGTCTTTGTTACAATATTAAGCTATTACTTTACTGTTCAAGTAGTCTATACATTATCAATGCAGGTTTTTTTCTCTACTGGTATCCCATGGTTGTCACACTTTCATTATGCACTTTATTGACATTCTGTGAAGTTAATTATACTTTTCAGAGAGGTCCAAATCATGCCTTTGATGATGGCAAGCGTTAAAAATTCTGTTTGTAAACGGTCCATAGCTTTGGTCTGTCGAGAGCCTGTCAATTTTGCAATCTGACAACCCTGATTCATCTACTTTTTTTCCACCCACCAGAAATAGTAGAAGACACACAATTGACATTTTCACTAGTATGCAGTGTCAAACAACTGCTTAAGCCAACCAACACCAAGGTGGAATGCTCAGACACCTAATGATTGCACATCCAGCAGTTTTTGTAGGATATTAACTCAAAAAATATAATTTGAGCGTAATCCAACGACAACAAATCTGACCACCGAAGCCAAAAATGTTCTGAACACAAACATTTTAGAGACCAGATTAAGGGAGATTTCATGCCCAGTCCAAACCTTACCTCACCCTCCAAGAATTAGGACTCATCAACAATATGTTGGCTTTATAATGTAAATTCATTGGTTGCTTTCTCAAACTTACTTACAGTTGGAGCAAGGGTTGCAAATTGATAATGTAATCCAGGTAGCTCCTACCCTTGATGGTGCATTATGCAAATGTTATGCGATGGCTCACAGGGTAAGTGCTTTGATTTTCTGGAAATGAAGAGGAATTAAAGCAATGTTTATACATGCCTCACATTTCAATGATAACCCTCCATGCCTATACAACTGGAAAGACAACTCTCAGCCAAATCCATTTTGCACTTATCAGGGGTGGAGGCAATTGTCTCCTACTGGCAGTGTTCTTTCTGGAATATCTACAGTTAAATGCAGTTTTTTTCTCCATCCAATAAAGTGTATACAGGATGTTTTTTTCCTACTTTGTGTGACTTTGGGACACCCTGATACTGTACTTTGGTTGACAAATAATCTTTCATGGCATACAACTAGTGCACTTGGTCTGCATCTACAAGCTACCCCTTTCCTGTATAAACAGGTCCCTGCACTTTAAGACTATATGAATGGTAAACCTTTTCTGAGCAGTAAGCAGCACAGATTACCACATGGTGAGACAGTATGTCACTGTTAGTTGCTCTCTCATGAGGTATTCTAATTCTAGGCAAATAAGTATGTTTGTAACGTACAGTATAGGAATATTTCAGAGACTTCTTTAATCAACAACATACAGTCAAATGCATGCCCACATAAGATGAACAGACCATTGTAACTAATATGATTAACAAATCTGCCCAAGGCATTAAGATAAAATAAATAGAACTAAATGCATTCAGTTAAAAATAAATCCACAGCTGCTCCCAGATTAAAGCAACTCCTAACAGGAGGCCACAGCAGGAATACAATGTAACCTTTGAACCCACTGTTCATGTTTTGAGATCCTGCCGTAATAGACTACAAGCTTTTGGTAGCTTGTTGGATCAACACTTTTCTTCTGGAAAGTCACCATAAAGGCTCTTCAGTTAATGAAATCGTCCTGTTATTTATTGATTTGCTTCAAGGTCTTTGTTCTTGTCTGCAGATAGAAGTTATTTGATTTGGAGCAAACGCGACATTGCACTTTTGTCCCACAGTAGCTTGGTTGTCCTCCCCTGCAGATCTGGGTTCAAATACAAGCATCAACATGCTTGGAAAGCTTGGTGACAGGCAGTGTGTCAAGCTTTCCTTAATCCGCATTGAGAACTGAGCGTTCAAGTTGAGAGTTACACCTTGTGACAGTGCCTGGTTGCAGACGATTCTCCCCTTCAAGGAGATCCTGTGCAAACGTTGACTTGCGGTCATGGGAGACAATGTTGGAGGCTTTGAAAATGGCTTTGTTGAGGTTATCTGCAGATTTAAGGCCACCTTTATGGTGAGCTCTAGTGTGGGAGCAAAGCATTTTTCATGCTGTGGAAAGTGAACTTCATCAAGGTTAGTGGAATTTACCGGTTATAGACCTTCCTCATCTATCAGGTATGAAGGTAAAACCCAGATGCAGACAATGTCAAATTAACAAGGGTTTAATAATACAACAGGGGCAGGCAATAGACAGGCCAAGGCAGGGGTCAGTAAACCAGAGGTACCGGATGGCAGGCAGGCTCAGGGTAGGCAGAGGTCAATAATCCAGTGGGGAAAAGGTACAGGTTGGCAGGCAGGCTCAGGGTCAGGGGCAGGCAGAGTGGTCAGGCAGACAGGCTCAGAGTCAGGACAGGCAAGGTTCAAAACCAGGAGGGCAAGAAAAAGCGAGAATGGGAAAAGCAGGAGCTGAGACACAAAAACTCTGGTTGACTTGACAAACAGAGAACACAGGTATAAATATACAGGGGACAATCACAAAGACAGGTGAAATAGATCAGGGTGTGACATCAGCTTCATCATCAGTAACCTCTTCTTGAGAGGAAGGCAGCAACCATGTATTCATAGAATTGTATATAAACATTTGCCTTTTTGCCCAAATTTTATAGAAGATTATTTGAGGGTATCTGAAAAGGGTTTCATTCCAGGTATACATTTGAAAATACTTTCAAATACAATTTAGTAGACTATTTGGTTTTTACAAATAACCATTGAAAAAAAAGTGATTGGTTTTGGCTGTATATTTGAAAATACTCAATAACACAGAATTTGAAATAACAAATACTCAAATACACATTTATTTGAACCCAGGTCTGCTTCCATGTAATGATTTGTTTAAAGTGCAGGTTTCCAACAGCACATAAATCTGATTAATAAGAACTCAAAATGGAAATCATATTTGCTAACATCTGAAGTGATTTATCTATAAGCGTAGGCTTTTATCTGTAAAGTGGGCACAATGCAGGTTAATGTTCAGCACTAATGCACAGAATATGATTTTGCCCTCTTCAGTGAACAAATGTGTAGTGCTTTAAAATTGCTGGTATAAGATAGAATCTTACATTTTTTGTATTGATCACGTCACGTGAGTGGCTCAAGACCTCTGCTGTGCATGTTGTTCATTGGAGATTACCCAAGCACACTATATTTTGGCTGTCCATTGTATCATCTAATTGATTGCAGATGGAATCTCAACATTGAATACTAGCTACGTGATGTGTCTGACTGTTGAGTGTCATGTGATTGCTTAATAAAGAATATATGACCACCTGTCATGAGATTAAGCACAAGAAAGACAAAAGCAAAAATCATATTAACTGGGGTTTTTCCCATTTCAAAGATAAACACTATACTATGCACTATATTGATATTGTGTTCTATAACTGTCATCTCCTTTTTGTAACATCCTAAACACTGACACGTGGAAATAACCAATGTCAAATGTGAAAATAACTAACCCACAAAGTGAACATTTTAATCAACAAAAAATATCTTTGGAGTCCTGCAGTACTAAAGTGTGTGTGTGTGTGTGTGTGTGTGTGTGTGTGTGTGTGTGTGTATGCATGTATGTGTGTGTGCTTGTGTGTGTGCGAGAGTATGTGAGAACACGTGCATGTGTGTGTTTACATGCACGCTTGCATGTTGTATGTGACTGCATCTGACAGCATACAGACAGAATACCAATATTTTGGGACAGTCTATTTTCCACAAATCTATTGTTATCAATATACTTCCCGGAGAATTGAAATTCAAGCAGGAAACTCAGGTTTGATCTCATTATCCATTTCCTTTCCCTTTCATCCTCTCCCAAAGCCGTTGGAGACCTGTACAAGCTGTCAACTGGCAGCTGTCCTTTAAAACAGCCCATGGTTTTTAAAACTCGTTATCTGGTTGAACGTTTCCCATTCACAGTTTGCATGTCACCCAAACTGGCTGTCTGACGGCAATAGTAACGAGGTTGGGTGTGGGGTGGAATAAGGTTAGAAAGCGGTAAGCAAATTAGTTTGAGTCTCTCTCTCTCAAAGCGAGCATGGACTGCCTTTAACTGGAGGATGTGATTAAAGGCTGTGTGTCCATTTTCCCATTGATTTCAGCTTCTTCCGCAGTAGAATATGGTATGAAAAGCTCAATATTCAGAGACAATGTCCAAAGAACTCACACATACCACAACCTTCCAACTGGATAGGATAGCATTTTTTCTGTCGGATAGACTATCCCTCGTCAATACAGAATGCAATGAGAGATGTTCATCTGTAAAGATAATGATCATCATTAGTGAAGTAATTATCATTAAATCCTATTAAGAGGTGACATAGTTGGTAATTTTCTCTAGCTCTTCATTAATTAGTTGGTGTTGGTGAGTCTATGGAGCTTTGTCGACAACAGTTTGGCAGATCCCTAGTTTGCCCACAGGAGTTGCTTGCTCTAGTCTTTAGGGACTCAGTAGGACCCCTTGTTTTTGGTGATTGCCATGTCTGTGCTTCTTAGGTTTGTGTTTTTTTACCTGTATGCAAGTCAGTATGGAAACAAAGTATTCATGAATTGTATAGCAATTAAGTCTGTGTTTGTGTGAATAGTGTACTGTATGTGTTTATGTGTGTGTGTGTGTGTGTGTGTGCAGGGTTGGATGGGTTACTTTCTAAATGTAATTCATTACAGTTACCACATTGAACAAAAATATAAATGCAACATGCAACAATTTTACTGAGTTAAGGAAATCAGTCAATTGAAGTAAATTCATTAGGCCCTAGTCTATGGACTTCACATTGAGACCCCTTGACTTTTTCCACATTTTAATATGTTGCGGCCTTATTCTAAAATGTATCAAATAATTTTTTCCCCCTCATCAATCTACACACAATAACCAATAAAAATAATAAGGATCTCTCTGTACTTTGCTCTGTTCATCTTTCCCTCGATCCTGACTAGTCTCACAGTCCTTGCTGCTGAAAAACATCTCCACAGCATGATGCTGCCCCCACCATGCTTCATCATAGGGATGGTGCCAGGTTTCCTCCAAATGTGGTGCTTGGCATTCAGGCCAAAGAGTTCAATCTTGGTTAAATCATGTCCATTCAATTGAATTCAATCAAGTTGTAGAAACATCTCAAGGATGATCAATGGAAACAGGATGCACCTGAGCTCAATTTTGAGTCTCATAGCAAAGGGTCTTACTTATGTAAATAATTAAGACATTTGTAATAAATGTGAAAAAAACTAAAAACCTGTGTTCACTTTGTCATTATGGGGTATTGTGTGTAGATTGATGAGGGAAAATAATTGAATACATTTTTGAATAAGACTACAACACAATGCGGAATAAGGGGAGGGGTCTGGATACTTTCAGAATGCACTATATATGCATCTGTTAGTCACAGATAAGTGGGGGTGTGGATAAGAAAACCAGTCAGTATCTGGTGTGACCACCATTCGCCTCATGCAATTTCCTTCACATAGAGTTGATCAGGCTGTTAATTATGGTGTGTAGAATGTTGTCCCACTCCTCTTCAATGACTGTGTGAAGTTGCTGAATATTGGCGGGAACTCGTTGTCGTACATGTTAACCCAGAGCATCCCAAACATGCTCAATTGATGACATGTCTGGTGAGTATGCAGGCCATGGAAAAAACAGAACATTTTCAGCTTCTAGGAATGGTGTACAGATCATTGCGATATGCATTATCATGCTGAAACATGAGGTGATGGCAGCGTATGAATGGCACCTCAATGGGCCTCAGGATCTCGTCATGGTATCTCTGTGCATTCAAATTGCCATCGATAAAATGCTATTGTATTCACTGTCCGTAGCTTATGCTTGTCCATACTATAACCTCACTGCCACCATGGGTCACTCTGTTCATAACGTGGACATTAGCAAACCGCTCGCCCACAGAACGCCATACACGCTGTCTGCCATCTGCTCGGAAATGTTGAAACCCGGGATTCATCCATGAAGAGCACACTTTTCCAGTGTGTCTGTGGCCATTAAAGGTGAGCATTTGCCCCCTGAAGTTGGTTACGAAGCCGAACTGCAGTCAGGGGGCAGGACCCTGTTGAGGAAGGCGAGCACGCAATTAAGCTTTCCTGAGATGGTTTCTGACAGTTTGTGCAGAGATTCTTCAGGTAGTGCAAACCCATATTTTCATCAGCTTTCTGGGTGGCTGTTCTCATACGATCCCCCAAATGAAGACACCAGATGTGGAGGTCCTGGGTTGCGGTTGTGAGGCCGGTTGGACGTACTGCCAAATTCTCGAGGCGGCTTATGGTAGAGAAATTCACATTCAATTCTCTGGCAGCATCTCTGGTGGACATCGCTGCAATTAGCATGCCAATTGCTGTGTTTAAGGATATATTCTATTGCTCCCTAACCTAGTCTGTTGTCCCCACATGCATCAAGATGGCTACCATTGATCCTGTACCAAAGAAGGCAAAGATAATGGACCTAAATGACTATCGCCCCGTAGCACTTACTTCTGTCATCATGAAGTGCTTTGAGAGGCTAGTCAAGGATCATATCACCGCAACCTTACCAGCCACCCTAGACCCACTTCAGTTTGCATAATAGCGCCCCAACAGCTCCACAGAGGACGCAATCGCCATCACACTGCACACTGCCCTATCCCATCTGGACAAAAATAATACCTATGTAAGAATGCTGTTCATAGCCAAGCACACCTCCAACTCAATCATCGAGTTTGCAGACGACACAACAGTAGTGGGCCTGATCACCAACAACGACGAGGGAGGAGGTGAGGGCACTCGGAGTGTGGTGCCAGGAAAACAACCTCTCACTCAACATCAACAAAACAAAGGAGATTGTGGACTTCAGGAAACAGCAGAGGGAGCACCCCCTATCCACATCGAAGGGACAGCAGTGGAGAAGGTGTAAAGTTTTAAGTTCCTACTCCGTACACATCACAGACAAACTGAAATGGTCCACCCACACAGACAGTGCGGTGAAGAAGGTGCAACAGTGCCTCTTCAACCTCAGGAGGCTGAAGAAATTTGGCTTGATACACAAAACCCTGACAAACTTTTACAGATGCACAATTGAGAGCATCCTGTCGGGCTGTATCACAGCCTGGTACGGCAACTGCACTGCCCTGAACCACAAGGCTCTCCAGAGGGTGGTGCGGTCTGCACAAATCATCACCGGGGGCAAACTACCTGCTCTTCATGACACCTACAGCACCCGATGTCACAGGAAGGCCAAAAAGATCATCAAGGACAATAACCACCCGAGCCACTGCCTATTCACACCGAGGTCATCCAGAAGGCATGGTCAGTACAGGTGCATCAAAGCTGGGACTGAGACATTGAAAAACAGCTTCTATCTCAAGGCCATCAGACTGCTTAACAGCAATCACAAATTCAGAGAGGCTGCTGCCTACATTGAGACCCAATCACTGGACACTAATAAATGTATCACTAGTCACTTTAAACAATACCACTTTAAATAATGCCACTTTAATAATGTTTGCATATCTTATATTACTCATATCACATGTATATACTGTATTTTATACCATCTACTGCACCTTGCCTATGCCGCTCGGCCATCGCTCATCCATATACTTACAGTTAAAGTCGGTTTATATACACCTTAGCCAAATACATTTAAACTCAGGTTCTCACAATTCCTGAAATTTCATCCTAGTAAAAAGTCCCTGTCTTAGGTCAGTTTGGATCATCACTTTATTTTAAGAATGTGAAATGTCAGAATAGTCGTAGAGAGAATTATTTATTTCAGCTTTTATTTCTTTCATCACATTCCCAGTGGGTCAGAAGCTAACACACTCAATTAGTATTTGTTAACGTTGCTATTAAATAGTTTAACTTGGGTCAAACGTTTCAGGTGGCCTTCCACAAACTTCCCACAACAAGGTGGGTGAATTTTGGCCCATTCCTCCTGACAGAGCTGGTGTAACTGAGTCAGGTTTCTAGACCTCCTTGCTCGCACACGCTTTTTCAGTTCTGCCCACAAAATTTCAATAGGTTTGAGGTTTTGTGATGGCCACTCCAATACCTTGAATTTGTTGTCTTGACTTTAGAAGTATGCTTGAGGTCATCGTGCATTTGGAAGACCCATTTGCGACCAAGCTTTAACTTCCTGACTGATGTCTTGATGATGTTGCTTCAATATATCCACATAATTTCCCCCCCTCATGATGCCATATGTTTTGTGAAGTGCACCAGTCCCTCCTGCAGCAAAGCACCCCCACAATATGATGCTGCCACCCCCGTGCTTCAAGGTTGGGATGGTGTTCTTCGGCTTACAAGCCTCCCCCTTTTCCCAAACATAACGATCGTCATTATGGCCAAACAATTCTATTTTTGTTTCATCAGACCAGAGAACATTTCTCCAAAAAGTACAATCTTTGTCCCCATGTGCAGTTGCAAACCGTAGTCTAGCTTATTTGGAGCAGTGGCTTCTTCCTTGCTGAGCGACCTTTCAGGTTGTGTCGATGGAGGACTCGTTTTACTGTGGATATAGTTACTTTTGTAATTTTTTCCTCCAGCATCTTCACAGGGTCCTTTGCTGTTGTTCTGGAATTTATTTGCACGTTTTGCACCAAAGTACATTCATCTCTAGGTCACAGAACGTGCCTCCTTCCTGAGCGGGAGGAGGGCTGTGTGGTCCCATGGTGTTTATACTTGTGTACAATTGTTTGTACAGATGAACTTGGTACCTTCTGGTGTTTGGAAATTGCTCCCAAGGATGAACCAGACTTGTGGAGGTCTACAATTTTTTTTCTGAGGTCTTGGCTGATTTATTTTGATTTTCCCATGAAGTCAAGCAAAGAGGCACTGAGTTTGAAGGTAGGACTTGAAATACATCCACAGGTACACCTCCAATTGACTCAAATTATGTCAATTAGTCTATCAGAAGCTTCAAAAGCCATGACAAAATTTTCTGGAATTTTCCAAGCTATTTAAAGGCACAGTCAACTTAGTGTATGTAAACTTCTGACCCACTGGAATTTTGATACAGTGAATTATTGTCATGCTGACCTTAGAGATCCGTATTTATTCTCAATGTTTTTTATTTAACCTTTATTTAACCAGGTAGGCAAGATGAGATGTTCTCATTTACAATTGCAACCTGGCCAAGATAAAGCAAAGCAGTTCGACACACACAACAACACAGAGTTACACATGGAGTAAAACAAACATACAGTCAATAATACAGTAGAAACAAGTCTATATATGATGTGAGAAAATGAGGTGAGATAAGGGAGGTAAAGTAAATACAATATAGCAAGTAAAACACTGGAATGGTAGATTTGCAGTGGATGAATGTGCAAAGTAGAAATAATGGGCTGCAAAGGAGCAAAATAAATAAATAAAGAAGATCAAATAAATACAGTAGGGAAAGAGGTAGTTGTTTGGGCTAAATTATAGATGGGCTATGTACAGGTGCAGTAATCTGTGAGCTGCTCTGACAGCTGACAGTTTAAAGCTAGTGAGGGAGATAAGTGTTTCCAGTTCCAGTCATTGGCAGCAGAGAACTGGAAGGAGAGGCGGCCAAAGAAAGAATTGGTTTTTGGGGTGACCAGAGAGATATACCTGCTGGAGCGCGTGCTACAGGTGGGTGATGCTATTGTGACCAGCGAGCTGAGATAATGGGGGACTTTACCAAGCAGGGTCTTGTAGATGACCTGGAGCCAGTGGGTTTGGCGATGAGTATGAAGCGAGGGCCAGCCAACGAGAGCGTACAGGTCGCAATGGTGGGTTGTATATGGGGCTTTGGTGACAAAACAGATGGCACTGTGATACACTGCATTCAATTTGTTGAGTAGGGTATTGGAGGCTATTTTGTAAATGACATCGCCGAAGTCCAAGGCCAGATCAATGAATACGGCTGCACAGTAATGTTTCTTATCGATGGCGGTTAATATATTGTTTAGGACCTTGAGCGTGGCTGAGGTGCACCCATGACCAGCTCTGAAACCAGATTGCATAGCAGAGAGGGTGTGGTGAGATTTGAAATGGTCGGTAATCTGTTTGTTGACTTGGCTTTCGAAGACCTTCGAAAGGCAGGGTAGGATAGATATAGGTCTGTAGCAGTTTGGGTCAAGAGTGTCCCCCCCTTTGAAGAGGGGGATGACCGCAGCTGCTTTCCAATCTTTGGGAATCTCAGACGACACGAAAGAGAGATTGAACAGGCTAGTAATAGGGGTGGCAACAATTTCGGCAGATCATTTTTAGAAAGAAAGGGTCCAGATTGTCTAGCCCGGCTGATTTGTAGGGGTCCAGATTTTGCAGCTCTTTCAGAACATCAGCTGACTGGATTTGGGAGAAGGAGAAATGGGGAAGGCTTGGGCGAGTTGCTGTGGGGGGTGCAATGCTGTTGACCGGGGTAGGGGTAGCCAGGTGGAAAGCATGGCCAGCCGTAGAAAAATGCTTATTGAAATTCTCAATTATAGTGGATTTATCAGTGGTGACAGTGCTTCCTATCTTCAGTAGAGTGGGAAGCTGGGAAGAGGTGTTCTTATTCTCCATGGACTTTACAGTGTCCCGGAACTTTTTTGAGTTAGTGTTGCAGGAAGCAAATTTCAGCTTGAAAAAATTAGCCTTGGCTTTTTTAACTGCCTGTGTATATTGGTTTCTAGCTTCCCTCAAAAACTGCATATCACGGGGGCTGTTCGATGCTAATGCAGAACGTCATAGGATGTTTTTGTGTTGGTTAAGGGCAGTCAGGTCTGGGGAGAACCGAAGGCTATATCTGTCCCTGGTTCTAAATTTCTCGAACGGGGCATGCTTATTTAAGATTTAAGGAAGGCATTTTTAAAAAATGACCAGGCATCCTCTACTGACGGGATGAGATCAATATCCTTCCAGGATACCCCGGCCAGGTCGATTAGAAAGGCCTGCTCGCAGAAGTGTTTCAGGGAGCATTTGACAGTGATGAGTGGAGGTCGTTTGACCTCTGACCCATTATGGATGCAGGCAATGAGGCAGTGATCTTGGTTGAAGACAGCAGAGGTGTATTTATAGGGCAAGTTGGTTAGGATGATATCTATGAGGGTGCCCATGTTTATGGCTTTGGGGAGGTACCTGGTAGGTTCATTGATCATTTGTGTGAGATTGAGGGCATCAAGCTTAGATTGTAGGATAGCTGGGGTGTTAAGCATGTTCCAGTTTAGGTCAGCTAGCAGCACGAGCTCTGAAGATAGATGGGGGGCAATCAGTTCACACATGGTGTCCAGAGCACAGCTGGGGGCAGAGGGTGGTCTATAGCAGGCGGCAACAGTGAAATACTTGTTTTTAGAGAGGTGGATTTTTAAAAGTTCAAATTGTTTGGGTACAGACCTGGATAGTAGGACAGAACTCTGCACGCTATCTTTGCAGTAGATTGCAACACCGCCCCCTTTGGCAGTTCTATCTTGTCTGAAAATGTTGTAGTTAGGAATGAAAATGTCAGAATTTTTTGTGGTCTTCCTAAGCCAGGATTCAGACACAGCTAGAACATCCGGGTTGGCAGAGTGTGCTAAAGCAGTGAATAAAACAAACTTCGGGAGGAGGCTTCTAATGTTAACATGCATGAAACCAAGGCTATTACGGTTACAGAAGTCATCGAAGGAGAGCGCCTGGGGAATAGTAGTGGAGTGCAGGGCCTGGATTCACCTCTACATCACAAGAGGAAAAGAGGAGGAGTAGGATAAGGGTACGGCTAAAAACAATGAGAATTGGTCGTCTCGAACGTCTGGAACAGAGAGCAAAAGGAGGTTTCTGGGGGCGATGAAATAGCTTCAAGGTATAATGGACAGACAAAGGATGTGAATACAGTGGAGGTAAACCTAGGTCTTGAGTGATGATGAGAGAGATATTGTCTCAAGAAACATAATTGAAACCAGGAGATATCATCGCATGTGTGGGTGGTGGAACTAATAGGCTAGATAAGGTATAGTGAGCAGGACTAGAGGCTCTACATTGAAATAAGCAAATAAACACTAACCAGAACAGCAATGGACAAGGCATATTGAAATTAAGTCGAGTGATCAAAAGGGTCCAGAGAGTAGTGATGTTGGTTGGGGTCACGGCAATTCAGACAGCTAGCCGGGCCATCGGTAGCAAGCTACCATAGGATGGAGGTCTGTTTTTAGCCACCTCGTGCGTTTCCGTCGGTAGGATTAGTGGGGTTCAGTGTGGTAGAGGGGATCAATCCAATTCTCAAAAAAAAAATATATAGTTATAGAGGCTCAAGAAAAAAGAAAAAAAATAGTCCGATAGATCTATTCAGATAGCAGCCGATAAGACAGCTAACAATTAGCGGGCCGCAGATTGGTGTTCAAGTAACGTTGCGACGGAGGAGCCAGCTGGATAACTCCCTCAGGCAGATAACGTCGGAAGTCCAGTTGTAAAGGCCCTTGGGGCTCCGCGTTGGCAGTAAAACGGGTCCGGATAGGTGATTGTAGCCCAGGAGTGGCTGATGGAACTCTTCAGCTGGCTAGCTCCGGAATACTCTCCGGAATACGAGTCCACTCTTCCTTCCACCGAGGAGAGCCATTACAAGTATAAGCGAAATAATCTGTCTGTAAAGAATTGTTGGAAAAATTATTTGTGTCATGGACAAAGTAGATGTCCTAACCGACTTGCCAAAACTATAGTTTGTTAACAAGAAATTTGTGGAGTGGTTGAAAAATGAGTTGTAATGGCTCCAACCTAAGTGTACAGTGGGGAGAACAAGTATTTGATACACTGCCGATTTTGCAGGTTTTCCTACTTACAAAGCATGTAGAGGTCTGTCATTTTTATCATAGGTACACTTCAACTGTGAGAGACGGAATCTAAAACAAAAATCCCAAAAATCACATTGTATGATTTTAAGTAATTCATTTGCATTTTATTGCATGACATAAGTATTTGATACATCAGAAAAGCAGAACTTTATATTTGGCACAGAAACCTTTGTTTGCTATTACAGAGGTCATACGTTTCCTGTAGTTCTTGACCAGGTTTGCACACACTACAGCAGGGATTTTGGCCCACTCCTCCATACAGACCTTCTCCAGATCCTTCAGGTTTCGGGGCTGTCGCTGGGCAATACGGACATTCAGCTACCTCCAAAGATGTTCTATTGGGTTCAGGTCTGGAGACTGGCAAGGCCACTCCAGGACCTTGAGATGCTTCTTACAGAGCCACTCCTTAGTTGCCCTGGCTGTGTGTTTCGGGTCGTTGTCATGCTGGAAGACCCAGCCACGACCCATCTTCAATGCTCTTACTGAGGGAAGGAGGTTGTTGGCCAAGATCTCGCGATACGTGGCCCCATCCATCCTCCCCTCAATACGGTGCAGTCGTCCTGTCCCCTTTGCAGAGAAGCCTTCCCAAAGAATGATGTTTCCACCTCCATGCTTCACGGTTGGGATGGTGTTCTTGGGGTTGTACTTATCCTTCTTCTTCCTCCAAACACGTCGAGTGGAGTTTAGACCAAAAAGCTCTATTTTTGTCTCATCAGACCATATGACCTTCTCCCATTCTTCCTCTGGATCATTCAGATGGTTATTGGCAAACTTCAGACGGGCCTGGACATTCGCTGGCTTGAGCAGGGGGACCTTGCATGCGCTGCAGGATTTTAATCCATGACGGTGTAGTGTGTTACTAATGGTTTTCTTTGAGACTGTGGTCCCAGCTCTCTTCAGGTCATTGACCAGGTCCTGCCGTGTAGTTCTGGGCTGATACCTCACCTTCCTCATGATCATTGATGCCCCATGAGGTGAGATCTTGCATGGAGCCCCAGACCGAGGGTGATTGACCGTCATCTTGAACTTCTTCCATTTTCTAATAATTGCGCCAACAGTTGTTGCCTTCACCAAGCTGCTTGCCTATTGTCCTGTAGCCCATCCCAGCCCTTTTCAGGTCTACAATTTCATCCCTGATGTCCTTACACAGTTCTTTGGTCTTGGCCATTGTGTAGAGTCAAATCAAATCAAATTTATTTATATAGCCCTTCGTACATCAGCTGATATCTCAAAGTGCTGTACAGAAACCCAGCCTAAAACCCCAAACAGCAAGCAATGCAGGTGTAGAAGCAGGTTGGAGTCTGTTTGATTGAGTGTGTGGACAGCTGTCTTTTATACAGGTAACGAGTTCAAACAGGTGCAGTTAATACAGGTATTGAGTGGAGAACAGGAGGGCTTCTTCAAGAAAAACTAACAGGTCTGTGAGAACCAGAATTCTTACTGGTTGGTAGGTGATCAAATACTTATGTCATGCAATAAAATGAAAATGAATTACTTAAAAATCATACAATGTGATCTTCTTTTTGTTTTAGATTCCGTCTCTCACAGTTGAAGTGTACCTATGATAAAAATTACAGACCTCTATATGCTTTGTAAGTAGGAAAACCTGCAAAATCGACAGTGTATAAAATACTTGTTCTCTCCACTGTATGTAAAACTTCCGACTTCAACTGTATATGTACATATTCTCATTCACCCCTTTAGATTTGTGTGTATTCGGTAGTTGTTGGGGAATTGTTCACTCTTTAGATATTACTGCACTGTCGGAACTAGAAGCACAAGCATTTCGCTACACTTGCATTAACATCTGCTAACCATGTGTATGTGACCAATACAATTTGATTTGATTTGATTTGATACTCCCTCAACTTCACACATCTGTGACATTGTGTTGTGACAAAACTGCACATTTTAGAGTGTCCTTTTATTGTCCCCAGCACAAGGTGCACCCGTGTAATTATCATGCTGTTTAATCAGCTTCTTGATATGGCACACCTGTCAGGTGGATGGATTACCTTGGCAAAGGAGAAATGCTCTCTAACAGGGATGTAAACAACATTTGAGAGAAATAACCTTTTGTTGCAAAGGAACATTTCTGGGATCTTTAATTTCAGCTCTTGAAACATGGGACCAACACTTTGATTGTTGCGTTGATATTTTTGTTCATTGTAGATTGAGGAGTTGGAAGTTCAACTCACATAGGCCTCTGTGTTGACTACTAGCGTACAGCCACCTATAAATATGTATTGATATTGTGCACAGAGGAAGATATTGCTATTCTGGAGGAGTAAATCCATTGTATAATTCAACATTTTGCCAGGGCAAAAAGAGTATAATTGGCTGAGATGAGTGTTAAATACACATCTGTTAGCTTAATAATGCAGTAGAATTGGAGCATTAACCCCAAAGGAAGACTGCTATGGATGCAGTAATCTGATTTTGAATGGACTGATGTAACTACGCAGTAATGAATAAACATTTGAGCATTAAGGAGGCAGCCCCAGAATCTGCCAGGGATATCTTGATCATTGTGATTTTGATTCAAATTTCATTAACATATTACGTGCTTCTTGATCACACAAACTGTCCTTATGTAAATGTAGGCCCTGGATCCAGTGTTAACAGGGTAAACCTTTTTTAAGGTCTTTGGTTTACTGTTTGTGCCACCTGAGCATGAAATGAAGCACTTCTGTGGATGTGTCAAGCATTTTAGTTGCTGTTGTGAGTTCCAGTGGGGTGAGTTCTCGTTGTAGTGTAATCTGTAAGCATTAATTTATTTTCCATTGGAGCCAACAGGTCTGCACTGTGGCCATTGTGCATCGACAAGGTAAAATTAGGTGAGATTGTTGAGACATACAGTACAACTGGATATGCACACTGAACAGAAATGCAGATGTCTGTGTATCAAGTAGTGGTGGCCAGATTTTAATTACAATATATGGCCATTTAATTACAGTTCCCCCTACTGGCAACTACAAAAATGGCTAACGTTACAGCTACTAATTGGAACAAACGTTCTAATTGGGCGGCAGGTGGCCTAGCGGAAACGTCACTGGTTTGAATCTCCCAGCCGACTAGGGGGAAAATCTGCCGATGTGCCCTTGAGCAAGGCACTTAAACCCTAATTGCTCCTGTAAGTCGCTCTGGATAAGAGCATCTTCTAAATTATTCAAATGTAATGTAAACTATATTGTACAAGAATCACACTCACTTTCATAGAAGTACCTAGTTTTAAACATTCAAATGTCTTAGCAAATGTGAATATCAACATCCTAACAGCACATCTAGCAGTCTAAAACAGTTGAGTCGACGGTGAAGCTGTGATTTTCCCCATCGAACAACCCTTAATGCATCAAGGGAAAGGATGAAACACACATACGTCCATCAGGAAATAGGTTCATATTTTGCTGTGAAAAGAGGAAGAGAAGCCGCACAAGACATTCTTCAGCTGTGACTGGCCTCTAACCGTCCTTGTCGATATCTTTGACAGCCTTAACAACCTCAATCTGTCATCACCGAGCACGCGTTCAGCCATCATAGGCCAAAATTGACGAGGACAAAATCAGAGCATTTCCAATCAAGTTGGAATATGTGGTGAGCTGGACACAGCCGGAGTCTTATTGTATGTTTCCTACTCGGCATCTATCATCTTTATCAAAGGTTTGGCTTGATGGGCGGGTAATGATTTTGACACTGCTTTCAAAGACAGTGGCGAAATAGCTAGATAGCATGTCCAAGTTTTCCTCTGACTGTGACATTGATGTCAAATTTGAGATGGACTTCTGGATAGGCTTTGAAAGTTAAACAAAACTCTTCTTGTTTACTTCTCACCATCTTTTTCATCAGTATTTTACACCATCTAAAAAAAATCTAAATATCAATGTGAACAATAAACATACTGTCATCAATGTCCTCATCCTGTGTTTTCCATTATTCTGACATCTTGCTTTCTTATACTCTCTTTGTGTATTTCTCTGATTATTTCTCAGATTTGTGGTCAAGCAAGTTGGTTGTGAGTGCAATATTATTCCTTTTGAGACCAAGTCTCAAATTCCCTAATCTTTTCTGTGTATACCTACAACTACCTTTACCCAGGACAACCCCTCTTCCCTGATGCATCAAGACTGTTTTTAGTAATCGGAGCAGAAATCTGTTTGTTTCTGAGGTGAGCCATTACTGATGAATGCAATCAAATCCTGTCCCTAGCTACATGCAGTGGATTTTTCAGTGCACCAACAATGAGGCTACTGTCATGAATTTTGCAGGTCACATTACTGAGCATTGTCCTAATAGCTTGTATTCTAGTTTGCATACCCCATGCATTGGATACTGGCAAACAAATTGAAGAATTCCATTTTCATAACCTTATTCTCTGTTATTTTGTTTACGTGTTTACAGTAATTAGTATTCCGCTAATCGGCCAATACAGAGCAACAGCAGCATGAGTGTCTCGTTCTCTCTCTTTTATTATAAGACACCACACACACACACACACACACACACACACACACACACACACACACACACACACACACACACACACACACAAATTAGTTTCCGGCCCTCCCTCTCCTCTCCCCTACCTTGGCTCAAACCATGGACCCTCTGCACACATCGACAACAGCCACCCTCAAAACATCGTTACCCATCGCTCCACAAAAGCCGCGGGAACAACTACTTCAAGGTCTCAGAGCGAGTGACGTCACCGATTGAAATGCTATTAGCGAGCACCCCACTAACTAGCTAGTCATTTCACATCGGCTACACTGAGCCCAGGTAGGGGTGAGGAGAGGGACGGAAGCTAAACTGTTACATTGATTCTGTTGACCCGGATCACTGGTTGCTGCGGAAAATGAGGAGGTCAAAAGGGGGTGAGTGTAACCGACGTGAAATGACTAGCTAGTTAGCCGGGTGCGAGATAATAGCGTTTCAATTGGTGACGTCACTCGCTCTGAGACCTTGAAGTAGTTGTTTCCCTTGCTCAGCAAGGGCCGCGGCTTTTGTGGAGCGATGGGTAACGATGCTTCGTGGGAGGCAGTTGTCGATGTGTGCAGAGGGTACCTGGTTTGCGGCAAGGAGAGCGACGGAAGCTATACAGTTACACACACACACAAATCCAGGATTTTGGGGGATTTTAAATGTTTAAACAATGTCACCGGATCATGTCTCTTACAATTAACAAAATAAACAACATTCTGTTCATTCCGTAAAACCTCTAAAGGCACTGTCTAATTTTTCTAATGTCCTCTGTATTTGCAGGACCAGCATTCTGCATTGCATGCACTAAGACCACTGGCATAGGAACACCCACCCCCGGAGGTTGGGCCCCCCAGATAGCATATGAATACGTCATAAGCCATGATTTGAATGGCAGGAAATTAGTTTTAAGACAGCAACATTTTCTCTCAGCCTCAAGGCAAAAGGTGTAATATTGCATTAGATTAGATAAAAAACAATATAATTATAATAATAATTTAATAGGATCTCTATGTATAACACTGCTTGCTCGCACCTTGCAGGGGGCCCGACGAAACTGCGCTACGCCACACTTGAGTGTTGTTTGCATTTCAGCCATATCCGCATGAATCATACCGTCGCACAAACATCAACAGCCAGAAATTCAGAATTTAAACGAGCCCCACTTATGCTTGACGTACAGTACACACATACTGCCGTGCCGCCGGTGCTGCTGTGGATGTCATCCCTTCGGCAGGGAGCAAGAAATAATGAAATGACAGAGAATCCAAAGACCTTTCCGATGAGATGGGCAGCAGGCCTCATCAATACTTGCAGATGATATCTGTTCTCCATCTGCAGTTTTTCTGCAGCCGAGTTTGACAGTGTCAGACAAGTAAGGCATTGGGTTACGGCACAGGCTGGAGATGATTTATCCTTGGGCTTCACTGCCCATCCTATCTCTGCTTCCGCCCACATTCCTGTAGTAGCTCGGCTATCCACCACCAGCATCAGGAAAATGCACACACATTATTTTACCCCCTAGTGTGTGCACGGTTAAATCGCATGCCACAGAGCTATGCTTTTTTCCCAAGCTTTCTATTTCCATATTATTGGACAGTTGCAGAACAGATAAGAGGCATGGAATATTTTACATCCTGTGTCACTGTAAATTAGAACAAAACAACAAACTTTTGAATTCAATTTTGTCTACTATATCACACAAAAGTTGCAATGCAGAAATGAGCCGCCACAACAGTAGTTCTAAAGCAATATTGAAAAACACAACCTTTAGAAAGTATTATCATACCATTTCAAAACAGGTATTCTAGTCGTGCACTTTGTGATGGAATGTTTTCTTAACACTTTAAATATGACATTTTTGTCATTTTACTTCACTGTACTATACAACACAGGTAAAGGTACATCCTGAGGATTACTATGAGGACATATTAAATGGGACAATCACAACTGCATTCAATCACCAATAGGCAATATTTTGCCATATTCCCCATCATCCTGTGCATGGGGTAGAAATGTCTGACAAATCAAACTATAGTTCTTACGGACCTTGCCTTATGTGGTGCCATTAAAATGGGCTCTGTGTGGCCTAATGGTATATGTTTACCACGGCATCCACTCAAACATTTTAATGTCCATGACTTTAACACTTTCTTTGTTCACAGTAAACAATAATCTCCTGTCTCCATTGATTACCTTGGACTGTCAAGAGCAATTTGCACCAATTATAGTATTATGTTACTATACTTCAGACACAAAGGAGTTAACAATAGGCAAGCTACAAATCTTCTGTATGCAGCCTTGATAATGTTGAGATTCACTGTGATGTGCTGATGCAATTGAATTCATGGACCAATTGAGGCTCTCAAAACTATTTCTGCCCAATTGGATATGGTACAAAAGACTGTAGCGTTGTTATCCATTTGGTTTGACTGTTCTCTTTTTCAGTTGAATTGATTGCTAAATCTCTAAGCTTACTCTCCTTCCCACTCTCTTTGTGAACTGAATGCTAATACATATAACGTTCACAGTTCTCTGCTTTGGGAAATTGCCAGTCATCTTGACAACTACTTTTAAATAGCATGTGGCGCCCTCGAACTTGCTTTAGTGAAAACTTTTCACTTCTGAGGTGTCATGCGTTCTGCCAAGGACTATTTATGACAATTTTACTGCTGCTATTACAGACTTAGTACTTTCTATGCTGCTGTTGCTACCACCTCTACAACTAGCACTGTTACTACTTTAACTACTGCTGCTACAGGAGTAATTACAACTAGTTGTACTACTAGTACTACTACTAGTTCTAATATTTCCACTTTTAATACTACTAATACTACTACTACTACTACTACTACTGTTGTTGCTGCTACCACTACTACCACTGCTACGATAACAGCTCGATAGCTGTTTCGGTATTCATGACATACTACTGCTTTTACGCTATAGAAATGGTTAGTCGAAGAACTTGACTGGGCTGCACAGTGCCCTGACCTCAACTCCATCGAACACCTTGGGATTATTGGAACGCGACTGCGAGACAGGCCTAATCGCTCAACATCATTGCCTGACCTCACTAATGCTCGTGGTTGAATGGAAGGAAGTCCCTGCAGCATTGTTCTAGTGGAAAGACTTCCCAGAAGAGTGGTGGCTGTTATAGCAACAAAGGTGGGACCAATTCCATGTTAATGTCCATGATTTTGAATTGAAATGTTTGACGAGCACGTGTCCACACAGAATGACACAGAATCCTGAATGTTTTACAAACTATGAAATGCAGTCGATAGGCCTACTCCTCATCTTGAAATGGCTGATCTCTTCAGCTGGCTGCCTCATGCACTTCCTAAGCTGTGCCACACCTCTTTTTAGTGCTCACCCTTTCATTGAAGATGCTCAAGTCAAGCGATCAAACACGGTCCATGTGTACTCATTGAATGGGATTGCTCCGCGACCAAAGGGGACTGACAACATTAGGCTTCTTTTGCTGGGAGTTGAACGTGACATTAATGAGAAGTTCGAGTTTTCATGTGGTGAAGGAGAGTCGGACCAAACTGCAGCGTGTGTATTGCGATCCATGTTTAATCACACAAGTAACACGAATCCAAAACACAAACTCTACAAAACAATAAACGTAGTGAAAACCGAAACAGCCTTAACTGGTGCGAACTAACACAGACTAAGCCATGAAGACACTCAGGACAATCACCCACAATACAACCAAAGAATATGGCTGCCTAAATATGGTTCCCAATCAGAGACAACGATAAACACCTGCCTGTGATTGAGAACCACTTCAGACAGCCATAGACTCTCCTAGAACACCCTACTAAGCTACAATCCCACTAAACTACAATCCCACTAAACTACACACCACATACAAAAACCCATGTCACACCCTGGCCTGACCAAATACATGAAGAAAAACACAAAATACTTTGACCAGGGCGTGACACTTACAAGTAATTTTGACCGCATTTTTTGAAAATAATGGTGTGGAAATAAAATATGCATATTTCCTTTGAGACTAAAGCATAAATCACTTACAAAGCACAATGTCTGTTTTATTTATTTTACAACTTTGGGACAAATGAGATCAGGGAATCATATTTGCCTTTCAGCTTGCGATTGATCTCGATAGTAACTACACAGAAAATGCATTTGAACACCGTAAGCCATCAACAAGTAAAAAGCGGAGTAACTTTGTTCAACATAGGGTTGCAAAATTACGCAAACTTTACCAAAATTACCACGTTTTCCAAAAATCCTGAATGGAAGATTTCTGGAATCAGGAGGGACTATGCAGGAGATCTGGGAAATCTTCCAACTGAGATTTCTGGAAAACCTGGTAATTTTGGGCAAGTTTTGAATTGTGCATCCCTAACTCAACATAAGAATACAACCCACATGTTTATATTTGACTTAGTCTTTCCTCCAGTGTAAGTGGGTGTAATATGAGATATTTCTACAGTCAAGTTGTTGCTTGTAAACCCATTACAACCCCAACAAATTGAATGAAGGTTTCAATTAAAGGTGATAAGCAAAGACGTCCCTGTTTTTTTTTTCAAACAATTTGCAACAGCTAAATACATCATGTTATGATATGGAGTAATATTTTGGTCAGAGTAGAGGTTGTATCCTTAATATAACTCTAAGTGGAGCCTGATCACATGGTATAACAACCTGGTTAAAATAATGTCATTACAGACTGGTTGAAATTTGGAGATCTTTGCCTATCACCTTAAACATAACCAACCTGAAGTTAATTTGTTACTATACTCAATATGTGTGGTGTACAAAACAGGCAGGGACAGAAGATCCTATTTTCAATTTTTGATATCAAATTGCACATTCTTAATCAAATATAATACATTTTTTTGTAATACAGAATCCACTGATATTTGTCGGTTTATTCATTCTACTGTTTGGCTCTGGGCATTAACATTTTCTGCTGTACATCAAGTGTATATAAAATCATATATGTTTTCATTCCGTGGCGTTAGTAATATCATTACAGCAATTACGACTCCAAAACTAAATCCTCTTTGTCTCCCTCTTGCCTGCTAGGAAATATCGGGGCTTTGACCTATCATATAATGGCCATTTATAAATGACCAGGGGAGGGTCAGTAAAGAGCTTTTAGTCTATTGAGAGGTCTTACCCCGGAACATTGTAACATCACCTCTGAAAGACAATGCCATGCATTCAGAGATAATGTCATACACGTGTTCATCCATCTTGCTTTTATAGATTCACATCATTTTTTAATAATGGATAGGATATTTTAAAAAGCAATGGGCTGCCAGTTTATCAAATTGCTGCCATATCAACCACATCTTTGTTACATTTATGTTATACTCTATCCAGTTAAGGGAGTAGCAATGGGAAATGTCAACCACCCAAGACACTGGATAGTTCAGTGACTTTTAACGTGGCACTGTCATAGGATATCATCTTTCCAACAAGTCTGTTTGTCAAATTTCTGCCCTGGTAGAGCTGCCCCGGTTAACTAAGTGCTATTATTGAGAAGTGGAAACGTCTAGAGAGGACCAACTCCATATTAATGCCCATGATTTTGGAATGAGATGTTCCAGCAGTTGTCCACATATTTTTGGCCATGTAGTGTATCCAATTGTGTTCCCCCATCAGTTTTTAACTCCAACCCAAATCTGGGAATTGAACCTCGGTGGAATACTGAATATTCAATATGTTGAATTACCTTTAAGGGGACACTTTATTTCACTTTCAATCCAAATTTGAATAAGATTTCCTTTCTGATCGTGTGGCTTTGCTCGTGTGACAGTGGCCTTTCCTTTTGATTCTTCGCAAATCATAACTTTTAAAGGCATCATTCTTTACTCATTCCTCACTCAATAAGTAGTAGACCACATACAATTGATTGTCCCTTGACAAGTATGTTTATTATCATGCATAACTGGAACTTGTAGTTGTCAATATTGTCCTAATCTCCCACTGAAATAACCCATTTATTCAATGGGCAACAATAGATAGGAATTTTCTACTCAGCCTCACTCATCAAAGTTCAGGATTACAGTAAACAAACAGTGGCAGGTCTGGCCAGTGTTTCTTTATGGTATGCTGAGATAGTGCTGAATGGATGTTTTAATAATAAACTGTGGCAGTGCGGAGCCCAAGTCTCCTCCTAACGCCGTTGGAAGCTGTCATGTAAAAAATTCATTTCGAATCCAAATCCCATTTGTCTAAGACAACTCTTATTTTCCCAGCCATTCTATTGACTCAGCCTCGTGCTTCAATACATTAAATCATATGTGTGTGACTCCAGAGTGGTTGCTATTTGCAACTGGCAGATAAACCGGATTCATAAATCAAATGGACGGTTGTACAACTGGATATATAAAAAAAAATATTTAAAAAAGAATTTGCAGTGAATGACAATGATTTTGCAGAGAAAGAATGTACATTTACATTAGAGGGATTTCATGACCAGTGTGGTTTATACAGTATGTCATATTTCCTCATTGCACCATTCCGCCCGCTCATTTCCTTGAGGATATGTTCTCATGAATTATCCTGAAACCTCCTTGGCAGCAGGCGCAGAGGCATTAAGCTAGTCACAGATTAAATGTAAGGTCTTTAAAACTCGGGAAAGCCTTCACTGAACATGCTTTTGACGCTGAGGAAATAAATGGAAACCAACAATGAATAACTCTGTAGCCATAACAGTAACAGCTACACAAACAGATACATTAATAAGACTGCATCAATTAGCTTAATCAGTGAACACACCAATTATTACAGTTTTAGAATTATCTGGCCTGATTTAGAATTAGGGTTATGATTTTCGAGATGCACAACACTCACTGGGGCTTTGCCATGATATGGTTGCCTATTGTTTTCTTAGCTTGTTTATTAAAGCATTACTCATAACATTGAAATTATCTCTAATTTATGGCCATTGATCTGGAAGAACATTGGTAGAAGAAATTTGGCAGATGAACTGGCAATACCGAGCGCTCTCTCCCTCCCTCCCTCTATCTATCTATCCATATCCATATCCCTCTCACTATAACTCTCTCTCCCTCTCGCTTAGCTTCCCTTGGGAGAGAATGTGTGTTTGAAGCTAAGGCTTTGTTTATCCACCTGTTTATACTGTGCTGTCAAATTATCTCTCTAAGTGACGATGTAGCATCCCCCAGGGTTTATAATGAAGAGGTGGAGGTGACACAAGGCTAGCTCTTGAGCTTAAAGGGTATCATCACCATGTGTTCCCTTAAAGCACATTGCTGTCTGGGCCAGTTCCAGGCATAAACAACATCTTTTTTTAGGAACTCAGTCAGGGCTCAACTTACCATTGAATGTAGGAATAGTAGTATACAATTTTGAAAATTGGCTGTGCATAGGCAGATTTTCTATTGTTATGACAGTCACTCAATTCGCCATGTCAGCTAACCTTTTTTAGATTGTTAGTTAGTCTAGCCAGTTATCTAAATTTGTATTAATCCTGGCTGAATTATGACCAGGTGTAACAGGGTTAGTTACAGTACGATTCCACTGCAGAGATGTCAATTGAATGTTTATGTATTCTAATTTATTGGTTCAAATTGGATATCACTAAGGTGTAATGCCATTGGCTACACTTGCAGATAGGGGGAGATCTCAAATGTAAATTCTTCCCAGACTGATATTGATATGCAAGCGAAGAATCACGAATCTACAGTCATCAACATATTGTTGTCCTTCACATCTAATGTGCTTTCTTGTGTCTATCGTCAGAATAAACACTATCAACTGGGAATGTTGGCTGGACATTCCTTTCTTTAAAAACATAACGCAAGAGAGTTACGAAGTACAATCACATTTGTTACACTGGACCGAGACCAGTCTTCTTGTCTTCATGGGACATGTGTTACACTGGCACTCAGGGCACATGCCCAGGGGCCTTGACCTCCAGGGGAACCTCATACATTTTTTCTGTCCACCATCAAGAGGGGGGCCACTAAAAAGTTGTGCTGCTAGGGCCCCCAAAAGGTTAGAGCTGCTGCTGGTTGAAAAGCTGACTGGCATGGCTGGGTTTCTTGACACGTTTTATTTATTGATTTCATGTGTGTCTGGAAATGACAACTATTAGTTGTTTTCTGGCAAAAACGGAAAAATAGTTGGCAATCATGAGAACATTGCATATGTATGAGACAATCCAGTGCAAAACTGAAAATGTAACCCACCTACTGGAACATTCCCCAGCTCACTCCTCATTTCCAAGCATGAACTTAAAACCATCCCCTCACTAAACCATATATTACGTGCCACAGTACATTCATAGTTTTACCGACTTTAAACTATCACCTCCACATTAATGGAGGCCTGTTGCTGTTACGGAGTGGAGGAAAACAATAAATAACTGGACACTGATCCATTGTCTCACGCTTCAAGTTGTCAGTCTCTGAAGGATAATTACAGTGACGGCGAGACAGCCATTCACTGTGCTTTACTGTCCACCCTAAGGTGAAGAGACAAATTGGAAATGTCCGGGCATCCAATGGAGACAATTTATGGGTCTTTTCAGTATTAATTCTCCCTGATGGCTGAAGTTAAAGTAGAGAGCCTTCCACCCTAGCCTCCAGGGAGGGATTAAGCTTAGTGCTTCATCTCTCTGATGTGGCAATCAGCTAGGAGGAAATGATGCCGGTCGGTTCGGTCGCTAGCTACCACAGGGAGGGTTAGTTTCTGTGTGAAGCGCCACAGCTATCTGTGACAGGAATGAAACGTTTCTGCCGCTTTCCTTGCATCCATTATCTCTCTTATGGGGAAACAGCATGGGTCCTTGGAGGAAATTGTTTCGAAAGTATTAAACCTAACGAATGAATGGCGACACAGGAGTTGATGTACTCCCTTCTGAAATAACAAATGGAGTTGTGTTAAGCCTTTCTCTCTGCAACAACAGAGCAGAGTTTAAATAGTGCCTAAATTAGGGAACAAATAAAGGCAGCAATTCATTTTTACAGCTGGATTGACAAATCAATGTGCCATTGGTCTGAAGGGAAGGTTCTGGTTGACCTATTTGTAATTGAGGAGTCAGTGTACACAGTAGTCAGTCTGAGGAATAGATCCCTGTCAAGTTGGATTGATAAACCGTAGGCCTATCCCTTGAGGCAAGAAGGAAAACTGTGATTCCATCCGCTATGCAGTATTCAGTGCTACATTTACAGTAAAGGTGGTTGTGTGTTGTAGGTAATACATAGTACATGTGTCAACATTTAAAGGTTTTATATTTTATTTGATTTGATTTCATGTCCCTGACTGACCCAATGTCCTGTTGCTGTTGGTAGGAGCTATGAGTTCCTCGACATGAAAAGTATTTTTTTTTTCAAATAGTGGGGATCACAGTCTACTGCCTTTGAATAGTGTGGATCACAGTCTACTGGCCTTTGAATAGTGTGGATCACAGTCTGAATGCCACTGTCAGTGGGAACCACTGTCTACCTTTGATGGGCAAACAGCTTACCGTGTGCAGTTAAATTCTGCCATTCCACATTTGTACTGTAGGCTATCGTAGTATAATGATTTTGATAGCACTTATCAAATGATTATCGAACACCTCTGGCAAAGGCTGTGCTGTTTTATACATTGTACTGTGAGGTATGTTTACATTTGCTGAAGGTATACTATTGCTGGTCAATGCTTCAGGTGAAGTTAAAGTCACTTTCCCAAACAAGGCTATATGGCCTGAAGTTTCTTCCCTGGGACCTTCAGATAAACTCGATTTTGAAGTTTGAAATCTGTCTTCTTGCAGTATAAAATCGAGGAGACTTTTAGTGTACTGAAATTTGAACACACAAAAATACTGAAGAATGACAATTGGGTATAAAATTGTATTGTCAACAATGATTGTAATTGGTTTTGTTTTTGGGGGTTTTGTTCACACTTCCCTCAGTTTGCAGCTTGAGTGCTCTCCCTCAATTTGGTAAAGAGTTGGGCGACTTCAAAAGCCTATTCTCTTATAAAAAAGGTGCAATCTAGAACCTAAAATGGTTCTTCGGCTGATCCCATAGAATAACCCATTGAAGAACCATTTTGGTTGCCAGTAGAACCCTTTTGGGTTCCATGTAGAACTCTTCAGGCTTTAGCTCTGCAGGCTAACACTTTATTGTCAAATCAAATCAAATTTTATTGGTCGGTTACACATATTTTACAGATTTTATTGCGGGTGTAGCGAAACGCAAGAACCCTTTTGGAACCCTTTTTTCTAAGAGTGTAGGCATTAACTCAGGTCTAACAAATCTTTTTTTTTAAATGTTTTATTTCACCTTTATTTAACCAGGTAGGCCAGTTGAGAATAAGTTCTCATTTACAACTGCGACCTGGCCAAGATAAAGCAAAACAGTGTGACACAAACAACAACACAGAGTTACACATGGAATAAACAAGCGTACAGTCAATAAAACAATAGAAAAAAGGAGTCTATATACAGTGTGTGCAAATAAGTTAAGATAAGGGAGGTAATGCAATAAATAGGCCATGGTGGCCTCCACGCAGACAAACCGCTGCCTTTGGAACATCTACATTTAAAAAAACAGGTTGGCCAGTTGAGAACAAGTTCTCATTTACACCCGCGACCTGGCCAAGATAAAGCATAGCAGTGCGACAAAAACAAAAACACAAACGTACAGTCAATAACACAATAGAAAAATCTATGTACAGTGTGTGCAAATGTAGAAGAGTAGGGCGGTATAAAGGCAATAAATAGGCCATAGAGCCGAAATAATTACAATTTAGCATTAACACTGGAGTGATAGATGTGCAGATGATGATGTGCAAGTAGAGATACTGGGGTGCAAAAGAGCAAGAGGATAAGTAACAATATGGGGATGAGGTAGTTGGGTGTGTTATTTGCAGATTAGCTGTGTACAGGTACAGTGATCGGTAAGCTGCTCTGACAGCTGATGCTTAAAGTTATTGAGTGAGATATAGGACTCCAGCTTCAGTGATTTTTGCAATTTGTTCCAGTCATTGGCAGCAGAGAACTGGAAGGAAAGGCGGCCAATGTAAGTGTTGGCTTTGGGGATGACCAGTGAAATATACCTGCTGGAGCGCGTGCTGCAGGTGGGTGTTACTATGGTGACGAGTGAGCTGAGATAAGGCGGGGCTTTACCTAGCATAGATTTATAGATTACCTTGAGCCAGTGGGTTTGGCGACGAATACGTAGCGAGGGCCAGCCAACGAGAGCATACAGGTCGCAGTGGTGGGTAGTATATGGTGCTTTGGTGACAAAACGGATGGCACTGTGATAGCCTACATCCAGTTTGCTGAGTAGTTTCTTCAGGTCTTTGTGTTTCATTGAAACACCTCACTTACAGACACATTCTAGAAAAAGCTAAACTCAACAACTTAGATGGACAGAAATAGTGAAAATATTGTGGTACATTGTTAGCATCGTCCTGCATACTATACATGTTATCTTCCCAAAGAAAAAAGACAATATTTCATAATGTATAAAGTGCATATCAAGAGTACCTAACCTTGATGTACTCTACAAGACAGGCTATTAACATAAGTGGTAGTGTTCTCTATGAATATACATGAATGATTATTTATTTATTTATTTCACCTTTATTTAACCAGGTAAGCTAGTTGAGAACAAGTTCTCATTTGCAACTGCGACCTGGCCAAGATGAAGCATAGCAGTTCGACACATACAACAACACAGAGATACACATGGAATTAACAAAACATACAGTCAATAATACAGAAGAAAACAAAGTCTATATACAGTTAGTGCAAATAAGGTCAAATAAGGGAGTTAAGGCCAAACGCAGGCCACGGTGGCGAAGTAATTACAATATGGCAATTAAACACTGGAATGGTAGATGTGCAAAAGATGGATGTGCAAGTAGAGATACTGTGGTGCAGAAGGAGCTAAATAAATAAATACAGTATGGGAATGAGGTAGATAGATGGGCTGTATACAGATGGGCTATGAACAGGTGCAGTGATCTGTGAGCTGCTCTGACAGCTGGTTCTTAAAGCTAGTGAAGGAGATGGGAATCTCCAGCTTCAGTGATTTTTGCAGTTTGTTCCAGTCAGTGGCAGCAGAGAACTGGAAGGAAAGGCGACCAAAGGAGGAATTGGCTTTGGGGGTGACCAGTGAGATATTTTACAGATGACATTGCCGAAGTCAATGATCGGTAGGATGGTCAGTTTTACGAGGGTATGTTTGGCAGCATGAATGAAGGAAGCTTTGTTGTGAAATAGGAAGCCGATTCTAGATGTAATTTTTGATTGGAGATGCTTAATGTGAGTCTGGAAGGAGAGTTTACAGTCTAGCCAGACACCTAGGTATTTGTAGTTATCCACATAGTCAGAATCGTCCAGAGTAGTGATGTTGGATGGGCGGGCAGGTGTGGGCAATGATCGGTTGAATAGCATGCATTTAGTTTTATTTACGTTTAAGAGCAGTTGGAAGGAGAGTTGTATGGCATTGAAGCTCGTCTGGAGGTTAGTTAACACAGTGTCCAAAGAAGGGCCAGAAGTATACAGAATGGTGTCGTCTGCGTAGAGGTGGATTAGAGAATCACCAGCAGCAAGAGTGACATCATTGATGTATACAGAGAAGAGAGTCGGCCCGAGAATTGAACCCTGTGGCACCCCCATAGAGACTGCCACAAGTCCGGACAACAGGCCCTCCGATTTGACACTGAGCCCTATCAGAGAAGTAGTTGGTGAACCAGGCGAGGCAATCATTTGAGAAACCAAGGCTGTTGAGTCTGCCAATATGAATGTGGTGATTGACAGAGTCGAAAGCCTTGGCCAGGTTGATGAATACAGCTGCACAGTAATGTCTCTTATCGATGGCGGTTATGATATCATTAAGGACCTTGAGCGTGGCTGAGGTGCACCCATAACCAGCTCGGAAACCAGATTTCATAGCAGAGAAGGTACGATGTGATTCAAAATGGTCAGTAATCTGTTAGTTGACTTGGCTTTCGAAGACCTTAGAGATGCAGGGTAGGATAGATATAGGTCTGTAGCAGTTTGGGTCTCCCCTTTGAAGAGGGGGGTGACCGCGGCAGCTTTCCAATCTTTGGGAATCTCAGACTATACAAAAGAGAGGTTGAACAGGCTAGTAATAGGGGTTGCAACAATTTCGGCAGATAATTTTAGAAAGAGAGGGTCCAGATTGTCTAGCCGGCTGATTTGTAGGGGTCCAGATTTTGCAGCTCTTTCAGAACATCAGCGATCTGGATATGGGTGAAGGAGAAATGGTGGGGGCTTGGGCAGGTTGCTGTGGAGGGTGCCGGGCAGTTGACCGGGAGTTTGTACTGCAGGATGCAAATTTCTGTTTATTAAAAAAACTAGCCTTAGCTTTCCTAACTGCCTGTGTATATTGGTTTCTAATTTCCCTGAAAAGTTGCATATCACGGGGCTATTCGATGCTAATGCAGAACGCCACAGGATGTTTTTGTGCTGGTCAAGGGCAGACAGGTCTGGATGGAACCAAGGGCTATATATATTCCTGGTTCTACATTTTGTGAATGGGGCATGCCTATGTTTGCTCTTTTAAAGAATAACCAGGCATCCTCTACTGTCGGGATGAGGTCAATGTCGTTCCAGGATACCCCGGCCAGGTCGATTAGAAAGGCCTGCTCGCAGAAGTGTTTTAGGGAGCGTTTGACAGTGATAAGGGGTGGTCGTTTGCTCGCAGACCCATTACGGATGCAGGCAATGAGGCAGTGATCATTGAGATCTTGGTTGAAAACAGCAGAGGTGTATTTGAAGGGTGAGTTAGTTAGGATGATATCTATGAGGGTGCACGTGTTTACGGATTTGGGGTTATATCTGGTAGGTTCATTGATAAATTGTGTGAGATTGAGGTCATCAAGCTTAGATTGTCGGATGGCCGGGGTGTTAAGCATGTCCCAGTTTAGGTCACCAAGCAGCACGAGCTCAGAAGATAGATGGGGGGCAATCAAATCACATATGGTGTCGAGGGCACAGCTGGGGGCAGAGGGTGGTCTATAGCAATTTCCACCATAATTTGCAAATAAATTAATAAAAAATCCTACAATGTGATTTTCTGGATTTTTTTCTTCTCATTTTGTCTGTCATAGTTGAAGTGTACCTATGATGAAAATTACAAGCCTCTCTCATCTTTTTAAGTGGGAGAACTTGCACAATTCGTGGCTGACTAAATACTTGTTTGCCCCACTGCATATTTACGCTCAGTGTGTCGTCTTGATCGCTGGTGAAAAGTTTGTTTCTTTTTTAGAATTGTCCGTCTCTCTCCCTCTCTCTCTCGGTTGTGGTTAGAGTGGGTTGTTCAGAGTGACATCTCTGGAACATGAAATTTGTTCGGACCTCGAGTTCTGTGAGGTGGAAGAAATTCCATTGTTCTCTATGAAACTTCACTCTGTCTCTATACTGTGTGGCCATGAGGAGATCCTCAGGAATTTACGACCTCTCTCTGACCACAGCAGCCTAGTTGAAGGAGGAAGGAGGGGGCAGGGAGAGGGGGATGGGCTTGCTATACCCAAAGAGGGCAACGTCATGACACTGCAGATCAATGCATTATATCGTAACAAAACATGATCTAGTACTCAAAATAAAGTATCTCTTGTACACAGTATTAATATATTTTCCAACAACAACATACTGTAATGTTTAATTCTACTGTCTTTAAACGACAAACCTTAACACTGGTTACATTGCTGGAACTCTTTTGTTAACAATGTTTATTTGACAATAATTATTGCTGGAACTTTTCTGTGATGGCTAGGGGTAGACTGCCCTGCCATTCAGACTCTGCCGGAGATTATTCTGCCCCATTATGGCAACATGTCTATCTAACATAGTCATTCAGATGTACAACTTTTTGTCGGAGACTTTGGGGTTGAGGTTGTAGTTGAATGGCCTCGTCAGGTGCAGGCAGGATCTGCCCTGTCAGTGTCTCTGTCACTTGTAGTCCATTGTCCTGACTGTGGTTGTATCCACAGTTTCACAAAATAAACATGTCTTATGGCCCTCTTGCTATTCCTTTTCAGGACAACAGAGGTCCCCTTCCTGTCCACAATGGTGTATGGCTCTAGTTCGAAGGTAGTTGACAATTTGTTCTGCATTGGTTGCAGAACCATGTCACCTTGTTGGATTGTGCTTTCAGTTGCTCTCCTTGATCTGTCAGCGTTCTGTCGGCTCTTCTCCTTACTTTCAGCCAAATGGCATTGTTGTGTGGTTCAGCTCATCGTTGCATGTTGGCTGACAGCTCGGGCAGTTTGGTTCTAATTTGGCAGTTGAACAACAGTTCACCTGGACTGCGGCCTGTGACTGAGTGTGGTGGACTCCTGTAGACCATGAGAAACGTTTGTAGTTCTGTTCGCCAATCCTTCTCTTCGGATTGAGCGGAGCAAATTGCTTTGACAAGCGTCCTGTTCTGTCTTTCAGAACAGTATTGAGTGATGCAGCAGTGTCGGATCCCGTTTTCCTCCATGTATGCTCGAAAATCACTCGTGGTGAGAGTAGCGCCATTATCCGTCACAATAGACTCAGGATACCCATGGACTGAGAACGTCAGCCTTAGGCTTTTGATTATATTGGCAGTGGTGATACAGTTTAGGATACTCACATCAACCCATGTTGAGTAGTAGTAGTCTGTTACGAGGAGGTGTTCTCCTGTTGGAAACGGCCCAAACATGTCAATGGCTAGGATCTACCATGGTTTAGCTGGTAGCTCTGTTCTGACTGTGTGGACCTGATTTGGTGGTGTGCCATTGACTTGACATGCTGGACATGAGCAGTTCAACCTCTTTATCAATGTTTGGCCAACACACTTTTGTGCTCAGTCTCTGTTTAGTCTCTCAGTCTCGGTCTCAGTCTCGGTTTTTACTATCCCCCGATGCCCTTCGTGTGCTAACATCAAAGTCTGTTTCTGAGCTGCTTGTGGCATAATAAAGTGGTTGCCTCAGAACTACCTGTCCAACAATAGAGAGTTCTTCTTGAACACATCGGTATGCACACATTGGTATGCAGTGTCGCATGTGCTCCAATCACCCTGTCTGATGCTTGTTTGTAGAGTAGCTAATACTGGGTCATTTGCTGACATTTCTTCCAGCTCTCGTGTGGTGAATGCACATGGCACTGCGTGTTTGGCTACGTAGTAGATGTGGTCGTTCCCGTAGTGTAGAGATGCTGGAGGGTTCAGAGTCATCCGTGACAGTGAGTCGGCTGCATTCTGAGGCCCAGGCGTTTATACAACCTTGAATCTGTAAGGCTGTATTCTCAGTGCTCATCTCTTGATCCTTGCTGGTGGTTTGGATTTTGGAGAGTCTCTAAAGGATTGTGGTCGGTTACCATTACAAAGTCTTTGCCATAGAGAAACACATGAAACTTCTCGCATGCCCAGACTATGGCGAGTGTCTCTCTTTCAGTCTGAGAATAACATTGCTCTACAACTGTGAGAGCCCAGCTAGCGAAGTACACTGGCCTGTGTGAACCATCTTTTTGCTTCTGACTCAAGATAGCCCCTAGCCCCACTGGACTAGCATCCACAATTATGTGTCTCTGCATCTTGATTGAAGTAGGCCAGTGTTGTGTGAACTGGCCAGTTATTCTTGTTCATCTCCCCATGTCCATTTGCATGATGGTTTTGTGTGATTTGGATGTGGTTGCCAGATTAGGGTTAAATCTACAACAGTAGTTTACTAGCCCCAAAAAATCCTCACTTCAGCAGCATTTGATGGTCTGAGTGTGTTCTGCATCGCTTCCACCTTTGACTGTGATGCTACGATTCCATTCTTGGAGAAAACATGGTCCATGAACTCCCTCTCCGTCAGACAGAATTCACAATTGTCACTGTTGAGGGTGAACCCCCTCTCCTGCAGCGTCTCAAAACTTGGTGTCGTTGTTTGTTGTGTTCTTGTGTGTTCTTCCCAAACACAATGATATAACCTGAGATGTTGTGGACCCCCTCGATGCCTTGTAGGACTTGGCGGATGATGTGCTGATATGACACCGAACATTAGTCTCTTGTAGT
The DNA here is from genome assembly GCF_023373465.1 of Oncorhynchus keta. Taxonomy (NCBI): domain Eukaryota; kingdom Metazoa; phylum Chordata; class Actinopteri; order Salmoniformes; family Salmonidae; genus Oncorhynchus; species Oncorhynchus keta. Next base: position 26,383,734 of record NC_068431.1, read on the forward strand.
GCCACAAACCTTTGTGAGTCACAAATGTGGTCAGGGAACGAGACTCAGGTTTCAGTTCGATCTGATGATATCCCCACTTTTTCATTCTGTGCGTGATTTCCTGCAGACAGCAATGTTAGTATTCTGCCATGACCAGCAAAGAGCCCGGATCTCAATCCCATTGAGCACATCTGGGACCTGTTGGATCGGAGGGTGAGGGCTAGGGCCATTTCCCCCAGAAATGTCAGGGAACTTGCAGGTGCTTTGGTGGAAGAGTGGTGTAACATCTCACAGCAAGAACTGGCAAATCTGGTGCAGTCCATGAGGAGGAGATGCACTGCAGTACTTAATGCCACACCAGATACTGACTGTTACTTTTGACCCCTCCCCCTCCCCTTTGTTCAGGGACACATGTCTGTGGAATTTGTTCAGTTTATGTCTCAGTTGTTGAATCTTGTTATGTTCATACAAATATTTACACATGTTAAGTTTGCTGAAAATAAATGCAGTTGACAGTGAGAGGACTTTTCTTCTTTTGCTGAGTTCATATCCATTAGACCGGTGAGAGTGAGGTCCCTCTTGCACAGAAGCCATTTGCGCAATACATTTGAGTGACACTTGTCAATCACTTGGTCCCTTATGAAATTGTCTTTGAAATCTCCATAATCACATTAAGCAGCTAACTGTTTCAGTCTGCTCACAAACGTGTCCACTGATTCCCCCTACGCTTGTTCAGCTTGCCAAAACAAATGTCTCTCGTAGGGAAAGTTTTTTTGTGTGGTGAAGTACTGAAAAGAGCTTGTTTTCATGCAGCATCTTTGACTTCCGAAGCACTGATGATGTAACGGAATTCATCTTCTTCAGAGGAGGAGTAGCAAGGATCAGACCAATGTGCAGAGTGGTAAGTGTCCATAATGATATATTTAATAAATCAACAGACACTGAACAAAATAACAAAAGTACAAACAAACAACCGAAACAGTCCCGTATGGTGAAAACACTAACACAGGATACAACCACCCACAAAACACAATAGAAAACAGGCTACCTAAATATGGCTCCCAATCAGAGACACTGACTGACACCTGCCTCTGATTGAGAACCATACTAGGCCAAACACATAGAAATATAACAACAGAACAAAACATAGAAAAACAACATAGAATGCCCACCCCAACTCACGCCCTGACCAACTAAAATAAAGACATAAAAAAGGAACTAAGGTCAGAACGTGACAGTACCTCCTCCCCAAAGGTGCGGACTCCGGCCGCAAAACCTGAACCTGTAGGGGAGGGTCTGGGTGGGCATTTACCGCAGTGGCGGCTCTGGAGCGGGAGGTGGAGGTGGACCTCACTCCACCATAATCTCGGCCCATTTATGTGGCACCATAGGAGTGGCGACTCTCGCCACTAGCAACGGGTCCCGAATGGACGAGAGATTCCGGTAGGCACCGGACAGGCGGGGGACTCCGGCAGCTCCGGAATGAAAGGCGATTCCGGCAGTGCCGGGGTGACGTGCGATTCCGGCAGCTCCGACGTGAAGGGTGGCTCCGGCAGCTCCTGACTGACCGGAGGCTCTGGCAGCTCCTGACTGACCGGAGGCTCTGGCAGCTCCTGACTGACCGGAGGCTCTGGCAGCTCTTGACTGGCGGGCGGCTCTGGCAGCTCAGGACAGACGGGAGACTCTGGCAACTCAGGACAGATGGGAGACTCTGGCAGCGCTGGACAGGAGGGAGACTCTGGCAGCGCTGGACAGGCGGGAGCACCTGGAGGGAGGAGACAGAAAGACAGCCTGGTGCGGGGGGCTGCCACCGGAGGGCTGGTGTGTGGAGGAGGCACCGGATAGACCGGACCGTGGAGGCGCACTGGAGGTCCCGAGCACCGAGCCTGCACAACCCTACCTGGTTGGTTCTTCCCGGTAGCCAGGCCAGTGCGGCGAGGTGGAAAAGACCGCACTTGGCTGTGCTGGCGAACTGGGGACACCATGCGTAGGGCTGGTGCCATGTACACCGGCCCGAGGAGACGCACTGGAGACCAGATGTGCTGAGCCGGCTTCATGGCACCTGGCTCGATGCCCACTCTAGCCCTGCCGATACGCTGCGCTGTAACGCACTGGGCTATGCCTGCGCACTGGGGACACCGTGTGCCTCACGCATAACAAGGTGCCTGCCCGGTCCACCTCTCTCCACGGTAAGCACGGGGAGTTGGCGCATGTCTCCTACCTGACTTAGCCACACCCCCCGTGTGCCTCCTCCCAAGCACATCCCCATTCTGATCGACGGTGCTGTATTGGAGCGGGTTGAGAGCTTCAAGTTCCTTGTTGTCCGCATCACCAACAAACTATCATGGTCCAAGCACACCAAGACAGTTTTGAAGAGGACATTACAAAACCTATTCCCCCTCGGGAGACTGAAAAGATTTGGCATGGGTCCTCAGAGCCTCATAAAGTTCTAAATTAAAGTTTACAATACTTAAAAAAAAATGTTATGTAAGTGTAAACAAAAAAAAAACCCATGGCAAAACAGCTCACATTTTAGGCTCTGACATTCAATAAGAATCAATATGCACATCACCTCATTGTCCTCCCCCAAAAAACACAACGAAATGCTCCTCCAACCAGTAAATCACAGAGGTGCCAAATACAGACTTATTTTAATAAGAATGAAATCAGAGGGTGGACTGTTTAAAGTAAGACCAGAATGGAGCCCAAGCATCATAATACAGTTTGGAGTTCCCACGTGTATTGAATCCCACGTGCAGTTTTCTAAATTTCAGAGCGCACAACTGATTTGAATGTATTCCGACCTCAGTTTTGGAATCTTAAGTATTGTGGCATATTTGCTTAGAAATAACTAAAATCTTCTTTCAATACATAAAGCAGATGGAATATAGCAGGACAGTTCTCACCATATTCTGTCTTCTCACTTTACACTCTCACTCTTTCCCACATACTGGGCCACCTGCTGTCGACATGTCTTTTCAATTCCTCACACAAACTCTATTTATGATGCAAACACAACAACTTCATTGTCAGTCTGCTACGGTACTGGGATCAACAAAATTGGAATGTCCTCAAGGTGACATTTTCATCCGAAGTAACTTCATGGATTGTCAGATCATTCAGCAGATAAATAGAACATGTCTGATGATACAGTATGTGTTTTGCACTGTTGTTCAACCAATATGCCCAGGTATAATCTAGTAATTTTAATCCAGTTTGGTGGCAATTACATTGTTAGAAAAAAAACCTTTGTGGATCCAGCAGCACTGCAGTACAATAGTCCCACTGAGCACGCCACACTCAGGTGACCTTTCCCTTGGTGAGGGGGAAGAAGCAAACGGTTGCAATCATATTGGTTGCCTGAGGAGGGGGAAACCCCTTGGAGGTGTCCTGAGGTGCCTACATCCCTGAGGCAGACAGCTGGTCTGGGATCAGACTGAATATGGAGAGTGATTCCCCTGAGCTACAGCTGTCGCTGCAACTCAAACTCCCAGTGCGTTTAATGACAGCATATGTGCCGGAGCATATGTGTCAGAGCTGGACTGGGATAGGCTCATACAGCCAAGCAGAGTCTGAGAGGTAACCAACCAACCAGATCAATGATCTCTCTCGTACTTATGATCAATGGGCCTGGTACATCAACTCGTCAGCAAAGAACTGTACAGCACGCCAAAGGAGCACACACCTTCCCAGGAGACCTTGTACAGCCCTCAGTGATGCTAACAGGCAGCACTGCACAATGTTTACAGGTTCAGATTAGAATAAGCAGGCAACCTTTCCCCTATTAGTCAAATTTATGCTGCTGTGTTCCCATTATCTCTGCATTTAACCAACGTCCTCGGGGACTTGATTGTGGATGTTACTGTGGGATCTTTCCAGTTGGGGGTGCGCTAATCATGTGACCGTTGATGTCTCTCCATGGTCTTCGGAGTAATATAAGGTAGCCCTGCAGTAGCACAGGTCTTGAACTAAGAAGTCACTTTTCTGATTTGATGAGGCAGAGTGCAGTGCCTCTGTTGTGGGGGTTGAGCCACCTCCTGTGGAACTAATCTGAAAATTACTAAACAAAATTAAAAATGTTGGAATTGTGTGACCCCACCGATTAATAACAAAAAAAACATGCATGGGCAAACAAATGAAATAATGAGGTTTGATTCCAAAGAGACACCCAAAGCAGCACTTAGAAATTACCCCGGAAAAACAATGGTGAACGAAGCTAATTAACGTTAGCATTCAATGCCCGGACTGAAAGAAGCCAGCATGGAAGCGTATTCATCTGCTAATAGGGTTCAGCGTGCAAAATAACAGTGGTGGCGAGTTTATGAGGGGGCAATTATGACAAAGCCATAAGGCTCCCATATAACCAGCCTCCAGACACAATCTGCCCAGGAGTGCCTGCTGCAATTCTAGGTGCTGAGGGGGTTGGAAGTGGTTGGAAAGTAAGACAAACAACCATCTAACAAGCTCCACACACAGTAACACTATTAGCACACACACACACACACACACACACACACACACACACACACACACACACACACACACACACACACACACACACACACACACACACACACACACACACACACACACACACACACACACACACACACACACACACAGGTTTTGGGAGGCTGCATTGCAAAAAACAATTAGTCCGTTATGTTACTATCAGATTACATAAAAAAAACAAGATGATAACTTGTAGGATTCTTTTTTAACTCTGAAAGAAAGGATGTTTATGAAAATAATTTTAAAAAAGAATGAAAATAATTATTTGACACCTTTCTGTTATCTCAATGACATTCAAGTCAGCATTGTGAGTCTGACTACAAGTCAGAGACCACAAATGTATTCAATGGCTTTTGTTGGCTGCAGTCCAAGCTATGTCTTCCAATGGAGCGACTGCTGTCGGCATCCAAAGATGATTTAACTTTAATAAACGTTTGGAGGTAAGGACGCAGCAGTGGTATAGCCTACGGTGATACGGATATCACTTACTGTATTATTGATATCGAGCATTGATGTGAATCACACTGATGAGCTCTCATTTAGCTATTTACGCCTTACGGATTGTGGTTGTTGTGGATGTGTATTCACAAATGTATGTGTATTTGAACCTAATAATAATAATATAATAATAATATAATAATATATGCCATTTAGCAGACGCTTTTATCCAAAGCGACTTACAGTCATGTGTGCATACATTCTACGTATGGGTGGTCCCGGGGATCGAACCCACTACCCTGGCGTTACAAGCGCCATGCTCTACCAACTGAGCTACAGAAGGACCATAATGTTTGAATTGAAGAAGTTTAAGCTGCCTATCAATCATTGTGTTTTGTGACCAGTCGAAAGCCAGTGAAAAATGTGCTTTTCCAACAGATGGATGTGCGCAGATCCCAGCCTATGGAATAAAAGTGGTACTCCACAGTGGTATTGCGCCCCATACTGTCAAAAACAAGTTTAATTTAGTGGCGCAGCGGTCTAAGGCACTGCAGCTCAGTGCTAGAGAAGTCACCACAGACACCTGGTTCAAATCCAGGCTGTATCACAACCGGCCGTGATTGGGAGAACCATAGGGCGATTGGCCAGCATCGTCCGCGTTTGGCCGGTGTAGGCCATCATTGTAAATAAGAATTTGTTCTTAATTGACTTGCCTACAGCTGCATTGCTTGCTGTTTGGGGTTTTAGGCTGGGTATCAGTACAGCACTTTGAGATATCAGCTGATGTACGAAGGGCTATATAAATATATTTGATTTGATTTGATTTAATTAAATAAAGGTTAAATAAATAAAATTAAAAACAGCTGCAAATTACAGAGATATCAAAGTGTCACCAACAAAACCATAAACAATAGCCCTATAGCAAATGCAGCATACAGCACACATTTTTCACATGCATCAAGTGGGAAAAGTGGGAAAAAAGTGGGATTTTTTTTGTGCCCCCCCCCCATTGACGTCTGTAAAGAATACTCAAGGAGAAAAAGGTGTAGATTCACACGCAGAGCGCTGCATATGTTTATACAGCCTTCGCAGAAGGCAGGAATCGTGGTCGCAGGCAATAGTCAAACACAGGTAGGCAGTCAAAAACACACAATACCTCACAACCATACAAACCAAAATAACTGAACTAAATAGGGAGCTGATGAGACCAGGTGAGGAACAAAGAATCAATTAACAAAAATGAAAGGCAGGGCGTCGTTCCAGAACACAAAGAAAAAGAACACAATGTTGACTAAGAAAAGAAAAGCAGAACCTTACAACTGTGGAGAGAGAAATGTAAATTTTAAAGTTAATTTCCTGCAATTCTACACATTTTGGCATGTGGCGTAGACAAAATGTTACCATTATATACAGGGGGTTCCAGTACCGAGTCAGTGTGCGGTTAGTTGAGGTAATTTGTACATGTTGGTAGGGGTGAAGTGACTGGGCATAGATAATAAACAGCAAGTAGAAGCAGTGTACAAAACAAATGGATGGGGGGGGCAGTGTAATAGTCAATTTGATGAATTGTTCGTTGTCATATGGCTTGGGGGTAGAAGCTGTTAAGGAGCCTTTTGGTCCTAGACTTGGCGCTCTGGTAATTATTTCTGTGCGGTAGCAGAGAAAACAGTCTATGACTTGGGTGACTGGAGTCTCTGGCAATTGTATGGGCTTTCCTCTGACACCACCTATTATATAGGTCCTGGATGGCAGGAAGCTTGGCCCCAGTGATGTACTGGGCCATACGCAGTACTCTCTGTAGTGTCTTGCGGTCGGAGGCCGAGCAGGTGTTCCTTTCGTCCAGGTGGGAAAGGGCAGGGTGGAGTGCGATTGAGATTGCATCATCTGTGGATCTGTTGGGGGGGTATGCGAATTGGAGTGCCTGGGTATCCGGGAAGATGCAGTTGATGTGGGCCATGACCAGCCTTTCAAAGCACTTCATGGCTACCGACATGCTACGGGGCGGTAATCATTTAGGCAGGTTACCTTTGCTTCCTTGGGCACAGGGACTATGGTAGTCTGCTTGAAACATGTAGGTATTACAGACTCAGTCAGGGAGAGGTTGAACATGTCAGTGAAGACACTTGCCAGTTGTTCCGTGCATGCATTGAGTACACGTCCTAGCCCTGCGGCTTTGTAAATGTTGACTGTTTAAAGGTCTTGCTTACATCGGTTACCAAGAGCAATATCACACAGTCATCCAGAACAGCTGGTGCTCTCATACATGTTTCAGTGTTGCTTGCGAGTATAAAAGGTATTTTGCTCGTCTGGTAGGCACGTGTTACTTGGCAGCTCGGTACTGGGTTTCCCTTTGTAGTCCGTAATAGTTTTCTAGCCCTGCCACATCTGACGATCGTCAGAGCCGGTGTAGGGTTCAATCGTAATCCTGTATTGATGCTTTGCTTGTTTGATGGTTCGTCTGAGGGCATAGCAGAATTTCTTGGGCACATGCCCTTTGGTTGGTATTTGACCATCATTACAACAAGTTTAGATAGCTGACTAGCAAGTACCTGGCTAAACTAAAGAAAAACTGCTTATGCACAACCACATGTATTTACTTGCACCATGTGCAGGTTTTGGGTTATGCTCAGGTAAGACAATTTGGCTAATATATACAGTGCACTGGGAAAGTATTCAGACCCTTTTATCCACATTTTGTTACGTTACAGCCTAATTTTAAAATTGATTAAATAAATAAAAATCCTCATCAATCTACACACAATAACCCATAATTGTTTTTAGAAATGTTTGCAAATGTATAAAAAACAAACAGAAATACCTCATTTCCATAAGCTATGAGACTTGGAATTGAGCTCAGGTACATCCTGTTTCCATTGATCATCCTTGAGATGTTTCTATAACTTGATTGGAGTCCACCTCTGGTCAATTCAATTGATTGGACATGATTTGGCAATATAAGGTCCCACAGTTGACAGTGCATGTCAGCGCAAAAACCAAGCTAACAGGTCAAAGGAATTGTCCGTAGAGCAGGGTACCAAAACATTTCTGCAGCATTGAAGGTCCCCCAGAACACAGTGGCCTCCATCATTGTGGGCGTCAGGCAGGTGACCAAGGGACTCTGTGTAGATGGGAGAATCTTCCAGAGACTAGTCAGGACTCTCAGACCATTACAAAAAAGATTCTCTGGTCTGATGAAACCAAGATTGAACCCTTTGGCCTGAATGCCAAGCATCATGTCTGGAGGAAACCTGGCACCATCCCTACGGTGAAGCATGGGGGTGGCAGCATCATGCTGTGGGCGTCAGGGACTGGGAGACTAGTCAGGATCAAGGCAAAGATGAACGGAGCAAAGTAAAGAGAGATCCTTGATGAAAATCTCCTCCAGAGCGCTAAGACTGGGGCGATGGTTCATCTTCCAACAGGACAGCAACCCTAAGCACACAGCCAAGACAATGCAGGAGTGGCTTCAGGACAAGTCTCTGAATGTCCTTGAATGGCCCAGCCAGAGCCCGGATTTGAACTCGATTGAACATCTCTGGAGAGACCTGAAAATAGCTGTTCGGCAAAATTATCTATCCAATCTAACAGAGCTTGAGAGGATCTGCAGAGAAGAATGGGAGAAACTCCCCAAATACACGTATGCCAAGCTTGTAGAGTCATACCCAATAAGTCTTGAGGCTGTAATTGCTTCCAAAGCTACTTCAACAAAGTATTTAGTAAAGGGTCTGAATACTTATGTAAATGTGATATCTTTAAAAAAAATTCAAAAACGTTTTTGCAAAAAAATCTAAAAACCTGATTTTGCTTTGTCATTATGGGGTATTGTGTGTAGATTGATGAGGAAAAAACTATTTAATCCTGTAACGTAACAAAATCTGGAAAAAGTTAAGGGATCTGAATACTTTCTGAATGTATTGTGTTTCCATGTCCTGTTCTTGAAGATCAAGGGGTATTAAATTAACTACAATGACTGTAAATCTGACAGACTTTGATTTTTATTGTAATAATATAGCCTAATCGTATTATCTGTAGTAGAAAAATAATGAGTTAGAAGAAGTCTACATAACCAACCGATAAAGTAAAATGCAACATCCATTTATTGCAAGCTATGTACACTGTAACATAATGTTAATGTTAATTTTTTTCTCCTCTAATAATTCAACCAAAGAATTTTCTGCACAATTGGTCAGAATCCGTCTCAGGGAAGCTCATCTGCATGCTTGTCGTCCTCACCAGGGTCTTGACCTGACTGCAGTGGGCAGATGCTCACCCTTGATGGCACCTGGCACGCTGGTGAAGTGTGTTCTTCACGGATGAATCTCGTTTTTCAACTGTACAGGGTACAGGGTAGATGGCAGACTATGGTGTCGTGTGGGTGAGCGGTTTGCTGATATCAACATTGTGAACAGAGTGCCCCATGGTGGCGGTGGGGTTATGGTATGGGCAGGCATAAGCTACGGGAAATTAACACAATTACATTTTATCTATGGCAATTTGAATGCACAGAGATACTGTGACAAGATCCTGAGACCCATTGTCATGCCATTCATCTGCCGCCATCACCTCATGTTTCAGCATGATAATGCATGGCCCCATGTCACAATGATCTGTACCCAATTCCTTGAGGCTGAAAATGTCCCAGTTATTCCATGGCCTGCATACTCACCAGACATGTCATAAATTTAGAAACCAGGAACAGATATAGCCCTTGGTTCTCCCCAGACCTGACTGCCCTTAACCAACACAAAAACATCCTATGGCGTTCTGCATTAGCATCGAACAGCCCCCATGATATGCAGCTTTTCAGGGAAGCTAGAAACCATTATACACACGCAGTTAGAAAAGCCAATGCAAGCTTTTTCAAGCAGAAATTTGCTTCCTGCAACACGAACTCAAAAAAGTTCTGGGACACTGTAAGGTCCATGGAGAATAAGAACACCTCCTCCCAGCTGCCCACTGCACTGAAGATAGGAAACACTGTCACCACTGATAAATCTACTATAATTGAGAATTTCAAAAAGTATTTTTCTACGGCTGGCCATGCTTTCCACCTGGCTACCCCCACCCCGGTCAACAGCACTGCACCCCCCACAGAAACTCGCCCAAGCCTTCCCCATTTCTCCTTCTCGCAAATTCAGTCAGCTGATGTTCTGAAAGAGCTGCAAAATCTGGACCCCTACAAATCAGCCGGGCAAGACAATCTGGACCCTTTCTTTCTAAAATTATCTGACGAAATTGTTGCCACCCCTATTACTAGCCTGTTCAACCTCTTTCATGTCGTCTGAGATTCCCAAAGATTGGAAATTAGCTGCGGTCATCCCCCTCTTCAAAGGGGGGGACAATCTTGATCCAAACTGCTACAGACCTATATCGATCCTACACTGCCTTTCTAAGGTTTTCGAAAGCCAAGTCAAAAAACAGATTACCGACCATTTTGAATCTCACCATACCCTCTCTGCTATGCAATCTGCTTTCAGAGCTGGCCATGGGTGCACCTCAGCCACGCTCAAGGTCCTAAACGATATCTTAACCGTCATCGATAAGAAACATTACTGTGCAGCCGTATTCAGTGATCTGGCCAAGACTTTCGACTCTGTCAATCACCACATCCTCATCGGCAGACTTGACAGCCTTGGTTTCTCAAATGATTGCCTTGCCTGGTTCACCAACTACTTCTCTGATTGAGTTCAGTGTGTCAAATCGGAGGGTCTGCTGTCCGGACCTCTGGCAGTCTCTATGGGGGTGCCACAGGGTTGCACAGGAGGTCTCGAGCACCGAGCCTGCCCAACCTTACCTGGTTGAATGCTCCCCGTAGCCAGATCAGTGCGGCGAGGTGGAATAGCCCGCACTGGGCTGTGCTGGCGAACCGGGGACACCATGCGTAAGGCTGGTGCCATGTACACCGGCCCGAGGAGACGCACTGGAGTCAAGATGCTCTGAGCCGGCTTCATGGCACCTGGCTCGATGCCCACTCTAGCCCGGCCTATACGAGGAGCTGAAATGTACCGCACCGGGCTCCTCACGGCATAACACGGTCCCTGCCCGGTCCCTCTTGCTCTCTGGTAAGCACAGGGAGTTGGCTCAGGTCTCCTACCTGACTTAGCCACACTCCCCGTGTGCCCCCCCAATACATTTTTGGGGCTGCCTCTCGGGCTTCCAGCCACGCTGCCTTCCTGCCTCCTCATACCACCGCCTCTCCGCTTTCGCTGCCTCCAGCTCAGCCTTGGGGCGGCGATATTCTCCAGCCTGTGCCCATGGTCCCTTGCCATCCAGAATCTCCTCCCATGTCCAGGAGTCCTGTGTTTTTAGCCGCTGCTACTGCTGCCTGTTGACACGCTGCTTGGTCCTTGGTTGGTGGGTGTTTCTGTAATGTTCGTCGTCTTCCTCTGATGAGGAGTAAGATAGATCAGACCAATTTGCAGTGTGGCAAGTGTCCAATAATTTAATAAGAAAAACGGAACACTACAAAATACAAAACAATCAACGTGAAACAAACAAACCAGTCCCGTGTGGCACAAACACAAACACGGAAAATAAACACCCACAACTCAAAAGTGAAACCAGGCTCCCTAAGTATGATTCTCATCCAGGGACAACGATTGACAGCTGCCGCTGATTGAGAACCATACTAGGCCGAACACAGAAATCCCAAATTATAGAAAAACGAACATAGACAGCCCACCCAACTCACGCCCTGACCATACTAAAACAAAGATATAATAACAGAACTAAGGTCAGAACGTGACAATTAAGCAATATTGATTCCAGATAAGCTTTTCTTGGCTGAGGTCCATATCCAGTTCTTGATATGCCTTTTATATACTGAAAATAAGTACAATTTCTGATGCATTTCCACCTTTTAAGTACATGCTCAATATTTTGACAAAATATGAAATCCATATTTTTCTTTCAGGCACAAATCATTTTGGGATTCCCTCCATATATCACACATGGTATGGCCGGATATTGACTCATTAGATATCCTGAGATAGGCCTATGTGGACATCTTATTTTCTCTATGATGACAAATTCTGACAGTAGGCCTACATTGTATATTTTCTCAGCAAATACAATGCATATGCTCTTGACTGAGGTCCATACCTGGATCTTCATATGCTTTTGATATGCTAAATAAGGACAATTTCTGATGATTATTTTAGTTTTGAGGACATGCTCAATAATTTGACAAATATTAAATCCAAAAATTATTTCAGACACTAGTTAAACTTTACAGTTGAAGTCGGAAGTTTACATTCAATTTAGCCAAATACATTTAAACTCAGTTTTTCACAATTCCTGACATTTAATCCTAGTAAAGATTCCCTGTCTTAGGTCAGTTAGGATCACCATTATTTTAAGAATGTGAAATGCAAGAATAATAGTAGAGATAATAATTTATTTCAGTTTGCATTTCTTTCATCACATTCCCAGTGGGTTAGAAGTTTACATACACTCAAGTAGTATTTGGTTGCATTGCCTTTAAATTGTTTAACTTGGGTCAAACGTTTCAGGTAGCCTTTCACAAGCTTCCCACAATAAATTGGGTGCATTTTGGGCCCTTACTCCTGACAGAGCTGGTTTGTAGGCCTCCTTGCTCGCACATGCTTTTTCAGTTCTGCCCACACATTTTCTATAGGATTGAGGTCAGGTCTTTGTGATGGTCACTCCAATACCTTGACTTTGTTGTCCTTAAGCCATTTTGCCACAACTTTGGAAGTATGCTTGGGGTTATTGTCCATTTGGAAGACCCATTTGTGACCAAGCTTTAACTTCCTGACTGATGTCTTGAGATGTTGCTTCAATATATCCACATAATATATCCACAATCAAATACAAATAGAGAACATATGTCATTGATTGAACACAACCACTCAAAATTGATTTAACCTGTTTCAAATGATGCGACACAACCAATATAAGCCAGTTCAGAGAGCAAACAGGTTGCTGAATGTAGGAAGGAGAAAGTCTGAGAATGGATACTGTAGTACAGTGCATTGTAGGCTGTATACTGTACAATGGATGCATTGTATGGCCCTGAACATTGTGCTTTCCATTTATTAACAGTACTGACTGCTCAGTAGATTTTGACTGGTTGCAGGTTCATATCAACAAAGAACAAGAATTACAGTATCACAGAGACAAAGGACAAGTTTGTGAGATGCAGCGTACAGTACTGTAAAAATAGGGGTACAAGGAGGAGGAAGAACAAAAAAACAAAATTGCAAAGAGCAAAGCAGAGTAGTAATTTCTGATCAATTTTGAGCTACTATGATAGAACATGTTTTCGTTCATCAAAAGACAATGACGGAAAAATATGAATATTTTTTTTAGATTAAAAATGTACTTCTCCTTGAGAATTGTATGTTTTGAACAATGCGTTTTCAATTTTTCGGTGTGTTTTCTATTTTTGTTTCCTGACTGCTTGAGAGTGTATATCATTTTGATCACTTTGTTTATGATTTGAGAGCAGTGTTTGATTTTGAACACAGGTAAAACTGTTTTGAGGCAAATGTTTCATTTTGCAAGAGGAGTCAGAGGTTATGTAAATAGTGCTTGAAGATGAGGTTTTGTGTTTAATGTTTTCAGGAAATGGAGCAAGGTTTCAGAAATTGTGTTTTAGAAATTGAGAAAAACTGTAATAAATGGAAAGCACAATGTTCAGGGCCATACAATTTGTCCATTGTACAGTATACAGCTTACAATGCACTGTACTACAGTATTAATTCTCAGACTTTCTCTTTTCCACCTTCAACAACCTGTTTGCTCTCTGAACTGGTTTATATTGGTTGTGTCGCATCATTTGAAACAGGTTAAATCAATTTTGAGTGGTTGTGTTCAATCGATGACATATGTTCTCTATTTGTATTTGATTGTTGCCACTTGTGTTTACCAGTATGGATGACGTGCATTAGAGTGCAGAATGTGTCTTGAAAATGGGAATGTGTTTAGAGTTTTGCTGCAAATTGTGTTTTCCCATGTGAAATTGTTTAAGTTATTGACAACAAACTGCATAATTAGCTAAATGAGTCCAGGCAACTGAGAACTTTGTTCAGCCAATGGGATTTAGTGTTTCAGCAATTTCAAATTGCCAGTCATCTGGAGCACTTTGGATCTAGACTTTGATGGCACACAAACTGACAAAGTTCAGTCTGCTTTTTTGCAATGTCAGAATTGAGTATCAAATAACACCCAACCGCAGATCCTTGGACTGTGGAGCATTTGACAACAACAAACAGAAACAGAAACAATTATGGAACATGGACAGCCAGGGTTTGAGATATCGCCATACTGTTTTTTCAGCAAAAAAATGTAATTACTATAATGTAGACTTTAGGGAGCCTTTTAAATTCTTACTGGACATAGACCAATGACAAGTAACACCCATTATTTCTACCTTTAGTCAAGATTGAAGAAGCCAGGAGAGGAGCACATCTTACTCTTTTCATGACAGAGTTCATACATAGTTTTTCTGCCATTTGCAAGCCCACCACGAGGGCAGAAAGTAGAAGAAGCAGAGTTTTGACTACACCAGCACACAAGACTACAACTCTCCAAGGGAATTCTCACCATTTACTCTGAAGGCAAGGGATGATGCCTAAATGTTCTCATTTACATATATTACTTCTGGAGAGAAACACTTTGGGGAGGTTTTAAATTATGAACGTGTTTATTTCCCAAACTAGACTGTTTAACATTAAAGGAATCCAATCTCTGTTTAGACAGCTGCAAATTAGGCACAATTCATTATTTTGGTTGATTCGGGTATTGGGATTAGTCCAACCTGTTCTTGTCCATCTCTTTGCTCTTCTACGGGGTAGTTAAAATGAGATAGAAAATGCTTGTGCTAGGTTCTTTGTGTGACCAAATGGGTTTGAATCCCGGGTTGTCTGTGCACCCCAATGTTGAGTTAGTCCTTCAAACTAAAGCCCAGGCATTAGCTAAGGGAGTTACGACAAGTCTTCAGGTTTGAGGCAAGGTTACTGATCACAGAAACCTGGTTCTCACAACCACCTCCACTACATATGCAGACATATGGACAGTCAAATATAAAGGGTATTTATGATATACAAAACAGAGAAGCGATGTGTGGTTCTTAATAATCCCACACCTTCACAAGTCTTTATACCAGAGCAGTACTTTATTAATATACTGCAGTATTTTCTCAAAGAATTACAGCATTACATTTCATTATCTCACCTCTACCAGCAATGGGGGAGTTTTGCATTGCTTCAGGCAGCTGTTAACATACATTTTCACATACAGCAATGACATTCATTATTTATACCCAGGCTGTGGATAAAATGCTTGAAAAATAGGATTTCTAAAGGCAGTGGTTCCTGATGATTAAAATATGATATCCCCCCCAGTCCCATGTGTAGTATCATTGACGTTCTATTAGGATGATGCTGTGCTAGGCAGGGGATAGGGATGAATAAGAACAAGCAGCGAAACAACCATTCTCATACATGACTTGTTGGTAGGCTTCAGTTGCTCCATATACTTTCGATAGCTTGATGCCTCAACTGGAACTTTGTGAGGGGTTATAAAACAGAAGTTATGGGCTGGAAATTGAGATGAGGCAAATGACTGAAACTGTGAGAAAAACTGCAGTTATCTTGAAGCCTCTTGCAGCCTTTTTCCTTTGGTTATGAATCAAATCAAATCATATTTTATTGGTAACATACACATATTTAGCAGATGTTATTACTGGTGTAGCAAAATGCTTGTGTTCCTATCTCCAACAGTGCAGTAGTATCTAACCATTCACAACAATACACACAAATCTCAAAGTAAAAGAATGGAATTAAGAAATATATAAATATTAGGATGAGCAATGTCAGAGTGGCATTGACTAGAATACAGTATATACATATGAAATTAGTATGTATGTAATCATTATTAAAGTGACCAGTGTTCCATGTCTATGTACAAATTGAATGGCAGCAGCCACTAAGGTGCAGGGTTGAGTAACCGGGTGGTAGCCGGCTAGTGACAGTGACTAAGTTCAGGGCAGGGTACTGTGTGGAGGCCAGCTAGTGATGGCTATTTAACAGTCTGATGGCCTTGAGATAGAAGTGTTTTGAGATATGTATATATGTTATTAAGCTCTCATATCTTGACCGTGCTCCATCATCCCCTTCCTCAGTTACATCATCGGTGCTGGGAATATACAGATGGATCCCGGAAAGGTGAGAGAGGTAGTGGATTGGCCCCAACCTATGTCCAGAATGCAGCTGCAACGCTTCCTTGGATTTGCCCATTTTTATCACTGCTTTATAAGGGGGTTACAGCACCCTGGCTTCCCCCAGGTCTGCACTCACCTCTCCCAAGGTTTCGTTCAGGTGGTCCCCAGACCGAGTGTTCCAGGAACTAGAGCACCGCTTCACTACAACTCCCATTTTAGTTCATCGTGACTCGTCCCGTCAGTTCGTCGTGGAGGCTGATGCTTCAAATGTCGGAGTGGGGCCTGTCCTGTCCCAGCGTTCTGTCCTGGACATCAAGTTGCACCCCTGCACCTTCTTGTCTCATCGTCTTAATGCCACGGAGAGGAATTACGACGTGGGGAATCGATTCCAGGCAAGCTAGGTGGGCCCTGTCTCAATTCCAGGCAAGCTAGGTGGGCCCTGTTTTTCACCCGGATGAACTTCTCCCCCTCCTACCGCCTGGGATCCAAGATGCGCTTTCACTCCGCTATAGCTACTCCCTCAGACCCTCAGACCATCCTTCCCACCTCGTGTTTGGCGTCGGCACTCAGCTGGGGAATAGAGAATCAGGTCCGTGAGACGCAGTGTTCCCAGCCGGACCCTGGGGGTGGTGGGCGAGATAACCAGATGTTTGTTCCTGACGCTGTCCGCCACTCAGTCCTGGAGTGGGCCCACCCCTCTAGGCTTGCCTTCCATCCGGGCTCCCGTCGGACCCTGGCCTTTGTGTGACAACTCTTTTGGTGGTCTACCATGGTCCCTGACGTCTCCACGTTCGTCGCCGCCTTCACGATCTGTGCGCAGAATAAGACTCCTCGGCATGCTCCGGCTGGTCTCCTTCAACCACTTCCTGTCCCTCACCGTCCCTGGTCACACATATCCCTGGACTTCGTCACTGGTCTCCCCCCGTCTGATGGCAACACCGTCATCCTTACAGTAGTAGAACGGTTTTCCAAGGCCGCCCATTTCATTCCTCTCCCCAAGCTGCCCTCTGCCAAAGTGACAGCCCAGCTCATGATGCAGCACATATTCCGGATCCATGGACTCTCGGTGGACATGGTCTCCGACTGGGGTCCTCAGTTCTTGTCCTGGTTCTGCAATGTCGAAGGAGCTAGCACATACAGTGCCTTCAGAAAATATTCACACCCCTTGACCTTTTCCACATTTTGTTGTGGTACAGCCTGAATTTAAAATTGATTCAATTTATTTTATTTTTTGTCACTGTCCTATACACAATACCCCATAATATCAATGTGCAATCCTGTTTTTCTAAATGTTTACAAATGAATTAAAAATGAAAATCTGAAATGTCTTCAATCAATAAGCATTCCAACCCCTTTGTTATGGCAAGCCTTAATAAATAGGAAGTATGTGCTGAACAAGTCACATAATAAGTTGCATGGAATCACTCTGTGTGCAATAGTAGTGAATAACATTTTTTAATAACTACCTCATATCTGTACCCCGCACATACAATTATATGTAAGGTCCTGCAGTCGAGCAGTGATTTTCAGAACCCGGATTCAACTACAAAGACCAGGGAGATTTTCCAACATCTCAGAAAGAAGGGTATCTATTGGTAGATTGGTAAAAAAAAAAAGCTGACCTTGAATATCCTTTTGAGCATGGTGAAATGATTAATTACACGTTGGATGGTGTATCAACAGACCCAGTCATTAAAGATACAGGCGTCCTTCCTAACTCAGATGCTGGAGAGGAAGGAAAACACTCATTGAGGCCAATGGTGACTTTAAAACAGTTTGAGTTTAATGGCTGTGACATTGTAATTATTCCACAATACTTATCTAATTGACAGCAGGAAGAGAAGGAAGCATGTGATCATTTATTTTCTCCAAAACATGCATCCTGTTTGCAACAAGGCAATAAAGTAATACTGATAAAAATGTGGCAAAGCAATTAACATTACTGAGTTCCAAACTCCATATGTTCAAAACAAATCAAATCAAAATAATTTATATAGCCCTTCGTACATCAGCTGATATCTCAAAGTGCTGTACAGAAACCCAGCCTAAAACCCCAAACAGCAAGCAATGCAGGTGTAGAAGCACGGTGGCTAGGAAAAACTCCCTAGAAAGGCCAAAACCTAGGAAGAAACCTACAGAGGAACCAGGCTATGTGGGGTGGCCAGTCCTCTTCTGGCTGTGCCGGGTGGAGATTATAACAGAACATGGCCAAGATGTTCAAATGTTCATAAATGACCACCAGCATGGTCGAATAATAATAAGGCAGAACAGTTGAAACTGGAGCAGCAGCACGGTCAGGTGGACTGGGGACAGCAAGGAGTCATCATGTCAGGTAGTCCTGGGGCACGGTCCTCGGGCTCAGGTCCTCCGAGAGAGAGAAAGAAAGAGAGAATTAGAGAGAGCATATTTATTTTAATTTGATTTATTTCACCTTTATTTAACCAGGTAGGCAAGTTGAGAACAAGTTCTCATTTACAATTGCGACCTGGCCAAGATAAAGCAAAGCAGTTCGACAGATACAACGACACAGAGTTACACATGGAGTAAAACAAACATACAGTCAATAATACAGTATAAACAAGTCTATATACAATGTGAGCAAATTAGGTGAGAAGGGAGGTAAAGGCAAAAAAGGCCATGGTGGCAAAGTAAATACAATATAGCAAGTAAAACACTGGAATGGTAGTTTTGCAATGGAAGAATGTGCAAAGTAGAAATAAAATAATGGGGTGCAAAGGAGCAAAATAAATAAATAAATGAAATACAGTTGGGAAAGAGGTAGTTGTTTGGGCTAAATTATAGGTGGGCTATGTACAGGTGCAGTAATCTGTAAGATGCTCTGACAGTTGGTGCTTAAAGCTAGTGAGGGAGATAAGTGTTTCCAGTTTCAGAGATTTTTGTAGTTCGTTCCAGTCATTGGCAGCAGAGAACTGGAAGGAGAGGCGGCCAAAGAAATAATTGGTTTTGGGGGTGACTAGAGAGATATACCTGCTGGAGCGTGTGCTACAGGTGGGAGATGCTATGGTGACCAGCGAGCTGAGATAAGGGGGGACTTTACCTAGCAGGGTCTTGTAGATGACATGGAGCCAGTGGGTTTGGCGACGAGTATGAAGCGAGGGCCAGCCAACGAGAGCGTACAGGTCGCAATGGTGGGTAGTATATGGGGCTTTGGTGACAAAACGGATTGCACTGTGATAGACTGCATCCAATTTGTTGAGTAGGGTATTGGAGGCTATTTTGTAAATGACATCGCCAAAGTCGAGGATTGGTAGGATGGTCAGTTTTACAAGGGTATGTTTGGCAGCATGAGTGAAGGATGCTTTGTTGCGAAATAGGAAGCCAATTCTAGATTTAACTTTGGATTGGAGATGTTTGATATGGGTCTGGAAGGAGAGTTTACAGTCTAACCAGACACCTAAGTATTTGTAGTTGCCACGTATTCTAAGTCAGAGCCGTCCAGAGTAGTGATGTTGGACAGGCGGGTAGGTGCAGGAAGCGATCGGTCGAAGAGCATGCATTTAGTTTTACTTGTATTTAAGAGCAATTGGAGGCCACGGAAGGAGAGTTGTATGGCATTGAAGCTTGCCTGGAGGGTTGTTGCCTGGAGTGTCCAAAGAAGGGCCGGAAGTATACAGAATGGTGTCGTCTACGTAAAGGTGGATCAGGGACTCACCAGCAGCAAGAGAGACCTCATTGATGTATACAGAGAAGAGAGTCGGTCCAAGAATTGAACCCTGTGGCACCCCCATAGAGACTGCCAGAGGTCCGGACAGCAGACCCTCCGATTTGACACACTGAACTCTATCAAAAAATAAAATGTATGTGAAATAATGTTGTAAATATATATATATACAGGACACGACAAGACGAGGACAAAAGACGTCTGAACTGCTATGCCATCTCGGGTACATGTGTATGTGGGGTGGCCAGTCCTCTTCTGGCTGTGCCGGGTGGAGATTATAACAGAACATGGCCAAGATGTTCAAATGTTCATAAATGACCGGCATGGTCGAATAATAATAAGGCAGAACAGTTGAAACTGGAGCAGCAGCACGGCCAGGTGGACTGGGGACAGCAAGGAGTCATCATGTCAGGTAGTCCTGGGGCATGGTCCTAGGGCTCAGGTCCTCCGAGAGAGAGAAAGAAAGAGAGAAGGAGAGAATTAGAGAATGCACACTTAAATTAATTCAGCAGGACAATAACCTAAAACACAAGGCCAAACCTACACTGTAGTTGCTTACCAAGAAGACAGTGCATGTCTCTGAGTGGCCGTGTAACAGTTTTGTCTTAAATCTACTTGAAAATCTATGGAAAGACCTGAAAATTGTTGTCTGGCAAAGATCAACATCCAATATGATAGAGCTAGAATCATTTTGAAAAATGTTGCACAATCCAGGTGTGGAAAGCGCTTAGAGACTTACCCAGAAAGACTCCCAGCTGTAATCCCAGCTGACTCAGGGGTGTGAATATTTACAGTATGTAAATGATATATTTCTTTACTTCATTATCAATACATTTGCAAACATTTCTATAACATGCTTACACTTTGTCATTATGAGGTATTGCATGAAGATCCCATGTAGCTCAGTTGGTAGAGCTTTGTGCTTGCAATGCCAGGGTTGTGGATTCGATTCCGATGGGGAACCAGTATGAAAAAAAGTGTTAAAATGTATGCACACACTACTGTAAGAGTGTCTGCTAAAATGCAAATGTAAAAGATGGGTGGGAAAAAAAGTCTATTAAATCATTTTGAATTCAAGCTGAAGTACAAGACAATGTGGAAAAGTCAAAGGGTATGCATAATTTCTGAAGGCACTAAGCATTTTACTGTACCTTTCATACCTGCTGTAAACTGTGTACATCACAAATAAGATTTGATTTGAAGGGCAACCAACAAGATCTATGTAGATTGTCGTAAAGCAACCTAGAGCAACAATTTATTTGGGGTATTTTTGTCTACTTTCTCCCTGGCCCATGGAAATAGACTAGTGAAGAGACCAAAGTTATGGACTTGGGTGTTTCCTTTGTCGAAAACTATTTTCTCAGAAGTGTAATGTTTTGACTGAGATCCTCATGCAAAGTTTAGATGTACAGGTATGTTTGTTTTTCTATTACAATACAGGCTTTCCGCAAATGGACAGTCATGTCTACTCCCTCTCCGGCCTCTAGGTCATCAGGCTGCTGATTATTCCACACACCTGTCACCATCGTCTCGCACACCTGCACCTCATGACACTCACCTGGACTCCATCACCTCTGTGATTATCTTCCCTATATCTGTCACTCCCCTTGGATCTTTCCTCAGGTGTTATTGACTTTGTTTCATGTTGGTGCATTGTTTGTGTTCCTTTTATTTAATAAAAAACACTCACTCCCTGAACTTGCTTCCCGACTCTCAGCACACTCGTTACATGGACAGGCTTTTGTACCATTAGGAATGGAGACAGTTTTGTGCTTAGGGCACAGGTAATCTTGGTTAACCCAGAACTAAAGTCTCACGTAATTGGTCAGATGCTCTAATAAAGAGATGCTAGACTGAGGAACTCCAATTCTATGGGCCAAATGTTCCTCCATGTTTGTGAAATCATGATTTGTCCAGATAACCAGTGATAAAAAAACAAAGCACTGGAACTATTGCTGCTCGTTAGCAATCAGTGCCCATAGTTGTGGTGGAATTGTTGTAATCAAAAGGAGAGACTTAAACAATCAAACTTTATTATTTAATTACTCCAGTAATGAAGCTGGTCGGTAATCACCCCTGGAGGTTATCACTGAGAACTCACCTTAACAGGTTAGGAGAATAAGGTTACGTTAATTATCCTAACCTGCAGTGCCGGCTCAAGCCACTAAGTTACATAACCGGCCCAAAATAATAATATATATGCTTTATGGGAAGTCAGTTAATGGTCTTAACTTATTGTTGTGAGTTAGGATAGTAGAATAAACAACGTGCAATTTTGTAATTAGGTAGTGCATCGTCAGTTTTCTTGTTATGTCAGTTACTGACAGTCACTCAATTAGCCCATGACAGCCAACATTTTATAGACTGCTAGATAAATTAGTCTAGAATCTAGACCGCTATTTAAACATTGTAGTAATCATGGCTGAATTACTGACCGGGCAGGCAAGGCACGTGCCCCGGGGCCCTGACCTCCATGGCAGAATGTGTAGAACTGAAGGAAATTAGCTTTAAAACTGCAAAAAAAATCTCAACCCTATTGCACCATGTGTAAAATTTCAGGAAATGAGAAAAGTTTGGGGTTTGAAAGCTCAACACCCCATGGCAAAATGTGTATAATCACATGAAATTAGTCTTAAAACTGCAACATTTTCTCAACACCCCATGGCAAAATGTGTAGAATTGCAGTACATTAACTCTCTGAAACCAAGAGAGGGGCCAGTAAAAACAATTGCCTGAGAAGACAATTCTCGCTGAGGTCCCCCAAAACACTAGGGCCAGCCTTGATAACCTGCTATGAAAAGTCACTTCTGCTGTACAGGCCTGCCTGCAGAACAGCATGCATTTACAATAATGCAATACACCGGGCAGGTAGGCTTGACAAATTAGTAATCGCTCACAACTGTGGATGAGAGAGGGTAATCGGTGAGTGAAAGGTGTATTGAGTAGCTTCAACTCTTTTTTGTGTGTGTCTGTAATCATATGAACAAATGGAACCTGCTTGGGCCGGCCGACTCAGGACTCAGAATAGGGCTAAATCCTAAACCATCCCTTAAGCCCTGTGCCCTATGCACCTCTGAGAGGAATTGACAATTAACCAAACTCGTAATAGCTCCACTTTGCCCTCTAGATGGAAGTTTTCCATATTGCTCATACCAATCAAATCCTCTCACATCTCCACAAGTGCATATGGATTAGGGGACGATTTGTGATTGTCCCTAGAGCTCGTATTGGACCTTGGTAAGTATGCTGTCTCCTAGTCGTGTAGGGGGAAAACGTTTATTCAGGTATTACCAGATCTTGTCCAATAAGTATACATACAGACTTTTGTTTTCTATTTGCTACAGTGTGGCCTATTGACCACATTTTTTTTGTTATCACATAGGTGCAGAGACTTTCTTTTCAAGGTCAGTCATAGTGGTACAGCACTCCTGGAACAAATTAGGGTTCAGTGCCTTGCTCAAGGGCACATCAACAGATTTGTCAAACTCGGCTCACGTATTTGAACCAGCAACATTCTAACCACTAGGCTACTTGCCGCCCTGGGTACCACTGCCCTTGGTCTTAATTGTCTTTACCTCTAGCATTAGATTTCTATTTGGACATTGGTGTGCATAGACTAAACTCATTGTTGTGAATAACACTGCTTCTGGGCTCAAATGAAAAGTGTGAAGATTTCCCCTGTCAATCGTTGTCAGGGAGGGCAGGACCGAGTTAGGGAAAACCTGGACTAGGTTTGCATATTCGAATCTCATCACGGACACCTTTAGCATTTTTGCCAATTAGCAACTACTGTTTAGTTAACATCCTAACACGTATCCTAACATTAGCCACCTAGCTAACATTAGCGACAACAACTTGGAAATCATAACATAGCATACGAAATGGATGATGGACATCCACAAATTAATACATACCATCCGAAGCGTAACATATCATATTAATTCTAGTGTCCCGGATTTACATTTGCTATGTTACGTCTGCCCCCAAGTTCAAGTTGGTGTGTGTGCACAGTTGATGTGTGTGTGCACAGTTGATGTGTGTGTGCACAGATCCAACTATGTATAGAGAAGCAGGGGACAAATCCTACACAAACAAAGTGCATTTCAATGAGTGCCTAGGGAAGGGTGGTTTCATACAAAAGGCAACTTCAATCTTATGTGGGAGGGTAGCTATTCCATGTTGAGTTATTGCAAGGGAGTTTTGTTTCCTACTAACACCAGAGGCATTTGAAGTTGTTGGACATTAGCCATGAAATGTGCTGTTTTGTCTCCAAACCACAGCCATTGTTGCTAAGCTTTGTTATTCTTCCCCACCATTTTTCTCAGGTTCTTTCTCTCCCCAACTCCCACACTCACTGTCTGTCCCTTATTATCTCTTTAATCCTCCAGCCACTCCTGAGGATTTATGGAATCTGATATGAGATAGGACATTTAATTAAAATCATAATTAAAGAGGATCTAATCATAAGCACACACCTGCTACACTTCACCGGGACATTGGATTCAACAGCGGAGGTTTTAGGTCTACATGTGTTAAGTAGCTCTTCATTCTTAATTGATTCATGCGCCATATGCTTGATGTGTCAGAAGGGAGTCATACTCCTCTTCATAGTCTTGCTTAGGTTGACGTAGCATACAGTTAACATGGGATTTATAGGTTATGACAGGTTAATACAGTTATGGCAGACATTCACACCATTACAATTATACAGATCCACCATTGCCATAATGATTTAACAATTATTTTCCCTAAAGGCAATCATCCCCTAGATCATGGGTGGGCAACTCCAGTCCTCGAGGGCCTGATTGGTGGCACACTTTTTCTCCATCCCTAGCAAACACAGCTGATTAATCAAATTACATTCTAAACTGAAGCTCATGATTAGGTGATTATTGGAGTCAGGTGTGTTAGCTGGGGATATGGCAAAACTGTGGCACCAATCAGGCCCTCGAGGACTGGAATTGCCCACCCCTGCCCTAGATCAATACACTTAAAAAGCTGCAATTGCTTCATGGAGTCAATAGCGTCCAAGCTGCTGGACAACCTGTGTTCTGGTGCAAAGAGGGACGAGGCCTCTGTCTCTATGCTTTATTTTGGTTGTTAAAGTCAATAACATCACCTTTCAGCTGCTGCCAACTGTGCGGAGCTCTTTATCTAAAAAATGTATATCAGAGTTGTGCATTGTAACGCAACTGAAATGGTTGCCTTGTTTATTGATGCATGGTATAATGGAGAATTGATCAAGGGCTTTTAGGATTTGCTCTCAAACGCCAATGTGCTGTTGTAGATGCATTGAGCGACATTAGTCGAATTGCAGTCTGTAGATATAATGGGTAGCAATTTACTGTTGTCACCTTTTGTATGCAGCTACTGTACATAAGACTACATTTGGCTACATTACAGCTACAACACATTTTAACATCCATCAAAGGCAGTTATTAACATCATGAATAGCTGCACAAGATGTTATAAAGTATTGCGTCTGCAAGCTTAAGTAAAGATCTGAGAAGATCCATCTGTGTATTTGCCCATCTTGGCTTATGATATGATGCTTGTTAATAAGGACAGTTGGTCGCGCCCAGGCTCTGTCGCAACCAGCCGCGACTGGGAGGTCCGTGGGGCGACGCACAATTGGCGGGTTTGGCTGGTAGGGATATCCTTGTCTCATCGTGCACCAGCGACTCCTGTGGCTGGACGCAGTGCGCGTTAACCAAGGTCGCCAGTGTGGTTGTGTACCGGAGGACGCATGACTTTCGACCTTCGTCTCTCCCGAGCCCGTACTGGAGTTGTAGCGATGAGACAAGATAGTAGCTACTAACAATTGGATACCATGAAATTGGGGAGAAAAGGGGAGTAAAAGTTAAACAAAAAAGGACAGTTGGATTTGCTTTCAGAGTCACTTTTCCTGTAGTCATTTTGACAAACAAATACCTAAAAGAATCAAATATGTATGTCTAAAATGCCCAACAAGGCATATTGAAGGAAATCTCTTTTCCAAAAAAAAGAGCTCAGCCAGCAACCCCAGATAAGATGTTTCAAAGCATTTTTTGTTAGAACCAAGCCCCTTGGTTGCTTGCCTTGGGAGGCAACCAAAGGAATTGCTTCTTCCTTTACCTGCATGCTATCAAACCATTAACACCTGCCAGACCATTCAGTTCTGTAGCCTCAAGATATCTGACATTCCCTCCTCTGTGGGAACATAGGCATGTCTGGGATAATCTATGTTCACCAGTGGTAGAACCAGATTCCCAGCGCTGTTAGAATAGTAGAGTCACGTGCAGATCTGGAATAGAAAAGGAGTTGATCAATTGCCTGCCTTTCTCTGCAGACTAAAAACCAATGCATTTAAATCCTGGGCTGGGTGTCTGATTCTCTCTACCCTTACCAACAAAGTGAATACTCGTTTACTCCCCTCCATGTATTTAAAAGCAGTGAAAACTCTAACATGTGATTACACCAATCCAAATCCAGATATTGAAAATCCAAAAGGGTCAAGTGAACAAGTATACTCTTCAGGGAGAAGACCAGGAACTATGGAACTATTTTGGGTTATTGAATGACAATGTCTCAACTGTATATGCATTATTTGTGGGTGTATGCAATCATGCATGTATTGTATGTATACCACAAACCTATAAAGTCACACTGCAGTAAATGGACTACTTGGCACTGACCAAACAAGCAGATGCAGTAAAAATATTTTGGCTACAGATGTCAATTATGTAAAAGACATGGGAGGAAAAAAAGCTAATGTTCGCCATGGGGCAACACGGAAAGCACCTGATCCCCATTCAGCAGACCCTTTTGAAAAATACTATCCTCATAGTTCCTTCGAATTTAAGTTGCTAATTCACCATGATTCGGGGGGCAAATGGATCTGTAATTAGCCTAAAATTAAAGTTTGGCTGGACTACTTTTGTGGTTATTGCAAATTCTCTGATTATGTCCCTCTCTGCCTCTCAGCTTCTCTCAAGGATCCTGTAAAAGCAAATAAGTTGGCTTTACTAAAAAATTATTAGGAAACCGACTGCCTTGGAATCAGTACAGGCTCAAGTTAGGAGAACTTGTCGATCCAGTGTCTGATTTTATGTACGTGAATTCTTGTTTGTCCTCATTTATAATGTTTTACAGTACTCAGAAAGATGCAGTTATTTTTAAAAATGTTCTACCCCATTTTTCTCCCCAATTTTGATCTTGTCTCTTTGCTGCAACTCCAACTGGCTCGGGAGGCTATGGTCAAATCATGCTTCCTCTGAAACATGACTTGCCAAACCACGCTTCTTAACACCCACCCGCAACAATTTGGATCAAACCTGGGTCTGTAGTGATGCCTCTAGCACTGCAATGTAGTGCCTTAGACCACTGCACCACTCAGGTGTCCAGAAAGATGCAGTTCTGATGATTGTTTTGCACACTCTTAGAAGAGACAGCACTGTAACTGTTTGACATCACTGGGGCACTGGAGTTTGAGGAATTCCAGGAGTACAGAATGAGAAACATACAGGTAACTGCCAAAATAAAGGAAAAAACAACATAAAGTGTCTTAGTAGGGAGTTGAGCCACCACGAGCCAGAACACTTTTAATTCACCTTGGCATAGATTCTGAAACTCTCTGGAACGCTGTTGGAGGGATGCAACACCATTCTTCGACAAGAAATTCCATCATTTGGTGTTTTGTTGATGGTGGTTGAAAATGAAGTCATAGGCGCCGCCCTAGAATCAAGTGTTCAATTGGGTTGAGATCTGGGGACTGAGATGGCCCTGGCAAATGGTTTACATCGTTTTTATGCTCATCAAACCATTCAGACCACTCGTGCCATGTGGATGGGGGCAAAGTCATCCTATTTGGCATAGCTATGGTAGCCAAAATAATGGCCTGCCCAGCATTTTTATACATGCTCAGCAACCACACCTCTGTGGAAGCATCTGCTTTCAATATATACTGCTCAAAAAAATAAAGGGAACACTTAAACAACACAATATAACTCCAAGTCAATCACACTTCTGTGAAATCAAACTGTCCACTTCGGAAGCAACACTGATTGACAATAAATTTCACATGCTGTTGTGCAAATGGAATAGACAACAGGTGGAAATTATAGGCAATTAGCAAGACACCCCCAATAAATGAGTGGTTCTGCAGGTGGTGACCACAGACCACTTCTCAGTTCCCATGCTTCCTGGCTGATGTTTTGGTCACTTTTGAATGCTGGCGGTGCTTTCACTCTAGTGGTAGCATGAGACGGAGTCTACAACCCACGCAAGTGGCTCAGATAGTGCAGCTCATCCAGGATGGCACATCAATGCGAGCTGTGGCAAGAAGGTTTGCTGTGTCTGTCAGTGTAGTGTCCAGAACATGGAGGCGCTACCAGGAGACAGGCCAGTACATCAGGAGACGTGGAGGAGGCCGTAGGAGGGCAACAACCCAGTAGCAGGCCCGCCACCTCCGCCTTTGTGCAAGGAGGAGCATGAGGAACACTGCCAGAGCCCTGCAAAATGACCTCCAGCAGGCCACAAATGTGCATGTGTCTGCTCAAATGGTCAGAAACAGACTCCATGTGGGTGGTATGAGGGCCCGACGTCCACAGGTGGGGGTTGTGCTTACAGCCCAACACCATGCAGGACGTTTGGCAATTGCCAGAGAACACCAAGATTTGCAAATTCGCCACTGACGCCCTGTGCTCTTCACAGATCAAAGCAGGTTCACACTGAGCACATGTGACAGAGTCTGAAGATGCAGTGGAGAACGTTCTGTTGCCTGCAACATCCTCCAGCATGACTGGTTTGGTGGTGGGTCAGTCATGGTGTGGGGTGGCATTTATTTGGGGGGCCGCACAGCCCTCCATGTGCTCGCCAGAGGTAGCCTGACTGCCATTAGGTACCGAGATGAGATCCTCAGACCCCCTGTGAGACCATATGCTGGTGCGGTTGGCCCTGTGTTCCTCCTAATGCAAGACAATGCTAGACCTCATGTGGCTGGAGTGTGTCAGCAGTTCCTGCAAGAGGAAGGCATTGATGCTATGGACTGGCCCGCCCGTTCCCCAGACCTGAAACCAATTGAGCACATCTGGGACATCATGTCTCGCTCCATCCAACAACGCCACGTTGCACCAGAGACTGTCCAGGAGTTGGCGGATGCTTTAGTCCAGGTCTGGGAGGAGATCCCTCAGGAGACCATCCGCCACTTCATCAGGAGCATGCCCAGGCGTTGTAGGGAGGTCATACAGGCACGTGAAGGCCACACACACTACTGAGCCTAATTTTGACTTGTTTTAAGGACATTACATCAAAGTTGGATCAGCCTGTAGTGTGGTTTTCCACTCCAAATCCAGACCTACATGGGTTTATACATTTGATTTCCATTGATAATTTTTGTGTGATTTTGTTGTCAGCACATTCAACTATGTAAAGAAAAAAGTATTTACTAAGAATATTTAATTCATTCAGATCTCGGATGTGTTATTTTAGTGTTCCCTTTATTTTTTTGAGCAGTGTACTTTGTATCCCTCATTTACTCAAGGGTTTCCACTATTTTGGCAGTTAACTGTATATCACTAACTAACTCTGGGACCACAGCATACGGACCTTAGAGCCTCAGCCTCCTATGGGCCTGGTAATAAATCTCCACACTCAATATAAAGCTCTGCTTCTGACTTTCAAATTATTGCATAACCTTGTTCCAGCTACCATAATAACATCGGAGGATATGTCACAGCTTTTACAATATTCCCACCGCTAGCCCAGGTAAAATGGATATCATCCTCTTCAATCATGCCCATGATCTCTTGCATTGCCTTCAAAACAGTGTAAACTGTAGACTAACACTCAGTGGAATATACTGTAGTCAGTTTAGATTGATCCTACTTCTCTTAGATTGAATCCATCTTCTCCTGCATAGAGGGAAATGACTCAAACGTTCACAGACATGGTTGCACATTCAATGAGGTTTGTGTGTGTCGGCTAAGGTATGTTTTCGTTTATTCTACTTATAAATACTTCAGAAGTACTCAAAAATAGCACAACAAAATCAAATAATATTTTATTGGTCGCGTACACACATTGTTTACCAGTACAGCAAATTGGCATCTGACATTGATTTTTGAAAATCAAAAGTAACAGTCAGTATCTGGTCTGGCCACCAGCTGCATTAAGTACTGCAGTGCATCCTCTGCTCATGGACTGCACCAGTCTTGCAGGAAATCACGCACAGAACGAGCAGTATTGCTGGTGGCATTGTCATGCTGGAGGGTCATGTCAGGATGAGCCTGCAGGAAGGGTACCACATGAGGGAGGAGGATGTCTTTCCTGTAACGCACAGCGTTGAGATTGCCTGCAATGACAACAAGCTCAGTCCAAAGATGCTGTGACACACCGCCCCAGACCATGACGGACCCTGTCACGAGAATTTTCAATCCCAATGATGATAACAATCACTATAGCTTTGACCAATTCCCCTTGATTGTAAAGCTAGGGTTAATAAGAATTAGGCAAAGACTCAGATTCTGCAAAAGGTTCGTTGTAGTTTATTCATGAGAGCTCTAAAGTCAACCAAAATTTGAACAGTCTTTATAACCCCCTCTACGCACGCACACACACACACACACACACACACACACACACACACACAGATTTATCACTTTTCTACCAGCCTTGGCAGTTTCTCTCCTCTCCTCCCTAGATTAGAGAGGCCTTGGAAGGGCCCTCCTATTCTCAGATTTTTCAGGGTTATCATGTGTAGTCTTATCAGCCTCTGTTTTCTCCACATATTTCTCCCTCTTAACTTGTCACACACATGGATTATTGGAATAGTCATACGTTTCAGGGTGGAATTCTTTAGTCATTACTTTAAACATATAAATTCCCTTTTCAGACCCTCCACCTCCAAATTGATCCTGCTCCAGAGTATATAGCACACTCATTCCTTCAACAATAAATGCAAATCCGACCATCACCCCTCAGTGAAGAGCACTTTTTGCCAGTCCTGTCTGGTCCAGTGACGGTGGGTTTGTGCCCATCGGTGACGTTGTTGCCAGAGATGTCTGGTGAGGACCTGCTGTACAACAGGTGTACAAGCCCTCAGTCCAGCCTCTCTCAGCCAGTCTGAGCACTGATGGAGGGATTGTACGTTCCTGGTGGAACTCGGGCAGTTGTTGTTGCCATCCTGTACCCGTCCTGCAGGTGTGATGTTCAGATGTACTGATCCTGTGCAGGTGTTGTTACACGTGGTCTGCCACTGCGAAGACAATCGGCTGTCGGGCCTGTCTCCCTGTAGCGCTGTCTTGGGCGTCTCACAGTACGGATATTGCCATTTTTTGCCCTGGCCACATCTGCAGTCCTCATGCATAAAGCACGATCACACAGATAAGCAGGGACCCTAGGCATATTTCTTTTGGTGTTTTTCAGAGTCAGTAGAAAGGCCTCTTTAGTGTCCTAAGTTTTCATTACTGTGACCTTAATTGCCTAACGTCTGTAAGCTGTTAGTGTCTTAATGACCACTCCACAGATGCATGTTCATTAATTGTTTATGGTTCATTGAACAAGCATGGATTTTTTGGAAACTGAAAATGACAGGGCCAGCATTGTTTGTCAAAGGGATGAGTGGGATAAAGAGGCAATGGGTCTGGTCTGCTTTGGTCGTCATCTAGCAGTGGCGGAAACCCTGTTGCATCATCTGTTTGGCTTGGGAGGGAAGCAGGGAGTGTGTGTAAGGAAACCTTGGGTTTCTTCAATGGACCAATCATACCGACCCCGACACTGTGGTGAAGAAGGTGGAACAGCGCCTCTTCAACCTCAGGCAACTGAAGAATTTTGGCATGGGCCCTCAGATCCTCAAGAAGTTCTACAGCTGCACCATTGAAGGTGCCTTGACCGGCGGTATCACCGCCTGGTATGGCAACTGCACCACTCTTTAACCACAAGGCTCTACAGAGGGTGGTGCGGACAGCCCAATACATCACAAGGGGTAAGCTCCCTGCCCTCCATGACATTTACACCAGGCGTTTGAGGAAGGCCTGGAAGATCGTCAAGGCCTCCAGTCTCCCGAGCCATGGATTGTTCAAAATCAAATACAATTTTACTTGCCAAATTCAACAGCTGTACAGTGCTTTCTTACAAGATTTTTCCCAATGATGCAGTTTTGAAGAAAAAAATGTAAATATGAGAAATACACACTCAAGAATGAAGCTATATACAAGTGCCACCAATACCAAATCAACGTGAAGGGATACAGACACCTCAAATGATTGGCACCATTGATAAAGATGAGCAAAAAAATACTTTCAAATGAACACAAATACGAGCAACACGTAACAACCAAAATAAAGGAAACCCCAATATAAAGTGTCTTAATAGGGTGTTGGGCCACCACGAGCCAAAACAGCTTCAATGCATCGTGGCAAAGATTCTTCAACTGTCTGGAACTCTATTGGAGGGATGCGACACCATTCATTCACAATAAATTTGGTGTTTTATTGATGGTGGTGGAAAATGCTGTCTCAGGCGCCGCTCGAGAATCTCCAGAATTGGGTTGAGATCTGGTGACAGATGGCCATGCAATATGGTTTACACCGTTTTCATGCTCATCAAAAGATTTAGTGCCCTGTGGATGGGGGCATTGTCATTCTATGGGGGAATAGCTATGGTAGCCAAAATAACGGCCTGCCCAGCATTTTTATACTGTACATGAGCCTTAGCATGATGGGATGTTAATTAACAATATACTTTGCATCCCTCAAGTTTTTCCATTATTTTGGCAGTTACCTGTATGCAAAACAAAAATGGGGATACTATATTTTATACAAAATCATTGGGACCCGTTTTCATAAAACCTTGTGCACCCTTCACTTTGTTCACTTAGACTTTTTCTATAATGTTTTATGAGATTGAAGAACATATTGGGAGGGATCATAGACCATTCCTCCATATAGAATCTTTTCAGATCCTTGACATCCTTCGGTTTGCGCTTATGGACTGCCCTCTTCAATTCAAACCACATGTTTTCAGTGGGGTTCATGACCTGAGAACAGTGGAGGCTCCTCGGAGGAAAAAGGGGATGACCAATGTTCCCTCAACATGTTTTGCACTGAGCAAATTTAACTTGAAGGTTGTGAAAATTCTGTGCAACTTCTGGCGCTCATTTATTGTGAACACTGAGGCTGTATCAGCTTTAAATTACAGTTTTAACACTGGCCAAGTAGGCTACTGTGGCTATTTGATCATAATGTCGGCCTACTATCACAAAATTTAGAAAAATTGCATCCTGTAACATTTTAAGGGAATAACTGTTCTATCATTAAGCTTACACTAGCAACCAATGTGTGGCATTTTAAGAAATGGACACATTTTGGGCTCTTGTAGGAAGCAAGCACTCCTCCACTGTTCACTAGACATTTTCTAAAACTGCACTAATAACTCATTAACTAGCAAAGAATATGAACAAATGTGCACAGGTGGCTACATGTAGATCTCGCTTTTATCTCAAAAGAAACGGGACTGCTCATGCTGTAGCCAAAACAGTTCAAAGTGAATGGCAATGGCTATTTGCATATAGGCCTACTGCAGCTCTAATTGGTTATGGTGCACGGGTCTGTGTCAATGCAATAGAATCCTACTCCAATACTCAAAAAATCTCAATTAGTTTTGCATAATAAATCTAGCATAGTTTGTTTGTGTCGGTATGTTACATAGAAATGAATTTAGTACAGAAATAATTTTCACACTTTGTATTGAGAATTCGTTTTGTTAAACTTGTTCAACAAAATCTCTCTGAGAAATTGTATTTGTAAAATATTAAACAATATACATACAGTAGCTCGGTATTTGGATGATTTATTTTCGTATTTTTTGCTTATCTTTATCAAGGGTGTCAATTTAAGGCGACTGTATGTAGTAATTTAAGCAGATACTTTTGGTGATGTAGTGTATGTCGACACCTGCTGGCCGACCATCTCATTCCAAAATCATGGGCATTACTATGGAGTTGATCCCGACTTTGCTGCTATAACAGCCTCCAATCTTCTAGGAAGGCTTTCCACTAGATGTTGGAACATTGCTGTGGGGACTTCCATTCAGCCAGAAGACCATTAGTGAGGTCGGGCACTGATGTTTGGCTCGTAGTCGGCATTAAAATCCGATGGGGTTGAAGTCAGGGCTCTGTGCAGGCCAGTCAAGTTCTTCCACAGCGATCTCAACAAACCATTTCTGTATGGACCTCGCTTTATGCATGGGGGCATCGTTACGCTGAAACAGGAAAGGGCCTTCCCCAAACTGTTGCCACAAAGTTGGAAGCACAGAATTGTCTAGCCCAAACCATGAAAAACAGTCCCAATCTATTATTCCTCCTCCATCAAACTTTGCAGTTGGCTGTATTCATTAGGGCAGGCGGCGTTATCCTGGCATCTGCCAAACCAGGATTTGGCTGTCGGTCTGCCAGACGGTAAAGCGTCATTCATCACTCCAGAGAAAGCGTTTCGACTGCTCCAATGGTCATGAGCTTAACACCACTCCAGCCGAAGCTTGGCATTGCGCTTGAAGATCTTAGGCTTGTGTGCTGCCCGGCCATGGAAACCCATTTCATGAGGCTCCCGACAAACAGTTATTGTGCTGATGTTGCTTTCAGAGGCAGTTTGGAACTCCGGTATTAAGTGTTGCAACCAAGGATAAATGATTTTTTACGCATTACGCAGTTCAGCGGTCTCGTTCTGTGAGCTTGTGTGACCTACCACT
Organism: Oncorhynchus keta; assembly: GCF_023373465.1. Lineage (NCBI taxonomy): Eukaryota > Metazoa > Chordata > Actinopteri > Salmoniformes > Salmonidae > Oncorhynchus > Oncorhynchus keta. The sequence goes on from NC_068431.1 coordinate 26,418,254, forward strand.
TCACAGTTGAGCCTTTGTTTGCTCAGAGACATTTCTACTTCAAGATACAATAACAGCACATACAGTTGATCTGGGCAGCTCTTGCAGGGCAGAAATTTGACTAACTACTTGTTGGAAAGGTGGCACCCTATGATGCTGCCACGTTAAGTCACTGAGCTGTTCAGTAAGGCCATTCTACTGCCAATGTTTGTCCATGAAGATTGTCAGCAACGGGTGTGGCAGAAATAGCCAAATCCACTAATTTGAAGGGTTGTCCACATACTTTTGTATATATAGTGTGTGTCATTGGTTAGCTATTCAACAGTCTAATTGATTGGCAAATAAAGCTGTCTCGGGGCCTGTTGAGACCTGATGCTCCAGTAACGCTTGCCTGATGGTAGCACAGAGAACAGTCCATGGCTTGGGTACAGCCTTGTGGTTGAGGGCGGTGCAGTTGCCATACCAGGCGGTGACGCAACCAGCCAAGATGCTCTCAATGGTGCAGCTGTAGAACTTCTTTAGAATCTGAGGATCCATGCCAAATTTCTTCAGCCTCGTGAGGGAGAATAAGCACTTCATGACTGTGCAGGTGTGTGTGGACCATATTAATTCCTCAGTGATGTGGACACAGTGGAACTTGATGCTCTCGAACCAGCTCCATGACAGTCCCGTTGATGTAGGAGGCATGCTCCCCCCGTTTCCTGTCGTCTATGCTCAGCTTCTTGGTCTTGCAGACGTTGAGGGAGATTGTTGCCATGTCACCACACTGCCAGGTCTTTGACCTCCTCCATGTAGGCTGTCTCATCCCTGTCGGTGATCAGGCCTACCACCGTCGTGTCATCAGCAAACCTAATGATGGTGTTGGAGTCATGCATGGTCAAGCAGTCATGGGTGAACAGGGAGTTTAGGATGAGACTAATTACACACCCCTGGTTGGCCCTCGTGATGAGGGTCAGTGTGGCTGAGGTGTTGCTGCCTACCCTTACCACCTGGGGACAGCCTGTCAGAAAGTCTAAGTTTGGTGACGAGCTTGGAGGAGACTATGATGTTGAACGCTGAGCTGTAGTCAATGAACAGGACACTCTTAAATGTCTTTGTCCATTAAATGTCAGAAATGTCCTTGTCCATTAAAATAACATCAAATTGATCAGAAATACAGTGCAGACATTGTTAATGTTGTAAATGACTATTGTACCTGGAAACGGTTGATTTTTAATGGAATATCAACATAGACTTACAGAGGCCCAATCTAAGCAACCATCACTCCTATGTTCCAATGGCATGTTGTGTTAGCTAATTCAAGTTTATCATTTTAAAAGGCTAATTGATCATTAGAAACATTTTTTCAATTATGTTTGCACAGCTGAAAACTGTCCTGATTAAAGAAGCAATAGAACTGGCGTTCTTTAGACTATTTCAGTATCTGGAGCATCAGCATTTGTGGGTTGTATTACAGTCTCAAAATGGCTAGAAACAAATAATTTTCTTCTGAAGCTCGTCAGTCTATTCTTGTTCTGAGAAATGTAGGCTATTCCATGGAAGAAATTGCCAAGAAACTGAAGATCTTGCACAACGCTGTGTACTACTCCCTTCACAGAAAAGTGCAAACTAAATCTAACCAGAATAGAAAGAGGAGTGGGAGGCCCCGGTGCACAAATGAGCAAGAGGACAAGTACATTAGTGTCTAGTTTGAGAAACAGACCGCTCAAGTTCTAAACTGGCAGCTTCATTAAATAGCACAAAACATCCGACTCCGGGATGCTGGCCTTCTAGGCAGAGTTGCAAAGAAAAGCCATATCTAAGACTGGCAACCTTCTGGATGATAGTAGGGTGAACAGGCAGCAGCTCGGGTGGTTGTTGTCCTTGATGATCTTCTTGGCCTTCTTGTGACATCTGTTGGTGTCCTGGAGGGCAGGTAGTTTGCCCCCGGTGATACGTTGGGCAGACCGCAGCTCCCTCTGGAGAGCCCTGTGCTTTCGGGCGGTGCAGTTGCAGTACCAGGCGATGATACAGCCAGACAGGATGCTCTCAATTGTGCATCTGTAAAAGTTTGTGAGAGTTTTAGGTGCCAAGACACATTTCTTCAGCTTCCTGAGGTTGAAGAGCCGTTGTTGCTCCTTCTCCACCACACTGTCTGTGTGGGTGGACCATTTCAGATCGTCAGTGATGTGTACGTCGAGGAACTTGAAGCCTACAACTTCTCCACTGCGGTTCCATTGACGTGGATAGCGTGTTTCCTGAAGTCCACAATCCGCTCCTTTGTTTTGTTATCCACAAAACTTCAAAACTTCAGTGAAAAGTTATATTTCTGGCATCACACTACCAGGGTCCTCAGCCTACAGGGTGGAGGTGTCTCGTCATTGTTGGTAATCAGGCCTACTACTGTTGAGTCGTCTGCAAACTTGATTTAATTGGAGGTGTGTGCGGCCACCCAGTCATGGGTGAACAGGAAATACAGGAGGGGGCTGAGTACGTACCCTTGTGGGGCCCCTGTGTTGCGGATCAGCAAAGTGGAGGTGTTGTTACCTATCTTTACCACCTGGGGGTGTCCCGTCAGGAAGTCCAGGTCCCAGTTGCACAGGGTGGGGTTCAGACCCAGGGCCCTGAGCTTAATGAGCTTGGCGGGTACTATGGTGTTGAACACTGAGCTATAGTCAATGAACAGCATTCTTACATTGGTATTCCTCTTGTCCAGATGGGATAGGGCAGTGTGCAGTGCGATGCCATCATCTGTGGATGTATGTGAGCGGTAAGCAAATTGAAGTGGGTGTAGGGTGTCAGGTAAGGTGGAGGTGATATGATCCTTAACTCGCCTCTCAAAGCACTTCATGATGACCAAAGTGAGTGTTACGGGGCAATATTAATTTTGTTTAGTTACCTATGCTTTCTTGGGTACAGGAACAATGATGGACATCTTGAAGCAAGTGGGGACAGTCGATAGGGAGAGATTGAATACATCCGTAAACACGCCAGCCAGCTGGTCTGTATATGCTCTGAGGATGTGGCTATGGATGCCGTCTGTATGGCAGCCTTGCGAGGCTTAACACGCTTAAGATTCTCTGGCCTGTGAAGCAGTTCCCACAAAGAAAGAACTGATGCGCTTCCTGGGAATGTCGGGGTACGACAGTGCTTTCTTTAAAAACTTTTCAGTAGTAGTGTCCCCCCTGACCAATCTGTTGAAGGCCAAGGCTGAATTTATCTGGTCCACCCAGTGTCGAGGCATTTGATGCAGTTAAGGCTCTTTTGTGTTTGGCACCTGTTTTGGCAGCAACAAATTTTGGGAAACCTTTCAAATTGCAGGTAGAGGCCAGTCAAATCGGCGCTGGGGCTGTGCTTCTCCAGGAGAATGATAACAATGTTGCGTCCAGTCAGTTTCTTCTCCCGAAATGTAATAAGTATCAAAAAAACTATTCTGTAATTGAAAAGGAGGCTTTAGGTCATTTGGGCTTTACAGCACTTAGAGGTCTATGTTGGTTCTGGTTTGACCCCTTTAACTGTGTTCACTGACCACAACCCACTTGTTTTTCTGCTCTGTCCCTTTAACCTTGTTTGTATCTTCTCCCTGCTGACCCCTACGGGCTGTCTGAGCCTCTTTCCTCTTAAATTGCTCCCCAGGTACAAGGGCTGCTGAGTTTGAGGGGCGGACAGTCAGTTGGGGGACACAGGGCTATTACTAGGAGCCGGGACTGGTATCCTTTTTTTGTTCTTAGGGAAATTTGAAAAGTTTTGAATATGTTGGAGGAAGTTTGGTTGAGGGTGGGTCCCTCATTTTAAGGAGGGGGGTGTCACGGCTCCTCCTCTGCATTGCAGGGGCGGTTCCTCCTGCAGGCAGAGGAGGGTCGTTAGTGATTGGAGTCACCTGGGATCAGAGTATTTAAACTGTCACTAATCACCTCTCTCTCTCTCTCTCTGCTCCTCCAGGTATGAAACTGTTTTGTTTGTTCTTTTGTAGTTTTGCATAGTTTTCACGCAGTCATTCACACACAGATTCACGCATCATGCACTTTACATACACCTTACATTATGATACTTCCACACCTCATTCCTTTTTCTTAGTTTAAAGTTATGTTTTGGTTACAATAAATTGGCCTATACCTGTTGTTCGCATCCCCTCATTTTTTCCACAGGCTATGAGCCAGCCTGTGACAACATTGTGTGCAATTGGCATGAGGAGGTAGGCAAATAATTACAATTTAGCAGATTAACACTGGAGTGATAAATGATCAGATGGTCATGTGCAGGTAGAGATACTGGTGTGCAAAAGAGCAGAAAAGTAAATAAATAAAAACAGTATGGGGATGAGGTAGGTATATTGGGTGGGCTATTTACCGATAGACTATGTACAGCTGCAGCGATCGGTTAGGTGCTCAGATAGCAGATGTTTAAAGTTAGTGAGGGAGATAAAAGTCTCCAACTTCAACGATTTTTGTAATTTGTTCCAGTCACAGCAAGAACAACATCATTGATATATACAGAGAAAAGAGTCGGCCCGAGAATTGAACCCTGTGGCACTCCCATAGAGACTGCCAGAGGACCGGACAACATGCCCTCTGATTTGACACACTGAACTCTGTCTTTAAAGTAGTTGGTGAACCAGGCAAGGCAGTCATTAGAAAAACCGAGGCTACTGAGTCTGCCGATAAGAATATGGTGATTGACAGAGTCGAAAGCCTTGGCCAGGTCGATGAAGACGGCTGCACAGTACTGTCTTTTATCGATGGCGGTTATGATATCATTTAGTACCTTGAGCGTGGCTGAGGTGCACCTTGACCGGCTCGGAAACCAGATTGCTCAGCGGAGAAGGTACGGTGGGATTCGAGATGGTCAGTGATCGGTTTGTTGACTTGGCTTTCGAAGACCTTAGATAGGCAGGGCAGGATGGATATAGGTCTGTAACAGTTTGGATCCAGGGTGTCTCCCCCTTTGAAGAGGGGGATGACCGCGGCAGCTTTCCAGTCCTAGGGGATCTCAGACGATATGAAAGAGGTTGAACAAGCTGGTAATAGGGGTTGCGACAATGGCAGCGGATAGTTTCAGAAATAGAGGGTCCAGATTGTCAAGCCCAGCTGATTTGTACGAGTCCAGGTTTTGCAGCTCTTTCAGAACATCTGCTATCTGGATTTGGGTAAAGGAGAAGCTGGGGAGGCATGGGCGAGTAGCTGCGGGTGGGTGGGGGGAGCTGTTGGCCGAGGTTGGAGTAGCCAGGAGGAAGGCATGGCCAGCCGTTGAGAAATGCTTGTTGAAGTTTTCGATTATCATGGATTTATCTCTGGTGACCGTGTTACCTAGCCTCAGTGCAGTGGGGCCAGTTGGTCAGGATAGCGTCTATGAGGGTGCCCGAGTTTACAGATTTAGGGTTGTACCTGGTGGGTTCCTTGATGATTTGTTTGAGATTGTGGGCATCTAGCTTAGAGGACTGCCGGGTGTTAAGCATATCCCACTTTAGGTCACCTAACAGAACAAACTCTGAAGCTAGATGGGGGGCGATCAATTCACCAATGGTGTCCAGGGCACAGCTGGGAGCTGAGGGTGGTCGGTAGCAGGCGGCAACAGTGAGAGACTTATTTCTGGAGAGATATATTTTTAAAATTAGATGTTCGAACTGTTTGGCTATGGACCTGGAAAGTATGACAGACCTTTGCAGGCTATCTCTGCAGTAGACTGCAACTGCAAACCCTTTGGCAGTTCTATTTTGACGGAAAATGTTATAGTTGGGTATGGAAATCTCAGAATTTTTGGTGGCTTTCCTAAGCCAGGATTCAGACACAGCAAGGACATCAGGGTTGGCAGAGTGTGCTAAAGCAGTGAGTAGAACAAACTTAGGGAGGAGGCTTCTAATGTTGACATGCATGAAACCAAGACGTTTTCGATCACAGAAGTCAACAAATGAGGGTGCCTGGGGATATGCAGGGCCTGGGTTTACCTCCACATCACCCGTAGAACAGAGAAGGAGTAGGATGAGGGTGCGGCTAAAGGCTATCAAAACTGGTCGCCTAGAGCGTTGGGGACAAAGAATAAAAGGCGCAGACAGGGGTATGGTTGGGCGCGGGTACAGCGGAGGTAAGCCCAGGCACTGGGTGATGATAAGAGATGTTGTATCTCTGGACATGCTGGTTGTAATGGGTGAGGTCACCGCATGTGTGGGAGATGGGACAAAGGCGGTATCAGAGGTATGAACAGTGGAACTAGGGGCTCCATTGTAAACTAAAACAATGATAACTAGCCTGAACAACAGTATACAAGGCATATTGAAATTTGGGAGAGACATACAGCGAGGCATAAAGTAGTCACAGGTGTTTATTGGGAGAGCTAGCTCAAACAACAGGTGAGACAACAGCTAATCAGCTAACACAACAACAGCAGGTAAAATGGCGATGACTAGGCAGAGAGGGTCGGATTAACTACACACCAAGCCTGAGTTTGCGGCTGGGGCCGACAGATATATATTTTTTAAATAAACAGAATGGAGTACCGTGATGGACAGTCCAGCAGGTATCAGCTATGTAGCCAAGTGATCATAGTTTAGATGGAACAGGGGAGCCGCCACTACGCTAGCGACACAGCGTTTAAAGTTAGTAGTCCTGGGCTCGTAGGAGCGTCTGCTCCAACGGAAGCCGGATGAAGGCACAGCGGATGGAGTATTCGTCGGCAGACGAAGCCAGATGGCGAAAACAGGTATTGTGGAATTTAGTTTGCTAGCCGGGAGATGTGCCTGGCTCACGACTAACAGGTGCTAGCTTCGTGGCAGTGGCGTTAGCCACTATATCCAATCGGTAGCAGCGGTGAGCCGGTGCCAAGGTCCAGAGTTTACAGCAAGGATCCGGTGGAGTTTTGGGCTCTAGCCGTGTATGAGTGGGGTTCGGGTGAACAGCTGAGCAGGCCGGGAGGTGGGCCTCAGGGATAGCTTCGGTCTGGGTGCCATGGTGAGTGCAAGCTAGCTGTGAAGATCAGAAGTAGTGGTCCAGGGATTACGGCAGGAATCCGGCGTTGTTGTGGAGAGACAGTCCGATACTGGTAGACTAACAAGTATTATCCAGGCTAAAAACAGGGCTGTTATCTGCGCAGAAGGTAAACGCCGCAAACAATGACTAAATAGCTTGTAGCTAATTAGCTGGTTAGCTTCTAGAGGTTCTTGAATGTGTTCTAAAATTGAAAATAATAGCAATTCCGTATCACATTGGGTGAGGCAGGTTACCGGAAGGTATAATCGAATTAAAAATCGAAAAGAGATTGAAAATCAATTGAAATATATATACGAAAAATACAAAAGTACACGAGAGGAAAAAACAAACACTTCTTCACCGCTACGCCATCTTGGATACAATTTGATCGATACTACACAGTATACAGTCGTGGCCAAAAGTTGAGAATGACACAAATATTAATTTTATTGACAATTTCATGAAGTTGATGCAAAGAGTCAATATTTGCAGTGTTGACCCTTCTTTTTCAAGACCTCAGCAATCAGCCCTGGCATGCTGTCAATTATGTGACTGATGCAGTCAGACTGATGGCAGCCCATTCTTGCATAATCAATGCTTGGATTTTGACAGAATTTGTGGGGTTTTGTTTGTCCACCCGCCTCTTGAGGATTGACCAAAAGTTCTCAATGGGATTAAGGTCTGGGGAGTTTCCTGGCCATGGACCCAAAATATCAATGGTTTGTTCCCCGAGCCACTTAGTTTATGGCCAGGTGCTCCATCATGCTGGAAAAGGCATTGTCCGCCCCCAAACTGTTCCTGGATGGTTGGGAGAAGTTGCTCTTGGAGGATGTGTTGGAACTATTCTTTATTCATGGTTGTGTTCTTAGTCAAAATTGTGAGTGAGCCCACTCCTTTGGCTGAGAAGCAACCCCACACATGAATGGTCTCAGGATGCTTTCCTGTTGGCATGACACATGACTGATGGTAGTGCTCACCTTGTCTTCTCCGGACAAGCTTTTTTCCAGATGCCCCAAACAATCGGAAAGGTGATTCATCAGAGAAAATGACTTCACCCCAGTCCTTAGCAGTTCAATCCCTGTACCTTTTGCAGAATATCAGTCTGTCCCTGATGTTTTTCCTGAAGAGAAGTGGTTTCTTTGCTGCCATTCTGGACACCAGGCGATCCTCCAAAAGTGTTCGCCTCACTGTGCATGCAAATGCACTCACACCTGCTTGCTGCCATTCCTGAGCAAGCTCTGTGCCCTGATCCCGCAGCTGAATCAACTTCAGGAGATGGTCCTGGCGCTTGCTGGACTTTCTTGGGCACCCTGAAGCCTTCTTCACAACAGTTGAACCACTCTCCTTGAAGTTCTTGATGGTTGATTTAGGTGCAATCTTACTGGCAGCAATATCCTTGCCTGTGAAGCCCTTTTTGTGCAAAGCAAGGATGACGGTACGTGTTTCTTTGCAGGTAACAATGTTTGACAGAGGACGAACAAGCACCACCCTCCTTTTGAAGCTTACAGTCTGTTATTCAAACTCAATCAGCATGACAGAGTGATCTCCAGCCTTGTCCTCGTCAACACTCACACCTGTGTTAACGAGAGAATGGAAGCAAGTAAGTCCCCGCAGCAATGTTCCAACATCGAATGGAACATCTTCCCAGAAGAGTGGAGGCTGTTATAGCAGCAAGGGGGAGGACCAACTCCATTTTTAATTTCCGATAATTTTGGAATTAGATGTCTGACGAGAAGGTGTCCATATAATTTTGGTAATGTAGTGTACAGTATATTGCCACAGCAAAAGAATCCTGCAGCAACAGGTCCATACACACCAAGACTGTCATGAAGAGGGCACGACAAAGCCTATTCCCCCTCAGGAAACTAAAGATTTGGCATGGGTCCTGAGATCCTCAAAAGGTTCTACAGCTGCAACATCGAGAGCATCCTGACTGGTTGCATCACTGCCTGGTACAACAATTGCTCGTCCTCTGACCACAAGGCACTACAGAGGGTAGCGCGTACGGCCCAGTACATCACTGGGGCTAAGCTTCCTGCCATCCAGGACCTCTACACCAGGCGGTGTCAGAGGATTGCCCTAAAAATGGTCAAAGACCCCAAGGGGTCAGTCAGACCGTTCTCTCTACTACCGCATGGCAAGCAGTACCGGAGTGCCAAGTCTAGGACAAAAAGGCTTCAACAGTTTTTACCCCCAAGCCATAAGACTCCTGAACAGGAAATCAAATGGCTACGTGGACTATTTGCATTGTGTGCCCCCCCAACCCCCCTTTTTACACTGCTGCTACTCTCTGTTCATCATATATGCATAGTCACTTTAACCATATCTACATGTACATGCTACCTCAATCAGCCTGACTAACCGGTGTCTATATGTAGCCTCGCTACTGTATACAGCCTGTCTTTTTACTGTTGTTTATTTCTTTACATACCTATTAATCACCCAACACATTTTATGCACTATTGGTTAGAGCCTGTAAGTAAGCATTTCACTGTAAAGTCTACACCTGTTGTATTCGGCGCACGTGTCAAATAAACTTGTCGCTTTGGATAAAAGCGTCTGCTAAATGGCATATATTATTATTATTATATTATTTGAACGTTTAGTCCATAGTGTTGCTTGGTTGATGGTTATGCTATTAGTTGGACAAAAGTAAACTCCATGAACGTGCAATACTGTTAATTTAACCATGTGATCGGTTTTCAATGAATTTACGTAAATTAAAGCTCATCTGCATAATTCAACGACAAAATAGTGATCCAATTAAGATCCTACATCTGTAGGCTGCTCTACCTCTCAAGAACCAAATGCAACATAATACATAGTGGCATTTAGAGTATATAAAGTATAATTTGAAATGGAATTAAAGTAGAATTAATTAATTGAACAAAATTCTATGAAATTCAAATTCACTATACGGATACTTATTTTAGTGACCAATACTATGTTAGACATATGCTTGAAACATTTATTTTTTAAGACCCATTCTCATTCTTTAACACATTTTAAACCATAAGTTCTAACATATTCTAATATCCTTGTGCAGGTTAAATTATGCTCTTTGTTGTAATATTTTGAAAATCATTGCATTTATTTTTTTAAATGAATGTAATCCATACCAGAGGTGGGGATAGATTTCATCCCCAAGGACAATTTTGCTGTTGCTTTTGTAGGTGAAGCCAAAATACATTCACCTGAATGTCTGCTTTTGCCTTGAACGAAAACAGAGCTTTTATAGTTCTCAATTAATTGACAAATGTATTTGCAAACAGATTACTATAAAGGGCGAATATGCAAGACAAACTCATTCTTACCACCCTTTTTTAACATCAACGTTCGCTTTGCACGGATTGCCACGATGTATAATAAAGAGTACTATCTGGAACTCCCTGACACTTTCACCTAGAGACACTTACTGGTACTGTGAGACAGACATACTAGGGCTATAACAGACTCAACCAGAGCACCATTTTTTATCAGGTGTCAAATCAAACTTTATTTGTCACATGCGCCGAATACAACAAGTGTAGACCTTACCGGGAAATGCTTACTTTACAAGCCCTTAACCAACAGTCTATTTAATTAAGATGTGTGTGCTAAGCTTTCATCCAAGTGACAGCCTGCAAATGTTTTACCGTAGCTACCACTCAAGAGGTTCATTAGATTTTCATTGAGCACATGCAGGCTGTTTATCATTTAGCATCACATAATCACAGATTTGAGTAATCAATTTAGAAATGGCACATTGGTCATTTCATAGAGGTTGAGAGATGCACGTCCACGGTATGGATCATCATGCATGTGAATGTATTAGAAAAATTGTTTTTAGAAAGGAGTTTCCATAGCAACAGCATGAGGCCTGACTGCTCATGAATGGATTATTACATTTCCAAAAACAATTGTTCTAAGGCAGCACCTTCTTTGAGTCACCATAGGCTAAATTAAAAATGTCAGTCGTTAGAATGCACCTGCTTAATATATTTAGGGGAGGAAATATGCAACATGTTGCTTTAACTGCTCTGAATCTGCTATCATCTGTGTCGTTGCAGATATTATAACTGCATCTCAAATGGCACCCTATTCCCTATATAGTGCACTGTTTTTGGTCAAAATTAGTGCACCATAAAGGGAATAGGGTAGCATTTAGGATGCAGAGTTTTTTTAAAAAGAAGGTCCCTCTACGCTTCCCATTCCTCCTGTACAACCATTACTCTGTCATAAGTTAGTCCTTTAATCTTCTCTATTTTCTTTCCTTTAACGCTAAAGCTTTATTCTCAACTGAATGTACTGTATATACACAAATAAAGTGACATTTTGAAAGCCAGACAAAGGAACTCCACCACATAAAGTACTTAACTGACTGTAGTGTACCAACCACTGCCAAATATGCAGCTGGGATATTTATGACCAACTTGAACTAATTGATGATGTGAACAGATGCTATGATAAATACTGTATGTAGTTTTAAAGGTATACTTATTTTTAATCACTTAGTGTCTGAAAGCAGTAAAAACGTGGTTTAATAGAAGAGGAAAGTTTAAATATATGAAATGTATAATAACCCTAGACAAACATGTAAATATTTGATGGTGGTGGTAAAAACAACAGGAACACGCCTGGGAAATAAATACTCGCATTTTTAGAAAATAATTATTGACTTCTCAAGTTAAAAATATTGGAAATTGGTCCTATAACAACTTGATTCTCCTAAAAGATGAAGGAAATATATTACAATATTTCATTTTTAGACGAATATGGCATGACACATCCAGACTTGTTGATTTACTGTACAGTATTTGACTGATTCTAAAAATACTTAGTGCTACTAAAATCACTTGTTGATTTTGAGTTGATGACATCACTCAATGAGAGGCTTTACTTCCTACGTCTTCCAGACTGAGTAGGCCTTTGTTGTAAGTTTTTGGTTTTGTCTGCTGTAAGAAATGCAGTACAACAAACAGATTATGATTTTTAAATCCTTCATAAAGATCTTGATTGTTGTCCTCTTGAGCCTCCTTAACAGTTTTGTGCCACGTAAAATCAAGGCCATGTCTGAATGGCATCTGAAATTACTATGGCTTTTTTGTTTAGTGTCCCAGAATATTGCCTCAATTCACTGTTCTTCTGTCACCTATAAACATATTCTGTGAGACATTCTGCATATTTACTGTACATTTGTCTAACTTTTGATGTTTTGAAATGTCATTCAAAATAAGTCTGTTCAACTTCACTTGAGGTGCACTTTTACACTGCCTTCATAATGCTGTCATGGTAACATCAATGGCATACCTTCTGTCTGGACAGTTAATGTGGAAACACCTTGTCGAAACAACATCAATGATGCCATCTGACATCACATTTTTAATGACAAAACAGCTCTCACTGACACCTTATGTGTCACTTTAATAATTCATTCAACAGAGAACATTACATGTTAAAGTGGCATGACTGTCAGTTGTCAAAGCCATTCATAACATTCTACAACAGTTTGTCATCCTTGTGACAGCATCATAGAGGCATTAAAGTGCACTTCAAATACATAGTTCCTTAAAGCAAGAAAAAAAAGAAAACAAATTAAAGTGAGTGTCTCTCCCCTACCCACAGCAAGAGCAGTGACGATTAAGTAGGATTCCTCTAAGCTTCCAGTTTCACCTTGTTTATCCTGCAAGCCAGATTAAAAGGAAAGGCTGGCCGTCTGGAGAGATCTGTCGACTACACTTGCATCGATCCAAAACGAAGTATACTTGAGCGATTAACAACACATCCTCCTGACATAGCGCGCTTAATCAAGGAGGACATTTCCCCAAAGCCATGCCTAACTTGCCACTAAACATTTGGGACGAATAGAAAATTGACTCAGTCAATGAAACATATTCTTGATTTTGATTCCAATCAATGGTTATGTAGAGATGACTGGTTTATTTGTTTTGGCAGTCTCTGATGCCAAGATATAGGTATAATTTGGGCGATGGAAATAACTTTTTAAGTGTTCACTTTTTAAAAGCATACCAAATTCCGCTGTCAGTTTACAAATGTATCTTGCCTATTAGACCTTTTCAGTCTACAGTGCTTGAATTTGAGCTAAGGAACATTGCCTCTTCAAATAAAACAATTCCTATGTACTGAAATAAGGGACATTTTAATGACGTGATTAGAGAACAGGCAATTTAGTAATAACAACATGAACGGACATCACTTGCTTTAGTTAAATTTATCTTGAGGACCATCTCTCGGCAGACCATAGTCTGAGTTGAATGACAAATAAATTATGGAAAACTGGGAAAGCTACAACTGAGAGAATGGCTTAATAAACATCAAATAATTAGACAGAAGTTATACAATTTCCAAATGCTGCTTTATTATTAACTTTGACGAGTTTATGCCCTTTAACGATGTTCCTTCTCTTTTTAATTAAGAGCCTGTGTCAACTCCTAGTCAAGTAACTATTTTACCAACGTTTCTGTGATTTCAGAGAACTGGAATTTCCTAAGACACCAGTAATTCTCTTGAGACAAGTTTATGTCCAGGGATATCGTTAGTGTTAATTTTACTGTAGGGATAATTGGGGTACCAGTGCATTGATGAGCAGAACGGTGTATGATATATCAATATGTTGTTAGTCACCAAATTTAATTGAGTATTATTATGTTGCTTTCATATTGAACAGCCTCGTAGGGCAAGGACTGCTAACCTGGCACAATGCTTTTGGGTGAGAACAGTGGCGACACGTCATTCAGGGAAGGTGGGGCAGAGTCCCACTTGTTATGAGCCCCATCTGTTTAGCAAAAAAAATATAAAAAAATAAAAATATATATATGTATATATATATAGTTGAAGTCGGAAGTTTACATACACTTAGGTTGGAGTCATTAAAATTTGGTTTTTCAACCACTCCACAAATTTCTTGTTAAAAAAACTAGTCGGTTAGGATGTCTACTTTGTGCATGACACAATTACTTTTTCCAACAATTGTTTAGACAGATTATTTCACTAAGAATTCACTGTATCACAATTCCAGTGGGTCAGAAGTTTACATACACTAAGTTGACTGTGCCTTTAAACCCTTTGGACAATTCCAGAAATGATGTCATGGCTTTAGATGGTTCTGATTCAGTCTGGTTCATCCTTGGGAGCAATTTCCAAAAGCCTGAAGGTACCACCTTTATCTGTACAAACAATGGTAGGCAAGTTTAAACACCATGGGACCACGCAGCTGTCATACTGCTCAGGAAGGAGACGCGTTCTGTCTCCTAGAGATTAACATACTTTGGTGTGAAAAGTGCAAATCAATCCCAGAACAACAGCAAAGGACCTTGTGAAGATGCTGGAGGAAACAGGTACAAAGGTATATTTATCCACAGTAAAACGAGTCCGACATCGACATAACCTGAAAGGCTGATCAGCACGGAAGAAGCCACTGCTCCAGAACTGTCATAGAAAAGCCAGAATACAGTTTACAACTGCACACGGGGACAAAGATTGCACTTTTTGTCCTCTGTGTCCTCTGGTCTGATGAAAGAAAAATAGAACTGTTTGGCCATAATGACCATCATTACGTTAGGAGGAAAAAGGGGAGGCTTCGAAGCTAAAGAGCATCATCCCAACCTTGAAGCACGGGGGTGGCAGCAACATGTGGGGGTGCTTTGCTGCAGGAGGGACTGGTGCACTTCACAAAATAGATGGCTTCATGAGGTAGGAAAAAATTGCAGGAAGTTATGGCTGTATCCCTTGTTCTCAATTTTCGCCTGCGGAACCCCGCGAAAAAAAAAAAAAAAAAATTAAATATGGAACTTTCACACATTAAAGCTTGGTTACAAATGGGTCTTCCAAATGGACAATGACAATAACCCCAAGCATACTAAGTCAGGGCATTTTTACTAGGATTAAATGTCAGGAATTGTGAAAAACTGAGTTTAAATGTATTTGGCTAAGGTGTATGTAAACTTCCGACTTTAACTGTACATATATATATATATATATATATAGTACCAGTCAAAAGTTTGGACACCAACTCATTCAAGGGTTTTGTTTTATTTTTACTAGTTTCTACATTGTAGACTAGTAGTAAGAACTCAAAATTAGGAAACAATAGAAATGGAAACATGTAATAAGTGTTAAACAAATCAAATATAGTTTAGATTCTTCAAAGTAGCCACCCTTTGGCTTGACAGCTTTGCACACTCTTGGCATTATCTCGACCAGCTTCATGGAGGTGGTCACCTGGAATGCATTTCAAATAACAGGTGTGCCTTGTTAAAAGTGAATTTGTGGAATTTCTTTCCTTAATGCATTTGAGTCAATCAAGGTATGGGTGAGGTTGCAGAGCGCCAAATTCAATTACAGAAATGCTCATTATAAAAATTCAGAAAACAAAACATATTTTACATAGGTTTAAAGATGAACTTCTTGTTAAACCAACCAGTGTCATATTTATAAAATGCTTTTCGGCGAAAGCATACCTAGCCCAGAACATACTTAGCCCAGAACATAGCCCAGTTGACAAATTATTACAAACAGTAACTAGCCAAGCAGAAGCGTTTCAAAACTCAGAAATAGAGATACAATTAATCCCTTACCTTTGATGATCTTCATATGGTGGCAATCAGAAGACATTCATTTACTCAAATGTTCCTTTTGTTCGATGAAGTCTCTTTATATCCAAAAACCTCCGTTTTGTTAGCGCTTTTTCTTCAGTAATCCACAGGCTCAAACTCAGTCAAAACAATCAGACAAAAATTGTATCTGTAAAGTTCATAGAAACATGTGAAACTATGATTATATTCAATCCTCAGGTTGTTTTTTTAGCCTAAATGATCTACAATATTTCAACTGGACAATAAAGTCGTCAATATAAAAGGTAAACAAGAAATGCACATGCGCCTGAAAAAAACTCTGCAACGCGTTAGGGTCCACTCGTTCAGACTGGTCTTACGCCCTCATTTATAAGAATACAAGATTGAAACGATTTCTAAAGACTGTTGACATCTAGTGGAAGGCATAGGAACTGCAAATGGAGTCCTAAGTCAATGGCTACTGTAATGACATTGAATACAAAACTACTTCCTGAATGGATTTGTCTCAGACTTACGCCTGCTAAATCAGTTCTGTTATACTCAGACACTATTTTAACAGTTTAACCAGTTGTATGCATATCATATCGTCTGGGCCTGAGTAGCAGGCCGTTTAATTTGGGCATGCTTTTCATCCAAAATTCCGAATGCTGCCCCCTACCCTAGAGGTTAAATGAACACCAAAAAATAAGAAAGATAAACAACATGTAAAGTTTTGTAGCGCTAACACAGCAACTATACAAAAACAAGATCCTACAAACCAAGGTGGAAAAAGGCTGCCTCATTATATGATCCCCAATCAGAGACAACGATAGACAGCTGCCTCTGATTGGGATCCATACCCGGCCAACAAAGAAATAGACAACATAGATTGCCCACCCTAGTCACACCCTGACCTAACTAAATAGAGAATAAAAGGATCTCTAAGGTCAGGGCGTGACAGGTCTGCTGAGTCCAAATTTTAGATTTTTGGTTCCAACCGCCATGTCTTTGTGAGACACAGAGTAGGTTAACGGGTAATCTCTGCATGTGTGGTTTCCACCGTGAAGCTTGGAGGGTTGATGGTGTGGGGGTGCTTTGCTGATGATACCGTGTGGGATTTATTTAGAATTCAAGGCGAAATTAACCAGCGTGGCTACCACAGCATTCTGCAGCGATACACCATCCCATCTGGTTTGCACTTAGTGGGACAATCATTGTTTTTTCAACAGGATAATGACCCAAAACACAACCTCAAGCTGTGTAAGGGTATTGGAGTGCTGCATCAGATGATCTGGACTCCACAATCACCCAACCTCAACCCAATTGCGATGGTTTGGGATGAGTTGGACTTGAGAGTGAAGGAAAAGCAGCCAACAAGTGCTCAGCACATGTCTGAAGACTGTTGGAAAAGCATTCTTCATGAAGCTGGTTGAGAGAATGCCGAGAGTGTGCAAAGCTATCGTCAAGACAATGGGTGGTTAATTTTAAGAATCTAAAAAATATATATTTTGATTTGTTTCACGATTCCATATGTGTTATTTCATAGGTTTGATGTCTTCACTATTATTCTACAATGTAGAAAATAGTAAAAATAAAGAATAAGTAGGTATGTCTTTTGACTGGTACTGTATATATTTGCCTATTATTACAGCATCAATATGTGTCATAGTGCAATTAATGGGTTGTTTAGTGTTGTGTTGTGTTTTGCTGGCATGCATAAAAAAAAACGTTTGCCCCACCAAGATTTACATGCTAAAATTGCCAGTGGGTGAGAGTGAATGTACAGGTCAGAGAGTGAAGGTACAGGTCAATGGTTACAGGAAGTTCGCTTCGGCAACACTTCAAAAATAAAACTATTGAGTCAGAGGGAGGCAACCTCTCTGAACCAGTTCCCTAAAACAAAATGTAAATTAAACCTATCTCAATATCTTGCCTGAACACAATTATAGACTTTGAGCCCAAAATTCACTCACATGCTTTGTACTGTATTTGACCTCTCAGGCAACCTCCCACTGGGCACAGACGTCAATTCCAAGTCTATTCCACGTCGACTCAACCTGTGTGTGCCCAGTGGGCTATTCTGAGAGGAAACAAGGCTGAGAAGTTCGTTTTATAATCTTTGCTCCACAAAAGAGGTTTGTTTGTATCCCAAGGCCAGATGTTGTATAGTGTTATGATTTTCTTTTAAACTGAAGAAAGTAGTTGGCCCACGCTTACCTATTGTGGTTGGAAAGTGTACCATATTATTTTAATAAAGTTTACCAATATAAATATGACCTTTTATATAAGACCTTGCTCAAATGTTGTTTTGACATATTGTCCTTAGCTGACACATTGAGGTCTGGAAGGTGTCTATAGAAGCATGTAACTAAATACTGAGAAAGAAGGGAAGAAGTGAAAGAAGAAAGCATCTCCAGGTCTGTTTTAATTTGATCACAGTCACTAGTATTCTTTGTGATTGTACTAACACTAAGACTCAATGCACCTATAACAGTGAGGAACTCTTAAGACAAACACAAGCCAGTTTAGATCATACTGAGCAAGTGATCGTTAACAAATGCTGCAGAATGT
This sequence comes from Oncorhynchus keta, assembly GCF_023373465.1. NCBI lineage: Eukaryota > Metazoa > Chordata > Actinopteri > Salmoniformes > Salmonidae > Oncorhynchus > Oncorhynchus keta. Next base: position 26,436,297 of record NC_068431.1, read on the forward strand.
ATTCGAGTGGGTTATTGCAATAATCTGTAGAGACAGAGTGAAGCTTCTACAACCACACTTTATGGACTTTTGAAGTCCATTTTTCAAATGTTTGTGTTTTCAGCAGTGGATTAAAATAAGAGGGAAAAGAGGTTTAAGGTAGTATGTTTTCTTTCAGTATTAAATGAGGAGATATCCACTCTTGACTGGCCCTCGTTTAATGTGGTATGGCTCATTAGACACTGCTGACTGTGCCTGGTTGGCAGATGAACATTAACTTCACAGCTCATAACGCGGAACTGCACTCTTCAGGCAATTTGGACGTTACCAGTTCCAATTCATACCCCAGAGAGCTTTCAAAACAGGCTTTTTCCACACACGACCTGCCAATCGCAGCAAGCACAGAGTGCAGAACGGCTCCTTCTCATTTCCTTCCTGCATCCCCACCCTATGGACAACTATGGCTGTGTGGGTCTTTAATTTGTTTTCATACTGTTTGTATAGGTAAGCCTAGGTAAGTCTGAGCCAACTTAAAAGTAGGATTCAGATAGCTATTTGACATGTTCCCCATGGTTGCTCTTTCCTCTGTCAAATAGGAAAGTTACCCGACCTAGCTAGGCTACCTGTCATCAACGTACTTTTATCATGATTTCCAGCTATTTGTTATGGAGAAACCTGAGATTAGACATTTCAACATCTACATAAGTAACTAGTAGCTATAAAAATATGCTAAGCTAACATTGGCTAACTAGAAACCAAACAAACCAACTCCAAGTTAGCAACCGCAGGGGCAGGCTCACATTTGGGAGGGGCAGGGGCAGGCTCACAAGTTGATATAAATGGATGTTTATCTAGTGTGCACCAACAGTAAGACTACCATTATGCTCAATTTGTCTATATCATAGGTCTACATAAATAGCAGTCTACATCTTTAAATATGTGACCACATACAGTACATTCAAACAGTTACTGTAATCTGGCAGAGTGGCAAAGGTATTGTCCATGGTTGAGTAATCTTATTTAGATATTGTATGAGAATGGATTGCAGCCTTCGTACAGGCTAGGAAGACAATTGTTACAGCTCTGTATCCATAAGAAAGTTGGGAAAGTATCATGTTAAACAAATGTATGGCACAAAGGTATATATTTAATTATTTCAGTACATATTTACTGTAAATTCGTATTGATTCTGAGGGAAAATTTGCTCAAACATGGAATGATATTTTACTTCGAATAACCAGCCCCGACACATGTGACTGACCTTTTGCAAAGGTCTTAGTATGGTAGGTATTCTCTGAGTCTGGAAATGCATATATCCCTAATTAGCAGGCTATCCAATAACCTGGGGTGTTTCATTGAACACTGTCTTATGTCTAGCTAAGACTAGTTCAACCAATGGCACTGAACTCTGTAACATATGGAACGTGCCAATTATGTCCAATTATACAATGAAAATATTTTTGGAAATAGAGGACAAATGAAAAGCAAAGCCGGAACCATACATAGTCATACGATTTGCTGATACAGCATCAAAATAAGGTAATGGACTCCATGAGAGCTATATATATATATATAGCTCTCATAATCCACTAACACAGCAGACCCCCACTCTTGGCACCGCATACCTCTCCTGACAACACCCCCAAACCCACTGAGGACACACCAAAGCCAGAGATTGTGCTCCACATGAGAAATACATTGATGAGAGACAGCTTTCAGCCTTTTTATATTATATATATATATATATATATTATATATATATATATTCCCTAGATGTTAATGTAGAATAAGCAACAAGCCAAGGAAATGGAACTGATTAAATTTGCATTATCTGGTCGCATTGACCTCACAAGTGCCCTAAGACGTTGTGAGTTGGACAAATCCCAGATCTCAATTACCCAATAAAATTCAGATGGCTTAATCAGATACTACCAGACTCTTTACTCTTTGGGTCAACATGGAGTCCTGCTGCGAATTAATCAGGCCACCGAGCAAAGATGATGAAGAATTATGCACATGATAAGCCAAACAAAGTCAACTGCATGGCCATATCCCAAATGAGTATGTACAGTATGCAGTATTGATACACACTTTTTTTGTCTATGACTAGGAAAAAAGACATGGAGAATACATGCTGGCAACATGTTGTCTTTACGTACGATTACACATCAAACATTAAATTATGAGTTTGTGAGGAGTAATGACTGATAAAGTACGTTACACAGGCCTAAACTATAAAAAGTACCTCAAAGATATAAAGGAACACAGGGAAAAATGAACTAAACGTCCCATTTTCAGGACCCTGTCTTTCAAAGATAATTAGTAAAAATCCAAATAACTTCACAGATCTTCATTGTAAAGGGTTTAAACACTGTTTCCCATGCTTGTTCAATGAACCATAAACAATTAATGAATATGCACCTGTGGAATGGCCGTTAAGACACTAACAGCTCACAGACGGTAGGCAATTAAGGTCACAGTTATGAAAACTTAGGACACTAAAGTGGCCTTTCTACTGACTCTGAAAAACACAAATAAAGATGCCCAGGGTCCCAGCTCATCTGCGTGAACATGGCTTAGGAATGCTGCAAGGAGGCATGAGGACTGCAGATGTGGCCAGGGCAATACATTGCAATGTCCATTCTGTGAGACGCCTAAGACAGTGCTACAGGGAGACGGGACAGACAGCTGATCGTCCTCGCAGTGGCAGACCACGTCTAACACCTGCACAGGATTGGTACATCTGAACATCACACCTGCGGGACAGGTACAGGATGGCAACAACAACTGCCCGAGTTACACCAGGAAAGCACAATCCCTCCATCAGTGCTCAGACTGTCCGTAGTAGGCTGAGAGAGGCTGGACTGAGGGCTTGTAGGCCTGTTGTAAGGCAGGTCCTCACCAGACATCACCGGCAACAACGTCGCCTATGGGCACAAACCCACCCTCGCTGGACCAGACAGGACAGGCAAAAAGTGCTCTTCACTGACGAGTCGCAGTTTTGTCTCACCAGGGGTGATGGTCGGATTTGCGTTTATTGTCGAAGGAATGAGCGTTACACCAAGGCCTGTACTCTGGAGCGGGATCGATTTGGAGGTGGAGGGTCCGTCATGGTCTGGGGCGGTGAGTCACAGCATCATTGGACTGAGCTTGTTGTCATTGCAGGCAATCTCAACGCTGTGCATTACAGGGAAGACATCCTCCTCCCTCATGTGGTACCCTTCTTGCAGGCTCATCCTGACATGACCCTCCAGCATGACAATGCCACCAGCCATACTGCTCCTTCTGTGCGTGATTTCCTGCAAGAATGTCAGTGTTCTGCCATGGCCAGCGAAGAGCCCGGAACTCAATCCCACTGAGCATGTCTGGGACCTGTTGAATCGGAGGGTGAGGGCAAGGGCCATTCACCCCAGAAATGTCAGGGAATTTGCAGGTGCCTTAGTGGAAGAGTGGGGTAACATCTCACATCAAGAACTGGGAAATCTGGTTCAGTCTATGAGGAAGAGATGCACTGCAGTACTTAATGCAGCTGGTGGCCACACCAGATACTGACTGTTATTTTTGATTTTGATTCCCCCCTTTGTTCAAGGACACATAATTCCATTTCTGTAAGTCACACGCCTGTAGAACTTGTTCAGTTTGTGTCTCAGTTGTTGAATCTTATGTTCATACAAATATTTACACATTAAATTAGCTGAAAATAAACTCAGTTGACAGTGAGAGGACGTTTCTTTTTTGGGTGTGTTTATAAGACGAAGTCTGGTTGGATTGATGCAGAATAATAATTAAACATTCACCAATATTTCTGTACTATAGATTAAAACCAAACATACATGTACATTCATAACACAGCTAACTCCTGTTAAACCTGTATAGAACTACGTTCATAATCATAATCATGCTGGGCTGTATAGAGTACAAAGAGGACCATTGGAGAGAATACTTTGTGAACTCAAACTGAGTTTTTCTGGACGACGGAATTAAATGGGTTTCTCAAAGATTGCTCCTTTAAGTGAAGTTATGAGAGAGATTGCCATCTAGAGGACAATACATTTGTTAATAGGGTAACCATTAATTTCTCCCAGCTGTTATGGCTGTTACGCCCTGATCTGTTTCACCTGTCTTTGTGATTGTCTCCACCCACCTCCAGGTGTCTCCTATTTTCCCCATTAGTCCCTGATGTATTTATCCCTGTGTTTCCTGTCTCTCTGTGCCAGTTTGTCTTGTTTTGCTAAGTCAACCAGCGTTTCTCCAAGCTCCTATTTTTCTCAGCCCTCCTGGTTTTGACCCTTGCCTGTCCTGACGCCGAATCCGCCGGCCTGACCACTCTGCCTGTTCTGACCTCGAGCCTGCCTATCCCCTGGTACTGTTTAGACTCTGACCTCTCGCTTGTCTCCGACCTGCCTTTTGCCTACCCCTTTTGGTATAATAAATATCAGAGCTCAACCATCTGCCTCCTGTGTCTGCATTTGGGTCTCTTATTGTGCCCTTATAATGGCTAACACCATTTCATGCCTAACCACTTTCTCAAGGTCCCATTGCTTTTAAAATGGCCAGCAAAAACAGTTTAGAAGAAATGTATTTATGTGATGCTAGACCCATTGTCATGGAAATAAACAAAATGTATATCCGTGGATTTACCCTCAAAGCTTTTAAATACCTGTTACAAGAGATATAACGTAACACTCATACCTATCTCTAAAATCCAACAAAGGCTGTTTTCAGATCAAATTAAAGGATTAAAAACTAGAGGCCTTGACCCTCCAACACATCTCTTTCAATTACAGTTCTATAATCCAAATACCTCTCGACTCTAATAACAGTCAGTGAACTCTCATCTTTGTTGCTTCAGGAAACATCGGGCCTCATTCTCAGCACTGCTTTGAAAGTCTTTCGTTTCTCTGATTCAAAATAAAACAGGAGCCTCTGTTTTTCACAGTGTCAATCGTTAGCGTAACATTGAAATATGTTATTGTAGTTGAATAGAGACCTACAACTAATTGGCTCCAATGGAGCCTCCTTTCACTCCGTATTAATTTGACTGGAGCATACGATAAGCTTGAAAGCAATTCCTAACAGAGTGAGGCCTTGAGTAAACTGAGCTGATTTGTGGATTAAAACATTGTTGTTTCAAACATACATCCAAGCCCATGAACATATCTGAATGAACTGTTGGGAAACCGCAGAGACCTCTTTCTCAGACAGTAATCACTGTTTCATATTTTACCTTGTCTACAACAAACATTTGGGATTTACTTATTCACAACAAGAAGGTGATTACGTAATTATGAGACAAGTGAGCAACTTTCCATTTTGAACATTAAAATTTCCTAGCAGTTCTGTGAATAATTAAGCAGTTGGGATTTATCATGCTCTCAATTTCCATTTTGTAGGGCTCCTGGAATTGATTATACATATTTTTTTAATTTCACCGTTTTAACCAGGTAGGCCAGTTGAGAACAAGTTCTCATTTACAACTGTGACCTGGCCAAGATAAAGCAAAGCAGTGTGACAAAAACAACAGAGTTACACATGAACAAACGTGTAGTCAACAACACAATAGAATAGGAAAAAACGTGTGTGCAAATGTAGAAGAGTACGGAGGTAAGTCAATAAATAGGCCAAAGTAATTACAATTTGGCATTAACACTGGAGTGATAGACGTGCAGATGATGATGTGCAAGTAGAGATACTGGGGTGCAAAAGAGCAAGAGGATAAATAACAATATGGGGATGAGGTAGATGGGTGTGCTATTTACAGATTGGCAAGCTGCTCTGACAGCTGATGCTTAAAGTTAGAGGGAGATATATAATGCTCAAAAAAATAAAGGGAACACTTAAACAACACAATGTAACTCCAAGTCAATCACACTTCTGTGAAATCAAACTGTCCACTTCGGAAGCAACACTGATTGACAATACATTTCACATGCTGTTGTGCAAATGGAATAGACAACAGGTGGAAATTATAGGCAATTAGCAAGACACCCCCAATAAAGGAGTGGTTCTGCAGGTGGTACGGTACCACAGACCACTTCTCAGTTCCTATGCTTCCTGGCTGATGTTTTGGTCACTTTTGAATGCTGGCGGTGCTTTCACTCTAGTGGTAGCATGAGACGGAGTCTACAAGCCACACAAGTGGCTCAGGTAGTGCAGCTCATCCAGGATGGTACATCAATGCGAGCTGTGGCAAGAAGGTTTTCTGTGTCTGTCAGCTTAGTGTCCAGAGCATGGAGGCGCTACCAGGAGACAGGCCAGTACATCAGGAGACGTGGAGGAGGCCGTAGGAGGGCAACAACCCAGCAGCAGGACCACTACCTCCGCCTTTGTGCAAGGAGGAGCAGGAGGAGCACTGCCAGAGCCCTGCAAAATGACCTCCAGCAGGCCACAAATGTGCATGTGTCTGCTCAAATGGTCAGAAACAGACTCCATGAGGGTGGTAATGAGGGCCCGATGTCCACAGGTGGGGGTTGTGCTTACAGCCCAACACCATGCAGGACGTTTGGCATTTGCCAGAGAACACCAAGATTTGCAAATTCGCCACTGGCGCCCTGTGCTCTTCACAGATGAAAGCAGGTTCACACTGAGTACATGTGACAGACGTGACAGAGTCTGGAGACGCCGTGGAGAACGTTCTGCTGCCTGCAACATCCTCCAGCATGACCGGTTTGGCGGTGGGTCAGTCATGGTGTGGGGTGGCATTTCTTTGGGGGGCCGCACAGACCTCCATGTGCTCACCAGAGGTAGCCTGACTGCCATTAGGTACCGCGATGAGATCCTCCGACCCCTTGTGAGACCATATTCTGGTGCGGTTGGCCCTGGGTTCCTCCTAATGCAAGACAATGCTAGACCTCATGTGGCTGGAGTGTGTCAGCAGTTCCTGCAAGAGGAAGGCATTGATGCTATGGACTGGCTCGGCCGTTCCCCAGACCTGAATCCAATTGAGCACATCTGGGACATCATGTCTCGCTCCATCCACCAACGCCACGTTGCACCACAGACTGTCCAGGAGTTGGCGGATGCTTTAGTCCAGGTCTGGGAGGAGATCCCTCAGGAGACCATTCGCCACCTCATCAGGAGCATGCCCAGGCATTGTAGGGACGTGCACGTGGAGGCCACACACACTACTGAGCCTCATTCTGACTTGTTTTAAGGACATTACAACAAAGTTGGATCAGCCTGTAGTGTGGTTTTCCACTTTAATTTTGAGTGTGACTCCAAATCCAGACCTCCATGGGTTGATAAATTTGATTTCCATTGATAATTTGTGTGATTTTGTTGTTAGCACATTCAACTAGGTAAAGAAAAAAGTATTTAATAAGAATATTTCATTCATTCAGATCTAGGATGTGTTATTTTAGTGTTCCCTTTATTTTTTTGAGCAGTGTAGGACTCCAGCTTCAGTGATATTTGCAATTCGTTCCAGTCATTGGCAGCAGAGAACTGGAAGGAAAGGCGGCCAAAGGAATAATTGGCTTTGGGGATGACCAGTGAAATATACCTGCTGGAGTGCGTGCTGCTATGGTGACCAGTGAGCTGAGATAAGGCGGGGTTTTACCTTGCAGAGACTTATAGATGACCTGGAGCCAGTGGGTATGGCGACAAATATGTAGCGAGGGCCAGCCAACGAGAGAATACAGGTTGCAGTTGTGGGTAATAAATGGTACTTTGGTGACAGACTACATCCAATTTGCATCCAATTTGCTGAGTAGAGTGGAGGCTATTTTGTAAATGACATCGCCGAAGTCAAGAATCGGTAGAATAGTCTGTTTTACGAGGGTAAGTTTGGCAGCATGAGTGAAGGATGCTTTGTTGCGAAATAGGAAGCCGATTCTACATTTAATTTTGGATTGGAGATGCTTAATGTGAGTCTGGAAGGAGAGTTTACAGTCTAACCAGACAACCCTTTTTCCTCCAAACATAACGATGGTCATAACGGCCAAACAGTTCTATTCTTTTTCATCAGACCAGAGGACATTTCTCTAACATGTACGATATTTGTCCCATGTGCAGTTGCACATGGGGTTTTATGGCGGTTTTGGAGCAGTGGCTTCTTCCTTGCTGAGCGGCCTTTCAGGTTATGACTATGTAGGACTCGTTTTACTGTGGATATAGATACTTTTGTACCTGTTTCCTCCAGCATCTTCACAAGGTCCTTTGCTGTTGTTTCCACTTTTCGCACAAGTCGCACCAAAGTATCTCTAAGAGGCAGAATGTGTCTCCTTCCTGAGCATTATGACAGCTGCGTGGTCCCATGGTGTTTATACTTTCATACTATTGTTTGTACAGATGAATGTCGTAACTTCAGGCGTTTGGAAATTGCTCCCAAGGATGTACCAGACTTTTTGAAGTCTACAATTTTTTTCTGAGGTCTTGGCTGATTTCTTTTGATTTTCCCATGATGTCAAGCAAAGAGGCACTGAGTGTGAAGGTAGGCCTTGGAATAAATCCACACGTACACCTTCAATTAGCCTATCAGAAGCTTCTAAAGCCATGACACCATTTTCTGGAATTTTCCAAGCTGTTTAAAGGCACAGTCAACTTAGTGTATGTAACCTTCTGACCCACTGGAATTGTGATACAATCTGTCTGTAAACAATTGTTGGAAAAATTAATTGTGTCATGCACAAAGTAGATGTCCTAACCGATCTGCCAAAACTATCTTTTGTTAACAAGAAATTTGTGGAGTGGTTGAAAAGCGAGTTTTAATGATTCCAACCGAAGTGTATGTAAACTTCCCGACATCAACTGTTGGCATTTGTAGTTGTCCACATATTCTAAGTCAGAACTGTCCAGAGTAGTGATACTCGTCGGGCAGGCAACAATCGGTTGATGAGCATGCATATAGTTTTACTAGCATTTAAGAGCAATTGGAGGCCACGGAATGAGTGTTGTATGGCGTTGAAGCTTGTTTGGAGGTTTGTTAGCACAGTGTCCAAAGAAGGGCCAGAGGTATACAGACTGGTGTTGTCTGCATAGAGATGGATCAGAAAATCACCAGCAGCAAGAGCGACATCGTTGATATTTTCAGAGAAAAGAGTCGGCCGAGAATTGAACCCTGTGGCACCCACATAGAGACTGCCAGAGGTCTGGACAACAGGCACTCAGATTTGACACACTGAACTCTATCTGAGAAGAAGTTGGTGAACCAGGCGAGTCAGTCATTTGAGAAGCCAAGGCTATGGAGTCTGCCGATGCGGTGATTGACAGAGTCGAAAGCCTTGGCCAGGTCGATGGAGACGGCTGCACAGTAGTTGTCCTCCATCCAACTATCTACTGTATGTATCTTTGGTCAAACATAATAAAAACAGCTTATTTTGCTGTGTTTGGCTAAAAATCGTAGTATTGCAGGGCTGCTTTCCGACATGCTCTTACTGGGGATTTTTGGTCACATAGCAACTTTTGATAAGAAAACTTCTCCACCACTGTCCATGTTCAATGCATCCAGTTCTTCCTAGCTTATGACTTCAAGGGATGCAGCACAAGGTCATGTTTTTGATAGGTTCCCAAGGTCAGGCTATTTTATGGAGGAAGTCCATTTTTACTTGTAGCATATGAACATAAATCTTAATCATTTGAATCAACTATTCAAAGTCTGCACACATACTGTACAAACGTCTTTAGTCTCGCAGTGGCTAATATAACTTAGGCTTCACAACCCTAATGTAAAATCACAAGCACCTCAGCTCGTTCAAAGATTAATTGGTGAGATTTTCGTCAGAAGCACAGAGAGACTGTGGTCAATGAATTCAAGGACATTGGCAACATGCTATTTTATTAAGGCCATGAATATTTTATGGCAGGTTGTGTTTGAGAAAGACCTAGAAGAAAAAGAAACGCACACCTATTAAGACGAGCTGGCTAGCGGAGTAGAAAACTTGAAAATAAAATAAAAGAGAGCCGCACACTCTAGGAGCTCAGACGCAATAATTGAATTACCAACGTTTCGACAGCCAAGCTGTCTTCATCAGGGTATGGTGTCTGTACTCATGGCCAAGAGTGGCCTAACATCATTGGTTAATAATCATATTAAAATGTCATACATACAATCATAGATTAATTTTACTACACAAGCTTACAAACAATTACAATGGCAAAGTCACAATAATCACAAGAATGGCATCAGATCAAAGTCTACTTTGAGACCGAAGGGCTCAGGCAGCCTCTCGTTTTGTGTGTTTGAGAAAGACACCATGATATCATTTGTTCTCAGAATGTCAATGTCTTCACCTTTTTAATCACTGATTGAGCTACAAACATCAAGGATATGCTTAGTATGATACAGGACATAATACAGTAAAATTTCACTCTAGCTATTATCAATTCAAGCTATTTAGATTGAGCACCTCATTTTATTCCACACCCAGCCAAGAAGACTAGAAACAGCAACATTCTATTTTGAGGTTGTTTGAAAAGCAAGGGGCCCATGACAAATGATTGCAACAAACGTCTCAGAAACAAAAATACTATTGGGCCGTGTCCCATGTATATATATTTTATATATTTTTCTTCGCATATCTTTTTATATTTTTCTAAACCTCAACTTCAAAATACTCTCCTGCAACCCGCCTCACCCAATGTGGTGTGGATTTGTTTTTCTAAAGTATTTTTTTTTTTACCACAGAACCTGAATACCCCAACAGAAGCTAGCCAGCTCACTAGCAACTAGCTAGTAGTCAGCTACCCACTGCTAGCGGTCATCAGCTAACCTTTAGCTCGGAAAGCTCTCGCCAGTTTGTACAACGCGACTCAAACCAGAGCATACCGGACCTACTATTTTATTCCATATCCCTGGATTCTTACCGCATGCTCTGGACCTTTTCACCTGGATCATCGCAGCTAGCTAGCTGCTATCCGAGTGACTACTCGTGGCTAACGTCGGTCCCGAAGCAAGCACCAATTAGCCTGGAGCTATCAAATGCTAGGCCCTTTCTTCTGGTTAGCTAAAGAGGCCCATCAGCCACTCCTGGGCTACAATACCCGGACCCCTTCTACTGCCGGTACGGGGCACAGAACCCCGCTGATCCCTCACGAATGGACTATGACGTAATCTGCTTGAGGAGTTACTCAACAGTCCCCTACATTGCGTCGTCCCCTGAATGCCCATCTGCTAGCCGCGGCCCGCTCGCTGCTATCCACGGCCCGCTAGCTGTATAGACCCATTGACCATTTTCTAGGGCCACTATACCTATTTTGCCAATTGGACTTGGACCCCTCTGCTACTCGGAACCCTACTAATCCATCACGACTGGTCTATCGACATCACTGCACTTATTTCACTGTAGAGCTTCTAGCCCTGCTCAATATGCCTTAACCAACTATTTAGTTCCACCTCCCACATATGCGGTGACATCACCTGGTTTAAACGTCTCTCTCATCATTACTCAATGGCTAGGTTTATAATAATAATAATAATAATAATATATGCCATTTAGCTGACGCTTTTATCCAAAGCGACTTACAGTCATGTGTGCATACATTCTACGTATGGGTGGTCCCGGGAAATGAACCCACTACCCTGGCGTTACAAGCGCCATGCTCTACCAACTGAGCCACAGAAGGACCACAGGTTTACACAGGTTTACCTCCAATGTACTCACATTCTACCATTCCTTTGTCTGTACATGCCTTGAATCTATTCTATTGTGCCCAGAAACCTGCTCCTTTTACTCTCTGTTCCGAATGCACCAGGCAACCAGTTCTGATAGCCTTTAGACGTACCGTTATCCTACTCCTCCTCTTTTCCTCTGGTGATATAGAGGTTAATCCAGGCCCTGCAGTGCCAAGCTCAACTTCTACTCCCCAGGTGCTCTCATTTGTTGACTTCTGTAACCGTAAAAGCCTTGGTTTCATGCATGTTAACATTAGAAGCCTCCTCCCTACGTTTGTTTTATTCACTGCTTTAGCAAACTCTGCCAACCCGGATGTCCTAGCAGTGTCGGAATCCTGGCTTAGGAAGACCACCAAAAACCCTGAAATTTCCATCACGAACTATAACATTTTCCAAAAAGATAGAACTGCCAAAGGGGGCGGTGTTGCAATCCACTGCAGAGATAGCCTGCAGAGTTCTGTCTTAACTATCCAGGTCTGTACCCAAACAATTTGAGCTTCTACTTTTAAAGATGCAGCTTTACAGAAATAAGTCTCGCACTGTTGCCGCTTGCTATAGACCACCCTCTGCCCCCAGCTGTTCCCTGGACATCATGTGAATTGATTGCCCCCCATCTATCTTTCGAGCTTGTGCTGCTAGGTGACCTAAACTGGAACATGCTTAACACCCTGGCCATCCTACTATTTAAGATGGATTCCCTCAATCTCACACAAATTATCAATGAATCCACCAGGTACAACCCCAAATCCATAAACACGGGCACCCACATAGATTGCATCCTAACCAACTTGCCCTCCAAATACACCTCTGCTGTTTTCAACCAAGATTTCAGCGATCACTGCCTCATTGCCTGCATCCGTAATGGGTCTGCGGTCAAACGACAACCCCTTATCACTGTCAAACGCTCCCCAAAACACTTCAGCGAGCAGGCCTTTCTAATCGACCTGGCCCGGGTATCCTGGAAGGATATTGACCTCATCCCGTCAGTAGAAGATGCCTGGTTGTTCTTTAAAAGTGCCTTCCTGACCATCTTAAATAAGCATGCCCCATTCAAAAAATGTAGAACCAGGAACAGATATAACCCATGGTTCTCTCCAGACCTGACTGCCCTTGAACTGCACAAAAACTTCCGGTGGCGTTCTGCATTAGCATTGAATATCCCCCGTGATATGCAACTTTTTGGGGAAGTTAGGAACCAATATAGGAAAGCTACGGATAGTTTTTTCAAGCAGAAATTTGCTTCCTGTAGCACAAACTCAAAAACGTTCTGGGACACTGTAAAGTCCATGGAGAATAAGAGAACCTCCTCCCAGCTGCCCACTGCACTGAGACTAGGAAACACAGTAACCACCGATAAATCCACTATAATTGAGGATTTCATTTTTTTTTAATTCTACAGCTGGCCATGCTTTCCACCTGGCTATCCCTACCCCGATCAACAGCCCTCCGGCCTCCAGAGCAAGTCGCCCAAGCCACCCCATTTCTCCTTCACCCAAATCAAGATAGCTGATGTTCTGAAAGACCTGCAAAATCTGGACCACTACAAATCAGCCGGGCTAGACAATCTGGACCCTCTTTCTAAAATTATCAGCCGAAATTGTTGCAACCCCTATTACTAGCCTGTTCAACCTCTCTCTCGTATCGTCTGAGATTCCCATAGATTGGAAAGCTGCCATGGTCATCTCCCTCTTCAAAGGTTGGAGACACTCCAGACCCAAATTTATCCTACCCTGCCTTTCTAAGGTCTTCGAAAGCCAAGTTAACAAACAGATTACCGACCATTAAGAATCACACCGTACCTTCTCCGCTATGCAATCTGGTTTCAGAGCTGGTCATGGGTGCACCTCAGCCATGCTCAAGGTCCTAAATGATATCATAACCGCCATCGATAAGAGACATTGCTGCGCAGACGTCTTCATTGACCTGGCCAAGGCTTTCGACTCTGTCAATCACCACATTCTTATCAGCAGACTAAACAGTCTTGGTTTCTCAAATGATTGCCTCGCCTGGTTCACCCACTACTTCTCTGGTAGAGTTCAGTGTGTCAAATCAGGGGGCCTGTTGTCCGGACCTCTGGCAGTCTCTTTGGGGGTGCCACAGAGGTCAATTCTCGGGCCAAATCTCTTCTCTCTATATATAAATGATGTCGCTCTTGCTGCTGGTGATTCTCTGATCCACCTCTACGCAGACGACACCATTCTCTATACATCTGGCCCTTCTTTGGACACTGTGTTAACTAACCTCCAGACGAGCTTCAATGCCATACAACTCTCCTTCCGTGCCTCCAACTGACCTTAAATGCAAGTGAAACTAAATGCATGCTCTTCAACTGATCACTGCCAGCACCTGCCCGCCCGTCCAGCATCACTACTCCGGACGGTTCTGACTTAGAATATGTGGACAACTACAAATACCTAGGTGTATGATTAGACTGTAAACTCTCCTTCCAGACTAATATTAAGCATCTCCAATCCAAAATTACATCTAGAATCAGCTTCCTATTTCGCAACAAAGAATCCTTCACTCATGCTGCCAAACATATCCTCGTAAAACTGACCATCCTACCGATGACTTCAGCGATGTCATTTACAAAGTAGCCTCCCACACTCTACTCAACAAATTGGATGCAGTATATCACAGTGCCATCCGTTTTTTCATCAAAGCCCCATATACTACCCACCACTGCGACCTGTACGCTCTCGTTGGCTGGCCCTCGCTTCATTCTCCTCGCCAAACCCACTGGCTCCAGGTCATCTACAAGTCTCTGCTAGGTAAAGCCCTGCCTTATCTCAGCTCAATGGTCACCATAGCAGCACCCACCCATAGCACGGCCTCCAGCAGGTATATCTCACTGGTCAGCCCCAAAGCCAATTCTTACTTTGGCAACCTTTCCTTCCAGTTCTCTGCTGCTAATTACTGGAACGAACTGCAAAAATCACTGAAGCTGGAGACTCATATCTCCCTCACTAGCTTTAAGCACCATCTCCAGAGCAGCTTACAAATCACTGCACCTGTACATAGCCCATCCAACTTCCTCATCCCCATACTGTATTTATTTATCTTGCTCCTTTGCACCCCAGTATCTCTACTCGCACATTCATCTTCTGCACATCCTACCATTCCAGTGTTTAATTGTTATATTGTAATTACTTCGCCACCATGGCCTATTTATTGCCTTACCCCTCTTATCCTACCTCATTTGCACATGCTGTAGATAGACTTTTTCGACTGTATTATTGAGTGTGTTTGTTTATTCCATGTGTAACTCTGTGTTGTTGTATGTGTCGAACTGCTTTGCTTTATCTTGGCCAGGTTGCAGTTGCAAATGAGAACTTGTTCTCAACTAGCCTACCTGGTTAAATAAAGGTGAAATAAATAAATAAATTAGCCAAGTTATGCTCTTACTATGGTTTTGATGTCACCATTTGAAAATATCCTAAGGACATCGAATAGTGTTTTGGATTCATTGTTTTAAGTCAACAGCACTCAAAGAAAATAATATGGTATTTGCGCTGACAAGTGGCCTTATTGTTTGTGTTTCGTTAGAGGCAGTTCAGTCAAAAATTTGTTTTTTTTCCACACTGAGGTCGAAATAACACTCAAAATGTGAAAAATATAATGCCATTTTTGGGTATGAGCCTGTTCAGGTGGGATGTTGTCCGCCCAGATCATTATATCACAATCTGATTATTCTGACCAATGACCAGTCATCTTTTATTTGCACATGTATCCTCATACTTTGAAGTGGGATAGGATCAAGAATCTAGACGATTCTTTCCGCCAATCAGGGCTGTTTACATAAATATATTTATATTTGTATCAACTTGCCCACACAATCTGTCACGCCTTGGTCATTGTATTTTGTGTTTTGTTATATGTTTGGGTAGGCCAGGGTGTGACATGGGTTTATATGTTGTGTTTCGTATTGGGGTTTGTATTATTTGGGATCGCGGCTGATTAGGGGTGTGGTATAGGTTTGGCTGCCTGAGGCGATTCCCAATCAGAGTCAGGTGCTTGTCGTTGTCTCTGATTGGGAACCGTATTTAGACAGCCTCAGTTTCGCTTTGTATTTCGTGGGTGTTTGTTCCTGTCTCTGTGTTGTAGTCACCAGATAGGCTGTAATTAGTTTCACGTTTTGTTGTTGTTTTCTTAAATCAGTTATTTCATGTACCGCGATACTTTCATTAAAGTCATGAGTAACCTACACGCTGCATTTCGGTCTGACTCTCTTCTTACAACAGACGAACTTCGTTACAGAAACACCCACCACTCACAGACCGAGCAGCGTGTGAACTGGCAGGAGCCTAAGGAGGACGTTATGGACAGCAGAAGCATGGAGTATACGTCGTGGGAAGAAATCGACAGGTGGGCGGCCGACCCGGAGAGAGTGCAGGAGCCCGCCTGGGATTCCCTACAGCAATGCGAAGAGGGCTATAGACGAATGGAGTCGAATGGAACGGCGACGCGGTTGGAAACCGGAAAGTCACCCCAAAAAATGTATTGGGGGGGCTTAGGGAGAGTATGGCTGAGTCAGGAGATAGACCTGAGCCAACTCTCCTTGTTCATCGTGAGGAGCCAAGGAGGAGACCAGAACCAGAGCCAGTGTTAGAGGTGAGCGAAGCAGAGACTGTGAAGGAGTTAATGGGGAAAGTGGAGTGCTATAGAATCAAATCAAATCAAATCAAATTTTATTTGTCACATACACATGGTTAGCAGATGGGAGTTGCTAGCTAGTTTGGTGCTAGATATAGATATAATAGATATAATATAATATTCGTCCGACGGATCGTGTCGGGGATTTGATAGCGCCTGAGTTAGCGCTCTATACTCAACCGGAGGTGCGTGTTAGTCAGCTGGTGAAGTTGGTGCCAGCCTCACGCACCAGGCCTCCTGTGCACATCCCTAGCCTTGCACGTCCTGTGCCTACACTGCTCTCAAGATCTCCAGTACACCTTCACGGTCTAGCCCATCCTGTGCCACCTCCACACACCAGTCCTCCGGTAGCAGCTCCCCGCACCAGGCTTCCTGTGCGTGTCCTCGATCCAGTACCACCAGTTCCAGCACCACGCACCAGGCCTCCAGTGCGCCTCGCCTGTTCAGCGCAGCCAGCGCTTTTCTCCTCTCCTGCACTGCTGGAGTCTCCCGCCTGTTTAGCGCAGCCAGAGCCTTTCTCCTCTCCTGCCCTGCCGGAGTCTCCAGTCTGCCCAGCGCCGCCAGTGCTCCCAGTCGGCCCAGCGCGGCCAGTGCTCCCAATCGGCCCAGCGCGGCCAGTCTGCCCAGCGCGGCCAGTGCTCCCAGTCTGCCCAGCGCGGCCAGTGCTCCTAGTCTGCCCAGCTCCGCCAGTGCTCCCAGTCTGCCCAGCTCCGCCAGTGCTCCCAGTCTGCCCAGCTCCGCCAGTGCTCCCAGTCTGCCCAGCGCCGCCAGTGCCGCCAGTCAGCCCAGCGCTGCCTGACAACCAGTCTCTTCCAGATCTGCCAGCCAGCCAGGATTTACCGGAGCCTACTACCTGCCTGAGCTTCATCTCATTACTGGGCTTCCTCTCAGTACCGGGCTTCCTCTCAGTACCGGGCTTCCCCTCAGTACCGGGCTTCCCCTCAGTACCGGGCTTCCCCTCAGTCCCGGGCTTCCCCTCAGTACCGGGCTTCCCCTCAGTCCCGGGATGCTTCGGTCCCGAGCTGCCCCTCTGTCCTGAGATGCCCCTCTGTCCTGAGATGCCCCTCTGTCCTGAGATGCCCCTCTGTCCCGAGATGCCCCTCTGTCCCGAGATGCCCCTCTGTCCCGAGCTGCCCCTCTGTCCCGAGCTGCCCCTCTGTCCCGAGCTGCCCCTCAGTTATGTGGGGATCTGGGTGAGGACTATTAGGCCATGGTCGGCGGAGAAGGTGGATGATCCCAGGACGCGAAGGGGAGGAACTAGGACATTAATGGAGTGGGGTCCACGTCCCGAGCCAGAACCGCCACCATGGACAGACGCCCACCCGGACCCTCCCTATGCTCTTGAGGTGCGTCCGGGAGTCCGCACCTTAGGGGGGGGGGGTTCTGTCACGCCTTGGTCATTGTATTTTGTGTTTTGTTATATGTTTGGGTAGACCAGGGTGTAACATGGGTTTGTATGTTGTGTTTCGTATTGGGGTTTGTATTGATTAGGGGTGTGGTATAGGTTTGGCTGCCTGAGGCGATTCCCAATCAGAGTCAGGTGCTTGTCGTTGTCTCTGATTGGGAACCGTATTTAGACAGCCTCAGTTTCGCTTTGTATTTCGTGGGTGTTTGTTCCTGTCTCTGTGTTGTAGTCACCAGATAGGCTGTAATTAGTTTCACGTTTCGTTGTTGTTTTCTTATATCAGTTATTTCATGTACCGCGATACTTTCATTAAAGTCATGAGTAACCTACACGCTGCATTTCGGTCTGACTCTCTTCTTACAACAGACGAACGTCGTTACACAATCAGACAGAGCATTTCAATGTCAAAAGGAGGCTTAGGAAAATAAACAAAATATTGAATCATTGTCATCAAATTAAAACGTAGTGATTTTTTAGACATACAGTGATGATAGAAAAATAAAATAAAAAAAATACTGCATGGGGGGCTTTAAGGTCTCTATGTGAAAAACAGGGGTAATTGTAAATGGTGCTGGATATCGATTCCTAATCTCTATTCATACCAATGTGAGTGATGTTTTATGGAGTGTCAAACTAATAACACATAATACTCCATCACTGTCATGGTTAAACAAACAATGACTAGCTATTGTGATGTGGGAGAATAAATACAGGTGCTTGATGAAGGGGAACGGCCATTTGTTCTTGACTCACTGCAGTCCACGAAAAGTGGTTTCAGCCATCCCAATCTCAATCATTTTCAGCCGCACACCAACGTGTCATTACGTCTCAAAGAAAACAAATGCAATTCGATAACCATTGACCTGGAGGTCTATCTGTGCTGTGCAATGAGGTGAACACACACAAGAGATGCCATTTTCTTCAGACAGTTGCAGTTCCACATGGTTGCGCCATCTGGTGGCAATCCATCTTTCAAAAGCGGAACATAAATTAAAAGTTTTTGTCCTATGAACCTCCCAACTGGCAAATTGTCATTGTGCCACAATTGATGACATGTCTATGACATTTGGCGGTGAGGCTAAGTATTATATTGGCATATTCTCAAAACTGCAACAACAAAAAATGTTTTACTGGGATCTCTGTGATCTTGTGACATTGTATGTATTGTATATTGTATTTTGTTAGGGACATGTCTCAGCTCTGAATTGTCAGTGTTTGGAGAAGTCATGTCAATTATTTTCACCTGAACAAAACGTCTTCTATGTTCTACTGTCTGACTGGATATTGCCAGTAGGTTGTCAAGGCTTCCATCAGAAACCATATGTGCAAACATGGGAATAGAACATGAGAGTATAGGTGTAGAGCTATAAATAAACCTGCATAGTAATTGTAGCTAATTATAATGGAAGGTAATTAAAGATCTGTATAATTGGCAAGAAAGATACTTCACAAAAAACATGGAGAAGCATGCAGTGTAATCTGAAACCCATTATCAGACATTGTGGGTGAATTGACTTAAAGGCTTTTGAAACAGTTGTTATTTTACACCACCTTCTTCAGGTGCTGGAGGATTCTCTTTCATGGCTGCATTTAATAGTAAGCATCTTATAACTTATAATATATAGTATTATTGTGAGGAAAACAACCTTTCCCTGAGGGCATCAGGTAGCCTAATGGTTAAGAGCATTGGGCCAGTAACCAAAGATCACTGGCTCAAATCCCCAAGCCAACAAGGTGGAAAAATCTGCCGTTCTGATCTTGATAATGGCCTGGTAATCCCCAACAACTGCTCCCCAGCTGTCGATTAAGGCAGCCCCCTGCACCTCTGATTCAAAGGGAATTGTTTAATGCATTCAGTTGTGCAACTCACTCGGAATCCCCTGTACTGTAGGGAAACTTTTCCTAAGGAAGAGAACAGACTCTTGCATTGCAGATGCCACTCAGCTTTAAATGTATGTAAAAATGTAATGGAATCTTCTCGTTGACAATTCCCTGGCAAATAGGGTGACAGTAACTAGTCCTCTTAGGCAATTTGTTTTTTGTAATCTCTCGTATTAAATTGCATATGCGCGTTTTCAATAATGGGTTTACTTCTCACCGAGCGGCACATACTGTATGTGCAGGTAATTGAGTTTCCCAGGCAAAGAGAGCAGGAATTGGGATAAACATTGTCCAGCTGGTGCCTGACTCTAGAGGAAAATGGAAAACACAATTGTTTGTATTGTATTGTTGTTTCTCTGTATTGTGTCTTCTCTCCTTATCTGGGCTTCAGTGATGAGCCACCCATCCATACTGTGATCCACATCCAGTGATGAGAATACATACCCAAAAGGGTTAACATTTAAAGTGCTCTGTCATAGCACTACCATGACAGTCATGTAGGGCTCTATGGCAACGGCATCCAATCCCCACATAAGATGTTGCCCAGTGCCTGGTGATGTTGTGAGTCAATTATATAGCATATTGTACAGGTGACTTACACCTTTTCAGGTGCCATTAATGCAGCACAATCCAACTTATATCAGTGAGAAACGACTTTCCTGACTGATCAAAGTTTAATTTTGCCTTTGCTATTGCATCAGATCCTATTAAATCACAAAATCCCCGTTGACTTTAAAATATTGATAAAATACAGCATTGCAAGGGCATATTAAAACCAAAACATACCTTTCGTTTTGCACAGACCATAACTTATGCAGTCAGCAGAGAGGGAGGGGGAGCTCTTAACAAACTTTCCTTAAAGAACAGTGTCTTCAAGCACTAATCAAGAAGCATATTGCTTACGAAATCTCAATCCCCAGGGGATGCCACACTTTGAGTAAGATAAGTGCTATGAATGGAGGGGCAAACTATAGACTGAAGGTTTTTCTACAGCCTTTGCTAAGTAAGCACCCAAAACAAAAAGGAGTCTGAGCGTATTCCCCAGATTTAACATTTAACATGCCCCAGACCCGGGCGAGCTGCTGGTTGACTTCCAGTGTGCAGTCAGTCATTTTAATTAATGGCCTTGCCTGTGATATATCATGTATGAACTGTGTTGGAGTAGCCATTGCTGACAGTATTGCATTGCTTTCTGAGCTTTAGTGCGAGGAAGTCCTAGTTGGTAAAGTGAACTAAATTAACCTCAGGGGAGCAGGGTGGGAGGCCTGAGTCTGAACCCTGATCTCAACCCTGGAAGAATGGAAGAAAGAACTACAGGGAAGAGGAGAGCTGTGTGCCTCTGATTCTTTCCTTTGTGTAATTAGTATTCTCACAATAGCACATTGCTAGAATGGTGCTGCAATGGATAGCTGCCATTTTACGGGCTCCTGACCAATTCTGCTATTTTGATTGTTCTTTGGCGCTGATGTTTTTTTGTATGTAATGGGTGTTTCTCAAAATGCATACTACCGAGCTCTGGGAGGTTCGGAGTGTGAGTCCAAATCAAAGTATGTGAAATGGAGCATGGAGGTCACTTCTTGAATGCCTACTCCGTTTGTACATATAAGCATGCATCGATGCAAGATTCAACAGAAAGTATCTAACGAATGTGCTGAGAGTCGGGAAGTATGTTCCGGCGAGTGAGTGTTTTTATAAATAAATGGAACAGAAAACAAGGAACACAAACAATAACACACGAGGAAAGAAACAAGGGGAATGACAAATATAGGGAAGGTAATCAAGGAGGTGATGGAGTCCAGGTGAGTGTCATGAGGTACTGGTGTGCGTGCAGATGGTGACAAGTGTGCGTAATAATCAGCAGGCTGGTGACCTAGAGGCCGAAGAGGGCGTATACGTGACAGTACCCCCTCCCTGACGCGGATCAGGAGCAGACCGTCACCTCTGCTGAAGCGCAGGAACCTGTCGAGATGCCTGAAGTGCCGGAGCCTGGCGAGCCAGCTGTGGCATGGGAGCCTGCCGAGCCCACCCGGTCTTGAGAACCTGATGAGCTAGCTAAGGCATGGAAGCCTGACAAGCTACCCGAGGCATCCTCGATTGCTCTGGCAGCAGAAACCAGACCCGACGTCACCAATATAAAAACACTCCCTGATGCTTCCCTTTACTGAGGTGTTATTCTGTAACGAATGCACTGAGAGTTGGGAAGCAAGTACAGGGAGTGAGTGTTTAATAAATAAACAGAACAGAAAACAAAGAACTCGAACAGCGCACTGACATGCTGGCCTTCTAGGCAGAGTTGGAAAGAAAAATACATCTCAGACTGGCCAATAAAAATAAAAGATTAAGATGGGCAAAAGAACGCAGACACTGGACAGAGGAACTATGTCTAGAAGGCCAGCATCCCGGAGACACCGCTTCACTGTTGATGTGGAGACTGGTGTTTTGCGGGTACTATTTAGTGAAGCTGCCAGTTGAGGACTTGTGAGGCATCTGTTTCTCAAACTAGAGACACTAATGTACTTGTCCTCTTGCTCAGTTGTGCACTGGGGCCTCCCACTCTTTCTATTCTGGTTAGGGCCAGTTTGCTCTGTTCTGTGAAGGGAGTAGTACACAGAGTTGTACGAGATCTTCAGTTTCTTGGCAATTTCTCGCATGGAATGGGCTTGATTTCTCAGAACAAGGATAGAATGACGAGTTTCAGAAGTAAGGTCTTTGTTTCTGGCCATTTTGAGCCTGGAATCGAACCCAGAAAATGTTGATGCTCCAGATACTCAACTAGTCTAAAGAATGCAAGTTTTATTGCTTCTTTAAAATCAGTACAACAGTTTTCAGCTGTGCAAACAATTGCAAAAGGGTTTCTCATGATCAATTAGCCTTCTAAAATGATAAACTTGGATTAGCTAATACAACGTCCCATTGGAACACGGGAGTGATGGTTGATAATGGGCCTCTGTCCACCTATGTAGATATTCCATATATTATCTGCCATTTCCAGGTATAATTAAAATTAACAATGTACACTATTTCTGATCAATTTGATGTTATTTTAAATGGACAAAAAATGTGCTTTTCTTTCAAAAACAAGAAAGTTTCTAAGTGATCCCAAACGTTTGAACAGTAGTGTACATATTCCAACCAGAAGCCATGGATTACAGGCAACGTGTGCACTGAGCTAAAGGCTAGAGCTGCTGCTTTCAATAACATTTAAATATAACAACATATGTTCCAATGCTATACTGTACATTACTAGATTGAATGGATTTGATTTAAAAAGGAACATAAGCTGTTGCACGAATGCAACACATATGTGTTTGCGGAGCATTTGGAACTGCCGTTACTAATCAGCACAACAAGCCATTCTTTGAGTTTTAGAGGAATTCTTCGAGATTTGAGAAGTCAACGTTTCAGCACAACGTTTGTTATACTTGAGTGAAATTGTGGTTTGTCGACTAATTATACAGACAAAAGTGGAAATGAAAACAAAATGATTTTTACTAGACAAGTAAGAATTCATTATCTCAGAAGGATGTGAAGAATAAACAAACATGTGAAGAATGAAGGTACAAATCTTTAACAAATATGACTAGTTTTCACTTTTATTCATAGTTGATATTCAACTAATGTTCTGAAATGTTAATTACACGTAGAATTTAAGTTAAAGTTTAAAAGAGCACAATCAATTGTATTTCCCGTGTTTTCCGTTCCTTGACATGACGACCAAATAACCATTTTTATTTTTCATAATGAAACTAACAAGACCACAACCAACGTAACAAGGCCGACAGGGTGAGAAGACCTAGTTAAGCTTTTGACCACTCACTTTCAGGCCCCAATTAAATGAATTGCAGAATAAAGGACAACAGCATGCGGGTTCACTCAATAGGATTCTGTTATACAGGAGTTCACAGACAAATTCACTGAAACTCAATGCATGTTTGATTTTCTGGTCTGGTTCACCTCTTATTGATTTCATCATTTTATTTGTGTCAACCCCCAAGGTTTATAATAGCTGTGTGGTTGACCCATTATTACGATGTTACAATGGTCTTATTTTCAGTATCGCTTCAAAAGTGTATCACATAGCAATATACCGAATTTGGTATCCACAACACAAATCATTGAGTCACAAACAGGCCACATGATGTTGCTCTAAATAATCATGTAAAATATAACACGCTTAATCTAGTAGCATTGTGCAGAATGTTTCCAGTCTGAAAAATAGCTGCAGGGCCTCTGGTTTACGATACTGTAAAATGTGTTTTTCCCACAACACATGTTCGTCTACTCCCCCATACATATCTGAATAATTTATATAGCATTGTTATCAACAACATGCGGCAAGGAACAATAACAAAATGACCAGCTGAATGCACAAATATTTAGTTATTTTTTGTGTGCTTTGTGCAGATAAACTCCTAGTTTCCCAACTGAGAGAACAGAATTCTGATATGACATACAATATGTATGAATTTCCCCTACCTGGGGTGAAATACAGAAAACCACTGATCTGAAAAAGTGTCTGGGAAATTACAACATCAGTTGAAACACCCAGCAGATGTTTTTGTCATTCATTGGTGGCACAAAAATGGAGACCAAAGACTCACATCATATGCAACTCTTTTGTACTTACCATTTGACCCTTTCTGTCCTCTGTTTCACAAGCAATCATGTTGGCTTGTTTGTAAGACTTGTTCATCTCATCTCTACTCACTAAGGGGCAAATCTTATCACTCAACATCAATGCATGCCTAAGTGAAAAGTCAAGTTAGGATTCACCCCTATGATTTACTCCATTCAGAAGGCTCCTGTATTTGTCCTTTATGTTGTATTCATTATTATTATAACCCACTATATCAGGCTGAATCAATGTGTTCCTCTGTAAAAGTAATTAAATAGGAATTAAAAACACAGCCCTCAATGAACTGTTGAGAACAGAATCAACATTGCCTCTGGCATGCCTCCGAGACATTCCTAGACATAGGTTAAACATGACACCTGAATTGATTATGAATAACTATATGGCCAGTTATCAATATAAATGCTTCTTCCAGTGTATACTGTGCAATCATATTGGCTACACTACATAATCATAAGATAACTATGAAATTAGTCAACACTAGCACGTGTTTTTTCACTCCTTATGGTCGTTGTTATTTTTCAAAATGTGAGCACTCCACCCCAAGCTACAGTAGAGCCAGCAGTGTTCCAGGTAGAAACCAAGAGGGAATTGAGAAAATGTACTCTATGATCTTTTGACATCCCACAGAAAAATGTATTACTAAGGAATAATTTCTCAACTCTGCATATATTTCAAGATGGAATGCTACACCTCCAGGCTTTGAAATGATGGAGTCATAAGAGCTGAGGAGCATGTCATCCTTCCCTTTGAGATTTGGCTGGCACAGTCATTCTTCCCATTTGCGGTAGGTGGCACCAAGTCAAACTGTCGACTCAAGTTACAGTTCTCACCCTCTGCTCTGTTTTTGCATTCCGTTTCACCGCTCCATCCAGATATTCTGAGATGAGTAGCCTATGGCTATGGAAAAGAAGCCAGCAGAGCACTGACATATACGGATTAGTGTCATGTTTTACATGGCATAAACAAGGGTTAAAGTAATTAGACTTAGTCATTAGACAGATTTACCAAGTCGTATTTCCATTTATTTACCTTTATTTCAACAGGGAAGTCATATTGAGACTAAAGTCTCTTTTACAAATGAGCCCTGCACAATACAAAACAACGGCAAGTATTGACAAACATAAATAAACACAATAAACACATTGAATACTCATGAAGATAAACATTCTTCAATATAGAAATCCTCTGTTAATTGTCTGAATTGCCCTAGGGACACCGAAGCATCCAACCCAAACGTATTTTGGAGATTATTCCAAACATAGGGTGCAAGGAAATGAAAGGCTGATTTGCATAACTCTGTAGACACCGAATGAGTATCCAGAGTTAACCAACCCTGTGAACAGGTTTGATAACTTGCAATCTTAACAGTGATGTTGGGTAAGTCGGAAGCTTGTGGAGCAGGGCTTTGTAAACAAAAAAAGCGTAATGATGTGATCTACATGACTTCACCATAATGTTGGCTGGACCTCTAAAGAATGCAGGGATGAGTAATAAAACTGTCTCTTGTGATAAAACGAAGTGCGCCATGATAAATGGCATCCAGGGGTTTAAGAATAGTGGCAGCTGCACTTTGATAAATAGTATCACCATAAACAAGAACAGGTAGAAAGGATGACTGCACAATCTGCTTCCTGCTGACTCGAGGCAATATTTGTTTCTGTAGAAAAAACACGCTTTAAATCTTAGCTTAATAAGTTCATTCGTATGTTTAAACATTTATATTGTCAAATTATTGCCAAAGCATTTGTATGCAGGGACTCGTTTGATTATAGAACCATCTGAAGTGTGAATATATAATCCATCTGAGACAATCTTACAAGAACTTGAAAAAAACATGCATTTAGTTTTGCCTGTTTTAAAATCAGTCAAATCTGACTGGAGCCTCTTCACAGCCAGGTCAGCAGTCGGGGCAATTGGGTACATAATATTATCACTCACATATAGATGAAGTTTGAATTAACAGATTGACCGATAGCATTTATATAAATAGTGTAAAGAACAGGTCCTAGTATCGACCCCTTCGGACACATTCATGTACTTCAAGAAATGTGAAACTTAACCCCATCAATCATGATGGCCTGAGTAGGCATCAGAGCCCAGGCCAATCCAAAACAACTTCGTTCAATAAAATAGCATTATCAACAGTATCAAACGCTTTTGACAGGTCCACAAAGGCAGCGCAATTCATTTTAGCATCTAAAGCATTGACTATGTCATTCACAACTAATGTGGTTGCTGTGATAGTGCTGTACCCTGGCCTTAACCCAGATTGATTTAAATTCAAAATACCATGCTCAGATAAAAAAAAGAGTGACGTTGCTTACTTACCAAAGCTTCAAGAATCTTAGCTAGACATGGAATCCTGGAGATTGGACGAGAATGATCAAGAGCACTACTATCCCCGCCCTTATGGAGTGGCTGTGCATAAACTGTCTTCCATACTTTGGAATATTTCCTGAGACCAATGTTAGATTTAAGATATGGGTTACTGAGCAAGCAATGGATGGGGGAGCACAATTGGTCAGCCCTTATGGATTTATCGGTATCTATAGCAAGTAAGGTACTGTATCAAGGACTTTTTTCCTTCTGTGAATTGCCGAAATACAAAAACTTGACTACAATTTTCTGAGTCAAAATTCAAAATTCCTGAATCAGCATTTATCACACTCTAGGGCAGGGGTGTCAAAGTCAAATGGACGGAGGGCCAAATAAAAATTTAGCTACAAGCCGAGGGCCGGACTGTTCGAATGTTCATTGAAAATTTTTTAAATGACGCATATAGTCTAGTGAACCTAATTGAACCTACTGAAAACCTAACAAATATATTCCAATATGATCAGATAAATAAAGCAATATTTTCTTATGGCTCTGTCAGTAATCTTTAATTTTCAACAGACACAAAAGACAAATTTCCTTTATATAAAAATCCCCATAACATGAACATTAAATGAAAGAAACCGGTATTCAAGGCACCATCAGTAGCCTATATTTTCTATTTTAGCAAAAGTGGGCTAAATTTCTTCAAAGAAAAAAAACAATAATAGCAATTTTCTATCATCCACTCAACTGAAATATTTTAAAATATAATTGGATTGAAATACAATAAAATAAAGTGCAAAAATCTATTAATCAAAAACAACACTTTGTTTAAGGAGAAGTAACATGCAGTGAAAACAAATATTAAACTTTAACTTTTAAACTTGAACTGAGTAAAAACTCTAAATATGTGATTGCACAGTAATGTTCACTTGTTTGAGGTTGAGGGTGATACTTGGTGGTGTCCCATCTTTTCCACAAGTTCATCAATGTTCGGGGTAAGGCTCTGAGCTGAGGAAATCCTCAGAATTGAGTGGAGGTGTTCAGCAGTAAGTCGACTTCTGTGTGATGTTTTGTTCAAGTTCATCAAAGAAAACAGTTGTTCACACAGGTATGTGCTGCCAAACATAGACAACGTTTGAGCAGCCTGGATGCGCAGCTGGGGCATTGTGTCGGGGAGGAAACGGGCGAACTCCGCAGCACCCACTGCCGCATATTTTGCCCTCAGTGCATCATTGCATTGGAGGTCAATCAACTCCATTTGGAGGTTTGGTGGTGAGCTTTCCACGTCAACAGCAAATGGGTTACCGAGCAGTTCCAACCTGCTTTTTTGTGCTTCAAAGTCAGCAAATCGGCGTCGAAAGTCAGCGGCAAGCATACCTATTTTATCAGCCAACTGTGCGCTCGGGAACGCACTGGTAGAGAGCTTCTCTTTCATGGTCTGGCAGCTGGGAAAGTGGCTCAAATTTTCTTTCCGCATCTGCGTCTCCCACAGAGTCAGTTTGGTTTTAAATGCCTTCACTGTACTGTACATATCAGAGATGACACGATCCCGACCCTGCAGCTGCAAGTTCATTGCATTCAGATGACTCGTAATGTCACACAGAAAAGCCATTTCACACAGAAACATTTCGTCTCGGAGTTGTGTTGTGTCTTTCCCTTTGCTGTCCAAGAACAGACAAATCTCCTCACGAAGCTCGAAACATCTTTGAAGCACCTTTCCCTGGCTTAGCCATCGCACCTCTGTGTGGCAAATCACCATGCTCCGTTTCTAACTCCGTCAGAAATGCCTTGAACTGGCGGTGATTCAAACCTTGGCTCTGATAAAGTTAACTGTGCGCGTGATGATGCTCATTACATGCTCCATTTTCAAGGCTTTACCGCACAACGCTTCCTGGTGTATGATACAATGATAAGCTGTCAGCTCACCTGTCGCGTTTTCCTCTTGCATCTTTTGTATCTTCGCCACCAGTCCGCTCCTGTGTCCACACATCGCAGGTGCTCCGTCGGTTGTCAAACCCACGAGTTTTTTCCCAAGGCAGCTCCATCTCATTTACACATCTTGACACCTCTTCATACAAATCATGCCCCGTAGTTGTGCCATGCATAGGACGTAAAGCCAAAAACTCCTCTGTCACGCTTAGGCTGGAGTCCACTCCGCGGATGAAAATTGACAACTGGGCAATGTCAGAAATGTCGGTGCTCTCATCCACAGCCAAGGAATATGCAATGAAATCTTTTCCCTTTTCACAAGCTGCTCTTTTAGATTGATGGACAACTGGTCTACTCTCTCGGCAATGGTGTTTCTGCTCAGACTCACATTTAAAAGAGTTGCCTTTTTTCTGGGCAAACTTCGTCACAAACTTTAATCATGCAGTTTTTGATGAAATCCCCTCCGTAAATGGCCGGGCTGATTTAGCGATCTCTTCTGCCAAAATAAAACTGGCCTTGACAGCAGCCTGGCCTTGTGATTTGGCTTTTGAACAGAGCCTGTCGAGATTTGAGGCCTCGTTTTAATTCCTCTGCCTTTTGTAGCCTTTGTTCCATGTCCATATTCTTGTTTTTGTCCGCGTGTTTCGTTTCATAATGTCGTCTCAGATTATACTCTTTCAGTACCGCCACACTTTCTCCACACAGAAGACACACAGGTTTTCCAGCTACCTCCGTGAACAAATACTCCGACTCCCACCTTGTTTGAAACCCCGGTTCTCAGTGTCCACCTTCCGTTTTGCCATTTTTGATGGGTATCTGAAAGTTAATTTTACTGTGATGCTGACAACTGCTGTGCCAATAAATATTGAAATGAAGCAGCCTACTGCTCGGTGCGTCACCGTTGCATTGTGGGAAATGTAGTATTGGTGCGTGTAAAAGATCTGCGGGCTGCCGGCTTGCTGCGGTCGGTTCTAATAATAAATCAAGATCATCCCAGGGGCCGTAAAAACCTTTCTCGCGGGCCGGATGTGGCCCGCGGGCCTTGACTCTGACATATGTGCTCTAGGGTGACACGCTCTTTCATAAAGATAGCTAATGCATATTTCCCCGGGCTAGGTTTCCATCCAATTGACGTCAGATTTTCATGCAAATTCGCATGTAGCGAATAACAAGTTAAATGGTTTTCGATCACATTTTCAACTCTACTGATGATTTTGTCACAAACAATGTTGCATTATATAGTGAGTGTGCCCACTCTGGGATTGGCACGTGCGCTATAAATCAACAGCGTGCAGGTGCCCTGTTGGCTAGAGCACACGTGTAGCCGACATGATGAGATTATTATGGACAAAAGAGCAAGAATATTTGTAATTGTCAAACGGCAGCCAAGCATCCATTGTCATGTCACCAGAATAAGACCCTCAATATTTATTGGAAAGGAGCATCAAGTTCATCATCATTTATTTAATCTGTAGCCTAATAAACTGCATGCCTTCCCGAGTCAAAATGGGAGGACCACATAACATCACGTGACGCCATAACATCACGTGACGCCAAGTTTACTTCGATATGATGGTTATTATATCAATATTTGCGCATAAAAGCATTTCCGACATTTCTCAACACAAAAAAGGTCCCACCCTGTCTAGCTTATTTCATTGCAATATGGTATGTTTCCATCAGGCCGGTCATGACATTTGTCATGTAATTTACTCACATAAAAAGGTTCGATTGAAACGTGGTTAGTGATGGCATTTTTGTCCTTAATGGGGCCAGAGTCTGAATTAATTTGTTGGGGCAGAGAGGAGAAAGTGCAACCCCTCAGAGATTTGACAGTTTTCCAGAATTTCTCCTTACTATCAGGAAGAGTGGTTACATAATAATCAGACGTAGACTCAGTTGCCTAAAAGATTGCCAATCTGGGCCTAAACTTGTGTTACTGGCCTCGACCAAGGCCACATTTCTCTTATGAATTACTTTGGGTAATTCAGGAGCGAACCAAAAATTATTCTACCTTTAACTCTGAGTTTTGAAGGGGCCATGGTTGTTTAGAATAGTATTGAAGACATTTATGCTAAGTCAGGTTCAGGGATAGCTGAGATACAATCAAGGTCACTAAAATAAAGATCATGTAAAAGAGCTTGTTCACTAACATTTTTAAAGTTCCTCTTAGTGCTAAATCCCATGTTGCCATATGAACATAGTTCCTCTTACTGAAATGAGCTGTTCATATGTGTTAGCGTCTGCGGTCTTCTCCCGGTGTTGACAATCCCACCTCGTTAATTAGTTAATTAGGGACTTGGCTTGTCACTAACCAGCCTCACTTTCATTACCATTTTGGTAATGGATCCCAGATTAGGAACAAAAAACTATCCAGTCACATTCCACAATGGTAGCTCTTGTAATTTGCTCATTATCCTCTATTGCAGTCACCCTAGATGCAGTGCAATTTAGTTCATAGCTGTCATATAATTTGACATTTTTATTTATATATTTTAGTTACCAAATGAATAAGCTAATGCTTAGAATTGCTCGACTCAGAATGAATTAACTTTATATGTATAATTGAATGTAAGCTTGTTGAATGATGTGGTTTGGAAAGGAATGATTCAGTACCATAAAATGGCTTCAACAGGTTTGTGAAACAGCATGACATCAATGGTACATCCTACAAGTAAAATATAAGGTACAGTGTAATACAACCATTGATTGAATGCTGGGACAAAACTGAAGTATAGCTAGTGGGAAAAGTAAGTAGGTGAGATGTGACAGCTAATCTCAAACAAATTCATATTACTGCAACTCGTAATAACACCGTGTGCATCCCATTTCCGTGCTGTTTCCTTTAAATCTAGACTATAATGGCCATATAGTTGTCACGTATACTGCCTTTCCGGCCTCTAGGTCATCAGGCTGCTGATTAGCCCGCACACCTGTCACCATCGTCAAGCGCACCAGCGTCTCATGACACTCACCTGGACTCCATCACCTCCTTGATTATCTTCCCTATATCTGTCACTCCCCCCGGTTCTTTCCTCAGGTGTTATTGACTGTTTCATGTTGGTGCGTTGTTTGTGTTTCGTGTTTATTTATTATGACACTCATCTCTGTACTTGCTTCCTGACTCTCTGCGCACTCGTTACAACAGTGGGGTCCGGAATTATTGGATTCCTTGATAAAGATTAGCATTAAAAAAACGGTATAAAATACTGAGCTATATTGTATGCTCAACATTTTAAAAAATAATTTATTTTATACTAATACAATCACTCAAATATATTTTGTAATAAAAAGATAACGGTGAAAATGATTGGATCCGGTTTTCAATACTCTAGCACCTACCCCTTGCGAGGATAATGACACTGAGCACTTTTCTAAAATGTTTAATGAGAGTGGAGAACACATTGGGAGGAATCTTAAACACTTTCTCCATACATAATCTTTCCAGATCCTTGATCGGAGCTTGTGGACTGCCCTTTCATTTCAAATCACAGGTTTTCAATGGGGCTAAATTTCAGAGACTGAGATGGCCATTGCAAAATGTTGTTCTCAATTAACAATTTCTTTGTGGATTTTGATGTGTGCTTGGGGATATGGTCTTGCTGGAAGATCCATTTGCGGTCAAGTTTCAGCCTCCTGGAAGAGACAAGCAGGTTTTTCTCTAAAAATGTCTTGGTACTGTTGACCTTAAGGGCCCCAGGACCAGTGGAAGCAAAAGATCCCCATAACAGCAAACATCCAAATCAAATAAAAATATTATTTGTCACGTACTTTGTTAAAAAAAACAGGTGCAAAAAAACAGTGAAACGCGTACAACAGGGCCTTTTCCAACAATGCAAAGTTAAAGATAAAAAATAGAAATAGTGACACGTAGCATGATGTGCTGTACTCATCACCCTCTATAGCGCCTTGCAGTTGCCATACCAAGTGGTGATGCAGCCAGTCAAGATGCTCTCAATTGTACAGCAGTAGAAATGTTTGAGGAGCTGAAGGCCCATGCCAAATCTTTTCAGCATCATGAGGGGAAAATGTGTTGTCGTGCCCTCTTCACAACTGTGTTATGTTTGTACCATGATAGAGCCTTAGTGATGTGGACACAGAGGAACTTGACGCTTTTGATCCGCTCCACTCCAGCCCCATCGATGTGGATGGGGGCCTGCTTGCCTCGGTTTCCTGTAGTCCTCGATCAGCTCGTGTTGCAGACGTTGAGAGTTTGTTGTTTTGGCACCACACTGCCAGCTCTCTGATCTCCTCTCTATAGGCAGTCTCATCGTTGTCGGTGATCAGGCCTACCACAGTCAAGGTTGTAAGCAAACTTGATGGTGTTGGAGTCGCACGAACGCCTAAGTGACACGAGCCTACCAAACGAGCTAAATTACCTCTATGCTCACTTCGAGGCAAGCAACACTGAATTATGCATGAGAGCATCAGCTGTTGCAGATGACTGTGTGATCACGCTCTCCGGAGCCGATGTGAGTAAGACCTTTTAAAAAGGTCAACATTCACAAGGCCGCAGGGCCAGACGAGTTACTAGGACATGTACACCGAGCATGCCTGACCAACTGGCAAGTGTCTTCACTGACATTTTCAACCTGTCCCTGACGAAGTCTTTAATGTTTTATGCAGACCACCATAGACCCTGTGCCCAAGTACACTAAAGTAACCTTCCTAAATTACTAACAACCCATTGCACTCACATTTGTAGCCATGAAATGCTTTGAAAGGCTGGTCATGGCTCACATCAACACCATTATCCCAGAAACCCTAGACCCACTCCAATTTGCATAGCGCCCCAACAGATCCACAGATGATGCAATCTCTATTGCACTCCACACTGGCCTTTCCCACCTGGACAAAAGGAACACCTGTGAGAATGCTATTCATTGACTACAGCTCAGCGTTCAACACCATAGTCCCTCAAAGCTCATCACTAAACTAAGGACTAAGAATATTTTGAAGATAAATACACAACGCAGAGGACGAGAGGTCAAGAGGACTAAAAGTTAGAGTACTAACGATCAATGGATAGTGTTTTTTCTGTAATAGGGGATTAAAGATATACTTCTCCTTAATGCAACCGCTGTGTCAGATTTCAAAAAAGCTTTACGGAAAAAGCACACCATGCAATAATCTGAGTACAGTGCTCAGGCACCAAAACAAGCCATACAGATACCCGCCATGTTGTGGAGTCAACAGAAGTCAGAAATAGCATAATAAATATTCACTTACCTTTAATGATCTTCATCGGAATGCACTCCCAGGAATCCCAGTTCCACAATAAATGTTTGTTTTGTTCGATAAAGT
This sequence comes from Oncorhynchus keta, assembly GCF_023373465.1. Classification (NCBI taxonomy): domain Eukaryota; kingdom Metazoa; phylum Chordata; class Actinopteri; order Salmoniformes; family Salmonidae; genus Oncorhynchus; species Oncorhynchus keta. The sequence continues at coordinate 26,470,014 of NC_068431.1, forward strand.
CCATCATTTATGTCCAAATACCTCCTTTTTGTTTGTGTGTTTAGTTCACAAATCCAAATTCACGAGGCGCAGGCACTTAGTCCAGACAAAGAGTCAAAAAGTTCCATTACAGTTCGTAGAAACATGTCAAACAATGTATAGAATCAATCTTTAGGATGTTTTTATCATAAATCTTATTCCAACCGGACAATTCCTTTGTCTTTAGAAATGAAAAGGAACACAGCTCAATCTCAGCATGACTTAGCTCATGGAATTCTGCCAGACCTCTTAGTCAAACAGCTCTCATTCGCTCCCCCTTCACAGGAGAAGCCTGAAACAAGGTTATGAGACTGTTGACATATAGTGAAAGCCTGAGGAAGTGCAATCGGACCAAATTTTACACTTCCTGGTTGGATTTTTTTCTCAGGTTTCTGCCTGCCATATGAGTTCTGTTATACTCACAGACATCATTCAAACAGTTTTAGAAACTTCAGAGTGTTTTCTATCCAAATATTCTAATGATATGCATATCTTGGCTTCTGGGCCTGAGTAGCAGGCAGTTTATTCTGGGCACCTTATTCATCCAAGCTACTCAATACTGCCCCCCAGCCATAAGAAGTTAATGATCAATGGGTCAGAGACATGGGAGGAATTTCAGTCCGGGACTCATAGCTACATGGCAAGTTCTCATTCTTTCAAATTGTTTACACATTGAACCTGAAATAGGATACTTGTTATTTGGCCATTGGCCCATTTTTATTGCAAGGACTTCTAACTGGTCAACCACAGGCTAGGGCTGGGTAATAAAACTACATCCTGTCCCTTTGTTCTGTGGAGAGAGTCACTGAAGAGAGAATCACTGAGGACAGGGGAGAATGAACATATACCTCCCCACATGATTTGTTCTCTTTGAATACACCTATTTTCCTCCCCCTGATTTGCTTTGAGGTCTGTGTTATTGAAGAGTAACATCAACTGCTAACTGGACCCTGGGACTAAACACATCCCTCTGCAACTGGATCCTAGACTTCCTGATTGGCCACCCCCAGGTGGTAAGGGTAGGTGTGCTCAGTCCCCCCCTGTACTCCCTGTTCACTCATGACTGCATGGCCAGACAACTCCAACACCATCATTAAGTTTGCCAACAACACAACAGTGGTAGGCCTGAACACCTACAACGATGAGACAGCCTATAGGGAGGAGGTCAGAGACCTGGCAGTGTGGTGGCAGGATAACATCCTCTCCCTCAACATAATCAAGACAAAAGGAGATGATTGTGGACTACAGGAAAAGGAGGACCGAGCACGCCCCCATTCTCATCAAATCAAATGTATTTATATAGCCCTTCTTACATCAGCTGATATCTCAAGATGCTGTACAGAAACCCAGCCTAAAAATCCAAACAGCAAGCAATGCAGGTAGAAGCACGGTGGCTAGTAAAAACTTCCTAGATCGGTTCAAAACCTAGGAAGAAACCAGGCTATGAGGGGTGGCCAGTCCTCTTCTGGTGTGCCGGGTGGAGATTATAACAGAACATGGCCAAGATGTTCGTATGGTCAAATAACAATATTCACAGTAGTTGTCGAGGGTGCAACAAGTCAGAACCTCAGGAGTAAATGTCAGTTGGCTTTTCATAGCCGATCATTAAGATTATCTCTACCGCTCCTGCTGTCTCTAGAGAGTTGAACACAGCAGGTCTGGGACAGGTAGCACGTCCGGTGAACAGGTCAGGGTTCCATAGCCGCAGGCAGAACAGTTGAAACTGGAGCAGCAGCACGGCCAGGTGGACTGGGGACAGCAAGGAGTCATCATGCTAGATAGTCCTGAGGCATGGTCCTCAGACTCAGGTCCTCCGAGAGAGAGAGGAAAAAAGAGAGAAAGAGAGAATTAGAGAGCGCATGCTTAAATTCACACAGGACACCGGATAAGACAGGAGAAGTACTCCAGATATAACACAGACTGACCCTAGCCCCACGACACAAACTACTGCAGCATAAATACTGGAGGCTGAGACAGGAGGGGTCAGGAGACACTGTGGCCCCATCTGATGATACCCCCGGACAGGGCCTAACAGGCAGGATATAACCCCACCCACTTTGCCAAAGCACAGCCCCCACACCACTAGAGGGATATCTTCAACCACCAACTTACCATCCTGAGACAGGGCCGTGCATAGCCCACAAAGATCTCCACCACGGCACAACCCAGGGGGGCGCCAGACCGGAAGATCACTCAACCCACTCAGGTGACGCACCCCTCCTAGGGATGGCATGGAAGAGCACCAGTAAGCCAGTGACTCAGCCCCTGTAATAGGGTTAGAGGCAGAGAATCCCAGTGGAGAGAGGGGAACCGGCCAGGCAGAGACATCAAGGGCGGTTCGTTGCTCCAGAGCCTTTCTGTTCACCTTCACACTCCTGGGCCAGACTACACTCAATAATATGACCTACTGAAGAGATGAGTCTTCAGTAAAGACTTAACGGGGCTGTCGTGGGGCAGGTTGAGAGCTTCAAGCTCCTTGGTGTCCACATCACCAACATGAAGAGGGCACTATGCATAGTCAACTCTACCTACATGTACATATTACCTCAATTACCTCAACTAACCTGTGCCCCCGCACATTGACTCTGCACCAGTAACAGCCTGTTGTATTCGGTGCATGTGACAAAAACAATTTGATTTGAACAGCATTCTTGCATGTGTATTATTTTTGTCCAGGTGGGAAAGGGCAGTGTGGAGTGCAATAGAGATTGCGCCATCTGTGGATTTGTTGGGGCGGTATGCAAATGGAGTGGGTTCAGGGTGTGTGGGCTGATGGTGTAGATGTGAGCCATGACAAGCCTTTCAAAGCATTTCATGGCTATGGATATGAGTGCTACGAGGCGATAGTCATTTAGGCAGGTTACCATTGTGTTCTCCACCACCATATTTTTCAGTGGGTATGAGGTACTGCATATGCTTCCATTTTTTTCGATGCCACACCCACCACAGCAACCGGTTCCAATCCAAGTGCCAATACCATTTAGCAAACTCCAGGCGGTACTATGGTCAGATGAAATGAAAATGTATCTTTGGCCAAACACACCTGTGGTGGCCAAAGAAGCATATGCATAAAATTGGTCTGGCTTCATAGCACCTACTCATTCAAGTGCTATCATAAAGGATAAGGAGAGGATTAAACTACCAAAGTCTGTAAAGTGTTAAAGTGGTAGTGTAAAAATGTGTTAAAATAATATTTGAACCCAGGTGTGGCCTTATTGTAGAAGTTAAAGTGTTGTCTGAAGTGCTACTAAAGTGTATGCAAGGTGAAAGTGCCTAAGAAAGTTGGATTTTACTCCCTGCTTTGATGATAAACACAAATATTCAAAATATTACCATCCCGTGGGATGTTTAATTTATCTGTCAAGGACAAATTCTGACAAACAATCTCAAGATGAGACCATTAAGGTTGCTTGAGTGAAACGACTCAATATCAATTAAAAATGTGTTGTAGTGCATGTAGCATCTGCACACACATTATTTCTAAATGCTGATTAATTGCCCAGTGTTTGATGAAAGCCAAACATATCACAAAATATGTGTGAAAACATAATATCCCTGGAAATGGAAAACACGAGGAAATGACAGAAAACATTTGTGGTCCATAGTATTGAGCTAAATATAAGTAGCAATACATGTTATGTTAAAAGCATACACCAATCAGTTTTTTGATGAATACCTTGGACCCAAGATGGTGTAGCAGTGCGGACATGTTTGTTGTTGTACCATGTAAATGTTATGTTTTTTTTGTATTTTTTTGTATACATTTCAATCTCTTTTTCCATTTTTAAATGAAATATACCTTCCGGCAACCCACCTCACCCAATGTGAAACAGATCTGCTACTTTTAGACCTTATAGCTAGAACCTTCATCAGAAGCTAGCCAGCAAATTAGCTACTAGCTATTTAGTCATTGTTATCCACTGCTAGCGGCCTTTATCTTTTGCTCAGACACCAGCCGCTTTTAGACTGGATAATATCTGCCAGTCTGCACAGCACGATATCAACCCTGAGCATATTGGACTGCTTTTCTCCACTACATCACCAGATTCCTGCCATTAGCTCTGGATCTACACCGGATCATCACAGCTAGCTGCTACCGAGTGGCCCAGCCCAGCCCTGAAAATAGCCTTGAGCCAGTCCCATCTCCCGGCCTGCTCAGTGGACCGGACCCCATGATCACTCGGCTACACAACTGATGCCTCCCGGACTCTTACCGGACTCTTCACTAACACGACAAGAAGCCACTACACCACTGGATTCCTGCCGTAAGCTCTGGACCTCCGCACCGGATCATCGCAGCTAGCTAGTGCCCTTGTCCCGAAGCTACCACCAGGTAGCATCGAGCCAGAAACATCTCCTGGCTAGCAAACTAAATTACTCCAGCTACAATACCTCTTTTGCCAATTGGCCTAACATTTTGTTTATCTGTCGGCGGCAGCCTCTTAACTGACCCTCTATGCCCATTCATCGCCATTTTACCTGTTGTTGTCGTCGTCGTCGTCTTAGCTGATTAGCTGTTATTGTCTTACGCATTGTCTTAGCAAGCTCTCCCAATCAACACCTGCAATTGCTTTATGCCTCGCTTTGTCTCTCTAATGTTAATTTTTTTTAAATATATTTTTTACCTATATTTAACTAGGCAAGTCAGTTAAGAACAAATCTTATTTTCAATGACAGCCGAGGAACAGTGTTCTCCATCACCTGTTCAGGGGCAGAACGACAGATTTGTAACTTGTCAGCTCGGGGATTTGAACTTGCAACCTTCCGGTTACTAGTCCAACACTTTAACCACTAGGCTACCCTGCCGCCCCAATACTTTGTATACTGCCTTGTATACTGTTGATTAGGGTAGTTATCATTGTTTTATTCTATCGCGGAGCCCCTATTCCCACTCAACATGCCTCAGATAGCTCTTTTGTCCCACCTCCCACACATGCGGTAATCTCACCTAGCATAACGAGTGCCTCCAGAGTTGCAACCTCTCTTATAACTCAATACCGAGGTTTACCGCCACTGTACCCGCACCCTACCCATCTGTACATTATGCCCCGAATCTATCCTACCACACCCAGAAATCTGCTCCTTTTATTCTGTTCCCAACGCACTAGACAACCAGTTCTGATAGCCTTTAGCCGCATCTTGTTCCTCAGGTGATGTAGAGGTTAATCCAGGCCCTGTGTGTCCCCAGGAGCTCTCATTTGTTGACTTCTGTAACCGTAAAAGCCTTGGTTTCATGCATGTTAACATCAGAAGCCTCCTCCCTAAATGTGTTTTATTCACTGCTTTAGCACACTCCGCCAACCCTGATGTCCTAGTCATGTCTGAATTCTGGCTTAGGGTGGCCACCAAAAATTCTGAAATTTCCATCCCCAATTACAACATTTTCCGTCAAGATAGAACTGCCAAAGGGGGAGGAGTTGCAATCTACTGCAAAGATAGCCTGCAGAGTTCTGTCATACTCTCCAGGTCTATGCCAAACATTGAGTTTATCATTTAAAAAATGTCTCTCTCCAGAAATAAGTCTCTCACTGATTCCGCCTGTTATAGACCCCCCTCAGCTCCCAGCTGTGTCCTGAACACCATATGTGAATTGACTGCCCCCCATCTATCTTCAGAGTTTGTTCTGTTAGGTGACCTAAATTGGGATATGCTTAACACCCCGGCCATCCTACAATCTATGCCCTTAATCTCACACAAATGATCAAGGAACCCACCAGGTACAACCCTACATCCATAACCACGGGCACCCTCATAGATATTATCCTGACCAACTTGCCCTCTAAATACAACTCTGCTGTTTTCAATCAGGATCTCAACGATCACTGCTTCATTGCCTGCATCCGTTATGGGTCTGCGGTCAAACGACCACCCCTCATCACTGTCAAACGCTCCCTAAAACACTTCTGCGAGCAGGACTTTTTAATCGACCTGGAAGGATATTGACCTCATCCCGTCAGCTGAGGATTCGTGGTTGTTCTTTAAAAGTAATTTCCTCACCAACTTAAATAAGCATGCCCCTTTCAGAAAATGTAATACTAATAACAGATATAGCCCTTGGTTCACCCCAAACCAGCACAAAAACATCATGTGGCGTACTGCACTAGCATCGAATACACCCGTGATATGCAACTTTTCAGGGAAGTCAGGAACCAATACACACAGTCAGTTAGGAAAACAAAGGCTAGCTTTTTCAATCATAAATTTGCATCCTGTAGCTCTAACTTCAAAAAGTTTTGGGACACTAAAGTCCATGGAGAATAAGAGCACCTCCTCCCAGCTGCCCACTGCTCTGAGGCTAGGAAACACTGTCACCACCGATAAATCCACGACAATCAAGAATTTCAATATGCATTTCTCTACGGCGGCCATGCTTTCCTCCTGGCTACCCCAACCCCGGCCATCAGCTCAGCACCCCCCGCAGCTACTTGCCCAAGCCTCTCCAGCTTCTTATTCACCCAAATAGCTGATGTTCTGAAAGAGCTGCAAAACCTGGACCCGTACAAAACAGCTGGGCTAGATAATCTGGACCTCTGTTTCGCCGCCATTGTTGCAACACCTATTACTAGTCTGTTCAACCTCTCTATTGTATTGTCTGAGATTCCTAAAGTTTGGAAAGCTGCCGCGGTCATCCCCTTCTTCAAAGGGGGTGACACTTGAGACCCAGACTGTTACAGACCTATATACCCATCCTGCCCTGCCTCTCTAAAGTCTTCGAAAGCCAAGTTCATAAACAGATAACTGACCATTTCGAGTCCCACCGTACCTTCTCCACTGTGCAATCCAGTTTCCGAGCTGGTCACGGGTGCAACTCAGCCACTTCTCAAGGTACTACACGATATCATAACCGCCATCGATAAAAAAATACAGTACTGTGCAGCCGTCTTCATTGACCTGGCCAAGACTTTTGACTCTGTTAATCACCGTATTCTTATCGACAGACTCAACAGCCTTGGTTTCTCAAATTACTGTCTCATCAACTACTTCTCAGATAAAGTTCAGTGTGTCAAATCGGGGGACCTGTTGTCCGGACCTCTGGCAGTCTATGTGGGTGCCGCAGGGTTCAACTCTCGGGCCGACTCCGTCCGTCCGTCTGTCAATGATGTCGCTCTTGCGGCTGGTGATTCCTTTTTTTTCTCTTTTCTTTTATTTCACCTTTATTTAACCAGGTAGGCTAGTTGAGAACAAGTTCTCATTTGCAACTGCGACCTGGCCAAGATAAAGCATAGCAGTGTGAACAGACAACACAGAGTTACACATGGAGTAAACAATTAACAAGTCAATAATACAGTAGAAAAAAGGAGAGTCTATATACATTGTGTGCAAAAGGCATGAGGAGGTAGGCGAATAATTACAATTTTGCAGATTAACACTGGAGTGATAAATGATCAGATGGTCTTGTACAGGTAGAGATATTGGTGTGCAAAAGAGCATAAAATAAAATAAATAAAAACAGTATGGGGATGAGGTAGGTAAAAATGGGTAGGCTATTTACCGATAGACTATGAACAGCGGTGAGGGAGATAAAAGTGCAATTAGTTCCAGTCACAGGCAGCAGAGAACTGGAACGAAAGGCAGCCAAATTAGGTGTTGGCTTTAGGGATGATCAGTGAGATACACCTGCTGGAGCGCGTGTTACGGGTGGGTGTTGCCATCGTTAGCAGTGAACTGAGATAAGGCGGAGCTTTACCTAGCATGGACTTGTAGATGACCTGGAGCCAGTGGGTCTGGCGATGAATATGTAGCGAGGGCCAGCCGACGAGAGCATACAGGTCGCAGTGGTGGGTGGTATAAAGTGCTTTAGTGACAAAACGGATAGCACTGTCATAAACTGCATCCAGTTTGCTGAGTAGAGGTTGGAAGCAATTTTGTAGGTGACATCGCCGAAGTCGAGGATCGGTAGGATAGTCAGTTTTACTAGGGTAAGTTTGGCCGCGTGAGTGAAGGAGGCTTTGTTGCGGAATAGAAAGCCAACTCTTGATTTGATTTTCAATTGGAGATGTTTGATATGAGTCTGGAAGGAGAGTTTACAGTCTAGCCAGACACCTAGGCACTTATAGATGTCCACATATTCAAGGTCGGAACGATCCAGGGTGGTGATGCTGGTCAGGCGTGCGGGTGCAGGCAGCGAACGGTTGAAAAGCATGCATTCAGTTTTACTAGCGTTTAAGAGCAGTTGAAGGCCACGGAAGGAGTGTTGTATGGCATTGAAGCTCGTTTGAAGGTTAGATAGCACAGTGTCCAAGGACGGGCCGGAAGTATATAGAATGGTGTCGTCTGCGTAGAGGTGGATCAGGGAATCGCCCACAGCAAGAGCAACATCATTGATATATACAGAGAAAAGAGTCGGCCCGAGAATTGAACCCTGTGGCACCCCCATAGAGACTGCCAGAGGACCGGACAGCATGCCCTCCAATTTGACACACTGAACTCTGTCTGCAAAGTAATTGATGAACCAGGCAAGGCAGTCATCCGAAAAACCGAGGCTACTGAGTCTGCCGATAAGAATAGGGTGATTGGCAAGGTCGATGAAGACGGCTGCACAGTACTGTCTTTTATCGATGGCGGTTATGATATCGTTTAGTACCTTGAGCGTGGCTGAGGTGCACCCGTGACCGGCTCGGAAACCAGATTGCACAGAGGAAGGTACGGTGGGATTCGAGATGGTCAGTGACCTGTTTGTTGATTTGGCTTTCGAATACCTTAGATAGGCAGGGCAGGATGGATATAGGTCTGTAACAGTTTGGGTCCAGGGTGTCTCCCCCTTTGAAGAGGGGGATGACTGCGGCAGCTTTCAATCCTTGGGGATCTCAGACGATATGAAAGAGAGGTTGAACAGGCTGGTAATAGGGGTTGCGACAATGGCGGCGGATAGTTTCAGAAATAGAGGGTCCAGATTGTCAAGCCCAGCTGATTTGTACGGGTCCAGGTTTTGCAGCTCTTTCAGAACATCTGCTATCTGGATTTGGGTAAAGCAGAACCTGGAGAGGCTTGGGCGAGTTGCTGCGGAGCTGTTGGTCGAGGTTGGAGTAGCCAGGCGGAAGGCATGGCCAGCCGTTGAGAAATGCTTGTTGAAGTTTTCGATAATCATGGATTTATCGGTGGTGACCGTGACCTAGTCAGTTACCTGTTCTCCATGGACTTCAGTGTCCCAGAACTTTTTGGAGTTGGAGCTACAGGATGCAAACTTCTGCCTGAAGAAGCTGGCCTTACCTTTCCTGACTGACTGCGTGTATTGGTTCCTGACTTCCCTGAACAGGTGCATATCGCTGGGACTATTCGATGCTATTGCAGTCCGCCACAGGATGTTTTTGTGCTGGTCGAGGGCAGTCAGGTCTGTGGTGAACCAAGGGCAATATCTGTTCTTAGTTCTGCATTTTTTGAACGGAGCATGCTTATCTAAAATGGTGAGGAAGTTACTTTTAAAAGAATGACCAGGCATCCTCAACTGACGGGATGAGGTCAATGTCCTTCCAGGATACCTGGGGCAGGTCGATTAGAAAGGCCTGCTCACAGAAGTGTTTTAGGGAGCGTTTGACAGTGATGAGGGGTGGTCGTTTGACTGCAGCTCCGTAGCGGATACAGGCAATGAGGCAGTGATCGCTAAGATCCTGGTTGAAGACAGCGGAGGTGTATTTGGAGGGCCAGTTGGTCAGGATGACGTCTATGAGGGTGCCCTTGTTTACAGATTTAGGGTTGTACCTGGTGGGTTCCTTGATGATTTGTGTGAGATTGAGGGCATCTAGCTTAGATTGTAGGACTGCCGGGGTGTTAAGCATATCCCAGTTTAGGTCACCTAACATAACAAACTCTGAAGCTAGATGGGGGGGCGATCAATTCACAAATGGTGTCCAGGGCACAGCTGGGAGCTGAGGGGGGTCGGTAGCAGGCGGCAACAGTGAGATACTTATTTCTGGAGAGAGTCATTTTTAAAATTAGTAGTTCGAACTGTTTGGCTATGGACCTGGAAAGTATGACAGAACTTTGCAGACTATCTCTGCAGTAGACTGCAACTCCTCCCCCTTCGGCGGTTCTATCTTGACGGAAAATTTTATAGTTGGGTATGGACATCTCAGAATTTTTGGTGACCTTCTTGAGCCAGGATTCAGACACGGCAAGGACATCAGGGTTAGCAGAGTGTGCTAAAGCAGTGAGTAAAACAAACTTAGGGAGGAGGCTTCTGATGTTGACATGCATGAAACCAAGGCTTTTTCGATCACAGAAGTCAACAAATGAGGGTGAATGGGGACATGCAGGGCCTGGGTTTAACTCCACATCACCCGCAGAACAGAGGAGGAGTAGTATGAGGGTGCGGCTAAAGGCTATCAGAACTGGTCGCCTAGAGCGTTGGGGACAGAGTAAAAGGAGCAGATTTCTGGGCAGGGCATATATTCAGGGCATAATGCGCAGACAGGGGTATGGTGGGGTGCGGATACAGTGGATGTAAACACAGGCACTGGGTGATGATGAGAGAGATTGTATCTCTGGACATGCTGGTTGTAATGGGTGAGGTCACCTCATGTGTGGGAGGTGGGACAAAGGAGGTATCAGGGGTATGAAGAGTGGAACTAGGGGCTCCATTGTAAACTAAAACAATGATAACTAACCTGAACAACAGTATACAAGGCATATTGACATTTGAGAGAGACATACAGCGAGGCATACAGTAATCACAGGTGTTGAATTGGGAGAGCTGGCTAAACAGTAGGTGAGACAACAACAGCAGGTAAAATGGCGTTGACTAGGCAGGGAGGGTCGGATTAATTACACACAGAGCCTGAGTGCGGCTGGGGCCGACAGATAAAACATAAACAAGCAGAATGGAGTACCGTGATTAATGGACAGTCCAGCATGCATCAGCTATGTAGCCAAGTGATCAGTGTCCAGGGGGCAGCGGTGGATGGGACTGGCGAATATTATCCAGGTAAAAAAAACGGCTGGCTGTGCAGAAGGTAAAGCCGCTAGCAGTGGCTAACAATGACTAAATAGCTTGTAGCTAGTTAGCTGGTTAGCTTCTGGAGGTTCTTGAATGTGTTCTAAAAATAAAAAATAATAGCGATTCCGTATCACATTGGGTGAGGCAGGTTACCGGAAGGTATAATCGAATTAAAAATCGAAAAGAGATTGAAAGTAAATATGGGTCCAGTGAGTGGTTGGGCTGACTGGAGACGCGGCGATTCAGACAGTTAGCAGGCCTGTGCTAACAAGCTAACAGTTAGTAGGCCGGGGCTGAGCAAGGTAGCAGTTAGCGGACCGGGGCTAAACAAGCTAGCAGTTAGCAGGCCGAATTAGCAAGCAAGCAGATAGCAAGGGCTAGAAAGTTAGTCTTTGGGGGACCTTGCGATGGGGTGAGTCTGTTTATGCCTCTTCATGCGGTGACATCGATAGACCGGTCGTGGGTCCGGATATTGTAGCCCAGGAGTATGCTTCGGTGGTAGCACAGGAGCTCTGGCCGGGCTAGCTTCAAGCTAAGTGGATGGAAACGCTAGCCAGGAGTAATCATCCGGGGTTGCGGTTAGCTAGTTGTGAAGATCCAGCTGAAAATGTTCCGTTTGCGGTGGGAATCCGGGATAAAAAAAAATAAAAAAAATAATAATAGGTCCGTTATGCTCTGGTTAGAGTCACGTTGTTCGAACTGGCGAGAGCTTTCCGAGCTAAAGGGTAGCTGATGACCAGTTAGCTGATGACCGCTAGCAATGATTTGCTGGTAGTTAGCTGGCTAGCTTCAGTTGAGGGGTTCCGGATCCGAAGTAAATATAAGTACTTTAGAAAAAAAAGCAGATCCGCGCTACATTGGGTGAGGCGGGTTGCAGGAGAGTATTTCGAAGTTGAGGTTTTGCTAAAAAGTTTTAAAAGATATGTGAAGAAAAATATGTAAAAAAAACGATATATACAAGGGACACGACACGACAAGACGTCCGACTGCTACGCCATCTTGGATTAGAAATAGATTTCGACCTCAAGGCAGACGACACCCTTCTGTAAACATCTGGCCCTTCTTTTTTCACTGTGTAAACAAACCTCCAAACGAGCTTCAATGCCATACAACACTCCCTCTGTGGCCTCCAACTGCTCTCTTATGTAGAAACTACAAATAACAAGGTGTCTAGTTAGACTGTGAACTCTCCTTCCAGACTCATATTAAGCATCTCCAATCCAATTAAATCTAGAATCTGCTTCCTATTTCACAACAAAGCCTCCTTCACTCACGCTGCCAAACATACCCTCGTAAAACGAACTATTCTACTGATCCTTGACTTCGGTGATGTCATTTACAAAATAGCCTCCAACACTACTCAGCAAACTGGATGCAGTCTATCACAGTGCCATCCGTTTTGTCACCAAAGGTCCATACACCACCCACCATTGCGACCTGTATGCTCTCTTCAGCTGGCCCTAGCTACACATTTGTCGCCAAACCCACTGGCTCCAGTCTTTGCTAGGTAAAGCTTTGCCTTATCTCAGCTCACTGGTCACCATAGCAACACCTACCCGTAGCACACGCTCCAGCAGGTATATCTCACTGGTCATCCCCAAAGCCAACACCTCTTTGGCCGCCTTTCAGTCATCCTGCCAATGACTGGAACGAATTGCAGCTGTGCACAGCCCATCTGTAAATAGCCCATCCAACTACCTACCTCATCGCCATATTGTTTTTATTTACTTTTTTTGGGGCTCTTTTGCACATCATCTGCACATCTATCACGCCAGAGTTAATTTGCTAAATTGTAATTACTTCGTTACTTTGGCCTATTTAATGCGTTATACCTCCTTACTCCATTTGCACACACCGTATATAGATTTTTCTATTGCGTTATTGACTGTACTTTTGTTTATTCCATGTGTAACTCAGTGTTGTTTTTTGTCGCTTTGCTTTATCTTGGCCAGGTCGCAGTTGTAAATGAGTACTTGTTCTCAACTGGCCTACCTGGTTAAATAAAGGTAGAATTAAAGAAATGTTTTAATTGCACAACATGACTTGTCATACAATAAATGATTGACAGTGTGTTTGAAAAATATTCAGACCTTGACTTTTTCCACATTTTGTCATATTAAAACCGTCATCTAAAATTGATTCAATTGCTTTTTTCGATTCAATCTACACGCACCCAATAATGAAAAAACTCAATTGTTTTTTGAAATGTTTGGAAATGTCTAAGAATTTTTTTGGGGGAAACATCACATTTGTATTAGTATTCAGACCCTTTACTAAGTACTGACGTGCCTAGTTAAATAAAATACTTTGTTGAATCACCTTCGGCAGCCATTACAACCTAGAGTCTTCTTGGGTATGACATTACAAGCTTTGTACACCTGTATTTGGGGAATTTCTCCCATTCTTCTCTGCAGCTCCTCCCAAGCTCTGTCAGGTTGGATGGGGAGTGTTGCTGGACAGCCATTTTCTATCAGGTTCATGTCCGGGCTCTGGCTGGGCCACTCAAGGACATCCAGAGACTTGTCCTAAGCCACTCCTGCGTTGTCTTGGCTGTGTGCTTAGGGTTGCTGTCCTGTTGGAAGATGAACCTTCACCCCAGTCTGAGGTCCTGAGCAGGTTTTCATCAAGGATCTCTCCGTTCTTTGCTCCGTTCATCTTTCCCTGGATCCTGACTAGTCTCCCAGTCCCTGCCACTGAAAAACATCCCCACAGCGTGATGCTGGCACCACTATGCTTCACCATTGGGATGGTGCCAGGTTTCTTCCAGACATGACGCTTGGCTTTCAGGCCAAATAGTTCAATCTTGGTTTCATCAGACCAGAGAATCTTGCTTCTCATGATCTGAGATTCCTTTGGCAAACTCTAAGTGGGCTGTCATGTGCCTTTTACTGAGGAATGGCTTCCGTCTTGCCACTCTACCATAAATGCCTGATTGGTGGAGTGCTGCAGAGATGCTTGTCCTTCTGGAAGATCTCCACAGAGTAACTCTAGAGAGGGACTATCAGGTTCTTGGTCACCTACTTGACCAAGGACTTCTCCACCGATTGCTCAGTTTGTCCGGGCGGCCAGCTCTAGAAGATGTCTTGCTGGTTCCAAACTTATTCCATTTAAGAATGATGGGGGGCACTGTGTTTTGGGGGACCTTCAATGCTTCAGAAATGTTTTGGTACATTTCCCAGATCTGTGCCGACACAATCCTGTCTTGGAGCTATACGGACAATTCCTTCAGCCTCATGGCTTGGTTTTTATTCTGACATGTATTGTCAACTGTGGAACCTTATATAGACAGGTGTGTGCCTTTCCAAATCATGTCCAATCAAGTTGTAGAAGCATCATGGATGATCAATGGAAACAGGATGCACCTGAGCTCAATTTCAAATGGCATAGCAAAGGGTCTGAATATGTATGCAATTAATGTTTCCATTTACCATACATTTGCAACATTTTCTAAAAACCTTTTTTTCATTATGGCGGTGTGTAGATCGCTGAGGAGTTGTTTTTATTTAATCAATTTTAGAATAGAACTAATGGAACAAAATGTGTTCAATCAAGGGGTCTGATTATTTCTGAAGGCAGTGTGTATATATGGTTGATTGGAAATGATGCATACAATTACGCTGATAGAAGCCACAATCTTTCTACAATATTAAAGCAGATCTACACCCAAAATTCGAAATAAAACCCACAAACTTAATGACCGAAGCAAACCAAAATTGTGGAGCAAAATGAAAACATGGAAAATTGTTTTTTAGAAATAAAATCGGGAGAGCCAACTAAAGGTGTTAACATTTCTCAATCCAACAGGGACACTGGGCCAGCCATTCTTACATAGCACCTGGACCAGCACAGGTGAAACACACTAACACTAACGAGATGGCAACCAGCATATGTGTAACACGTACTGACTAACGAGGTGACACAAATCGGTGTTGCTGTACGTAATACATGCCAACATCAAAGCACAATTGGAAAACCAAAACATGTAACAGCTGTTACCTTTAACAGAATGGCATTAGAGAATTAGCAATTCCATATGTGGAAAAATTACCACTGCAACATGTTAACACCACATTTTTACATGTGATGAAAATAATACTATTTCACCCCCACATGTGAAAATGCAATGTCACATGTGAAAGTAAAATTTAAGCTCAACATGTGAAAACTATTTTGTAAGTAAAACCTGTCAATTTTTGATCATATGAAAGATATTGAACACATCCACCTATTTGGATTGGTTCTCATACAGGTGGTTTCCCAGACACAGATTAAGGCAAATCCTGGACTATAAATCTACTGCAATGGAGATTCGCCATTGACTAGGCTTTTCAGTCCTGGAATAGGCTTCATTTGTGTCCAAGAAACCATCCCATACTGTTCAGCAGCTAGTATCTGTTCTGCAACTAGAAATTCAGCAGCTAGTAGCTTTCATTTTAAAGGTAATGCAGGATGTAAAAAGAGAAAATATATCTAAAAGCACAGATTTGGGATAAACCAATAAACACTGCACATATGCACACACTGTCACACCCTGACCTTAGAGATCCTGTTCATGTCTCTATTTTGGTTTGGTCAGGGTGTGAGTTGGGGTGGGTATTCTATACTCTATTATTTGTATTTCTATGTTTTGGCCGGGTAGGGTTCTCAATCAGGGACAGCTGTCTATCGTTGTCTCTGACTGAGAACCATACTTGGGTAGCCCTTTTTTCCACCTGTCTTTATGGGAAGTTGACTTTGTTTAGGACACATAGTCTTTTTATTTGGAAAAATTACACCAAACAATAAAGAGAAAATGTACGCTCACCACGCTCCTCTTCTTTTAACGGCTGACATACACCTTTACATTCTTTGCACATTAGGCTTTTTAAGTTTATCATAGTAACACCTTATTCTGCTTGCAGTGCAGTTGAAGTAAAAGACACATTTACAAGCGAGTGAGAGAAAGAAAGAATTAACTTTGTTTTTCTTCACTTAGCTTTTCAGGCGTGCCCTTGCAACCCTCTCAGTGACTCCTTCTCCACCTTGTCGTCCTCTCAACTGCCAAAAAAATGACCCTGCATCCAAGCCTGTCACTGCTACACTAGCAGCTGTTCCCTCACATCTGACCCTGGACTATACCTGCTGCTTTCTCCTATAAGGGAGAGAGGGGAGAAGGAGACATTCAGCATCACTGTCAAGGGAAATATAGTATTCTTTCTAACAAAAATATCTACATATATCAGGGTGCTGTATCCCAGGAAATAATCAAAATTCATGCAAGCGTTAGTTTTGAAAACCGAACTTGTCTAAATAAAGTGGTCTCTTCACAACTTACCACTGAGTATGGGGTAAATTGCGCCGCTGGACAGGGTAAGTTAATAAAGGTCTTCCTACTAATTATTTGCCTCCTTTTGAATGGCATTGTATTTCCAAGCCACTGTAATGCACTTTTGATGAACTCTTCATCAGCCCTTGTTAATGCGTTGAGTAGAATGTTCAATTGGGCATTAGTCCAAAATACATTTTCAAAACAATATTGGGACGAAACATGAAACCCATGAATACCTCCAAACAAACTGAACCAAACATTTGAGCCAGGTAATCCATCAAAACCCTACACAGTATGATAGTGTCCTTAGTGTTGTCTGGGAATTGGATCTGCTAAGAGCACTACCATAAATGATCCACCTACCTGTAAGGCTGTTTGCTCAGCTATGTCCCTACAATGAAAACTTTAAACCTTTTCCCAATTGCTTTGCTGAGAAAACACCATAGCCCCCATGACAAGTTAATACTATCTTAATCATAGTCATCACTCCAGGCAAATGCATTGAACACACTGTGTGAGTCATGCGTTGCCTCAGTCCTCCTCTCTGTTGCTCTTATGGATAAATCAAGTAACAGCAGTAACAAAATGGTACCTCTGCTTTGTTAAAAGCAGATACATGTTAAATTTACCATATTGAAACTGTGAATATATTGTATGACAATTACATGGATGGCATGTTATCAATATGAAGACAATGCCATATAAAATAATCTTTTTAATGGACAAAGTGTTTATTATTTGGTAAATATGGCATATGGTCATTATAGATCATTTCATGGTAAGACAATGTTGGCAGTAAGTAACCAGCCTACTGTCACCCCCACAATACTCCTGAGTCACGTGCCACTTCTAAGCAGAGTATACAGTTTGTGCCGAGGGCCCAAGGTCACACATAACAAATCTAGCCTCTCTGGAGTGTCTCGACTTGCCTCTAAATAATCAATACCCACTTTCAGCAGCAGCCAATGACCTGTGTGTTCTGTCTGGGGTTCCATTCTGAGATTGAGGGCTACAATCAACGTTCCAATCCAAACCGCACAAGCAAAAAGCAACTAAGACATTCACCACCACAGTCAAGGTGGAGATCTGTTCTGTGGCCAAGGAATGCCAGAGTAGCAACCTTCTGTTACCTACTGGGAGTCTTCTCCAAACCGATTGTCTGCAATCCCCTGCATGAGAATTGAGGATCCAAGCAGCTTACTGTCCATAAAATGCTTTGCAAGCAACATGACTAATTCAACATATCAACAAATACCATCCAAAGTATTCTATAACTAAATATGTATAATTCCTAGTTTCCAGCTCAAGGTCTGTTGTGTTTGTGGAACACTACATTAGTTGAATTTGTTGAGCTCTCAAGCAAACTTAAACTCTCAATTGAAAAATGTTCAGCAGGTTTAAAGGCCAACCTACAGTATCAGATAAATTTCCAACCAAAATATACTTTACTGCATGGAAATATATCGCAACTAATCTCGACCGATTTACATAATATCGCCACTGACTTCCATGTCAAGCTAAATTAGAGCCATGGGTGTCTTGGACTTAATCATGTTGTAGTTTTGATGATCAGATAGTGCTGCACTACTAAAGCATTACAGTGCAATCAAAGAAGAAGTTGTTGCCATGTTGGATTTCCTTCAGGAGCTAATTTGCGTCTATCCTGTTGGGTCATTAACTCGGTATGACGTTGATGAACACACTGACTGGGTGGATGATTTAATCATTTACAGGTCAATTTACATATCACACAATACATACAAAATGGGGGCTGAGGTTGAAAGTGCAAGTATTATACAATCTGAATGTACAGTAAGCAGAGACATGAGGGCATACAAGTAAAGTAACAGCAGTTAGTGCTCACTTATTCCGAAGAAACCTTTGTGTGACGATTTAGTCATTGGGTGCAGACAACACATTTCAAAACATAATGGCTCTTTACTGCTGTGAACCTAAAGAAATGCATTCTGAAAAAAACAACATTATTTCACTCTGAAACATAACATGTCAGCCACAATTTGTTTTAGTCCTTTAACATCATGCAAATGGAATAGTAAAAATGCTCTCAATAGGATTTGGGTTTGTCTTGGTTGAGAATAAATCACATTATGTCCCTAATAAATTGTGTGTCAAAAAACAAGTACCTTGATAATGACAGCGACTGTTAAATGATTAATAGATTTTGCATGACTAGTCATGTTTAGAATATTAAACAATTTGTACATCAATCCCTTATTATGCCTCAGTCTATTCCTCAATGGAAATATGGATGGAAGTATGTAGCACAATTTCATTACATAATTAAAAAATATATATTTTATAGTTTCCACGATACTATTGTTTGGCTGATAAATCACATAATATATTCAGATGTGTAGCTTCCTCAGCATCATACATTATTCATTACTCTTGTAAAATGGCAGCAGAGAATAAGGCTGACTGTCACGCCCTGACCTTAAAGATCCTTATTATTCTCTGTTTGGTTAGGTCAGGGTGTGACTTGGGAGGGATAATCTGTTTTCTATTTCTTTGTGTTTTTGGCTGAGTATGGTTCCCAATCAGAGGCAGCTGTCTATCGTTGTCTCTGATTGTGGATCATATATAAGTTGTCATTTTCCTTTTGGGTTTTGTGGTATCTTGTTTTCTGTATAGTTTATTTTGCCTTACAGAACTGTGCGCTTTCGTTTTTGTCGTTATTTTGCTTTTGGTGTCATCAATAAAAGGAACGATGCACCTTGGTCCAGTCATTCCACAAACGAGAGCCGTAACACTGACAGAGCCGTAACACTGACAGAGCCGTAACACTGACAGAGCCGTAACACTGACAGAGCCGTAACACTGACATTCTACGTGTCCCCAAACGATGGTGTTTTTTTGTTTATTTACTTGCGTTGTTTGTAACTTATTTTGAACATAATTATGCCGCTACCGTCTCTTATGACCGAAAATAACTTCTGGACATCTGGACTGTGATTACTCACCATGGACTTTCTCGGGAACAGGCCCAGATCCCTGTGATTTGCGTGAAGAGGAAGTGGAGAAAAAGGGGCCAGAGGGTGGGCTGCCTTCGGAGAATTTGTAGGCGATCGGATTCCTTCTATTCTGCTAGCAAACGTGCAATCTTGGAGAATAAAATTAATGACCTACGCGGAAGGAAGAATAAACTGCCAACGGGACATTCAAAACTGTAATATCTTATGCTTCACGGAGTCGTGGCTGAACGACGACACTATCAACATACAGCTGGCTGGTTACACACTGTACCGTTCAGGATAAGACAAGAAGTGGTGAAAAAAGGGGCCTAGTCCTAAGAAGTTATACGCTGTACCGGCAGGATAGAAGAGCGGTGGCTGGTAAGACAAGGGGCGGCGGACTATGTATTTTTGTAAATAACAGCTGGTGCACGATATCTAAGGAAGTCTCAAGCAATATTGTCATTTTTGGAAAAATAACGTTCCCGTAGTAAGCGGGATATTGTGTCAGGACAAGATGCTAGAATATGCATATAATTGACAGCTTATGATAGAAAACACTCTAAAGTTTCCAAAACTGTAAAAATATTGTCTGTGAGTATAACAGAACTGATATTACAGGCGAAAGCCTGAGAAAAATCCAATCCGGAAGTGACTCCTCTTTTGAAAGCTCTGCGTTCCAATGTGTCCATATTGAGCAGCAGTGAATGGTAATCAACCAGATTACTTTTTCTCCGTATTCCCCAAGGTGTCTACAGCATTGTGATGTAGTTTTACGCATTTATGTTGAAGAATACCCGTAAGCGGCTACATTGTGCAACTGGTCACCTGATGGCTCCCAGAGTGATTCTCGCGTAAAATACAGAGGTAGCCATTATTCCAATCGGTCCTACTGAAATGGATATATTATCGAATAGATATTTGAAAAACACCTTGAGGATTGATTATAAACCACGTCTGCCATGTTTCTGTCGATATTATGGAGCAATTTGGAAAAAAATTATGCGTTTTCGTGACTGCAATTTCCGGGCGATTGCTCAGCCAAACATGAAGAAGAAACGGAGCTATTTTGCATAAAAAAATACTATTTTTGGAAAAAAGGAACATTGAACAAACTGCTATACTAGGCTATCGATAAACTTACACAAATGCTTATCTAGCTTTGGCTGTAAAGCATATTTTGAAAATCTGAGATGACAGGGTGATTAACAAAAGGCTAAGCTGTGTCTCAATATATTTCACTTGTGATTTTCATGAATAGGAATATTTATGTCCGTTGCGTTATGCTAATTGGGGTCAGTCGATGATTACGCTCCCGCATGCGGGATGGGGAGTCACTAGAGGTTTTAACATGCAGACATCATTTTGGTAAAACGGATTTAAGTTTCCCTGCATTAAAGTCCCCGGCTACGAGGAGCCCCGGCCTCTGGGTGAGCGTTATCTTGTTTGCTGATGGCGGAATTCCCGCTCATTGAATGCTGTCTAAGTGCCCGCCTCAGTCTGTGGTGGTGTGTAAACCGCTATGAAAAATACAGATGAAATCTCTCTAGGTAGATAGTGTGGTCTACAGCTCATCATGAGAAACTCTACCTCAAGCGAGCAATAGCTTCTTAGGGCTAGGCCCCTTTTTTCTCCACTTCCTGTCTTATCCTGCTGGTACAATGTATAACCAGCCAACTGTATGTTGATAGTGTCGTCGTTCAGCCACGACTACACCACATTATTCATTGGCTTCATCAATAAGTGTATCAATGACGTCATCCCCACAGTGACCGCACGTACATACCCCAACCAGAAGCCATGGATTACAGGCAACATCCGCACTGAGCTAAAGGCTAGAGCTGCCACTTTCAAGGAGCGGGACTCTAACCTGGAAGCTTATAAGAAATCCCGCTATGCCCAACGACGAACCATCAAGCAGGCAAAGCGTCAATACATGACTAAGATTGAATCGTACTACACCAGCTCTGACGCTCGTCTGATGTGGCAGGGCTTGCAAACCATTACAGACTACAAAGGGAAGCACAGCCGAGAGCTGCCCAGTGACATGAGCCTACCAGACGAGCTAAACTACTTATATGCTTGCTTCGAGGCAAATAACACAGAAACATGCATGAGAGCACCAGCTGTTCCGGAAGACTGTGTGATCATCCATCTCACATCTCCGATATGAGTAAGGCCTTTAAACAGGTCAACATTCACAAGGTCTCAGGGCCAGACGGATTACCAAGACGTTACTGCGAGCATGCGCTGACCAATAACTAATAAAATGTGATTATATGTGTTCATATTGGACACTTCTGGGGCTCAAAGGTGACCCATATACACATGAAATAGACCACGTTGATGGAATGATGGAAGTGTAAATTATGTTTGCTGGTTGCAATAGTGTTCTTTTTCCAGATCTCCTCAATTGCACAGGAAACTGGATGCTGCATTGCATATTAAATATACCTTCTACAAAATATTGTAAAACAACGAGCCAAGCTTAACAGTGATCCCATTTTGAGTAGCCACCATTTCAAATATGTCACTAAACAGCATGTGGCCTTCTTTTCGCTTCCAGTGGTAAATTGATAGGATGTTACATGGTGGGGGCATGCCATGAGATGTCATCTCCAATAAAGAATCAATATGTTTCCTGAACAGGAACGTTTCAGAAATCAGAGGTAGTCGCCATGACAACCCAGCACCCCATCTACCTGTGGCTTGCCATCCAGGCCCATTTTTACAATTGCAAGAGGTTTAAGCTTGTTTAGGGTTTTATGATCCCTATGTACAGACTAGAATACTAAGTAGTGGAGAGAAGGCACAAGGTCAATCACTTAAATCTGCCAAAGTTATGTTGAAGGAAGCCGTTCCAATATTTTAAATGGCAAGCCCAATATGGTTTACAGGGATTTACATATACATCCTATATATGCTGCTGGCTCAACCATTTTTGGTGCTGTTGCCTTAGAAGGATATCTGTCTTTTATCTGGCAACGCCATGTCTATAATTACATTACCCCTTTTATATACAGACAAAAATAACACTCCCCCCCATACCATCTTATTTAATGCAGCTTTTGTTTCTGTCTGAAATGGGTAGGGGTAAAAAAAAAAAAAAACATGGAACATGAATAAAACCCACCTCAAGACCTAGTCATTAAACCTGTATTTTCACAGAACCTCTAACCAAAAAAAACAGGGCTGTGAGAATGGCTCTCTGTTTTTATGCAGGTAAAATCACTAGCATTTCCATTGTTAATTAACAGCTCCCCGAAAAAATATCTTCATTTTTTGGTTTAAAGAGTGTTGTGTGTAAAGTAGTAGACGTTTTTCTTTTTTGCCTTTTACACTGAAACCTACCGTTTACCTTAGATGGCAGCACTATTTTCATATATTTCTGAAAGCCAGCATGTTGCTGTGAATGTGAACAGCAGCCCTTTAAAAGCATAGCAGGGGTAGGTTTTGAATGTATCAGACTTGATTGCAGAATTGGAGCTTGTTCCAAGTAAACAGTGGGTTTTATCTGGGGTTTGTGTAAGGCATGATCAGTGCCAGGGCTGCCTCTCCAGGAGGTGAGGGAGGGCACCATGCTCCCTGCAAAGCCCCAGATGATTGAGGAGGATGGGGCAGGAGTGGAGGGGGTCTAAGACCTTTGCCAAGACCAAAACCTCCTGCCAATCTTTGTTTGATTGTTAATCGCTGGAATGATAAATTGTTAACAATAAATACCCCTTGTTGGAGCAGAAAATAATTTCAGCAAACTATGGCATAATTGGATGCAAGAAATTGACAGGTAGGGAATGATTTAAATCGCATTTGCTTTGAAATCATAATGTCTATCTTTATTCTATGTCCATTTTGATATCAGCTAACTTGGAAAATTGGTTATTAAATTGCATATCCATTTACTGTGGTGTTTTGTTGGCATATGTATATTTGCAAAAGGCTATTTTGCACAACAAAAATACAGTATGTTAAATTAATATTGATAATTATGCATGGTTGGTTACCAATAAAGCTACTCATTAATATCGATAGTTAAGTTTAATAGTTTCTATTTCTATTAGCATTTTTTAAAATTAATGATATACACCCATTGATTCTTGAAGAATATAACTGATTCTCAGAAGTTTACATACACCTAAGTCAAATACATTTAAACAAAGATTTTCACAATTCCTGACATTAAATCCTAGTAAAAATTCCCCGTCTTAGGTCAGTTAGGATCACTTTATTTTAAGAACGTGAAATGTAATAATAGTAGAGAGAACAATTTATATAAGCTTTTATTTCTTTCAACGCATTCCCAGTGGGTCAGAAGTTTACATACACTCAATTAGTATTTGGTAGCACTGCCTTTAAATTGTTTAACTTGGGTCAAACTTTTTGGGTAGCCTTCGTCAAGCTTCCCATAATAAGTTGGGTGAATTTAGGGCCATTCCTCCTGACAGAGCAAGGTTGTAGGCCTCCTTGCTCGCACACACTTTTTCAGTTCTGCCCACAAATTTTCTATAGGATTGAGGTCAGTGCTTTGTGATGGTCACTCCAATACCTTGACTTTGCTGCCATTTTGCCACAACTATGGAAGTATGCTTGGGGTAATTGTTCATTTGGAAGACTCATTTGCGACCAAGCTTTAACTTCCTGACAAATGTCTTGTGGATATATTGAAGCAATATCTCATAATTTTCCTTCCTCACAATGCCCTCTATTTTGTGAAGTGCACCAGACCC
Organism: Oncorhynchus keta; assembly: GCF_023373465.1. NCBI lineage: Eukaryota > Metazoa > Chordata > Actinopteri > Salmoniformes > Salmonidae > Oncorhynchus > Oncorhynchus keta. The sequence goes on from NC_068431.1 coordinate 26,493,969, forward strand.
TCCTGCAGCAAAGCACCCCCACATGATGCTGCCACCCCCGTGCTTCACGGTTGGAATGGTGTTCTTCGGCTTGCAAACCTCCCCCTTTTCCTCCAAGCATAATGATGGACATTATGGCCAAACAGTTCTATTTTTGTTTCATCAGACCAGAGGACATTTCTCCAAAAAGTGCGATCTTTGTCCCCATATGGAGTTGCAAACCGTAGTCTGGCTTTTTTATGGCGGTTCTGGAGCAGTGGCTTCTTCCTTGCTAAGCGGACTTTCAGGTTATGTCGATATAGGACTCGTTTTACTGCGAATATAGATACTTTTGTACCCGTGTCCTCCAGCATCTTCACAAGGTCCTTTGCTGTTGTTCTGGGATTGATTTGCACTTTTCACACCAAAGTACGTTCATCTCTAGGAGACAGAATGCGTCTCCTTCCTGAGAGGTATGGCAGCTGTGTGGTCCCATGTTTATACTTACGTACTATTGTTTATACAGATGAAGGTGGTACCATCAGGCGTTTGGAAATTGCTCCCAAGGATGAACCAGACTTGGTCTCCAATGTTTTTCTGAGGTCTTGGCTGATTTCCCCATGATGTCAAGCAAAGTGGCACTGAGTTTGAAGGTAGGCCTTGAAATGCATCCGCAGGTACACCTCCAATTGACTCAAATGATGTCAATTAGCCTATCAGAAGCTTCTAAAGCCATGACAATTTTCTGGAATTTTCCAAGCTGTTTAAAGTCACAGTCAACTTAGTGTATGCAAATTTATGACCCACTAGAATTGTGAATTGTGAAATAATCTGTCTGTAAATAATTGCTGGGAAAATTACTTGTCGTGCACGAAGTAGATGTCTTAACCGACTTGCCGAAATTTGTGGAGTGGTTGAAAAAACAAGTTTTAATGACTCCAACCTAAGTGTATGTAAACTTCTGGCTTCAACTGTAGTACCAGTCAAAAGTTTGGACACCTACTCAATCAAGGGATTTTCTTTATTTGTACTATTTTTTAAGTATATTTTTTACATTGTAGAATAATAGTGAATAGATCCAAATTATGTAGTAACTCCCCAAAAAGTGTTAAACAAATCTAAATATATTCTTCAAAGTAGCCACCTTTTGCACACTATTGGCATTCTCTCAACCAGATTCACCTGGAGTGCTTTTCCAATAGTCTTGAAGAAGGTTGGAACCAAAAATCTAACATTTGGACTCAGCAGACCAAAATTACAGAATTCCTTGAGTCTAACGTCCATTGCTCGTGTTTCTTGGGCCAAGCAAGTCTCTTTTTTATTGGTGTTCTTTAGTAGTGGTTTCTTTAAAGCAATTCGACCATGAAGGCATGGTCTCCTCTGAACAGTTGATATTGAGAGGTGTCTGTTACTTGAATTTCTGAGGCTGGTAACTCTAATGAACGTATCCTCTGCAGAAGAGGTAACTCTGGGTCTTCCTTTCCTGTGACGGTCCTCACGAGAGCCAGTTTCATCATAGTGCTTGATGGTTTTTGCGACTGCACTTGAAGAAAAGATCAAAGTTCTTGAAATTTTCCGCATTGACTGACCTTCATGTCTTAAAGTAATGATGGACTGTCGTTTCTCTTTGCTTATTTGAGCTGTTCTTGCCATTTATATGGACTTGGTCTTTTACCTAATAGGGCTTCCTTCTGTATACCACCCCTACCTTGTCACAACACAAGTGATTGGCTCACTACTTTTCTATAATGTAGGAAATAGTCCAAATAAACAAAAAACCCTTGAACGTGTAGGTGTGTCAACTTTTGACTGGTACTCTATATTGTAGCGGTTTCGGCACCAAGATCTTGGTAAGGCAGGGTTTACATTACACATAAAAACACACACCACCAGTCCAAGTGAAGTGTTAAACCGGTTAATTATCAAGTTTCCGCAGCGTTCCTGACATCCAAACCTCAAAACAAACAGTAAACACTTCGTCACCAGTGGCAGGTCCTCCAATCTTGGTCTTTGTCATCAAGAATCTCTCATCTTGGCTCCGTTCAGGGATGGTGCCAGGTTTCCTCCAGACGTGACACTTGGCATTCAGTCTTGGTTTCATCAGACCAGAGAATCTTGTTTCTCATGGTCTGATAGTCCTTTAGGTGCCTTTTGGCAAACTCCAAGCAGGCTGTCATGTGCCTCTTACTGAGAAGTTACTTTTCGTCTGCCACTCTACCATAAATGCCTGATTGGTGGAGTGCTGTAGAGACGGTTGTCCTTCTGGAAGGTTCTCCCATCTCCACTGAGGAACTCTGGAGCTCTCGGAGTGACCATCGGGTTTTTGGTCACCTCCCTGACCAAGACCCTTCTCTGATTGCTCAGTTTGGCCGGGCGGCCAGCTCTAAGAAGAGTCTTGATGGTTCCAAACTTCTTCTATTTAAGAATGATGGAGGCCACTGTGTTCTTGGGGACATTCAATGCTGCAGAAATGTTTTGGTATCCTTCCCATAATACTGTCTGATCTCTATGTACAATTTCTTTGACCTCATGCCTTGGTTTTTGCTCTGACATGCACTGTCATCTGTGGGACCTTATATACTGTAGATAGGTGTGTGCCTTTCCAAATCATGTCCAATCAATTGAATTGTCCACTGGTGGACTCCAATTAAGTAGTTGAAATATCTTAAGTATGATCAATGGAACAGTATGTAACTGAGCTCAATTTTGAATCTCATAGTAAAGGGTCTGAATACTTATGTAAATAAGGTATGTTTATTTGAAATACATTTGCAAACACTTCTAAAAACCTGTTTTCGCTTGGTCATTATGGGATGTTGTGTGTAGATTGATAGGAAAAAAATGTCAAATCCATTTTAGAATAAGGCTGTAACGTAACAACATGTGGAATGATCTGAATACTTTCAGAATGCACCGTATATATTACAAAAATATATTATATATATTTATAAGCAGTAAGGCATGAGGGGATGAGGTACACGCATATGGTCAATATACCATGGCTAAGGGCTTTTCTTATGCACGACGCAACATGGCGTGCCTGGTTACCAACGTAATTACAGCAGTAAAAATAAATGGTTTGTTATACCCGTCGTATACGGTCTGATATACCACAGCTGTCAGCCAATCATCATTTAGGGCTCGAACCACCCAATTTATAAATATATACATATGTATATACCGTGACATTTTGAAAATTATGATGCCACTTTTCAACTTTGTCCACCTCTCGATTCCAAAAGCCCATAAAAATATATTTGATGACAATTAACTGGTGCACATTCCTTCGATATAATTACACTATGCTCAACCTTAATTACCAACTTAGTCTTGGTGAAAACACTTAACAACTTTGAGTGAGGCAGAACAGGAATGTGGCCTGAAATGCTCATTGGAACTGGGAAATATGAGGTTTCAACTCTGTAGTAACCACTTGAATGACCCTCTTAAGTCATATTTACCAGACCTGTACAGGATTCATCAGTCTTGCCTCATTTGTATTAAAAAGGAACTTATTTTTTTAACAGCATCCTCTCCTGAGTCCGTAGGGGAGTTGCAGCGATGGGACAAGACTAACTACCAATTGGGGAGAAATGAAAGGTAAGGTCATGGGGACGAAGATACTTCAATTTTCCTCCAAGAGTTGCTGAATATCCTCCTCCTGTCTTCTGTTTTAATATACAGTATTTGGCATTTGAGTTTTTACGTCAGGTTTTTGCTCACTCCGGTAACCTGTGCCTTAACATTAATCTGAGTCTGATCCTAATGAATAAACTGGTCATATTAGATTCCTAGAACAATAATATGAGGTGTACTGTATTTTATAGCATAGGCTTCGAAAAATGACACACAGTGCCTTTATGGTCAATATAACTGATGAAAAAAATGTTAACAGAGCTATGGATGGCGCAACTGTTGCACATTGCATGCTAATTCAGCATCTCTGCACACAAGGATGTGTCTTACAAAATACACCTGAATTCACAGAGAAAAAGTGGCTTAACCAATTGTTGAAATATATTATTATATCAGTACAAACAAAAATGCTCAGAGATATTTGGCAATCATCTACGGGACTAATGGAAAACAAAACATCTGAACCAAGTGCTTTCCCCCCCACTCAGTCTCAGATATGGATATCAATTGTTACTGAAAAGCATGGAATTTTGCACAGATGGATAGAAAACAAGCAATTATGAATGGCTGTTAAGTGCCTAAAGCCTCGAACCATGTCATTGCATTTGAAAAAGAGACAGGCCAAATTTCCCTCGCTTCTTCAACATGAGCACACATAAATGTTGGCCCTTTTAAAAGTTAATCACGGTGAATTTACTCTGTGATTCTCAGCTTCTTATTGTTCCCCCACTGGCACAGGATGCAATTATCCTTCTTTAATGACAATTAAGATCCTGACCTTTAGTTTACTGAAAACAGAGGTGCACAAATGACTTTACAGCTTCTTTTGAGAAGTCCCAAGGTGCAGAGACCGATGAAATCTCATTGGAGGACTTAACTTGAAAGGTTAAGATACCAATGACATTGTTGTGCGCTTCCCACACTGTCAATCTATGGTTATAACAAGATATACATTGGCCCTAAAGGGCAAAGCAGCGTTTAAAATGTAGTGATAGTATGCACACTTTTATACTTAGACTAGCTAGGTTTGACGCTAATATGGCTAACACTTATTTGTACACGGTAGTTATCCCTCTCTTATGAGTGCACAACAAAGTATATACACAATCAGGGCTGAAACAAAACACATACCAACAAATGTTTGATCAGTCACTGCATCTATTGCTATTCTTACATTTTTCACTTGCAAAACCCCCTCAGTCGTCCAAAACAATAATTGGGAATAAAAGCGCAGTGCTCCTTTAAGATTTTATTTAAAGTGTATTTTTAACCCTCAAAATATCAACATATTTTACATACATGGCCATCTGGGGTAATTTTGAATGCCAATAATTTTGACCCCAATAAATCAGCCTTCTTCTAAAATGTATTAAATTGTATTTTTTCCTCATCAATCTACACACAATACCCCATGATGACAAGGCAAAAACTGGATTTTATAGTTTTTTGCATATGCATGTCATTTTGAACATGGTTATACAGTACCTAGTTATAACCATAGGCGAGTACATAAGGCGCTCCATCTCTGCAGGTGATGTGGTAAAAATCACTAATAGAGGTCCCCCTCCACACTTTGAGGATATATAGTACCAGTCAAAAGTTTGGGCACACCTACTCATTCAAGAGTTTTTCTACATTGTAGAATAATAGTGAAGACATTAAAACTATGAAATAACACATATGGAATCATGTAGTAGCCAAATCTAAAATCTATTTTGATTTGTTTTACACTTTTTTGGTTACTACATGATTCCATGTGTGTTATTTCATAGTTGAAGTCATCACTATTATTCTACAATGTGGAAAATAGTACAATTCAAGAAAAACCCTTGAATTAGTAGGTGTGTCCAGACTTTTGACTGGTACCGTATATAACTTAATATCAAGTCTCCAGAGAAACCTGGATTGAAATAAATACATGTTTTACATTTGCCCTAGAATACACACCAACACAGCTCTCTATTTAGATTCAGAATGTATCTGAGCTCTGTATTGCAGTTCTATCAAGTATTTATACCATAGGTAGACTTTGTATACAATTTTTTTTTGTTATTTTGTTTTCGTACACAGTCACACGATACGTGGTATTTAGAAGCACAATCTTAGGCGAGTACATGGGGTGCTATATCTCGGCAGAGGATCTGTCCATCTGGTCTAAATCATTGATACAGGTCACCCTTCACCCTCTGGTGGTATGGATACATTGTTATTATGTCTTCAGAAATCTAGATTCAAGTAAAGATCCTCTCTCTCAAATAAAACATTTGAAGAACTAAAATTTGAAGAACCACCTTTGGGCTATGATAAAAAATAATGTCCCTGGGGTCAGAATGACCCAGTATGAGGGTTAAACCGCAAAAAGGCATGATTTGTTTGCCAACCTTCCTCCTGTGATGGACAGTCATACAGCAGCCTGACCTTTATGAAAAAGGAGTACATCTTATTAAAGCCTGTTCATCTGTTAAACCCCTGTCACTTGATTATAATATGCTATTAATTCATTTCTGCCTTTTAACATGGACCCTTTATCAGGGACCACAGGTCAATCAATACCAATATCCTGTTTTGTGAAGGTGATCGTGGTGCCATAATTTACATCTCTCTAATATAATTAAAGAACCTTTTCCCCTCTCCATATTGCTTTATAAACTCATAATTATCATGCCTTAGGCTTAGTGCTATCTCTAATGCAATTTCACTGTGCAATCAAAAACATTAGTGTGCGAGTGAATTATGTGTATGTCCATAGGTGTAATATCAAATGTGCAATGCTTGGTGTGTATGCTTGGTCACACTCAGGGGTGTGTTTTTTTCCACAGGTAACAGGCGTCGACACAGATGAGCTGTATGCCTGGAGAGTGGATACATCGCATTTCTCGACATTTCAATTTCAGGAAGAAAGGGGCAGAGAGTGCACACCAAATGGACCTTAAAATGGGTTAGGTTGATAGTGCAGACTGAGGAGTGTCACCTACTCAACCCTATCCCAACACTATGCATTGATAAATGGTAAGGGTACCCGACATGCTGCCAACCAAATGTGTTTTTTTTTACACAAGTATGTCCTTGACTGGCCAACTCACCGAGATGCATTTTAAGGCATATGCAGTACTATAGGCATATGCATTAAATGTGCTACTCAGAAGCATGTCAAAAACACACTCATAGAAAAAAAGGTTTCCAAAAGGGTTCTTTGGCTGTCCCCATAGGAGAACTGTTTTTGGTTCCAATGTAGAACCCTCTGTATAAAGGGTTCTACATGGAACCCAGAAGGGTTCTACCCAGAGCCAAAAAGGTTCTAACTACAATCAACAATTGTTATTCAAAGGGTTCTCATATGTGGACAGCAGAAGAACCCCAATACACTGATTACCAAAGGATCTGCCACAGGTAATAGAACTGCCACCACCAGCACCAAACAGGAGCTAGATTACTCCAAAAACGTTTTGGGAGAATCGCTCATTACATACCAATACAAAATGTTTTAAAGCATTCAAATAACTGAACAGTAAACACAGACCTTAAAGATCCTCACAGGTCCTCCTGAGTGGCTCAGCGGTCTAAGCACTGCATTGCAGTGCTTGAGGCATCACTACAGACCCGTGACCAGGAGACTCATAAGGTGGGGCATAATTGGCCCAGCATCGTCTGGGTCAGGGGAGAGTTTGGCTAGCTGGGATTTCTTTGTCCCATCGCGCTCGAGAAACTCCTTGTGGCAGGCCGAGCGCCTGTAAGCTGATTTCGGTCACCAGCTGGATGGTATTTCCTCCGACACATTGGTGCTGTCTGGCTTCTGGGTTAAGCGAATAGTGTGTCAAGAAGCAGTGTGGCTTGGTTGTGTTTCGGAGGACGCATGGCTCTTGACCTTCGCCTCACCTGAGTCCATAGGGGAGTTGCAGCGATGGGACAAGACTAACTACCAATTGGGGAGAAAAATGGGTAAAAGTTTTTTTTTAAATGTTATCCTCTCAACACTAACCTATCCCTCTGATGCCCTGCAGAACACTTTTTTGCCTTACTGGAGGGGAACATCCTATGGCTTATCCTACATTTATCATCAGGAAAAAAAGTTGTCAGCAGTTCTATTCCAGGCTGCAGTGAGAGAGGGCCCTGAGCATGAATTATGGTAGGCCAAAAGTACATATTATGATAAAGTGGAATAATAGCATTTCACATTCGTATGATATATTTCTACTTTCTGGTACAGACATTATTGGAGCAATCAATCAACTTAGGGAAATGAAAGATTACCTTTCTGCAGAAGTAGAAAATGTTAGTGGAAGTCTTATTTATATTTCCGTTCACCAGTTGTGAGCAATTTGAGTTGTGAGGATTTCGCTTACAGGTGACCTCAGCTTTTAGAGTTAAGGGCATTTAGATTTTACCCAAGGAAATCAGAGTGTATTACTTTGGTTAATAATTCAAACATTAATACAACAATTTGGCCTGATCAATTCAACCAACCAAATTTAAGCTAAAATATTGTGCTGTGCCACAGTAATTTTGATTTCATGCCACCCACAACGTACAACATACCCCCATGGATGTTATGCTGTGTTCATAACCAAGTGGGTTGGTGGTATTTGCCACCTATGACTGGAAAAAAATCCACTTGAATGCCCTTCTAACTGGTAATTACTAGTGGGAAACTTATCTATCATTCCTGAGTGCAGATCCGGGATAGCTCGGATGAGTTGCAGATAACCAGATGTGGAGACTGAGGTTGGAGTGAGCTGGGTAGAACCGGGTAAACAGATCCGGAGGGGAATAAAAGGTAGTGGTGGTGAGCGAAATCCAGAACAGGGTAGTAGGGTGGTGGGATGTGGAACGGGAGATAGGAGACAGGAGCCAGAGATAAAACGGTAAAATGAGCAGAGAATACAGCTGGTAGGGATTTGGGATTTGCAGCTGGTAGGGATCTGCTCTGACACCAGCACACCTGTCTCCAACCACAGAATTACACAGAGGGAGAGGGAGAGGGAGAATGTGTACTGTGGGAGTAACTGCAGGTCAAGAAGACACCGGATGAAGAGAAGAGGGCGTAGCAGGAGCAGATGTGACAGTGTGCTTAGGGTTGTTGTCTCATTGGAAGGTGAACTTTCACCCCAGTCTGAGGTCCTGAGTGCTCTCGAGCAGGTTTTCATCAAGGATTTCTTTGTACTTTCCCTGCTGTCTTGTTTATCATAAATGTGTTTTGACTGTTATTTTATAAAATAATTACGCGATTGTAGTAATCTGGACACCACAGGAAAGTTATTTGACGAGTTACTACAGTGCCTTGCAAAAGTATTCGGCCCCCTTGAACTTTGCGACCTTTTGCCACATTTCAGGCTTCAAACATAAAGATATAAAACTGTATTTTTTTGTGAAGAATCAACAACAAGTGGGACACAATCATGAAGTGGAACGACATTTATTGGATATTTCAAACTTTTTTAACAAATCAAAAACTGAAAAATTGGGCGTGCAAAATTATTCAGCCCCCTTAAGTTAATACTTTGAAGCGCCACGTTCTGCTGCGATTACAGCTGTAAGTCGCTTGGGGTATGTCTCTATCAGTTTTGCACATCGAGCGACTGAAACTTTTTCCCATTCCTCCTTGCAAAACAGCTCGAGCTCAGTGAGGTTGGACGGAGAGCATTTGTGAACAGCAGTTTTCAGTTCTTTCCACAGATTCTCGATTGGATTCAGGTCTGGACTTTGACTTGGCCATTCTAACACATGTTTATTTTTGAACCATTCCATTGTAGATTTTGCTTTATGTTTTGGATCATTGTCTTGTTGGAAGACAAATCTCCGTCCCAGTCTCAGGTCTTTTGCAGACTCCATCAGGTTTTCTTCCAGAATGGTCCTGTATTTGGCTCCATCCATCTTCCCATCAATTTTAACCATCTTCCCTGTCCCTGCTGAAGAAAAGCAGGCCCAAACCATGATGCTGCCACCACCATGTTTGACAGTGGGGATGGAGTATTCAGGGTGATGAGCTGTGTTGCTTTTACGCCAAACATAACGTTTTGCATTGTTGCCAAAAAGTTCAATTTTGGTTTCATCTGACCAGAGCACCTTCTTCCACATGTTTGGTATGTCTCCCAGGTGGCTTGTGGCAAACTTTAAACGACACTTTTTATGGATATCTTTAACCTCTTCAACCTATGGGGGCGCTATGTCATTATTGGATAAAAACCGTGCCCGTTTTAAGCGCAATATTTTGTCACGAAAAGATGCTCGACTATGCATATAATTGGCAGCTTTGGAAAGAAAACACTGACGTTTTCAAAACTGCAAAGATATTATCTGTGAGTACCCCAGAACTGATGCTACAGGCGAAACCAAGATGAAACCTCAAACAGGAAATGAGCTGAATTTTTGAAGCTCTGTTTTACTATCGTCTCCTTATATGGCTGTGAATGTGCTGTGAACGAGCTTATGCTCTCTGCTGTTCGTCCAAGATGTCTGCAGCATTGTGACGTATTTATAGGCATATCATTGGAAGATTGGCCATAAGAGACTACATTTGCCAGGTGTCCGCCCGGTGTCCTTTGTCTAAATTGGTGCGCAATTCAAAGTGGCAATCATTTTACCATGCCATTCAGAGGGAGAAGCACACTTCCTGGAACGATACATCATTGAAGAGATATGTAGATTCTAAACAACGTTTGCCATGTTTCAGTCGATATTATGGAGTTATTTTGGAAAAAGTTTGGCGTTTTTATAACTGAATTTTCGGGGTTTTTTTGGTAGCCAAACATGACGCAGAAAACGGACCGATTTCTCCTGCACAAATAATCTTTCAGGAAAACTGAACATTTGCTATCTAACTGAGAGTCTCCTAATTGAAAACATCCAAAGTTCTTCAAAGGTAAATGATTTATTGAATGTTTTTGCTGGTTTTTGTGAAAATGTTGCCTGCTAATGCTAACGCTAAATGTTAATGCTAAATGCTAACGCTAAATGCTAAATGCTAGTTTGCTATGGTTGAGAAGCATATTTTTGAAAATCTGAGATGACAGTGTTGTTAACAAAAGGCTAAGCTTGAGAGCTAGCATATTGATTTCATTTCCTTTGCGATTTTCATGAATAGTTAACGTTGCGTTATGGTAAAGGGCTTGAGGCTGTAGTCATGATACCGGATCCGGGTTGGCTCGACGCAAGAAGTTAAGAAATATACGACTGATTGTTGTCCTATGGACAGAGTCTCCCACCTCAGCTGTAGATCTCTGCAGTTCATCCAGAGTGATCATGGGCCTCTTGGCTGCATCTCTGATCAGTCTTCTCCTTGTATGAGCTGAAAGTTTAGAGGGACGGCCAGGTCTTGGTAGATTTGAAGTGGTCTGATACTCCTTCCATTTCAATATTATCGCTTGCACATTGCTCCTTGGGATGTTTAAAGCTTGGGAAATCTTTTTGTATCCAAATCTGGCTTTAAACTTCTTTACAACAGTATCTCGGACCTGCCTGGTGTGTTCCTTGTTCTTCATGATGCTCTCTGCGCTTTTAACAGACCTCTGAGACTATCACAGTGCAGGTGCATTTATACAGAGACTTGATTACACACAGGTGGATTGTATTTATCATGATTAGTCATTTAGGTCAACATTGGATCATTCAGAGATCCTCACTGAACTTCTGGAGAGAGTTTGCTGCACTGAAAGTAAAGGGGCTGAATAATTTTGCACGCCCAATTTTTCAGTTTTGATTTGTTAAAAAACACCGTGCTTTTACACCTGCATTGTTTGCTGTTTGGGGTTTTAGGCTGGGGCTTCTGAAATATCCAATGATTGTGTCCCACTTGTTGTTGATTCTTCACAAAAAAAATACAGTTGTATATCTTTATGTTTGAAACCTGAAATGTGGCAAAAGGTCGCAAAGTTCAAGGGGGCCGAATACTTTTGCAAGGCTCTGTATATATATATATATATATATATATCATTGGAGGCTCCATGGAGGAAGGGCAGGACCATCCTCCTCAGTGAATTGCATAAAAAATGTTAAGTTATGATTTTTAGATAAAACCTTACTAAATGTATTCACGTCACCAGATAATTTATTAAAACACACCGTTTTGCAATGAAGGTCTACAGTAGCCTCAACAGCACTAGGGTAGGGTAGCACCATGGTGTAGCCGGAGGACAGCTAGCTTCCATTCTCCTCTGGGTACATTGACTTCAATACAAAACCTAGGAAGCTCATGGTTCTCACCCCCTTCCATAGACTTACACAGTAATTATGACAACTTCCAGAGGACGTCCTCCAACCTATCAGAGCTCTTGCATTATGAACTGACATGTTGTCTACCCAATCAAAGGATCAGATAATGAAATTAGTATTGAAAGCATAAGATATGGCTAGCGAGCACTGCAGTAAAATATATAAAATATGGGTGAGTAGTTGATTCAAAGAGAGAGAAAGAATAGTTGAACAGTTAAAAAATACATTTTTTCCAAAATGAAAGAGAAGCAGGAGAGTTAGAAAGAGTGTCATTTTCTTTCAATTTCACATTCTTAGCTAGCAAATGCAGCTAGTTAGTTTAGCCTACTCAAACACCCTGCTCAGAGGGATGCTATGACTATCCAACAACACTGGAACTCTTCCAAGTCAAGTAAGCTTTTACTAATTTATTGCCACTGGGGCTCACCGGTGTAACTGTTGGACTAATAACACCATAGATCAGCTAGATGCAGGCAATAGTGTATTGAATGTGTCGCTGTCTGTCACCTCAACATTTGTTCTCGACCTGTGTGCACCTACATTGTAGCAGCCTCATGATGGTTATAGGGAACATGTTTGTATCATGTAGTAGCCTAATCCTATTGATGTTACGTTGAACTGGGTGAATGGAATATTAATGACAGTCATCCAATGGCCAGACACATGACAAAAATGATTGTCCTCCCTCATCTTATACAGCACTGACAGCCACTGATATAAACAGTCAGAAAAGTTATAGTCAGAAGTTTACATACACCTTATACAAATACATTTAAACTCAGATTTTCACAATTCCTGACATTTAATCAGAGTAAAAATTCCCTGTCTTAGTTCGGTTAGCATCACCATTATTTTAAGAATGTGAAATACCAGAATAATTGTAGAACAAATGACTTATTTCAGCTTGTATTTCTTTCATCACATTCCCAGTGGGTCAGAAGTTTACATACACCCAATTAGTATTTGGTAGCACTGCCTTTAAATTGTTTAAAACTTGGGTCAAACGTTTGAGGGACCTTTCCACAAGCTTCCCACAATAAGTTGGGTGAATTTAGGCCCATTCCTCCTGACAGAGCTGGTGTAACTGAGTCAGGTTTGTAGGCCTCCTTGCTCGCACATGCATTTTCAGTTCTGCCCACAAATTGTCTATGAGATTGAGGTCAGGGCTTTGTGATGGCCACTCCAATACCTTGACTTTGTCCTTAAGCCATTTTGCCACAACTTTGGAAGTTGTTTTGGGGTCGTTGTCCATTTGGAAGACCCATGTTGCTTCAATATAGCCACATAATGTTCCTTCCTCGTGATGCCATCTATTTTGTGAAGTGCATCAGACCCTCCTGCAGCAAAGCACCCCCACAACAGTCCTCGCACAGTTAACTTAGTGTATGTAAACTTCTGACTCACTGGAATTGTGAATTATAAGTGAAATAATCTGTCTTCATTGTAAAGGGTTTAAACACTGTTTCCCATGCTTGCTCAATGAACAGTAAACAATTAATGAACATGCACCTGTGGAACGGTCGTTAAGACACTAACAGCTTACAGACGGTAGGCAATTACACAGTTATGAAAACTTAGGACACTAAAGAGGACTTTCTACTGACTCTGAAAAACACCAAAAAGAAAGATGCCCAGGGTCCCATACACCTTAGCCAAAGGGCAATAAATTGGCCAGGGCAATAAATTGCAATATCCGTACTGTGAGACACCTAATACAGCGCTACAGGGAGACAGGACTGACAGCGGCTCGTCCTCGCGGTGGCAGACCACGTGTAACACCTGCACAGGATCGGTAAATCCGAATATCACACCTGCGGGACTGGTACAGGATGGCAACAACAAATGCCCGAGTTACACCAGGAACGCACAATCCCTCCATCAGTGCTCAGACTGTCCACAATAGGCTGAGGGGCTGAACTGAGGGCTTGTAGGCCTGTTGGAAGGTAGGTCCTCACCAGACATCACAGGACAACAACATCGCAGCAAAGCTGTCATCAAGGCAAAGGGTGGATACTTTGGAGAATCTCATATATTTACATTTGTTTAACACTTTTTTGGTTACTACATAATTCCATATGTTTAATTTCATAGTTTTGATGTCTTCACTATTATTCTACAATGTAGGAAATAATACAAATAAAGAAACCCTTGAATGAGTAGGTGTGTTCAAACTTTTGAATGGTACTGCATCTACTGCTGTACATATTCTTAGTGTATATTTTTTGTTATATAGACACATAGATTGCTTTTAGATTACTGATAGTGTTATTGGGGTTGTTGGATTCGTTCTGACATTTGTTTCTACAAAAAAAAATGGTGTACTTGTTTGACATTTTTCTGCAATGTTAGGAGCTAGTAAGACAAGCATTTCGCTGCATCTGCTAAACTGTTTATACAACAGATAAACTTTGATTTGATATGTATCACTCTCATGATGTGTACAGTATCCATGTGTCCATTGTGTGCCATTTCCAGATCAGATAAATAGGCTTCAGCTGTTTTTCGATGCTTGTGCATTGCTGCCATCTTTTGAGGAGTAGTGACATTGCTTATCTGAGTTTAATTTTCTCTTTCTGAGTCCCTGTTTCCTTTTGATTTCACCTTAATCCTAATGGTTTAAAACCTTTTGGGAAATGTTTGTTTCCATGCAAAGGATTCAGACCTGCCAAGTTTGACCACAAAGATATGAAAAACTGCTCATAGAAATGTCACAGTAACTTCGCATTCTTTTGTATTTCTTTCTGTTCAATGGTCATTCAATGGTCATTTCAATAATTGATATATACTTTAAATAATAATTTAAATGCCCCATTATCTTAGTACAGAACTGTACATATTTTTTTATATGAACTAGGCAAGTCTGGAGCGCTGCCTTGCCCCATCATAACCCCAACTATAGTCAGGTTACTTTCTAAATGTAATCCGTTACAGTTGCCTGTCCAAAATTGTAATCAGTAACGTAACCTTTTGATTACCCAAACTCAGTAACTTAATCTGATTACATTCAGTTACTTTTAGATTATTTTCCCCTTAAGAGGCATAAGACAGCAAAAAGGTACAGTACCTGTCAAAAGTTAACTATATTCTACATTGTAAATAATAATGAAGCCATCGAAACTATGAAATAACACATACGGAATCATGTAGTGAGCAAAAGTGTTAAACAAATCCAAATATATTTTATATTTGAGATTCTTCAAAGTAGCCACCTATTGCCTTGATGGCAGCTTTGCACACTCTTTGCATTCTCTCGACCAGCTTCATGAGGTAGTCACTTGGAATGCATTTCAATGAACAGGTGTGCCTTGTTAAAAGTTTTAAAAAATTGTTTGATGCGTTTGAGCCAATACTTTGCGTTGTGACAAGGTAGGGGTGGTATACAGAAGATAGCCCTATTTGGTAAAAGATCAAGTCCATATTATGGCAAGAACAGCTCAAAGAAGCAAAGAGAAACGACAGTGTATCATTACTTTAAAACACGTCAGTCAATCCGGATAATTTCAGTTGCAAAAACCATCAAGCGCTATGATGAAACTGGCTCTCATGAAGACCGCTACAGGAAAGGAAGACGTAGAGTTACCTCTGCTGTAGAGGATAAGTTCATTAGAATTACCAGCCTCAGAAATTGCAGCGTAAATAAACTCTTCAGAGTTCAAGTAAAAGACATCTCAACATCAACTGTTCAGAGGAGACTTTGTGAATCAGGCCTTTATGGTCGAATTGCTGCAAAGAAACATCTATTAAAGGACACCAATAAGAAGACACTTGCAATGGACATTATACCAGTGAAAATGCGTAGTTCACACCGTGAAGCAGGGAGGAGGCGGTATGATGGTGTGGGTGTGCTTTGCTGGTGACACTGTCAGTGATTTATTGAAAATTCAAGGCACACTTAGCGAGCATTGCTACCACAGCATTCTGCAGTGATACGCCATCCCATCTGGTTTGCGCTTAGTGGGAATATAATTTGTTTTCCAACAGGACAATGAACCAAAACACCTCCAGGCTGTGTAAGGACTATTTGACCAAGAAGGAGAGTGATGGAGTGATGCATCAGATGACCTGGACTCCACAATCACCCGACCTCAACCTAATTGAGATGGTTTGGGATGAGTTGGATCGCAGAGTGAAGGAAACGCAGCCAGCAAGTTCAGCATATGTGGGAACTCCTTCAAGAATGTTGAAAAAGCATTCCAGGTGAAGCTGGTTGAGAGAATGCCAAGAGTGTGCAAAGCTGTCATCAAGGCAAAGGGTGGCAACTATGAAGAATCTAAAATATAGTTAGATTTGTTTAACACTTTTTTGGTTACTACATGATTCCATGTGTTATTTCGTGGTTTTGATGTCTTCACTATTATTCTACAATGTAGAAAATAATACAACAAAATTAAAAACCTGGAGTAGTTTCGTCCAAACTTTTGACTGGTAGTGTATATCATTTATAATGAAAAATAATGATGTAGCAACTACTGACTTACCTTTTAATTTATCAAAAGTGTGCGAGTTTGAGCATGTGTCCAATAGGCCTATATATATATTTTTTATCAGCATGAATTAGATTGAACAATAAAAGCCTCACTTTTATTCGATAGGATCTGCACTATGCAGCTGTTGCAAGAACACATTTTTCACTGGCTGTACACTGGTTTCAAAAACAATGAATGATAGGCAGCTTAAAATTGAGAAAACAGAGAAGTGTCAGATGTTTTTTCACAAGCATCCTTTCTGAATATAAAAGTAATCTTTGAAGTAATCATCTAGTTTTTCAAAAGTATCTGTAATCTGATTACAATATTTTTGCTAGTAATATAACAGATTACAGTTACTGTTTTTTGTAATCCCTTACATGTAATTTGTTACTCCCCAACCCTGACTATAGGGGTGTATTACTCCATTGTTAATGGTTTGAGTTTTTGTAAAGACATACTTAGCATTGTGTCTTTAAGACTAATCATGTATTCATCTATATATCATTTGCATTAATGGTGATCCTGCAGTCATGTCCAACTCCATCTATGGCAATGTCAGTTTTAATTAATTAATTAATTAATTTATTTGTATTTATCCGTTATTTTACCAGGTAAGTTGACTGAGAACACGTTCTCATTTGCAGCAACGACCTGGGGAATAGTTACAGGGGAGAGGAGGGGGATTAATGAGCCAATTGTAAACTGGGGATTATTAGGTGACCATGATGGTTTGAGGGCCAGATTGGGAATTTAGCCAGGACACCGGGGTTAACACCCCTACTCTTACGATAAGTGCCATAGGATCTTTAATGACCTCAGAGAGTCAGGACACCCATTTAACGTCCCATCCGAAAGACGGCACCCTACACAGGGCAGTGTCCCCAATCACTGCCCTGGGGCATTGGGATATTTTTTAGACCAGAGGAAAGAGTGCCTCCTACTGGCCCTCCAACACCACTTCCAGCAGCATCTGGTCTCCCATCCAGGAACTGACCAGGACCAACCATGCTAAGCTTCAGAAGCAAGCCAGCAGTGGTATGCAGGGTGGAATGCTGCTGGCAAAGTTACAATAGACATGTATCTGTGTATCCCATGTGATATGCAGATAATGAGGTTGCACACATAGTAGCTCAATTACTTTTCCTCTTATGCCATGCTCATATACATACATCAAATACATTTGGGGCAATTATTTGATGATGTGACAATGCTTCTTTCATGTGTGAGATTCCACTGTACACCACTAGAGGGTGGAAACTAAACCACCAAACCCACAAGATTGCTTGTGTTGGTCACTGCAATAATGTATCAGCAAAATAAATAGGTTCGTGGTTAACCAGGAAAGCAAGTTGTGTTTTCAAAGGTACCATTGAGTCAATAGCAGCATCAATAATAGAACTGTGACTGAATTTCAACAATGAATGTGTCATGGTCATTTTCCTTGAGGAGAATTAACTGCACACAAACGATCACTAGATGGCAGCAAGTCCATTTCTTTTACTCCAATAGTTGATTTCCATTTTGTGTCTACTGTATGACCTGAAATGGAGAAAAGATGGAGTGAGAACTGAAGAATGGCATGTGATGAGCATACTTTATGTCAGCGCAGGCATACAATAGGAAATGCCAATACCTGCACTTTGACTAATTTAAGTGCACAGGCCGGCACTATGCAGTCAGTGCATGGGCAGGAACAACATTTCGCTACAGGGAATTGTTACAGTATTTATCATGCTTGACTAGATATCCCCCTTCAGTCATAATTAGTCATAGATTAGTCCATATTCAGCCATTTAGCTAATAGACTATCTTTCAAATACAATAATTTGTAAACACGCCCTGATCTGTTTGACCTGTTCCTGTGACTGTCTCCACCCCCCAAGGTGTCGCTTATTTTCCCCAGTTTCCCGTCTCGCTGTGCCAGTTCGTCTTGTATGTTTAGTCCAGTCAACCATCGTGTTTTTCCCCATACTCCTTTTGCTATTCTCCTTTTTATAGTCGTCCTGGTTTTACCTTTGCCTGTTTCTGGACTCTGTGCCTGCCTTGACCACGTGCCTGTCTGCCACTCTGTACCTCCTGGACTCTGATCTGGTTTGGACCTTTTTGCCACGACCATTATCTTGCCTAACCCTTTGGATTATTAAACATTGTAAAACTCCAACCATCTGCCTCCTGTGTCTGCATCTGGGTCTCGACTTGTTCCTTGATCATTTTGGGTAAAATACTCATGTTAGCACAGGACCTCTTGGAGCACACTATTGGACTGTGGATACTAAAATATTACAGGCCAAGTTTCCTAGAAATAATCTCCATTAAGTGCTATTTGGTCAGGCACTAGGCTTAATTGGTGTACAGGAAACAAGCCTTACTGTACGTCAGAGGTATTCGTTTTCAGAAGTCTTAGAAAATCTATAAGCAGTGTTCACAATCTACATTTTAAGACAACATTATCATGTCAATTGCTGTGCTCGCTGGAGTTAACGTATTCAATGTAAAGGTTACCTTACTGGATAAGAAAGCAACAGAGAATGCACCATTCTGGAGGTGCTATGACAATAATGCATGCCAGAGTTGATACACTAAACTAGGATATGATGCCTGCCTTGGCCAATCAAGTTTATGTATAAGTCTGATGTGGATAGTAGGCCTATGTGCATAATACAACTAGGCTGTCAGATGCAGTATTTTGTGTCATTTGTTTGACAAAAATTGTATTGTCATAGCAGTCTAGGAGTGCATTGGTCACCAGTTCCCCTCTAATTTAGGACTTTAATCAACCCTGATATAGTACTTTACATGCAGTGTTCTTGAAATAAGGACGCTGTCTACTTGTCCCTTGACTGGAGTCAGAACACAACTTTTCTTCAATTGTGTTTTACCCCATGGAAAAAAGGTTTACTTCATAAATACTGCACTGCATGTTTGATTGAATTGTACCCCTGGTCTTGTTTCTAATGAATCATACAAGGGAGCATCTCCAAAATCTCTCATCCACTCCAGCCTGCTGCTGCTTCAGACCCACAGTATGAATACCAACTGGAAATGCACGGGGTTGGGGTTTCAAACATTGAACACATGGTACTACAGTACCAGTCAAAAGTTTGGCCACAGCGACACATTCAAGGGGTTTTATTTATACTATTTTCTACATTGCAGAATAATAGTGAAGCCATCAAAACTATGAAATAACACATGGAATCATGTAGAAAACAAAGTGTTAAGTCAAAATATGTTATATTTGAGATTCTTCAAAGTAGCCACCTTTTGCCTTAACGGCTTTGCACACACACTTTGCATTCTCTCAACCAGCTTCATGAGGTAGTCACCTGGAATGCATTTAAATTAACAGGTGTGTCTTGTTAAGTTAATTTGGAATGTCTTTCCTTCTTAAAGTGTTTGAGCCAATCAGTTGTGTTGTGACAAGGTAGAGGTTGTATAAAGAAGATAAACGTATTTGGTAAAAGACCACGTCCATATTATGGCAAGAACAGCTCAAATGAGCAAAGAGAAACAGTCCATCATTTAAGACATGAAATTCAGTCAATGCAAAAAAATTCATGAACTTCAAACTTTTCTTTAAGTGCAGTCCCAAAAACCATGAAGCGCTATCATCAAACTGGCTCATGAGGACCACCACAGGAAAGGAAGACCCAGAGTTACCTCTGCTACAGAGGACAAGTTAATTTAAGTAATAAGCCTCAGAAATTGCAGCCCAAATAAATGCTTCACGGAGTTCAAGAAACAGACACATCAACATCAACTGTTCAGAGGAGACTGTGGGAATCAGGCCTTCATGGTCGAAATGCTGCAAAGAAACCACTACTAAAAGACACCGATAATAATAAGAGACTCGCTTGGGCCAGCAAACACGAGCAATGGACATTAGACCAGTGGAAATCTGTCCTTTTGGTCTGATGAGTCCAAATTTTAGATTTTTGGTTTCAACCGCCGTGTCTTTGTGAGATGCACAGTAAGTGAACTGATGATCTCCGCATGTGTGGTTCCCACAATGAAGCATGGAGGAGGCGTTGTGATGGTGTGGGGGTAATTTGCTGGTGACACTGTCAGTGATTTACTTAGAATTTAAGGCACACAACCAGCATGGCTACCACAGAATTATGCAGCGATACGCCATCCCATCTGGTTTGCGCTTAGTAGGAATATAACAGGACAAGGACCCAACACACCCTAACCCTAAGGGCGATTTGACCAAGAAGGAGTGTGATGGAGGGCTGCATCAGATGACCTGGACTCCACAATCACCCGACCTCAACCCAATTGAGATGATTTTGGATGAGTTGGACTGCAGAATGAAGGAAAAGCAGCCAACAAGTGCTCAGCATGTGGGAACTCCATCAATACTGTTGGAAAAGCATTCCAGGTGAAGCTGGTTGAGAGAATGACAAGAGTGTGCATAGCTGTCATCAACGCAAAGGGTGGCTGCTTTGAAGAATCTTAAAATATATTTTGATATGTTTAACACATTTTTTGGTTACTACATGATTCCATGTGTTACTTCATAGTTTTGATGTCTTCACTATTATTATACAATGTAAAAAGTAGTAAAAATAAAGAAAAACCCGAGTAGGTGTGTCCAAACTTTTGACTGGTACTGTATATGGAGACCCGTGGTGAGTGACACATCCTACAGTATCTGCATTTTAAGAGGGTTGGCGTTCCAGCACCCAACCCTGGCTCAATTGTGTATGTGAGACAGCCTCTGACATTTCTCCAAATCAATCTGCCACAGTTTTATCAGCACTTGGCCGATCCCAGACAAGGTGCACACAACATTCCAACATGAATGGGTGAATGAATACAGGAGGCAGGGGACTGGAAAGCATGTGACAAACCTGGCTGCCGGAAGCAAATCGAATGCCATGTTGAATTTGTTACCCCCTCCTTGTTATATCTCACTGTCTGGAAGCGAGTCAGGGGGAGAGGGAGGTATGCTGAGTCAACTGGGATACAGAGTCAAATAAAGCAATGAGAACTTAACTGTTCTCCACCTAGTTTTCAAAGAAGAGCTGAAATATCATTAAATAGACTACTGTATACCAAAGTAGGATACAGTTATTTACTGTATCACTCAAATTTGTCAGTGTTATATTCAAACAAAATATATCATTCAGAACTGTCAAGGTTATATTTGGTTTCATCTCAGAACCGTCCTGCTCGCTGTTATCCTGACTAAATAAACACGTTTGTTTTTCCTGTTTCTTATCAAATATGTCATACCAGTGGGATGTGTATCTGCATATGTAACGTAGCATGAAATTCACACTGCACAAAAGTATTACAGCATGCTCTCAGTGACAGCTTAAACTTGGTCCTCGCTAGAGACATATGTACTATCATGCCAACACAAACCTAACCATGCTGGTCCGGAAATGTTTAATTCAGCACATTCCAGCAACTTTGAAGGACGTGTAACCAGGCCATCTCAGAACAACTTGGTTGAATTCAGGTAAGTTGTGTGAAAAGGCCTTTTGTGAAGTCATTCAACCCTGAATTGGTCCATATTCCTAAAAAAAACATGTACAACCACAATCCATCACCACAACACTATGAAGAAATGAAATGGACCAAATTAAGGCAGGTGAGAAAGATAAATACCACACAAGTGTGTGGATTTGTCAAATAGAGAATAAAGATGTGAACGTGAATGAGACTTCAATTGGCATTCTTCCACCAATACAGAAAAAGCTCTCCAAAAATGATGCCCACGTTTATTGCTTTGAAAAATAGTAAAATGGGCATGATTGAAATGTCTGGTATACTCGGTAAAAATGCTTCATAGCAACAGTAAGAGACAAATAAGTAATGCCGACAAGTAAAATGGAGATATTCAAGTAATTTCACAGTTGGCTACCCCACTGTCTCTCTCTACTGTTTCCATTTAAAAATGTTTAAGTCAAATTCAAAACATGCTGGCTGGTTGGAAGCGAGTGCGAGCAAAGTTTTTAAACCGGGACACAATCATCTCTCTCATTCTATCTATTCATATTTTGGAAAGCAATACCAACATCTGAGATGGGTGCCTGACTGAAGCATTCATGCTGATTTAGTGTATGATGTTATTTACCATTGGTCATTGCTAATATTTCAATTAGGAAAGCACAATCTAGCCATGCATGGGCAAACACTCGGCAATATAGAGTTGATTCAAAAACAACTTATGTCAATACTATTTTCCAATTCCCTTAGGGATGAGAACCAATGATGTGGTACCAAAACCTAAATACTGTATGACATTTTCAAACAACCCATAAACGAACAATAGGACAATCTTTGCTTCTATGTCGGGCTTAAAGCTTATCCTAATTTTACCCCATCATGCTTACATCTAAATGTATCTTTGTGCACCACACCTGGTCAGTGTTGCTCCATCCATATGCTCTTGTTCACTTCTCTTTGTGGATGTGATAGTACTACATTTGTGAGACAAATGGCTGCTGAAACTCAACATGGAGTTTTTCCTATACCTATCATGTATAGTGTCAGATCTGTGAGTGGGAGTAAAACAAGGACAAAGCGGCGAGACATTTTTTTGTGGCAATAGAGAGTATGACACAAGATGCATATCAGTTCCAAGTGTATGGATTCAGTTTCTCATTTCACAGCACACTTTACATGAGTGTGCTGCCAAGTGAAGTTGTCAACTGTCCAGCTTTTACTGACTGCAAAAGGACAGTTCTTACTTACCCAAAGTGCAGCTATTCCTGGAATCTGATCATCCCAGTATGTGTATTGAAGCCAGATCTGTGACTACAGTTCATCGGTAAGCCCAGGGAGATGACCTGGCCTCTGTGAGAATCAACTCCTGCAATAATATTAAAAAGTACGATTTTATTTGGATTTGAAACTGTTTGAATATCAGCAGGAGGTTAAAATACACAAAGATTTTTCTAAACAAAAAGTCAAGGCAAAATGACATGAATCCACCATGTATAAAGCAGTAATTCAGTGCAATGAAAATATAAAAATGATACATTGTGAAGGCAATAGCACACAATCATTTGGAGGACAAGGCACACTCAAATGTCCCGATATTGAGAACTTGAAGCATAGAACGGTGTGCAATGTTTGATTCAATGGAAAGGGTGCTGTTCTGAACGACTAATACAATATGGATTTCAATAAACAACAAATAAAGATTAAAGATGCAGTCCGGGATCTTAAGCACTTACAATTTTGCAACATATTGTACGAAATGAATGACGCAGTACACAATTGTGCAGTTTTCAGGCACTGATCAGTCCACAAACAATCTGCGGTGGTGAGTACAAAGTTAAACATAAAAAATCTCCAATAAATAATGGTTACTTTTCTACTCTAATCACCTTTAAAATGTGGGTCATGTCTCGCGGAATGTGCTTGAAATCGCTATCAACGTAGCAAACATTTTTGGCCGCCAAATGAGGAGAAAACAATAATGGATTGAAATATACTTGAGCATCGGTCTGCCACATCCTGCAGGTTACTAAATCAATTTGGAGTGTTATGCACATTCATTCTGACCATGTGTTCATGGAATTGATCCATTTCATAATTTTATTGGTGGTGGCATTTGCAAACAGAGGAAATAATTTGTTAGTTGCTATTGCCAGTACAATCAAGGGGCCTTAGACCATATATTATGTTCAGGGGTATGTTGGCTCTGGCAGCCAAAACAGCCTTATACTCCATCTAAACATGAATCGATTCTCAATTGTGATACGGTTCTAGGAACATACTTACATATCACATCAAAAATAGTTGTTCAAATGCTAAATATACACTCTGTATTACAACAGCTGCAGCTAACAGTATTATTAAGTTGTGAAATGTTTCTGGCGTTGGTGTAACATGGAAATATGGCCGTGGGATTCGTGTTAAACAAGTTGTTTAGTAATTTTACCTTTTGGTTTTGGAAAATTATTTCTCGATGAATTGAAAGTAAAGTTCCAAATGTTTCCAAAACTGTATTGCAAGCGAGGATAATTAAATCGGCACACATTGTCATTGCTTCCTATAAAAACACAAGAGGACCCCTTTTGGATGAAGGAGAACTAGGTCTACATCTCAATAGTAGGGCACTAGGCCTAAATCTCAAAAGTAGGGCACTAGGCCTAAATCTCAAAAGTAGGGCACTAAGCCTAGGCTATGAAGTGACTTAATCTCTTCCCCTCCATCTTCAGGGCAGATGAAAACATGTTCAATCCCTACCTGGAATTCCTTACACCTGTCCAATTTCTTCCACGTCAGTGCAAATGAAGGAATTCAAGGAGAAAAGGAGAGCCACTTCATACTATATACACAAGGTTACCTACACCACTGTTCCATTTTCTTTCATCATGTGAAATAGGTTTTTTAAGTTTCTACTATTTCATGTTCACCAGCATTTCCACCAAACTCTTAGGGCACATAGAGATGAAAATGTTGTTGTACATTTCTGTCCTAATGTTGTAAATTTCTGCCCAATTTATGAAATCTTGATAATTTCTTTCCCCTACTGTAGGTGTGCTGTCAGACCTGAAGGACCCGTGGATTACTGGATAACGTGCTCTGGAACACAGCAATGGATATTGGTATCACAACTTGCAGGATACTCTATCAGGACATGAAAAGATAACCATCTGCAATTATTGGTGTATAAGCCCATGGCACAGAACATTGAATCCCACACCATGGACAGGAATAGTTCATTACTGCACTTTGAAAGTCTTCACAGGGGAATGTTTTCAACCTTTCAGAATGATGCCACAAGCCTGAATCACCAAGGTAGGCCCAATGATTTTTCTATTTGCTTGTGAAAGTGCCCCCAAATCACATTCTGTGCAGGCTCTCCACTATCCAATGTTTTGTATGGATGTGTCATGCCCACCTGTCTGGTAATAAGGTACAAATGGCTCTGTAGGGACAGCTAATTACAACCCGGGAGAAGGAAGGAGGGAGGGGTAGAATGGCTGCCGGGCCTGTCTTTATTAGTATTCATACTCATATCCCAGTGGTTCTGTAGTCCTGACCAAGCCAGACAGGGGTACACACTGGACCTACAGCCACTGTGAATACTGAGCAGCTGGTTCATCCTGGTTGATATACTGTATGTTGGTACACCTGGCATACTAAATTGGTTGACATGGGTGCACAATATGTGCTCCCTGGACGTTCCACAGACAATTATTCCCTTCAGTTTAGGTTTGCTACAAAGTTTAAATAAAATGTCATTTCATATACAGTATGTTTTGTTTTACCTTACATCATAACTACAGCTAGATTGTAACAGCCATTGGGGCAATTTTTTCATACAAATATGAGCACTGATGTTTATGGTACACTTCTACGTGAAAATGAGATGGCCTTGCAGGTCAAGCCTTACATGCAGTCAGGTTTTTCCTTTTAAAGTCATATTAGTGGTTAAGGTGTGCATTTTTGAACACCTGGTAAAGTGCAGGATTTGTCCTTGAGTCGGATAATTAAAGCTTGATAAGAGTGAAGTTTCCAGAGTGAAGCTAATAAGCTGGCAAGCTCCAATTATTCAATATCGACTCAGACTGCTTTAAAATGCTTTAGGTTGCTATATTCTGGATGCCTTTCAAAATAATTTTTGCTTATTCTTATAAGCAGGTGTTCCTGAAGGATTCATTCCCAAGAGAGACTGGCTCTGTCAGAATTTCTTTCTGTTGTAACACTGTCTGTACTGTATAATAATATCTCTGCAATGTAGGCCTAACGGCAGTGAACTGAGTGTGACCATCCACTGTCTTTTCCACTCATAACAAGTCCAAGCAGTGGCATCTATTCTTTTATTAGTTGGTACTTGGAGGGTTTCAACTAATACGGTTTTAGATGCTTGAAAACCTATTCCAGGTTCTGTGAGTTACTGTAGGGCTGGATGATATGGCCAAAATATAATATCACAGTATTTTTCAAATAGCATCAAAAATAACAGTATTTTATGTTTCTCAATGATAAAAGTTCATAATATGCTTTATGGTTAGTGCATGACCAGGAGGGCAACAAATGAATTGTAAGTGTATTTAATGGTCTTTCTCCATTCTGATATTTGTATACTGTTCAAATGTAGTGGAGATTTCCTGTATTTACCAAATCATGAGACCAAACCACCACACAAGTCAGAGTTATCATAAAGTCCATCTTTAATTATTATGAGCTCCATCACAACCCTGTGACTCTCAGATCAATTCAGTGTCTATAAATGAATTCTCTGAGAGTGCTTACACATTGCAACTGAGATCCTTTATAGCAAAGACACACATAGCCAGACAGCACTGGCTATAAATTATCGTTCAGTTATGTCTCCTAAACTATGTTCTTATCTCGCTCTTGGTACCACTCAGGACCATAAAACAAAACCTCATCAACAGGCATATATCAAATACACCCCTCCTGGACAAGATCACAGAGACACCGTGACTGGCACACAGACATTGTGAAGCCAAGAGATAATTGGTTCCCCCTCA
Source organism: Oncorhynchus keta (assembly GCF_023373465.1). Classification (NCBI taxonomy): domain Eukaryota; kingdom Metazoa; phylum Chordata; class Actinopteri; order Salmoniformes; family Salmonidae; genus Oncorhynchus; species Oncorhynchus keta. The sequence continues at coordinate 26,520,706 of NC_068431.1, forward strand.
ATCATCCCTTCACACGGTTTAAAAGATATGTTTACATATGAAGACAAGCTCGACCTCTCCCCTCTCTGCGGCCCAAGTAACTGAACCCAGGACAGGAAAGGATAACTGCAAATGGCCACCACTATAGTACAACAAGATACATTCTAAATGAGAAGTAACTCACAAGCATATAATGAAAATAAAACATCTTATCTATGTTACCCAACTATTCTGATTAATTAATCCCCAAAACAATGGTATTCAAATTGTCATCAATAAAATGCAATTGTGTTCATTGTCCGTAGCTTATACCTGCCCTTACCATAACCCTACTGCCACAACGTTGACATCAGCTGATTGCTCACCCACACGACACTATACACATTGTCTGCCATCTGCCAGTACAGTTGAAACTGGGATTCATCCATGAAGAGCACATTTATTCAGCGTGCCAGTGGCCATGGAAGGTGAGCATTTGCCCACTGAAGTTGGTTATGACGCCGAACTGCAGTCAGAAATGCTTTGGTTTCCAAACCCACAGCTTCATCAGCTGTCCGGGTGGCTGGTCTCAGATGATCCAGCATGTGAAGAAGCCGGATGTGGAGGTCCTGGGCTGGCGTGGTTACACGTGGTCTGCGGTTGTAAGGCAGGTTGGAAGTAATGCCAAATGATCTAAAACACCGCTGGAGGCAGCTTATGGTAGGGACAATTAACATTAAATGATCTGGAAACTGCTTTGGTGGATATTCCTCCAGCCAGCATGCCAATTCCACACTCCATCAAAACTTGAGACATCTGTGGCGTTGTGTTGTGTGACAAAATTGCACATTTTAGAATGGCTTTTTATTGTCCTCAGCACAAGGTGCACCTGTGTAATGATCGTGCTGTTTAATCATCTTCTTGATATGCTACACCTGTCAAGAGGATGGATTATCTTGGCAAAGGAGAAATGCTCATTAACAGGGAGCAATTCTCTCAAAACAGAGAAATAAGCTTTTTGTGTGTATGGCATCTGGGGTCTTTTATTTCTTTACATGTTGTGTTTATATTTTTGTTCAGTATAAAAATGACTGACATGATTTTTGAATAACTACCCATTCCTCTGTCCCCCTTACATACAACACATGTAAGATCTCTCAGTCAAATATAGAATTTCAAACAGAGACTCAACGACAAAGACCAGGTAGCTTTTTGAAGCCTCATAAATTGGTAGATGTGTAATAACAGAGGAATGGACTCGAGTCACATGACTTTTGAAGACTTCAGACTCGACTTCATAAAAAACTTGAATTGAGACTGATGACTACTAAATTAGCTAGCCAGGTTTTGTAATGTTTTGTCACTCATTTTGTGGCACAGTCTCTGTGGATTACTCTCCATGCAGCCAGAGACAGTATCACACTCTGCCCTCTCATTGGACCAGCAAACTGTCAATCAACACAGGTCGGGTGAGCTAGCTCAGTGAGAAGGTTTTTGGGGTGTTGCAAGTGTGAAACTGAATGGGGAAAACCTTTTTCAGGTGTGTTTGCTGTGTTCAGCAAGCACCACACCCTGTCTCTGCCGCCTCATCGGCCGTACAACTGCTCTATTGACCTCCAGCCTGGAGCTCCTCTCCCCTGTAGCTGGTTGTATAACCTCTCTCTCCCTGAGCAAGAGGTTATGGAGGGGTACATCCAGGATTCCCTGGCTGCAGGACCTCTGGAATGCTTACCACCTTATCTGCATCAGAGAGGGGGACGAGTGGAAAACGTCGTTCAACACACCACTTGGACACTGAGTATTTGGTCATGCCGTTTGGTCTCACTAACGCTTCTGCTGTTTTCCAGAGCCTGGTTGATGACGTTCCGAAGGATGTGATTAGATGCTTAGTTTTTGTCTATGTGGATGACATTCTATTTTTCTCTAAGGACCCTGAGCCTTACCAGCAACAAGTTTGCCAATGGCTGTTGGAGAATAAGATTTTTGTTAAGGCTGAGAAATGTGAGTTTCATGCTTCCTCTGTGTCCTTCCTTTGTTACATCACTGCAAAAGGACAGTTATGGATGGACCCTGCCAATGTCAGAGCAGTCACAGAGTGGCCTGTGCCCTCAAATCTGAAGCAGCGAGGGCGTTCCCAAGGGTTTGCCAATTTTTACAGACGTTTCATCCATGACTACAGCCATTTGGCAGCCCCTCTCACCTCCACCTCTACTCCGTCCACTGGTCCCCTGAGGAACTGAACTGAACTCAAGTGCCGCTTCACTTCTGCTCTGATCCTCACCTAGCCATACCCAGAACTCCAGTTCGTCGTCACGGTGGACGCCTCCGACACCGGGGTAGGTGCTGTTCTGTCTCAATGTTCCCCCTGTGATCAGAAGCTCCACCCATGTGTTTTCTTCTCACGCAAGCTCTCACCTGCAGAAAGACATTTCCACATGGGTAACCGGGAACTTCTGGCTGTGAAGCTGGCTCTTGAGGAGTGGCATCACTGGTTAGAGGGTCAGGTTATTCCCTTCATTGTGTGGACGGACCACAAAAACCTGTCCTACATCCAGACCGCCAAACGTCTGAACTCCCGGCAGGCCAGGTGGGCATTATTCTTTGGAAGATTCAACTTCACACTCACTTATCGCCCCGGATCTAAGAACATCGAGCCTGACATTGAGTGGCTGCTGCCAACAAACGGACTCAACACCAGCCACTTTAATAATGGGAATTGATGGAAATTGATGTAAAAAATGTATCACTAGCCACTTTAAACAATGCCACTTAATATAATGTTTACATACCCTACATTATTATTATTATGTATATACTGTACTCTATCATCTACTGCATCTTGCCATCTTTATGTAATACATGTATCACTAGCCACTTTTATGTTTACATACCCTACATTACTCATCCCATATGTATATACTGTACTTGATACTATCTACTGCATCTTGCCTATGTCATTCTGTACCATCACTCATTCATATATCTTTATGTACATATTCTTATCCCTTTACACTTGTGTGTATAAGCTAGTAGTTGTGGAATTGTAGGTTAGATTACTCGTTGGTTATTACTGCATTGTCGGAACTAGAAGCACAAGCATTTTGCCAAACTCTCATTAACATCTGCTAACCATGTGTATGTGACCAAATAAAATTTGATTTGATTTGACACCCTCTCCCATCAGTTCACCACCGACAACACAGGTTCCGAGCCAGAGACCATTATGCCATCCACCTGCATCGTTGCCGCTGTCTCCTGGGAGATCGAGTCCCGTATTTGCCAGGCTCAGCAGAACCAGCTTGACCCAGGTAAGTCATAGAACGGCTCTGTTTGTTCCAGATTCAGTTTCCTCTGAAGTTCTTCAGTGGGCCCATTCTACTCAACTCACCTGTCACCCTGGCATGAACCGGACTGTCGCCTTCCTGCATCAGCGCTTTTGGTGGCCCACCATGGAGAGAGACGTCCGGGAGTTTGTCTCAGTCTGCTCGGTCTTTGCCCGGAACAAAACCTCCACCAAACCCTCTTCCGGTCTGCTTCGCCCTCTTCCCATACCCAGTCGCCCCTGGTCACACACAGCTCTGGACTTCGTCAATGGCCTTCCCCCATCTAACGGTAACTCACTCATCCTCACCATTATCGACAGATTTTCCAAAGCAGCTCACTTCATTCCCCTCTCCAAGCTTCCATCCTCCAGGGAGACTACGGACCTGCTGGTATCCCATGTGTTTCGACTGCATGGCATTCGCACTGACATCGTTTCCGACGGGACCCTAGTTTACATCCCAGGTATGGAGATCCTCTGTTCAGCTCTTGGTATTAATGTTAGTCTTTCAACTGGATATCACCCCCAGACCAACGGCCAGACCGAACGGGCCAACCAGTTACTGGAGACTGCCCTACGCTGTGTGACTTCGGCTAACCCTTCCTCCTGGTGTGCTCAGCTACCCTGGATGGAATATGCCCACAACACCCTCATCAACGCCTCGTCAGGTATGTCATCCTTTGAGTGTGCTCTGGGCTATCAACCCCCCTTGTTCCCTGCCCAAGAGGTTGAGGTAGCAGTGCCCTCAGTCCATGACCACATGCGCCGTTGTCATCGCACCTGGAGGAGGGCCCGGGCTGCCCTTCACCGTGCCTCCGCCAGGACCCAATCCCAGGACCCAATCGCTGTTCCTCAGCTCCAGTCTACACTCCAGGCCAAAGGGTATGGCACTCGTCGAAGGACTTGCCCTTGAATGTTGCTTCCAGGAAACGTGCCCCCCGATTCAATGCTTTTTTGTAATAGTAATGTTGCAGTGATTGGAGCAGTACTGTGTATAGATTTGACAGTATCAGAGATGGCAATTATTCCTGAGAATTCTTTGTTGTTTTCACAGTCTGGTAGTTATCGCTCCATTATGTTCCCTAATTAGCTTGTGTTTGCTTTTTACAACACAAAATAGATTTCCTTACAAATTGCTTACCTGAATTTCAACATGACGCTACTATCCCAATAAAATACACATCTCTATAAATGTCAGTAAACCATTCAATGGTAATGGCATGTGTAACTTGCATAAAATGCAGGCTACCCTATCAGGATGGTGCAGTTTCATCGCCTTGGTTTGGACTTACTCGAGCATGAAAGGATTTGTTGGGCTCTAGTAAATTAGCAGCATTTCTCTTGCCTTTCAAGGGCCATTTCTTCCATCCATACACATACATATGATTCCCATTCTCTGAGATGTAAGTTGCTGTTACCTTTTTAGAGGAACTCCAACTTAAAATGGTGAAATGCAAATTTGGACATACAGTGCCTTGCGAAAGTATTCGGCCCCCTTGAACTTTGCGACCTTTTGCCACATTTCAGGCTTCAAACATAAATATATAAAACTGTATTTTTTAAAGAAGAATCAACAATAAGTGGGTATTGGATCCTGTTTGATTTTGTTGCTTGTTGCTTCCTGCTTGATTGTGTAGCTTACATAGCTGGTGTACAATTGATATGCAAATTATGCACTGTGGTGAAATGTGACATTCTGCTCCAACAATATGCAAATTAATTCCCTACATTGATAAATGGTTGAGAAGAAAATTTGCAACAACTTGTGAAGGACATACTTCCGTTCTTATTTCAAACCCGAATATGGCAGGGTTTGAGACACATTGCCTCTGGCAAAGGCTTCGTAGGCAGGCTTTATTCCTGAAACAAGGACTTGATAATAGCAAAGCCCAGAGAAAGCATAATGAAGGATTTAACAGTGTCTGTTGAAGATTGAGTGCATTGTCTTCTCTCCTCCAGCTTGGCACTGTAGTTTACTACAATTCATCCCAGAGAAGCAAAGGTCAGGATAAGTATTCAACACCAACAGTCAAAGGAATTCTAAAGTTGAGTATTGCAGCTTTGCATGTTTTCTGGTGGTGCCTGATAACCTAAATATATCAATACCGCAAGGGTATATTATGTCCACCAGTGGCCGCAAAGGAAAGCTACAATTCTGCTCTCTTTTTCCTGCTTCGGCCTGTTTAGTATACTGTAGTCCTCGTTATTCTAAACAGCCTATCATTAACTTCTGGGGTTTCACTGACATATTAGACTTACTCCACCATGGCTATGGACCACATTATGATTGTCAACGCATCATGCAATGAGGAATGTAATGATCATGAATGCAGAAGTGACTTGTTCATTTGTGTTAAACTTGTTTGAAGACAATCATATCCAGACAGGAAAGAGATTGAGATTTCCAGGCGAGCAGAGGGAACATCATAATTAAGCATACGTGAAATACAAGAAAGAAGTAGGCGAAAGGAATGGAAATTAAGTTCAGGTCATGAAATGGTAATTATTATTTGTGGGGTGCTGTGGTTTTTGTAGCTATGGTTTTAAATGTGTAAATAATATACCTCTATTGACTTATTTGAAAGTGTAGGTATGTAAGGATAAGTCAAATGGAATTCATTTACACAGTTTATCACAGGTTGTGATTTGTTGGTCAGTAAATAGAAATGTGTTTACGGTCCTCCTGCACATGGCCTTTTCTATTCCGATCTTAAACAAAGAATGGTAAATGTGCAGACATACACATACTCACACACAAAGTATTCACCCCCTTGGATTTCTTCACATTTGGAACCGACTGTAACTGTGAGTCTTCTTGGGTAAGTCTCTAAGAGCTTTACAGACCTGGATTGTACAATATTTACCTGTTTGTTTTTATTCAAGCCCTGTTAATTAAGGTGTTTGGGGGTCATGGCTAGAAAGCAATTATAAAGTCTTGCCATAGATTTTCAAGCAAATTTATGTCAGAACTTTAACTTGGCCATTCAGGAACATTCACTCTCTTCTTTGTAATCAACAATGTAGATTTGGCCTTTTGTTGCAGGTTATTGTCCTGCTGAAAGGTGAATTCCTCTCTGTGTCTGGTGTAAAGCAGACTGAGGAAGGTTTTCTTCTAGGATGTTTCCTATGCTTACTGTAGCTCCATTCCGTTTATTTTTATCCTGGAAAAACTCCCCAGTATTTACTCAAACCATGATGCAGCCACCACCATGCTTGAAAATAAGGAAGCAGTTTACTCAGTGATGTGTTGTGTTGGATTGGCTCAAATATAGTGCTTTGCATTTAGGCCAAAAAGTGTATTCCTTTGTTGTGTTTTCTTGCAGTTTAACTTCAGTGCCTTGTTGCATGTTTTGGAATAATTGTATTCTGTATATTTTATTGTAATGCATGTCATTATTGTGGAGTAAGTACAATGTTGTTGTTCCAACCTCAGTTTTCTCCCATCACAGCCATTTCATTCTGTAGCTGTTTTAAAATCACCATTGGCCTCATGGCAACATACTGTACCTGAGCAGTTTCCTTCCTGTCCTGCAGCTCAGTTCAGAAGGACAACTGTATCTTTGTTGTGTCTGGGTGGTTTAGTACATCATCCACAGCATCATTTTTTAACTTGACCATGCATAAAGAGATGTTCAATGTCTGATTTGTTATTGTTACAAATAACAAATCTGCCCTTTATGACACGTTCGAAAAGCTCCCTGTTCTTTGTAGTTGAATCTTTGCTTGGAATTCAGTATTTGACTGAGGGACCTTACAAATGTTTATGTATGGGGACAGAGTTAACGGTAGTCTTTCAAAAATAATGTCAATCCCTATTATATCACACAGTGAGCCCAAGTAGCCTTCAGCATGTGCTTTGTTACATTTTAAATGTACATTACATTTTACTCCTGAACTAATTTAGGCTTCCCTAAACAAAGGTGTTGAATATTTACGCAACAACTATATTTTAGTACTTTTATTTTATTAAATTTGTAAACATTTGAAGAAATTTCATTTCACTTTGACATTATTGAGTATTTTGTGTAGATCAATTCAATCCATTTCAATCCCACTTTCTAACGCAAAAAAATTTGACAAAATCCAAGGGGGTGAATACTTACGATAACCCCTGTACTGTACATAAGACCTGTGAGATAATAAATGGAGATGTACTAGCCATATGCAAGGGCTCTTCCCACCAGTTCTACTTTGCCCTTAGTGCCTGACAATTCATTAAACTCCCCTCCCCCTGCATTTATGACATGATAAATATGTTACCTGCAACACACTTTGTCGCTAGTAATGGAGACATTGAATCCAATCACATTGTGTAGCATCAATAAATTGCTTTTCATTCTTCAAACTGCCATTATGCCTTGGAGTAGGGCGCAGATGATGCCTTAGTGTGATGAGTAAAGACGGTGAACTTTTCCTCGGCTCATTTTGCAGCGTGAGGATTTGATCGACATATCACTCATTTTTCATTATGCAGCCCTCAATGCGGGTGGTTGAAGCCTCACAAACACTGTTTCTAATGGAATCTATTTTGAGCATGCCTCTCTATATAGAGCAAATTGATGCTTTTATGAAATTGTTATATAGTGACTCTGTCACTGACAAATGCGGAGTCAATGCAGGTGAACTACATCTGGTAATTTTTTTATCCCTGTTAATTGTCCTCGTTATGTCCCAGGCAAGATGATTACGTTCTAAAAACATGTTGGTAGTGGCTGGCCGATATGAAATATGAAAAGTTAGTGCAAAGTAACTAGACATTCATTACAACTAAAATATTGGAATATGTAGAGTAGCTGTAGGATAATGTAGTATCCTATAACAGTTGTGCTGTTATGGCAGTATACATATTTGTTTATTATGCCACATAAGTTAGCCAATGTCCAGTACACCTTAACTGTGGACTTCTCAGAAAACAACAACAACAACAAACTTCAAATAGAATCCACAATAATCTCATCATTAGTACCCTCCAAACTCCCTGGGTCTCGACCCCGCCCTGTGCAACTGAGTACTGGACTTCCTGACGGGCCGCCCCAGGTGGTGAGGGTAGGTAACAACATCTCCACCCCGCTGATCCTCAACACTGGGGCCCCACAAGGGTGCGTTCTGAGCCCTCTCCTGTACTCCCTGTTCACCCACGACTGCGTGGCCACGCATGTCTCCAACTCAATCATCAAGTTTGCGGACGACACAACAGTGGTCGGCTTGATTACCAACAACGACGAGACGGCCTACAGGGAGGAGGTGAGGGCCCTCGGAGTGTGGTGTCAGGATAATAGGGTAGTAAGTTCCTCAGCGTACACATCACAGACAAACTGAATTGGTCCACCCACACAGACAGAATCGTATAGAAGGTGCAGCAGCGTCTCTTCAACCTCAGGAGGCTGAAGAAATTCAGCTTGTCACCAAAAGCACTCACAAACTTCTACAGATGCACAATCGAGAGCATCCTGTTGGGCTGTATCACCGCCTGGTACGGCAACTGCTCCGCCCACAACCGTAAGGCTCTCCAGAGGGTAGTGAGGTCTGCACAACGCATCACCGGGGGCAAACTACCTGCCCTCCAGGACACCTACACCAACTGATGTCACAGGAAGGCCATAAAGATCATCAAGGACAACAACCACCCGAGCCACTGCCTGTTCACCCCGCTATCATCCAGAAGGCGAGGTCAGTACAGGTGCATCAAAGCTATCTCAAGGCCATCAGACTGTTAAACAGCCACCACTAACATTGAGTGGCTGCTGCCAACACACTGACTCAACTCCAGCCACTTTAATAATGGGAATTGATGTAAAATATATCACTAGCCACTTTAAACAATGCTACTTAATATAATGTTTACATACCCTACATTATTCATCTCATATGTATACGTATATACTGTACTCTATATCATCTACTGCATCTTTATGTAATACATGTATCACTAGTCACTTTAAACTATGCCACTTTGTTTACATACCCTACATTACTCATCTCATATGTATTTACTGTACTCGATACCATCTACTGCATCTTGCCTATGCCGCTCTGTACCATCACTCATTCATATATCTTTATGTACATATTCTTTATTCTTTATCCCTTTACACTTGTGTGTATAAGATAGTAGTTTTGGAATTGTTTGTTAGATTACTCGTTGGTTATTACTGCATTGTCGCAACTAGTAGCACAAGCATTTCGCTACACTCGCATTAACATCTGCTAACCATGTGTATGTGACAAATACATTTGATTTGATTTCGATTTGATTTGATTTGATGTCCAAGGCATGCTAGTCACATCAATTCCAAGGATAGGCCTGCTCCAAATGTTAGAAAGATTAATTTAATTAGATTGTGCCTTTGGATGTATTCCTGCACATATTTCTACATTTGAGTAGTCATGTCTTGATTCATATTTTTTATGTACCACCACCTTTGATACAGAGCTGTGTGCTGGATATATTTATTATGTGGTTACATGACTGTAACTGATGCCCATATGAATACAGAGATCATGGCTCTCTGCAGAAATATTAAAATGTCCGTCTGCATTATCATTTCCTCCTGGAGATACACCTTCCTTCTCCTGTGATCTCTGTATGCACGTCAACATGTGGACCATCAAAATAGGATATTCTAAATGTATTTTATTTAGTGCTTAGATGTATATGCTGCCTTCCTCTCTAACTATCGTGGACTGTATGAGACGATGTCGTATCCTATAACATATTTATGTTGCATTGGTTAATACAGTGTATTCCTTGCAGCACTGCCACCTTTGCCACCCAATTTCACTAAAGCCAGAAGAACTTGGGAATTGAAGAAAACAATTTGTCAAATAGTTACTGAGCAAGAGCATGAGTCAGGACGGATGTTTACAAAACCACAGCATTTTCAGACATCCACTGAATCATTCAATACCAATTGCTACCAAATGGAGGCAGTGATAGACATGTGTGACCATCTATTATTCAACCCATCTAGACAACAATACAAGCCTTGTTGTCAAAGAACACGACTAATGGAGTCAGAATGAATGATAATCCAAAGGATTTTGAAAACAACAGAAGTTGTAACCTAAGGTATTTCAGAGTAGGCCTTCACATCCTAAAAGAGGGGTAAGTATAGAATTCTCTACACATGCATTGGAGAGTTTGTAATTAGCAAGCAATTTACTTGACATTCCCCACTAGCAATGCAGAGCATGGTTGTGTTCCAGGCTGCCTTAATCCATTATCTGTTTCACAATCAGACACCCAAGCCATTGGTCCACCACACAGATACAGGACTAGTGGGATCTCTCAGCAATTGGCATTCAAGGAGCAAAGCAAAGCTCAATGCAGAGATGGTTTTGACATATGACTCAGATCAGATGTATTTAGCCTCTGTGGTTTAAGCATTTCACTGTTAGTCTACACCTGTTGTTTCTGAAGTGTGTGACAAATAATATCTGATTTAATGTGGAAATATTATTGAAATGAATTTATTTGGGTAAAAGAAATACAACAAAATGCACAAAGTATTAATTAAAACACTTGTTTACAAAGTGGTCCTCAGTGGTAAAAACAAATAGCATAATGATTAAAAGGCAAGAAAATGACAAACAAGCACATTATATTCATTTAAAGTGGCACTATACATTTCACATTTCTCTAACCTGCATGTAAAGAAAAACTTGCTCCTCGCAGTACTGTTTACATAACACTAGCTCTGGTGTTGTAACTTTGCTGGTTATAGACCATGTCAATGTGGTTTTTCATTCAACCTGTATAATGCTTACTTACGGGCCCTTCCCAACAATACAGAATACAATAAAAAATATAATATAATGTGTAAAACAAGGAATAAATACACAATGAGCAATGATAGCTTGGCTATATACATGGAGTACCACAACAGACTCCATGTGAAATGTAAGTACTGTAGATACAGTATGTACATATAGGTAGGGGTAAAGTGACTAGGCAACAGGATAGATAATAGACTGTAGCAGCATATGTGATGAGTGTGGAAGTGTGTGTGTGTCGAATGTGTCACCCAATTTGTGGCCAACGTGCCACCCAATTTCACTAAAACCAGAAGTTGAGGAAAACAATTTGTTATTGTGAAATAGTGACTGACCAAGAGCATGAGACAGGAAGGATGTCTACAATTTACAGTACCAGTCAAAAGTTTGGACACACGTACTCATTAATTTGACTATTTTCTACATCGTTGAATAATAGTGAAGACATCAAAACGATGAAATAACACATATGGAATCATGTAGTAACCAAAAAAATATATTTTAGAATTTAGATTCTTCAAAGTAGCCACCCTTTGCCTTGATGACAGCTTTGCACACTCTTGGCGTTCTCTCAACCATGCAGTACTCCATCACCCCCCTTCTTGGTCAAATAGCCCTTACACAACCTGGAGGTGTGTTGAGTCATTGTCAAGTTGAAAAACAAATGATAGTCCCACTTAGCGCCAACCAGACGGGATGGCATATCACTGCAGAATGCTGTGGTAGTCATGCTTGTTAAGTGTGCCTTGAATTCTAAATAAGTCATCAGCAAAGCAACCCCACACAATCACACATCCTCCTCCATGGTTCATGGTGGTAAACACACATGCAGAGATCATCCGTTCACCTAGTCTGCGTCTCACAAAGACACGGCAGTTGGAACCACAAATCTCAAATTTGGACTCATCAGACCAAAGGACAGATTTCCACTGGTCTAATATCCATTGCTCGTGTTTCTTGGCCCAATCAAGTCTCTTCTTATTATTGGTGTTCTTTAGTAGTGGTTTCTTTGCAGCAATTCGACCATGAAGGCCTGATTCATGCAGTCTCCTCTGAACAGTTGATGTTGACATGTTGACATACATTTATTTGGGCTGCAATCTGAGATGCAGTTAACTCTAATGAACTTATCCTCTGCAGAAGAGGTAACTCTGGGTCTTCTTTCCCTGTGTCGGTCCTCATAGCGCTTCATGGTTTTTGTGACTGCACTTGAAGAAACTTTCAAAGATCCAAATGGACTGACCTTCAGGTCTTAAATTAATCATGAGCTGTCGTTTCTCTTTGCTTATTTGAGCCGTTCTTGTCATAATATGGACTTGGTCTTCTACCAAATAGGTCTATCTTCTTTATACCTCCCCTACCTTGTCAAACACAACTGATTGGCTCAAACGCATTAAGAAGGAAAGAAATTCCAAAAATTAACTTTGAACAGGGCACACCTGTTAATTGAAATGCATTCCAAGTGACTACCTCATGAAGCTGGTTGAGAGAATGCCAAGAGTGTGCAAAGCTGTCATCAAGGCAAAATATATTTTGATTTGTTTTACACATTTTTGTTACGATGGGTTCCATATATGTTATTTCATATATGGAACATCAATGCATCAATGCCTTTCTTAAAATCAGTACACAGAAACATATATTTTTAAACCTGCATATTTAGTTCAAACTTCTTATGGCTGGGGGGCAGTATTGAGTAGCTTGGATGAATAAGGTGCCCAAAGTAAACGGCCTGCTCCTCAGTCTCAGTTGCTAATACATGCATATTATTATTAGTATTGGATAGAGAACACTCTAAAGTTTCTAAAACTGTTTGAATGAAGTCTGTGAGTATAACAGAACTCATATGGCAGGCAAAAACCTGAGGAGAAATCAGAACCGGAAGTGAGAAATCTGAGGTTCGTATGCATTCAACACAGTTCCCACTGAAATCCCCTTGAGATATTAATGAAGTTGCACTTCCTAGGGCTTCCACTAGATGTCAACCGTCTATAGAAATTTTAATTGAGGCTTCTACTGTGTTGTGGGACTGAATGACAGCAGAATGAATCAGGTGTCTGGCAGTCAGCCATTTCCTGGTCATGCGCATTTCACATGATAGCGACCTGCGTTCCATGGCTCCTCAAGACACAAAGGAATACTCCGGTTGGAACTTTATTGAAGATTAATGATAAAAAAATTAAACATAAACATAAATAACGGACATTATCGAACAAATTAAGCATTTTTGTGGACCTGGGATTCCTGGGAGTGCATTCCGATGAAGATCATCAAAGGTAAGGGAATATTTAGCATGCTATTTATGGTTTATGTTGATTACAACATGGCGGCTAATTTGACTTGATTGTTCTGAGCGCCATCTCAGATTATTGTATGGTTTGCTTTTTCAGTAAGGTTTTTTGAAATCTGACACAGCAGTTACATTAAGGACAGGTATATAACTTGTATTATCATCTACATTTATGATGCGTATTTCTGTTGAATCGATGTGGCTATGCAAAATCACTGGATGTTTTTGGAACTAATGAATGTGACGCGCCACTGTAAACTTTATCAAACAAAACATACATGTATTGTGTAACATGAAGTCCTATGAGTGTCATCTGATGAAGATCATAAAAGGTTAGTGATTCATTTTATCTATATTTCTGCTTTTTGTGACTCCTCTCTTTGGCTGGAAAAATGGCTGTGTGTTTTTGTGACTTGGCTCTGACCTAACAATATGTTGTGCTTTAGCTGTAAAGCATTTTTTAAATCGGACACGATGGGTCGATTAACAAGATGTTATCTTTCATTTGCTGTATTGGACTTGTTCATGCGTGAAAGTTACATATTTCTAAAAAATATTTCTGAATATCTCGCACTGCCTTTTCAGCGGAATGTTGTCGAGGGGTTCCGCGCTAGAAAGGTTAAGGTTGAGGTTGTTAATGTTGTTCAAGCACCCAAGAAACAGCATCAAACTGAGCAGTTACCGCCTTTCAATATTGGTCTTGTTTCAGAAATCTTTGTAATTATTTTTAAAGTGTACTGAATGGATATTGTGTTGTAATTGATGTTCTAAAGTCTCCAATCAATTTGACATTATTAGCTGTAACCTAGCTCCACTGTTTGTGCTTGCTAATATTAGTTAATCTTGGGCCACATTAGCAAGCTATTAGCATGTAATCAACTATTCTGGTAGAAATTCTCATGCTTTTGATGTATCAAGCACACAAATTAAAAGTTGTGTAAAAGTGTATTGTTTGTGGAATGCATTGTTCATCTTGTAAGAGCATTTTTGTTTGTTTCTCCATCAGCTCTTACGGTGTGTTTATGGAAATGGTACCACATTAAACTTTCATGAACCATCAGTTTGAGTTGATCATTCATTCAGCTGGGGATGCTACAGTAAGAACTACCCTCTGTAGCGCCTTGCGGTCGGATGCCGAGCAGTTGCCATACCAAGCGGTGATGCAACCAGTCAAGATGCTCTCAATGGTGCAGCTGTATAACTTTGTGAGGATCTGAGGACCCATTCTATGTCTTTTCAGCCTTCTGAGGGGGAAGAGGCGTTGTCATGCCCTCCTCATGACTATGTTGGTGTGTTTGGAACATGATAGGTCCTTAGCGATCTGGACACTGAGGAACGTGAAACTCTCGAGCCGTTCCACTACAGCCCTCCGTTTCCTGCAGTTCACAATAACCTCCTTTCTCTTGCCCGCGTTGAAGAAGAGGTTGTTGTCCTGGTAACAGACTGCCAGGTCTCTGACCTCCTCCCGATAGGCTGTCTAATTGTCGTTGGTGATCAGCGTGATTACTCACTTAGTAAAGACATGAATGGGACACTCCCAACATTTTTGTGATTTTTTAAGAGGGGGTGGAGAAAAGTCGAATTCAGGGCTATTTAACAGATCTCTGCTCTTCATATTGGGGTGACAGGTAGCCTAGTGGTGAAAGTGTTGGGCCAGTACCCGAAAGGTTGCTAGGTCAAATCCCTGAGCTGACATTTAAAAATCTGTCGTTCTGCCCCTGAACAATGCATCTTAACCCACTGTTCCTAGGCTGTCATTTTAAATCAGAATTTGTTCATAACTGACTTGCCTAGTTAAATAAAGGTTAAAAAATAAATGCACTGTTAAAAGAATGAATGCATGCTGAAGTTGGGTACTCTCCCTAATCTACATACATGTTTGGTGAGTGGATGGAATTTTACATTGCCATTTACACAGCACAGGTACTTGTGTTACATCACACAGCACTTGTGCTAACCAGAGCTTGCATGTTCTCTGGCAGTCAGGGCCACAGAGTGAAGAGTATAGAGCAGGTGCTGCTATTAAAATGCTGCCCGTCTCCATATCCTCTGGCTATGGTGGTGCCACAGTCCGCCTGTCCAAGTGCAGCAGGTGCTGTTTCACAGGTTTCCCACTAATGGGATATATGACCAGAATCCAAACACGGGGGTAAGGCAGCAAGGCAGCAGAGGAGTCTTTCACTGTTGCCTGCCTATAAAGAGTTTTCAAACACGGCCCAGGCTTAAGATGTGCGACAAGCCGAGCCACGGGGGAAAGTTGAGTGCTTGCCCCATGTGAGCATGTTACCAAGTGATAGAGGTCCTTATTTATCAGATCAAACTAAGGGAGTCTGGGAAAGACGGGAAATAATGACAAGGATGGTTGAAAAAGAGAACGTGTGGTCATTGCATTTGACGGCCCTGGGAAGACTGAATCAACTCTCCTACTGGCTGATGTGCAGAAAATATCATTATCCCACTCTGTAATATAATTATGTTGCCTCCAATGAATATATGCATATAAATTGCTCTCATGAGGGTCCGTTGGCTGCGAGGTTGAATAAATACCCACTAAATCGTCTATTAGAGTGGGTATTACTCTGATGCAACAAATACAACTAACTTTTATACAGACTAAAAAGGTTTATGTTGTAGTAAAGTTAACACAGCTTTCATTGTCATTGCTCAAATGTTGTTCAAATGTGGCTCTTCAACAGTTGATTGTATTCTGAAGGTCTTTGAAAATCTTTAATTTTGCCTCGAAGCCTAAATATATTTTTTCATTAGAAGTATTATGATACGACAAATCTGACATAGCCGACACAGCAGGGGTCATCAATTAGATTCAGTGGCGGGCCAACATTATTCTGGAGCGGATGGTCGCAGGGCAGGGAACATAATTACAAATAATTTGCCGAATGTAAATTGACCGCAAGAAACCCAAACAGATATATTGTTTGAATA
This sequence comes from Oncorhynchus keta, assembly GCF_023373465.1. Taxonomy (NCBI): domain Eukaryota; kingdom Metazoa; phylum Chordata; class Actinopteri; order Salmoniformes; family Salmonidae; genus Oncorhynchus; species Oncorhynchus keta. The sequence goes on from NC_068431.1 coordinate 26,536,992, forward strand.
AAACATAATAATTTTATACCTTGATTACATTTCTATACTGTACCGGACCTCCCGGTCACGGCCGGTTACGACAGAGCCTGGGCGCGAACCCAGAGTCTCTGATGGCACAGCGCCACCCGGGAGGCCCTGGCACTGTGTTCTTGGGGACCTTCAATGCTGCACAAATATGTTGGTACCATTCCCCAGATCTGTTTCTCGACAGAATCTAAGGACAATTCCTTCAACCTCATGGCTTGGTTTTTGCTCAGACATGCGCTGTGAACTGTGGGACCTTATATAGACGGTGTGTGCCTTTCCAAATCATGTCCAATCAATTGAATTTACCACAGGAGGACTCCAATCAAGTTGTAGAAACATCTCAAGGAAGATCAATGGAAACAGGATGCACCTGAATTCAATTCCGAGTCACATTGCAAACGGTCTGAATACTTATGTAAATAAGTTATTTCTGTTTTTTATTTGTAATACATTTAAAACAAATTCTAAACCAGTTTTCACCCATTATCTGGTATTGTGTGTAGATTGCTGAGGATTTGTATTCATTTAATCCATTTTAGAATCAGGCTGTCACTTAACAAATTGTGGAAAACGTCATACTTTCCGAAGTCACTGTAGCTGTGCAGTGACGCTCCCCATCCAACCTGACAGAGTTTGAAAAGAATGGGAGAAACTCCCCAAATACAGGTGTGCCAAGCTTGTAGCGTCATATCCAAGCTGACTGGCGGCTCTGGCAGCTCCTGGCTGACGGGCGACTTTGGCAGCTCAGGACAGACGGGCGACTCTGGCAGCTCAGGACAGACGGGCGACTCTGGCAGCTCAGGACAGACGGGCGACTCTGGCAGCTCAGGACAGACGGGCGACTCTGGCAGCTCAGGACAGACGGGCGACTCTGGCAGCGCTGGGCAGGAGGAAGACTGACAGCGCTGAGCAGGTCGGGAGCACCTGTAGGAAGGAGACGGAGAGACAGCCTGGTGCGGGGGGCTGCCACCGGAGAGCTGGTGCGTGGAGGTGGCACCGGATAGACCGGACCGTGAAGGCGCACTGGAGCTCTCGAGCACCAAGCCTGCCCAACCTAACCTGGTTGAATGCTCCCCGTAGCCAGGCCAGTGCGGCGAACCGGGGACACCATGCGTAAGGCTGGTGCCATGTACCCAAGGAGACGCACTGGAGACCAGATGCGCTGAGCCGGCTTCATGGCACCTGGCTCGATGCCCAATCTAGCCCGGGCCGATACGAGGTGCTGCTATGTATCGCACCGGGCTATGCCTGCGTACCGGGGACACCGTGCGCCTCACGGCATAACACGGTGCCTGCCCGGTCCCTCTCTCTCCACAGTAAGCACTCTCTCTCCACGGTAAGCATGGGGACTTGGCGCAGGTCTCCTACCTGACTTTGCCACACTCCCCGTGTGCCCCCCCCCAATAATTTTTCGGGGGCTGTCTCTCGGGCTTCCAGCCGCGCTGCCGTTCTGCCTCCTCAAACCGCTGCCTCCAGCTCTGCCTTGGGGCGGCGATATTCCCCAGCCTGTGCCTAGGGTCCTTTGCCGTCCAGGATCTCCTCCCATGTCCAGGAGTCCTGAGATCGCTGCTGCTGCTGCCTGTTACCACACTGCTTGGTCTTTTGGTGGTGGGTGATTCTGTAACGTTCGTCGTCTTCCTCTGATGATGAGTAAGAGAGGTCGGACCAATTTGCAGCGTGGTAAGTGTCCATTTTAATAAGACATACTGAACACTACAAAAATACAAAATAACAAAGTGAAACAAACGAAGTCCAGTCCGTGTGGTAACAAACACTAACACGGAAAATAATCACCCACAACTCAAAAGTGAAACCAGGCTACCTAAATATGGTTCTCAATCAGGGACAACGATAAACAACTGCCTCTGATTGAGGACCATATCAGGCCAAACACAGAAATCCCAAAACATAGAAAAAGGAACATAGACAACCCACCCAACTCACGCCCTGACCATACTCAAACAAAGACATAGTAAAAGAACGAAGGTCAGAACGTGGCAAGAGTAAGGCTGTAACGTTACAAAATGTGAAAAAAGTCAAGGGGTCAGAATACTTTCCGAATGCACTGTACATTATTATAAATGTCAATATGATTACTATGGAGAGAGCACAATAGATCATCATTTGAGATCAAAAGGATACTGGCAGGTTCCATTATCTCATTGTCTCAGAAATCCCAAACCTAGGGCAAGAGCACACAGCTCAGGCTGTGAGTGTGGTGCTATAGTATAATTTAGTTATGGATACATTTTTGGTCAGGGATATCAAAAATACAGTATCAGACATCCATATCAGTGACATTTCAAACATACCATGAAACTTTCTCCAACCTACAAGGGTGTATTCTGTTTTGATTTTAGCTCTGAAGTAACCAAGACGTCTTGCGTCTTGTGTCTTGTGTGTTGCTCAATTTGAAGTAGCTTTTGTATGGAAGAAAATAATGCAATCCGCCCTCTGGCCAAGGGCGGACTGGAAATCTGCCATTTCGGGAAAATTGACCTTGCAATCATCATTGATTCAAGTATCAACATTTTCAGGAGCAAGGATGAACATAGCAACAATAACAAAACAAATGAATAATTCAACACATATTCAAATATGCTGCAAAGCCCAGACATTTGGATTCACATTATTCTCCTCTGTAATTAACCATCGATATCACACAATGAACGGCGACTTTGTGCTATATCTGCATGTGGTGCCAGCGGTAACACTCAGGAAATTAAGTTGGCCTGGAAAAGGGATAGAATTACAGTATCTGCCTTATCTACTGTATGTATGTACTCAAGATTGGACCCAGTGAAATACCAATTGAATTCTCATATTGTCCTGTGCATTAATGCGATAGTGATGCTCTCGCAGTGCATACAGAATGCAATGCAATGTCATATTTCCTCAGTCTATGCATTTCAATGGTCTTTTTGGGGCACCAGCTTGAGCCAGATGAAGACTGCATTGGTTTCTGTGGATATTGCTCCATATTAAAGGATGGAACAACTGCAGCCCACGGTCTCACATTAATAGCAGCTGCCAGCAAAGCCTCTCACGAACTCACCTGAACTCTGGGTTTTGAATTCATGGCTAAATCTCAAACCGAACACTTGGCCCCTAAGCCCTGTATCTGGTTGCCATTTGCTTATGTGTTTAATATTGATCACTCAAGTCTGTTTTAGGCAAAATAAGAATTGAGATGATGTGCACTCGACGTCCCAACTGCCATTTGTCAATATTCCAAAATTCAAAATTAATTTGCAAGCATTGCCTCCCTCTCAAGACCTGTCCTGTAGCATGACTCTCTATGAAACACCGGCACTCAGGCAGACACTACAGTACGAGTCAAAAGTTTGGACACCTACTCATTCCAGGGTGTTTCTTTATTTGTACTATTTTCTACATTGTACAATAATAGTGAAGACATCAAAACTATGAAATAACACAAATGGAATCATGAAGTAAAACAAATCTAAATATGTTTTTGATTTTATATTCTTCAATGTAGCCACCCTTTGCCTTGATGACAGCTTTGCACACTCTTGGCATTCTCTCAACCAGCTTCATGAGGTAGTCATCATGACTTTTGACTGACACTGTATACTCCGATAGACAGTGAGAAAGTTGTAAAAACAAAAAGACATCTCTCTACTCCTGCACAAATCTAGAGCAAGTATATTGGTAGCCAGTGATTTAATCAGCTGATTTAGCTTGCTGTACTTCAGCATGTTTCCAAAGCACCAATCTCTACATTGTTACGTTGGGTCAGCTAAATGCACAGCGCAGCAGCAGACTCGATACTGTACTGACTCACGGACGAGCAGGCTGTTTCACAATACAAAATAAAAACAATGACTGACTGGTAATCCACATTAATATGATGTAAACATGAGTAGGACTAAAACCAAAGGCAAATGGCTTCAGTTGGTTCATGTCCATGAATTATAATAGTTCACATTTCCTGTTTCTGCAAGATAATTTTCCTGCTGTGAGAAACTGGAGAGGATTGTGTTTGAGTGTTATGAGGTGGGTATGATATTTAATTGGAAATGAAGAATGTATTTGAAATTGATAATGGAGGTCTAAGATCATATTCATAGTCTAATAAATGCTATGCGTCTTTTAATTTAACAATACATTTGAATTATTGTGGGAAATAGGTGGTAGATTAAGCCCTCTCTGTGCTTTTTTCTTTATATATTTCAGACAAAGGGAATACAGTTTGGTGCCACTATTCATATGTCATAACCAACAGGGTTGGGTAGGTTACTTTCTAAATGTATTCCATTACATTTACTAGTTATCTTTACAAATTCAGTAACGTAATTTTGGATTACAAAAACTCAGTAACTTAATCTGATTACTTTCAATTACAGTTGAAGACGGAAGTTTACATACACCTTAGCAAATTAAACTCAGTTTTTCACAATTCCTGACATTTAATCCTAGTAAAATTCCCTGTCTTAGGTAAATTAGAATCACCACTTTATTTTAAGAATGTGAAATGTCAGAATAATAGTATAGAGAATGATACATTTCAGCTTCTATTTTTTTCAACACGTTCCCAGTAGGTCAGAAGTTTACATACACTCAATTAGTATTTGGTAGCATTGCATTTAAATTGTTTAACTTGGGTCAAACGTTTGAGGTAGCCTTCCACAAGTTTCCCACAATAAGAATTATCGCCCATTCCTCCTGACAGAGCTGATGTAACTGAGTCAGGTTTGTAGGCCTCCTTGCTCGCACAGTTTTTCAATTCTGCCCACACATTTTCTATAGGATTGAGGTCAGGGCTTTGTGATGGCCACTCCAATACCTGTGTTGTCCTTAAGCCATTTTGCCACAACTTTGAAAGTATGCTTGTGGTCATTATCAATTTGGAAGACCCATTGGCGACCAAGCTTTAACTTGCTGACTGATGTCTTGAGATGCTGCTTCAATATATCCACATAATTTTCCTACCTCATGATGCCATCTATTTTGTGAAGTGCACCAGTCCCTCCTGCAGCAAAGCCCCCCCACAACATGATGCTGCCACCACCGTGCTTCATGGTTGGGATCGTGCTTCACTGCCAAAGAGATAGTTAACAGATTTATCTCTCTTAAATAATGAATTTTCAATAAGTGTTAAACAATTTTGAAAGACTGGAAAATGTTATGGGTTTCTATTGGGTAGATGATTGCATGGATCTGTGCAGGATACTATTTTAAATCATGTGAACTAGAAATGGAAAATTACCAATTGTCAGTCTTATGACAACACTGAAATGGCTGGATACCAAAGTTGGAAATTCCATCAGTCTGCATGGCTTTTGTAACCTAGATACGTAAAGAGAGGCGTTTCCAACTACGTACAGTATCTTGAGCTCCTCGCCAGAATTGTCCTCTGGAAAATAACTCAGCCAAGACAAGGTTCCACCTGGCCGGCTCTTGATGGCTATATTACTGAAAATGATCCATTGCATTCAATTTGCTGACAAGGTTCTCAGATCCTTTGTGCACTGCCAAATTACCTCTTATTGCTCGGTCACATCTACTGCTGGCCAGCCCATCTCACTGTTGCTTGCTCCCCCAAAAATATCAATTTTCAGTCTGTCAGTGAGACATGTGCAGTCTTAAAGTGACAGCATATCAAGCCTAGTGATGAAACCAGGGAGAGGGTATGAACAGTCCCATTGCAGAAGCACTGTGTTCTAATCATTGTGCCAAGCATTGCATTTCAAATGTCTTCAAACTATATGTGATTGCATTATTTCAGATCGAGCCTCTATAAATTACATAGTGGGATTATTTGCTTAAATTAGCACTTCCACGATGTGACGACATTTCACAAATTTTTATTTAGCAAGCGCTACATTTGCTGATATGCAGCCAGCCATTTGGAATTGATTAGTGGTGCTCTATTTGTAGATGAGACGGTAGGATGTAAAGCTATTGAACTTGAAACTAAACTACCCCAGTATCTGTGAACGATAACAAGTTGTGAAGTAGTGATCCTGTGATATGCTATAGCTTACATACTAAGTGGATATGTCCTACAAGGGGTGTGTGACTTGAACTGTAAGTGGTTTGAGCCCTTTTCCCAGTTATCCTCCTAAATTCACCACAGTAGCTCAAAAAGTTCCCAACCTCCCATACTGTGTTATGGTCTTAAATGCAGAAGAGGCCGTTTTTCCCCACTGCCTGTTTGAAATTTCAGTGGTTGACCGTGCCATTAATGGCAGTTTCATTCATCTGTCCAGTCACACATGTAAGATTTTGATATTGACAATTAAATATCCTAAGTACTTAGTTACATTTTGTCCAAAGAAAACTCTCTTATCTAAGCCTGTATGGAGATGGTCAAACCCCTAACAACCTGTCATGTTCTGACCTTAGTTCTTTTGTTATGTCTTTGTTTTAGTATGGTCAGGGTGTGAGTTGGGTGGGTTGTCTATGTTCGTTTTTCTATGTTGTGTTTTGAGTTTGGCCTGGTATGGTTCTCAATCAGAGGCAGGTGTCGTTAGTTGTCTCTGATTGAGAATCATACTTAGGTAGCCTTTTCCACCTGTGTTTCATGGGTGTTTATTTTCTGTTCTGTGTTTTGTTGCACCGTTCAGGACTGTTCGTTTGTCGTGTATTCGTTTTGTTTCAGTATTCATTCTTTATTAAATTACAATGAATACCTACCACGCTGCACCTTGGTCCTCTCTTTCTCCCGACGACAACCATTACACAACCCCTAACAACAAACAGCTTGAACATGAACAGAGGCGTTCTCTTCCATAGCTGCTCTGGTCTATCCGCATGCATAGATAGTAATTAATGAATCCAATTATATTAATTTATTTAGAGATACATAATGGAACTATAGGGAACAATTACTTATTTCAGAAGCAGAAGAAAAACTTGGAACATCTTTGCATACAAACTAATGTTGCGCACAGAAGTTATTGGAAAAAAAACATAATGCCTAAATGTTCATAAGAATCATCTTGATGTTGTCAGTTCACAATAGGTACAGTATGGGGCACTTGATGCTATAACAGTGATATGCAATACTATGAAACATGTTATCATTAACGTATCTCTCAACTGTTCATTGTCAGAGGACATAGTGTACCTTCAATTAGCACAGAGACCATAGGATCTTGTCATACTGTGATACACTTCTGAAGTGTCGGCGAGCTGGGACTTCGATCTGTCACTCTCATCATATGGCCTATCGGCTGCCTTCGATACTGTGAACCATCAGATCCTCCTCTCCACCCTCTCCGAGTTGGGCATCTCCGGCGCGGCCCACGCTTGGATTGCGTCCTACCTGACAGGTCGCTCCTACCAGGTGGCGTGGCGAGAATCTGTCTCCTCACCACGCGCTCTCACCACTGGTGTCCCCCAGGGCTCTGTTCTAGGCCCTCTCCTATTCTCGCTATACACCAAGTCACTTGGCTCTGTCATAACCTCACATGGTCTCTCCTATCATTGCTATGCAGACGACACACAATTAATCTTCTCCTTTCCCCCTTCTGATGACCAGGTGGCGAATCGCATCTCTGCATGTCTGGCAGACATATCAGTGTGGATGACGGATCACCACCTCAAGCTGAACCTCGGCAACACGGAGCTGCTCTTCCTCCCTGGGGAAGGACTGCCCGTTCCATGATCTCGCCATCACGGTTGACAACTCCATTGTGTCCTCCTCCCAGAGCGCTAAGAACCTTGGCGTGATCCTGGACAACACCCTGTCGTTCTCAACTAACATCAAGGCGGTGGCCCGTTCCTGTAGGTTCATGCTCTACAACATCCGCAGAGTACGACCCTGCCTCACACAGGAAGCGGCGCAGGTCCTAATCCAGGCACTTGTCATCTCCTGTCTGGATTACTGCAACTCGCTGTTGGCTGGGCTCCCTGCCTGTGCCATTAAACCCCTACAACTCATCCAGAACGCCGCAGCCCGTCTGGTGTTCAACCTTCCCAAGTTCTCTCACGTCACCCCGCTCCTCCGCTCTCTCCACTGGCTTCCAGTTGAAGCTCGCATCCGCTACAAGACCATGGTGCTTGCCTACGGAGCTGTGAGGGGAACGGCACCTCAGTACCTCCAGGCTCTGATCAGGCCCTACACCCAAACAAGGGCACTGCGTTCATCCACCTCTGGCCTGCTCGCCTCCCTACCACTGAGGAAGTACAGTTCCCGCTCAGCCCAGTCAAAACTGTTCGCTGCTCTGGCCCCCAATGGTGGAACAAACTCCCTCACGACGCCAGGACAGCGGAGTCAATCACCACCTTCCGGAGACACCTGAAACCCCACCTCTTTAAGGAATACCTAGGATAGGATAAAGTAATCCTTCTCACCCCCCCCCCCTTAAAAGATTTAGATGCACTATTGTAAAGTGGCTGTTCCACTGGATGTCATAAGGTGAATGCACCAATTTGTAAGTCGCTCTGGATAAGAGCGTCTGCTAAATAACTTAAATGTAATGTAAATGTAATGGCCAAGCCCCCTAACAATGGATTGGGAGCTAAACTTGTCAGAGAAGATCGAGAAGTATATTTTCTATTAGCTTCTGAATACCGCACATATTTGGCAAAGATATTAGAACTGCCTGTAGTCGTGTGTTTTTATACCAGGTACATGGTGATTACATAAGTAATTCCCCTGTAGTTAACCTGGAATAACACCACTGATGTAATGCATTTGTCTTTTGTGGAGGACAATGAAGGTCATAGACTGGTGAATATGGGGTTGGAGAGTAAACTGGGCTGATAATACTGTAATAGTATGTGGCAAGGTTTCTCTGTGGTACTAGGTTATTATTTAAACCTGGCCTTTGAGGCAGACACATCATATATGAAGACACCACACTGCTCTGACTTTCAAAAATAGTGTATTCTAAACCTCCAGCCCCAGCCATCCTGTACCTGACACTGCAGGGTATTGGAAAGAGAAGAGAGCATCAGTATTTCATCAGGCAGCCATGCACAACAGGATCTGAATTCAGTTAGGGGAAAGCACACTGTCTGTAGACAAGATGACAGCCAGGGAGCACGGCGCTGTGTTTACACTCTGCAAAGGTGAAGAAGTATCCCTTTGAGGTTTTCCCTGAGAGCAAAAAGGTCAAATATACCCTTCACTCTCAAGGAGAAAATGTACTATACTTGAGACATTTTAATAACTCCGTATTTTGATAAGCCTAAAGTACCACACAAACACTGTTCCCTGGATATTGCTGTTGAGTTTAGCTTTTTCAGGAAATGATATCTTAACTTCAAAGTTTGCATTTTCACCTTTTAAGTAAGAAGACGCACTCTTAAAAAAAGGCATTTGTGAATAAATTAAAACAAACTAAACGGGTATGTGACGTATATGTATGAGTTATTTAAAACCAAAATTTGGCATTCAGCTCTATTTTCCAGAGTGTACAGTAATACCGCAACGTGCCTCCAGTCTTCTATTGCGACATCTGGAAAGTATAAACTCCTGGGGTAGCATGCCTCAGTGGAGAGCCTTCTAAATACTTCATTGTGCGTATGAGACATGTGTCAGAATCGCGTGATAGGAATGTGTCGAAGAATCCCACAGCCGTGTCATACTGTGCCGAAACACTTCAGACAGACACAGAGAGCTGTGACTCCATCTTTCCATGGATGGATAACCAAGTCATGGAAACGACATGATACCAACGTATACGCTCACTGCTTCAGCCTTTTGCATCCCCTTACTGCTATGCCACGTTGTACTGTATTTCTCCTCCTGTACATTGATAAGCAGAGATGGAGAAGGTTGGAAACAGGAAAATTCTCCAACCAGATGCTGTGTGTGTTTGTGGCCAGTGGGGAGCAGTCTTCCCTCTGTACTGTAACATTGTGGAACATACTGTTTTTCCTTCACTGAAGTGGATCCTTTCAGTGTTTCCATGTACCATCATCACTTTCACAGATGTCTTGTCTGTTCCGTTAGCAGTTTAATTGACTGACTCGGGCACACCCACCGACATCCAAGAGAATTTAATCTAAAGAATAGCTACTGTAAACCAGTCACTCATGTAGTGTTAATGTGTCTTTGCCAACTCTCAAACCATTTTAAGTAGTCAGCTACTACATATACTGCATTTAACGGCATTTTATAAGTAAAAAGTGAAGTGCCGATTGAGACTAATGTTTAAAGTGATAGACTCCCTGGCAGTGCACTTCAACCTTTCAATTTAAAGGAACTTGATCCATGAGCGAGGCAGTCTGGTCTGGGCAAAGTAATGATCCAACTGGATTCGTCTGCCACAATTCCTTGTCTCACTAAATGCACTAACAGCTATGTGAACATTATAGTATATCTGATGACTGATCTTGTTTCACCTGTCTTTGTGATTGTCTCCACCCCCCTACAGGTGTCACCCATCTTCCCCTGTGTATTTTTACCTGTGTTCTCGGTTTGTCTGTTTGTTTTATTCATTCAGACCTACCACCGTTTTCCCCCTGCTCCTGTCCTGTCTATAGTGCCTGTTTTCCCCCTGTTCCTGTCCTGTCTATAGTGCCTGTTTTCCCCCGGCTCCTGTCCTGTCTATAGTGCCTGTTTTCCCCCTGCTCCTGTCCTGTCTATAGTGCCTGTTTTCCCCTGCTCCTGTCCTGTCTATAGTGCCTGTTTTCCCCTGCTCCTGTCCTGTCTATAGTGCCTGTTTTCCCCCTGCTCCTGTCCTGTCTATAGTGCCTGTTTTCCCCCTGCTCCTGTCCTGTCTATAGTGCCTGTTTTCCCCTGCTCCTGTCCTGTCTATAGTGCCTGTTTTCCCCCTGCTCCTGTCCTGTCTATAGTGCCTGTTTTCCCCCTGCTCCTGTCCTGTCTATAGTGCCTGTTTTCCCCCTGCTCCTGTCCTGTCTATAGTGCCTGTTTTCCCCCTGCTCCTGTCCTGTCTATAGTGCCTGTTTTCCCCTGCTCCTGTCCTGTCTATAGTGCCTGTTTTCCCCTGCTCCTGTCCTGTCTATAGTGCCTGTTTTCCCCCTGCTCCTGTCCTGTCTATAGTGCCTGTTTTCCCCCTGCTCCTGTCCTGTCTATAGTGCCTGTTTTCCCCCTGCTCCTGTCCTGTCTATAGTGCCTGTTTTCCCCCTGCTCCTGTCCTGTCTATAGTGCCTGTTTTCCCCTGCTCCTGTCCTGTCTATAGTGCCTGTTTTCCCCTGCTCCTGTCCTGTCTATAGTGCCTGTTTTCCCCCTGCTCCTGTCCTGTCTATAGTGCCTGTTTTCCCCCTGCTCCTGTCCTGTCTATAGTGCCTGTTTTCCCCCTGCTCCTGTCCTGTCCCTGCTGCCCCCTGCTCCTGTCCTGTCTATAGTGCCTGTTTTCTACCTGCTCCTGTCCTGTCTACAGTGCCTGTTTTCCCCTGCTCCTGTCCTGTCTATAGTGCCTGTTTTCCCCTGCTCCTGTCCTGTCTATAGTGCCTGTTTTCCCCCTGCTCCTGTCCTGTCTATAGTGCCTGTTTTCCCCCTGCTCCTGTCCTGTCTATAGTGCCTGTTTTCCCCCTGCTCCTGTCCTGTCTATAGTGCCTGTTTTCCCCTGCTCCTGTCCTGTCTATAGTGCCTGTTTTCCCCCTGCTCCTGTCCTGTCTATAGTGCCTGTTTTCCCCTGCTCCTGTCCTGTCTATAGTGCCTGTTTTCCCCTGCTCCTGTCCTGTCTATAGTGCCTGTTTTCCCCCTGCTCCTGTCCTGTCTATAGTGCCTGTTTTCCCCCTGCTCCTGTCCTGTCTATAGTGCCTGTTTTCCCCTGCTCCTGTCGTGTCTATAGTGCCTGTTTTCCCCCTGCTCCTGTCCTGTCTATAGTGCCTGTTTTCCCCTGCTCCTGTCCTGTCTATAGTGCCTGTTTTCCCCCTGCTCCTGTCCTGTCTATAGTGCCTGTTTTCCCCTGCTCCTGTCCTGTCTATAGTGCCTGTTTTCCCCCTGCTCCTGTCCTGTCTATAGTGCCTGTTTTCCCCCTGCTCCTGTCCTGTCTATAGTGCCTGTTTTCCCCCTGCTCCTGTCCTGTCTATAGTGCCTGTTTTCCCCTGCTCCTGTCCTGTCTATAGTGCCTGTTTTCCCCCTGCTCCTGTCCTGTCTATAGTGCCTGTTTTCCCCTGCTCCTGTCCTGTCTATAGTGCCTGTTTTCCCCTGCTCCTGTCCTGTCTATAGTGCCTGTTTTCCCCTGCTCCTGTCCTGTCTATAGTGCCTGTTTTCCCCCTGCTCCTGTCCTGTCTATAGTGCCTGTTTTCCCCTGCTCCTGTCCTGTCTATAGTGCCTGTTTTCCCCTGCTCCTGTCCTGTCTATAGTGCCTGTTTTCCCCTGCTCCTGTCCTGTCTATAGTGCCTGTTTTCTACCTGCTCCTGTCCTGTCTACAGTGCCTGTTTTCCCCTGCTCCTGTCCTGTCTATAGTGCCTGTTTTCCCCTGCTCCTGTCCTGTCTATAGTGCCTGTTTTCCTCCTGCTCCTGTCCTGTCTATAGTGCCTGTTTTCCCGGTTATGACCTTTCTGCGTGCCCTGACTCTAGCCTGCCTACAATCCTGTACCTTTGTCCCACTACTCTGGATTAACGACCACTGCCTGACCTGACCATGAGCCTGCCTGCCGTCCGGTACCTTTGCCTGTCCATGTTTGATTTAATAAAAGTTTGTTACTTCGACATTGTCTGCGTCTGGGTCTTACCTTCAAACCTGCCAGATCGAAGGGATACGGTACATCCTAGCTAACTTGAAGGAAACCCCCAGTGTGTCTGTTCTGTTTCACAGTGGACATTCTCCCATTGTGATGCATCAAATCCTTAGATTTGCAATATGGTGGTGAGCAGTGGAGGATAAAGTACCCAATTGCCACACTTGAGTAAGGGTAAAGATACCTTCATTGAAAATGACTAAATTAAAAGTGAATGTCACCCAGTAAAATAATTCATGCAGTCTCCTGTGCAGCAGGTAGCCTAGTGGTTAGAGCATTGGGCCAGTAACCAAAAGGTTGCTAGATTAAATACCTGAGCTGACAAGATAAAAACCTGTCATTCTGCCCCTGAGCAAGGCAGTTAACCCACTGTTCCTAGGCTGTCATTGTAAATAAGAATTTGTTCTAAACTGACATGCCTAGTTACATTAAGGTAAAAACATATATACAGTTGAAGTTGAAAGTTTACATACACCTTAGCCAAATACATTTCAACTCTGTTTTTCACAATTCCTGACATTTAATCCGAGTAATAATTCTCTGTCTTAAGTCAGTTAGGATCACCACTTTATTTTAAGAATGTGAAATGCCAGAATAAGAGTAGAGAATGATTTATTTCAGCTTTTATTTCTTTCATCAAATTCCCAGTGGGTCAGAAGTTTACATACACTCAATTAGTATTTGGTAGCATTGTCTTTAAATTGTTTAACTTGGGTCAAAAGATTTGGGTAGCCTTCCACAAGCTTCCCATAATAAATTGGGTGAATTTTGGGCCATTCCTTCTGACAGAGCTGGTGTAACTGGGTCAGGATTGTAAGGCCTCCTTGCTCACACACGCTTTTTCAGTTCTGCCCACACATTTTCTATAGGATTGAGGTCAGGGCTTTGTGATGGTCACTCCAATACCTTGACTCTGTTGTCCAAAAGCCATTTTGCCACAACTTTGGAAGTATGCTTGCGTTCATTGTCCATTTGGAAGACCCATTTGCAACCAAGCTTCAACTTTCTGACTGATGTCTTGAGATGTTGCTTCAATCTATCCACATAATTTCCCCTCCTCATGATGCCATTTATGTTGATATAGGACTCGTTTTACTGTGGATATAGATACTTTCGTACCTGTTTCCTCCAGCATCTTCACTTGGTCCTTAGCTGTTGTTCTGTGATTGATTTGCACTTTTCGCACCAAAGTACGTTCATCTCTAGGAGACATAACGTTTGTCCTTCTTGAGCGGCATGACGGCTGCGTGGTTCCATGGTGTTTATACTTGCCTACTATTGTTTGTACAGATGAACGTGGTTTCTTTAGGCATTTTGAAATTGCTCACAATGTTGAACCAGACTTGTGGAGGTCTCCAATTTCTTGGCTGATTTTCCCATGATGTCAAGCAAAGAGGCACTGAGTTTGAAGGTAGGCCTTGAAATACATACACAGGTACACCTCCAATTGACTCAAAAAAATAATAATCTTAAACCTTTGTTTAACCAGGAAGGGCTCATTGAGATTTAAAATCTCTTTTTCAAGAGCTTCCTGACCAAGATAGGCAGCACCAAGTCATTACAAGAATGACAGACAAACAACATGAAAATGTCCTGTCTATAGTGCCTGTTTTCCCCTGCTCCGGTCCTGTCTATAGTGCCTGTTTTCCCCCTGCTCCTGTCCTGTCTATAGTGCCTGTTTTCCCCCTGCTCCTGTCCTGTCTATAGTGCCTGTTTTCCCGGTTATGACCTTTCTGCGTGCCCTGACTCTAGCCTGCCTACAATCCTGTACCTTTGTCCCACTACTCTGGATTAACGACCACTGCCTGACCTGACCATGAGCCTGCCTGCCGTCCGGTACCTTTGCCTGTCCATGTTTGATTTAATAAAAGTTTGTTACTTCGACATTGTCTGCGTCTGGGTCTTACCTTCAAACCTGCCAGATCGAAGGGATACGGTACATCCTAGCTAACTTGAAGGAAACCCCCAGTGTGTCTGTTCTGTTTCACAGTGGACATTCTCCCATTGTGATGCATCAAATCCTTAGATTTGCAATATGGTGGTGAGCAGTGGAGGATAAAGTACCCAATTGCCACACTTGAGTAAGGGTAAAGATACCTTCATTGAAAATGACTAAATTAAAAGTGAATGTCACCCAGTAAAATAATTCATGCAGTCTCCTGTGCAGCAGGTAGCCTAGTGGTTAGAGCATTGGGCCAGTAACCAAAAGGTTGCTAGATTAAATACCTGAGCTGACAAGATAAAAACCTGTCATTCTGCCCCTGAGCAAGGCAGTTAACCCACTGTTCCTAGGCTGTCATTGTAAATAAGAATTTGTTCTAAACTGACATGCCTAGTTACATTAAGGTAAAAACATATATACAGTTGAAGTTGAAAGTTTACATACACCTTAGCCAAATACATTTCAACTCTGTTTTCACAATTCCTGACATTTAATCCGAGTAATAATTCTCTGTCTTAAGTCAGTTAGGATCACCACTTTATTTTAAGAATGTGAAATGCCAGAATAAGAGTAGAGAATGATTTATTTCAGCTTTTATTTCTTTCATCAAATTCCCAGTGGGTCAGAAGTTTACATACACTCAATTAGTATTTGGTAGCATTGTCTTTAAATTGTTTAACTTGGGTCAAAAGATTTGGGTAGCCTTCCACAAGCTTCCCATAATAAATTGGGTGAATTTTGGGCCATTCCTTCTGACAGAGCTGGTGTAACTGGGTCAGGATTGTAAGGCCTCCTTGCTCACACACGCTTTTTCAGTTCTGCCCACACATTTTCTATAGGATTGAGGTCAGGGCTTTGTGATGGTCACTCCAATACCTTGACTCTGTTGTCCAAAAGCCATTTTGCCACAACTTTGGAAGTATGCTTGCGTTCATTGTCCATTTGGAAGACCCATTTGCAACCAAGCTTCAACTTTCTGACTGATGTCTTGAGATGTTGCTTCAATCTATCCACATAATTTCCCCTCCTCATGATGCCATTTATGTTGATATAGGACTCGTTTTACTGTGGATATAGATACTTTCGTACATGTTTCCTCCAGCATCTTCACTTGGTCCTTAGCTGTTGTTCTGTGATTGATTTGCACTTTTCGCACCAAAGTACGTTAATCTCTAGGAGACATAACGTTTGTCCTTCTTGAGCGGCATGACGGCTGCGTGGTTCCATGGTGTTTATACTTGCCTACTATTGTTTGTACAGATGAACGTGGTTTCTTTAGGCATTTTGAAATTGCTCACAATGTTGAACCAGACTTGTGGAGGTCTCCAATTTCTTGGCTGATTTTCCCATGATGTCAAGCAAAGAGGCACTGAGTTTGAAGGTAGGCCTTGAAATACATACACAGGTACACCTCCAATTGACTCAAAAAAATAATAATCTTAAACCTTTGTTTAACCAGGAAGGGCTCATTGAGATTTAAAATCTCTTTTTCAAGAGCTTCCTGACCAAGATAGGCAGCACCAAGTCATTACAAGAATGACAGACAAACAACATGAAAAACTACAAGTAATCTAGTAAAAACCATAGAATTCACAAGAGTAAAACAAAATCAAATACAGCAAATGAAAAACATTGACAGGTCAGTGAAACAGTCTCAAGATCATTCATACCAATCGGGACAATACTAATCGGGATAAGTTCTTCCAGTTTAAAAGTAAATGAAAATATAATGAATCTGATGTATGAGATGTCTTTGTACAGCCCAATTGCAATATCATTTGGCTATTAGGAAAGTTTTGAGCCATTTCATTTTCATAATATTTCTTGATAGCCGTGTTCAAGGTGGGCAAGGTCCTCTGACTGATATTGAGCTCTCCAAACAAATCCAATTATTTAATTTAGAGGGGAGGAAACGACTTTGCTAACAGGTGATTAAGTCATCTTTCCTCCTCTTTCCTTCCACGTGCGGCTGCATAACGGTGTAATAATCCTATTACATTGCCCGTATTAGTTTACTGGCCATGTGCCTTTTAGAGACCTTTGAAATGGGACCGTCTAGGCTTACTATAGGTGGAAAGTGAACATTTTCATTATCTAAAAAATATACCAAAAAAAAAGAAAAAAAGAAAGAAAAATACCCAATTTATAAATGTGTTTACGGGAGAATTATCCTGCACACCGACTTTCATATTTATGTGCCAGTCAAAAGTTTGGTTGCACCTGCTCATTCAAGGGTTTTTCTTTATTTTACTATTTTCTACATTGTACAATAATAGTGACTATGAAATAACCCATATGGAATCATGTAGTAGCAAAGTAGCAACTCTTTGCAAACTCTTGGCATTCTCTCAACCAGCTTCATGAGGTAGTCACCTGGAATGCATTTCAATTAACAGATGTGCCTTTTTAAAAGTTAATCTGTTAAAAGACCAACATATCAGATATGCAAAGAGAAATGACAGTAAGACATGAAGGTCAGTCATTCCGGAAAATTTAAAGAACTTTGAACGTTTCTTAAAGTGCAGCTGCAAAAACCATCAAGCGCTATGATGAAACTGGATCTCATGAGGACCGTCACAGGAAAGGAATACCCAGAGTTACCTCTGCTGCAGAGGACAAGTTCATTAGAGTTAATTGCATCTCAGATTGCAGCCTAAATAAATGCTTCACAGAGTTCAAGTAACAGACACATCTCAACATCAACTGTTCAGAGGAGACTGCGTGAATCAGGCCTTCATGGCCAAATTGCTTCAAAGAAACCACTACTAAAGGACACTTGTTTGGGCCAAGAAACACGAGCAATGGACATTAGACCAGTGGCAATCTGTCCTTTTAGTCTGATGAGTCCAAATCTGAGATTTTGGGTTCCAACCGCCTTGTCTTTGTGAGACGCAGTGCAGGTGATCTCTACATGTGTGGTTCCCACCGTGAAGCATGGAGGAGGAGGTGTGATCATGTGGGGATGCTTTGCTGGTGACGCTGTCAATGATTTACTTAGAATTCAAGGCACACTTAACCAGCATAGCTACCACAGCATTCTGCAGCGATAGGCCATCCCATCTGGTTTGCACTTAGTGGGACTATCATTTGTTTTTCAACAGGACAATGACCCAACACACCTCCAGGCTTTGTAAGGGCTATTTGACCAAGAAGGAGTGCTGCGTCAGATGACCTGGCCTCCACAATCATCTGACCTCAATCCAATTGAGATGGTTTGGCATGAGTTGGACCGTAGAGTGAAGCAAAAGCAGCCAACAAGTGCTCAGCATATATCAAGACTGTTGGAAAAGCATTCCAGGTGAAACTGGTTGAGAGAATGCCAAGAGTGTGCAAAGCTGTCATCAAGGCAAAGGGTGGCTACTTTGAAGAATGTCAAATCTAAAATATATTTTCATTTGTTTAACACTTTTTTGGTTACTACATGGGTGTACTCAGTCTACTGTCTAACTTGTGGTTTCAGGGCCTTTGTCTGAACATTGGTTGGCTTAAACATAATTTTACAAAAGAGAGCAACAGCATGAAATGTTATTTCTCACAGGGAGAGAATGTGGATCTGGTGTCTTTTTTTCATAATTACATAGTGTGGGTAGGCTCTTTAAAATATAATCAAATTCAATTGGCAGTGCTGGGTGGTAGTTTCATAGAGAAACTGTGGTTTACATTCTTTGTACCAGAGGAGAGCAGTGTATTGTTGAGCACAGCACACTTAGCTATAGGAGCAATAAAACTGTTCTTCTTTCGACTTGTTGAGTATCTGGAGCATCAGCATTTGTGGGTTTGATTACAGGCTCGACATAGCCAGAAACAAAGAACTTTCTTCTGAAACTCGTCAGGCTATTCAATGCGAGAAATTGCCAAGAAACTGAAGATCTCGTACGAAGCTGTGTACTAGTTCCTTAACAGAACAGCGCAAACTGGCCCTAACCTGAATAGAAAGAGAAGTGGTAGGCCCCGGTGCACAACTGAGCAAGAGGAGAAGTACAGTACATTGTCTAGTTTGAGAAACAGATGCCTCACAAGTCCTCAACTGGCAGCTTCATTAAATAGTACCCACAAAACACCAGTCTCCACGTCAACGGTGAAGAGGCGACCCCGGGATGCTGGCCTTCTAGAGTGAGTTGCAAATAAAAATAAAATATTAAGATGGCAAAAGAACACAGACACTGGACAGAGGAACTCTGCCTAGAAGGCCAGCATCCCGGAGTCGCCTCTTCACTGTTGACGTTGATACTGGTGTTTTGCGGATATTTTTTAATGAAGCTGACGGTTGAGGACTTGTGAGGCGTCTGTTTAGAAATAATCCAAGGTCTTTCTGAATTTCCTTTTGACTGAACTATTACCACAGACTGTGTGCGGGTAAAGGTAGACCCAGCGATATGAAACATGCATCTCGAAAGAGATTGAGGAAAGATTCATCTCCAAAAATGTCTAGAGATCTTATCCATGAACGGTCAACCGAGTTCCCAGTTTCCGCGTTTTTGAATTTTCTAAAACTTCTAACTTTAATATCTCCACTGCTGCTTTTAAATGTAGAACTTTACAATTTCCTAACACACTCATTTGCCCTGCAAACATTGGTAAGGAATGTTTTGTCTTCTTCAGTTCATAAAAAAATATTTACCTGTGTTATTAACCACTTGAGTGGTTTCACCTCATGCCCCTCGAAGAGCACTGCCAATTATACACTAAACAAAAATATAAACGCAACATGTAAAGTGTTGGTCCCAGGTTTCATGATCTGAAATAAAAGATCCCAAAGATGTTCCATTCACACAAAAAGCTTATTTCTCTAAAATGCACAAATGTATTTACATCCCTGTTAGTGAGCATTTCTCTTTTGCGAAGATAATCCATCCACCTGACCGGTGTGGCATATCAAGAAGCTTGTCACTCCCTGATCTGTTTCCCCTGTCCTTGTGCTTGTCTCCACCCCCTCCAGGTGTCACCCATCCTCCCCATTATCCCCTGGGTATTTATACCTGTGTTTTCTGTCTGTCTGTTGCCAGATCATCTGGTTTGTTCAAGCTTACCAGCAGTTTGTCTCAGCGCCTGGGTTTCCCTAGTCACTCTTTTTCCTCATCTTCCTGGTTTTTGACCTGTGCCTGTCCTGACCCTGTACCCGCCCGCCTGACCACTGCCTGTCTCTGAACCTGCCTGCCATCCTGTACCTTTGCTCCACCTCCGGATTACCAACCTCTGCCTGACCTGAGCCTGCCTGCCGTCCTGTACCTTTGCCGCTACTCTGGATTATCGACTCCTGCCTGCCTTGACATGTCGTTTGCCTGCCCCTGTTGTTGCAATAAACATGGTTACTTCAACAGTCTGCACTTGGGTCTTACCTGAAACCTGATTAAGCTGATTTAAACAGCATGATCATTGCACAGGTGCACCTTGTGCTGGGGACAATAAAAGGCCACTCTAAAATGTGCAGTTTTGTCACACAGCACAATGTGACAGATGCAATTGGCATGCTGACTGCAGTAATGTCCACCAGAACTGTTGCCAGAGAATTTAATGTTATTTTCTCTACCATAAACCGCCCCCCAAAATTGTTTTAGAGAACTTGGCAGTATGTCCAACCGGCCTCACAACCGCAGACCACATGTAACTACGCCATCCCAGGCCATCCACTTCCATAGATTAGGGTCTAATGAATTTATTTCAATTGACTGATTTCCTTACATTAATTATAACTCAGTTCAATTGTTGAAATTGTTGCATGTTGTATTTTATATTTTTGTTCAGTGTACATTTCACCACACGCTGTTGCACATTAACCCTGATAGTCTCCATTGAGCCAATTCTTAACATTTGAAACATCACATTCGTTCTCGATCTCTGACTTCTTATCTTAATGCACACCAAAACAACATTTGAAATTCTCAGTAGATCTACATCTGAGTGGGCACAGACACTTAGGCCTAGCAAACGCAGAGCCATGACTCCACGCTGAGAGTTAGGGTGACATTAGTACTTTCCATCAAATTAACTGACCTTTATTAATGGCAGAGTGAATGCTTCCCTACTTACTTAAGAACCTTCACAATTTATGCCGACCTAATATAATTTTTATCGAGCATTCAATCATCGCTCAGTGAATAGAGAGATGACCTTTATTTAATTTGCTTCATGGAGCGACGGAGCATGTGAACGGCACATGAAACCATAGCCATTTGTTTGAATAAACTGATTTTGTTTTTGAGAATGAATCTTAAGTGGAAATACTGTACACGTGGGTAATACAGTTTATATAGGAAATGGAAAGGTACGTCTTGAGGTAACGCTTAAAAACATTGTGCCAGTAACTGAAAGGTTGCTGGTTCGAATCCCCGAGGTGACATTTTTTTTTATGTGCCCTTCAGCAAGGCACTTAACCCTAATTGCTCCTGTAAGTCGCTCTGGATAAGAGTGTCTGCTAAATTATGTAAATGTAGAATCTCTCTACTTCACCCCTTCTCATAATGTCCTTCTGAACTGGACACCTTTGCAGTTTAGTAAAAGTGAAGGTAGCCGATTGGGCTGCTATTTAACACACTTAATCCACTGATAATTACAAATAAAAATATGAATACAAAGTTCCCTCTCATATTTTAGCAGTCCACAAGCACCATGTTGCTGCACCCCCCTTGCTTGCTCATGCATTGTCCCTCACTCCAGTTATAACTACCATAGTTTTACTGTGGAGAACATTTTTTTATATGAGCCAGCTGACAATAAACACAAACATGTGTCATTACTTTGGCTATCCATTAACAACAATAAAACAGGACCTCCAGGAAAAATGTGAGAACCTGTGGTGAATCCCCCACGTTGCCTGCCAAGTGTCCTGAGTGTGGCTGGAAGGGAAATCTCCTATCTGCCCATTTGTCAAAATTGAGACATTTTTTCCCCCAGCATAATGGTATAATTTCCCCGAATCCCTTTGGGCCTTTGAATAAAAGAGCACTAATCACAAATTAATTGTCTTGCTAATACGATTCATTCCATCTCGGGCTCATTTTAATGGTGGCGCCTCACACTGTCACACATGTCAGACTGTGACGCAGGAGCACAAGGGTACATTCATTTCAAAAAGTGTCTTGTGAGATTCACAATTAAAGTGCCAAGCTGTGGTTTTACCAACAGAGCCGCTGCGGCGTGCATCTGGGGGAAATGGTGAAACAAGGTCAGACACTGTACACCTTTTTCTAAAGATTCGAGCACAATGACTGAGCTGCTGAGGAGAGCCCCCGATGACAACGTGGGCTACACACACAGTCTCCACTGAGGATGTATGTAAGTCATTCAAACGTGTTAACCCTCGCAAGGCTACTGGCCCAGATAACAAAAAGCCGTGCTCTCAGAACATGTGCAGATCAGTTGGCTGTTGTGTTCTCTGACATTTTCAATCACTCCCTAGCTCAGGCCTCTCTACCCACCTGCTTCAAGATGTCCACTATCATCCCTGTGCCCAAGAAAGAGAAAGTAACTGAACTGAATGACTACCGACCAGTAGCACTCACTTTCATCATCATGAAGTGCTTCGAGAGGCTAGTCAAAGACCAAATCACCTTCTCCCTCCCCGTCACACTCGAACCCTTTCCAAATCGCCTTCCGCCCTGACAGATCCACAAGCGACGCAATCACCATTGCACTGCACACTGCCCTTACCCACCTGGACAAAAGGAATGCATATGTGAGGATATGCATATCTGCTGTTCATCGACTACAGCTTGGCTTTCAATACCATAGTGCCCTATAAGCTCATTACAAAGCTCACAGCCCTGGGTCTGAACTCCTCCTTATGCAACTGTGTCCTGGACTTCCTGACGGGCTGCCCCCAGGTGGTGAAAGTAGGTAACATTACCTCCTCCACTCTGATCCTCAACACAGGGGCCCCACAACGGTGCGTCCTCAGTCCCCTCCTGTATTCTCTGTATACCCACGACTGTGTGGCCTCACACAGTTCCAACTCCATGATCAAGTTCACTAACGATATGACAGTAGTAGGCCTGATCATCAGCAACGACAAGACAGCCCAGGCAAATCAAAAGTTCAGAGGATACTCGGATGACTGGATGAAGACGTTCTTATGCTACATGTTATGAACCTCATTGCAGGTTGATGTCAGTGCTTAAAGGCCAGAGGAGAATATAATGAAAAGGACATGAAACTCAAAAATGCTGGAAAGCTTGTAATATCCCTTAGCCTGATACTTGCACTGTACATGTATTAATTTTGTAGTCGAAGATTGATTTTAATATTAACTCACTTAAATATGACTTGATCATGCATGCACTTTAACCTGACTGGAAGACTAAACACTGTAGCTAACAAGGTCATTTATTTCACCTACACTGCCATCAACGTGAAATTAATTGGTAATCCATATTATTTAGTCCGATGTCTCCTTCAAAACTGTCACGCCCTGTGGCTGTGAAGAGGTAGCTGGAAGCTGGAGTGGAATGATCACATTTTGCAGGCGACAAATGACACAGTAATAGGCTAAAATGGGCTCCTGAGTGGTGCAGCGGTCTAAGGCACTGTATCTCAGTGCTAGAGGCGTCACTACAGACCCTGGTTTGATACCAGGCTGTATCACAACTAGACGTGATTGGGAGTCCCATAGGGAAGGGTACAATTGGCCCAGCGTCGTCTGGGGTTAGGATCTTGCTGGGGAAGGCCGTCATTGTAAATAAGAATTGGTTCTTAACTGTTAACATGTTGAGTGGAGGGCGGCAGTATTTTGATTTTTGGATGAAAAACGTACCCAAATTTAACTGCCTATTTCTCAGGCCTAGAATCTAGAATATGCATATAATTGTCAGATTAGGATAGAAAACACCCTAAAGTTTCCAAAACTGTCAAAATATTGTCTGTGAGTATAACAGAACTGATATTGCAGGCGAAAACCTGAGGAAAATTCAACCAGGAAGTGGTCTCTATTTTGAAAGCTCCATGTTCCTTTGAATGCCTTCCCTCCATTTAAAGGGATATCAACCAGATTCCTTTTCCTATGGCTTCCCCATGTTGTGAACAGTCTTTAAACATAGATTCAGGCTTTTATTTTCAAAAATTAGCGAGAAAGATCACATCTCGTCAGTGTATAGCTGGGTGTCTCCAGAATTTTGCTTACGCAACAGTTTGGAGCAGCCATCGTATCTCTCTCTCCTATTGACGAAGCTAAAGTCCCGGTTGATATATTATCGATTATATATTGAAAAAACAACCTGAGGCTTGATTAGAAAAATCTTTTACATGTTTTTGTGGACATTACGGATACTATTTGGAATTTTTGTCTACCGATGTCGTGACCGCTCGTGCCTGTGGATTTCTGAACATAACGCGCCAAACAGATGGAGGTATTTTGGATATAAAAATCATCTTTATGGAACAAAAGGAACATTTATTGTGTAACTGGGAGTCTCGTGAGTGCAAACATCCGAAGATCATCAACGGTAAGCGATTTAACGGGATGGGTGCATCAAGAAGATAAATAAAGGTTAAATAAAATAAAAAATACACATAATTTTGGTGAAGGCTTTTTGTTAAAAATCGCGCAACATTTCAACGCCCTGCTACTCATGCCAGGAATATAGTATATGAATATGATTAGTATGTGTGCATAGAAAACACTCTGAAGTTTCTAGAACTAGTTCAATGGTTTCTGTGACTATAACAGAATGAGTTCCGTGGTCAAAATCGCCAGAAAACCTGGTTACTTTTTTGACTGAGAAAAATCAATCCGCCAGTATACGTATTGTTTAAGGCATGTCGTAAATATTGGAACCGTGGTTGCAATTCCTACAGATTCCACACAATGTCGCCAGTGTACTGTTTTCCAGGTCCCTTTATCCTTGGTTAGATCACTGACAAGGACGCCATTTTTTGAAACTGCGCTCCCAGGAAACCTGTCGTTTTCAAAATGGACTTCATTTCAAAACATACAGCTATTGAATACAGATCGCTCCATGATCAATTTGATCGTTTATTAACGTTTACTAATACCTAAACTTGGATTACAGAAGTAGGTTGAAGTGTTTTGTCAAAGTTTATAGGCAACTTTATGAATTTTAAAAAGTGACGTTGCGTCTTGTAAAAGGGAATATTCCTGGATCAGACCGGTCTTCAGAAAACGTCATTTTGGCTATACAATGACGGATTTAATCGGTAAAAAGACCCAATTGTGATGTTTATGGGATATATAGGAGTGCCAAGAAAGAAGCTTGTCAAAGGTAATGAATGTTTTATAAGCGCTGGCTACCGCAAAATCTGTCGTTTTTAGGTGACGTTGCAGTACTTTGGGGGTGCATGCTATCAGATAATTGCTTCTCATGCTTTCGCCGAAAAGCATTTTACAAATCTGACTTGGTGGATAGATTCACAACGAGTGTAGCTTTAATTCAGTACCTTGAATGTGTGTTTTAATGAAAGTTTGAGTTTTATCAAAAACTATACGTGGCGCTCTTGAAATTTCCGCTGATTTGATCCCGACAGCGGAACCCACTCCCTAAAAAGTAAAAAGAGAGTTAAGATCAGGGACTGAGTGAACAGTGTTTTTTGAATGCAATGGGTCTGTCCACTTCAGGGGTCCGCAAATTGTTTCATTTTTTTTTTTAAGTGGATTTATTTTGGGGATTTCAATATTTTTATGAATATCAAAAGCAACAACAGAATAAGCACATTTTTAATGACGTACGGTAGAAAAGAGCAGAATATCTTATTTCTAATTATGTGAACTCTTAATATGGAGCGAATTACTGTAGGCTTTGAAAAATCACCAGCAATAAGCTTTCTTGACATGGACATACATTTTTTGCCAGCACATGGCTAACCTTTGTTTACCAGCTAAACAGCTGCTACTAGCAAAAATGTGTTTGGAGTTACAGCTAATAGGCTATGTTAGTGGTGAAACTATAGGGAGGTCAAAATAATGAAAAACTATCCACCAAATCTACTCATTAAAATGTTGATTACTTCTCTTTTCCATTTTCAAGACAAGGGGCTCTATTTTCAGCTGGCGTTAAGCCAACGCAATTGTCAAACGCACACTGGTTTGCAATTTCAACCTGTTAAAGCCAGCACTACTCTATTTTCAAACCCTGGCGTCAGGATTGGTAATTTATCTGTTTTATAAGTGCTCGCTTGTGCTGAATGTGGGAGATGCGGCAATATGCAAAGTGCCAATTTTAGTATGCACTAGTGGGGATATTTCAGACCAACCAAAAGCTGGTCTTAGAGGTAACGTGGTTGGTTACGGCATGGATTTTGACAACGGAAGCACAGCCTAACCAGCCGTGACACACAGTGCCCATATGCACATGGAACAAGAGCTTTTAGTACCCATAACTATAGTTTTTTTTCCAATTTGATAAAAAACATAGCCTCCCTCCTCTCAATGAAGGCAGTTTTTTTGTCCTGCCCAATGCATTCGTCAAGTAGTCAAGACTATCGATGAAGGGTTTGGCTCGTGAGACCACTTGGAAATAAATCTTAATCACCAAAGCTTTATTCAAACATCAAGTTTGGGAGCAGCAAAACAGTGAGCAGCCATCTCCTTTTTATTACTGTAGGCTATTGTACATTAATATATCCAGCTCCTTTTATTTGGTATGTGCGTAA
The DNA here is from genome assembly GCF_023373465.1 of Oncorhynchus keta. Classification (NCBI taxonomy): domain Eukaryota; kingdom Metazoa; phylum Chordata; class Actinopteri; order Salmoniformes; family Salmonidae; genus Oncorhynchus; species Oncorhynchus keta. The sequence continues at coordinate 26,563,183 of NC_068431.1, forward strand.
AACCCCTCCATGTGTCCATCATGGAAAGACAGATGAGATTTTTTAGAAACATTTTAGTTATTTTCCTGTAACAATTGCTTATTTTCCATTTCATCTGACTAACAAACCCTTAGTAGGCTATCCTACTTTAACGAACGCTTATCAGTGCATCTGGTGTCTTTCTTATTCTGGCTGTGAAAAAAGACCAAATATTTCTGACACACCCCCAGAACTATAGCTCTACCACCAGCTTTTAGATTTATCATTGTGTTCGGTTTGTTAAAATAGAGCCCAAGAATTTTAGGGATCCTGGGTGGGGATCCCTATGCAAGAAAAGTTTGAAGACCCCATGTTGAAAAAGTCATTCTCATCTTGCCATATTGGTAGATTGGAGCCAAGGAAGCTTGCCACTCTTAATTTGAATTGAACTAATTACTTGATGTTTTGGGGGATTTAATGACTTAGAAAAGCAGCAGATCTCGTCCTAATATGTGGGTATTACTGCTAATTGCACATGGCCTTGTGTTAAACATTCCTAGTTTCCTGAACTATTATGTACTTAATCTTGCTAATTTCAGCATTTATAATAGGAATCCATCATGACGTTGCTATGTTAGCTCACAAACTTATCCTTTTGCAACTTTCAGCACATTCAAACACATGCATAGCTCAATATGGGGCAGTTATTGAGAATTGTTGTGTGTTGTTATGCCTATGCCATACAATGCTTTTAAAGATCAATGAGAATTGGTGGGCTTGGTCAGAGAAGAAGAGGTGAAGTGAGAGGTTTGACTCTGCCCCCACATCTGTCTGCGCAAAAAGACATTAACCAGTGAAAGTTGATATTGTTGTATGGAGGTCAATGAGAAAGTGTCGAATGTGGTCAACATAACAATTGCTAATTTGCTAAGTGAGACTTATTTTTAAAGTTGATTTAACCTTTATTTAACTAGGCAAGTCAGTTAAGAACAAATTCTTATTTACAATGACGGCCTACATGGTATTTATAAAATTGTATTTCCATGTCATGTCCTCAATTCAAATTCAAAATGTATTTATAATATACAACATTGAACATTTTACTTAAAAAACTTTGTTTTCCAGATAGCCTAAAAAAATTAGATGGGGGGCTGGATGTCCTCAGTATTTGCAATGTACTCAAAGTGGAGTCTATCATACGAAGAAGGAGAAAGCAACAGAAAGCATGAAACTTGCAAAAGCCCAAGTAATGGTCCTGTCACGACTCCGACCGAAGGACACTCCCCTTCCCGTTCGGGTGGCGCTCGGCGGTCGTCGTCGCCGGCCTACTAGCTGCTACTGATTATTTCCTCCCCCTCCTTATGTGTTGATTGAGTGCACCTGTTTTGAATTATGTAGTAGGCTTTATTAGTCAGCCGGCCCGCAGAGTTCCTTGTGCGGGATTAATTATTGTGACCATCTGTTTAGTGTACTTGTGTGCACGTCTCTGGGGTTTTGTGTTTTCCCATTTTGTGGGTTTTCCCTGGACCGTTTAAGTCCCCCTGTTTGGGGGCATTTGTTTGTTCATTACGCCCTGTGTGTTCGTGAGGGTTGGCTTATGTTTGCCGTTTGTCGGTGCATTAAAATAGCACTCACCTGAACTCTCTGCTTCCTGCGCTTGACTCCACACCCACTACACTCAGATCGTTACAGAATCCCGCACCCTGAGGAATGGAGTCAGCAGGAGCAACAGCCACTCCCCTCCCATCGATGGAAGAGAGGGTTCTACATCACACCACCGTTCTCCATCGGATCGGAAGGGCGATGGATCTGGTGATGGAGAGAATGGACCGATGGGAGAGAGGCGGTCTCCTCTCTCCACCTTCGGCCCCCCCCTCCTCAGGACTCCTCATCTCCCGACTCCAGCACCCTTCGTCTTACGCTCCCGAGGGTCTATGATGGAGCGGCAGCAGGGTGCCAGGGGTTCTTACTCCAGCTAGAACTGTACCTGGCCAACGTCAGACCTACTCCCTCGGGAGCGGAGAGGGTGACTGTCCTCATCTCCTGCCTCACGGGTCGTGCAAGTTTTCTTGCCGCTTCCGCGCCGTGTTTGACCATCCTCCAGATGGCCGAGCGGCGGGAGAACGACATTTCCATCTTCGGCAGGAGAAAAGGAGCGCCCAGGATTACGCGTTGGAGTTCCGTACCTTGGCAGCAGGATCCGGGTGGAATGACAGGGCCCTTATCAACCACTACAGGTGTAGTCTCCGGGAGGACGTCCGCAGGGAGCTAGCGTGTCGGGACACCGCTCTTTCCTTGGATGAGCTAATTGACATGTCCATCCGACTGGGCAATCTGCTGGCTGCCCGCGGGCGTTCGGAGAGGGTCCTGTGTGTTCCACCACCCAGCACCTCCACTACTGTTCCGATGGAGTTGGGAGGGGCTTTGCCGAGGGGTACCGGAGGAGGAGGCTCCCTCTGCACCAACTGTAGTCGGAGAGGACACACGGCCGATCGGTGCTGGGGGGGTCCGTCTGGGAGTCGAGATGGCAGGCAGAACATTTCTCGATCACCCCAGGTGAGTCAGCACCAAACTCACCCAGAACCCCCTGTTGGTCACATGTTTGTCTTGATTTTTTTCTTAAATTCTTTCCCTCTTCCCAGCATAGGGAGCTAGTCGATTCAGGCGCAGCTGGGAACTTTATGGATCGCGGACTTGCTATTAAATTAGGTGTTCCGCTTGTGCCGATAGATTCTCCCTTCCCCGTGCACTCCCTAGATAGCCGGCCATTAGGGTCAGGGGTGGTCAGGGAGACCACGATCCCACTGGACATGGTAACGCAGAGGAATCATAGGGAGCGTATCAGTCTCTATATTATTGATTCGCCTGCGTTTCCAGTGGTGTTAGGGATTCCCTGGCTGGCCCGGCACAATCCTAAAATTTTGTGGAAACAGGGGGTTCTCCAGGGGTGGTCAGAGGAGTGTTCTGGAAGGTGTCTGGGAGTTTTCGTCGGTGCCACCTCGGTGGAAAGTCCAGACCAGGGTCCCACAGTGTGCATTCCCCCCGAGTATGCCGATTTGGCAATCGCTTTTAGTAAAAAGAAGGCGACTAAATTACCACCACATCGACCGGGAAGGGATTGTGCGATAGATCTCCAGGGTAACGCTGCGCTTCCCAAGAGTCACGTGTACCCATTGTCCCAAGAGGAGACGTTGGCTATGGAGACATATATCACGGAGTCTCTGGGACAGGGGTACATTCGGTCCTCTATTTCACCCGTCTCCTCGAGTTTATTTTTTGTGAAGAAGGAGGGAGGATTGCGTCCGTGTATTGATTATAGAGGTCTAAATGCCATCACAGTGGGGTTCAGCTACCCACTACCTCTCATTGCTACGGCAGTGGAATCCTTTCAGGGAGCGCAGTTCTTCACAAAATTGAATCTCAGGAGCGCGTATAGCCTGGTGCGTATTCGGAAGGGAGACGAGTGGAAAACCGCATTTAGTACCACATCGGGCCACTATGAGTACTGCGTCATGCCGTATGGGTTAAAAAATGCTCCAGCCATTTTTCAATCCTTTGTAGACGATATTCTCAGGGACCTGCACGGGCAGGGAGTGGTTGTTTATATCGATGACATTCTGATCTACTCAGCCACTCACGCCGCGCATGTGTCTCTGGTACGCAAGGTGCTTGGTAGACTGCTGGAGCATGACCTATACGTCAAGGCTGAGAAGTGTGTGTTCTCCAAACGAGCCGTCTCCTTTCTGGGTTATCGCACTTCCACCTCGGGGGTGGAGATGGAGGGTGACCGCAGTAAGGCCGTGCATAATTGGCCGACTCCAACCACGGTAAAAGAGGTGCAGCGGTTTTTGGGTTTTGCCAACTACTACCGGAGGTTTATCCGGGGTTTTGGACAGGTAGCGGCTCCAATTACCTCACTGCTGAAGGGGGGCCCGGTGCGGTTGCGATGGTCGGCAGAGGCGGACAGAGCTTTCAACAGGTTGAAGGCGCTGTTCACGGATGCACCCGTGTTGGCGCATCCGGACCCCTCTCTAGAATTCATAGTGGAGGTGGACGCGTCCGAGGTTGGGGTGGGTGCCGTGCTATCACAGTGCTCGGGTACGCCACCAAAACTCCGCCCCTGCGCTTTCTTCTCGAGTAAGCTCAGCCCAGCGGAGCGTACCTATGATGTGGGGGACCGGGAGTTGTTAGCGGTGGTCAGGGCTCTGAAGGTGTGGAGACTCTGGCTTGAGGGGGCTAAGCACCCCTTTCTCATCTGGACCGACCACCAAAATCTGGAGTATATTCGGGCAGCTAGGAGACTGAACCCGCGGCAGGCAAGGTGGGCCATGTTTTTCACTCGATTCCGGTTCACTTTATCATATAGACCGGGCTCCCAGAACGTGAAGGCGGATGCACTGTCCCGCCTTTACGACACGGAGGATAGGTCCACCGAACCTACTCCCATCCTTCCGGCCTCAAAGCTGATGGCACCGGTGGTATGGGAGGTGGACTCGGACATTGAGCGGGCGTTACGGGCTGAACCCGCGCCTCCTGAGTGTCCGGCGGGGCGGAGGTACGTGCCGCTTGGTGTTCGGGACCAACTGATTCGGTGGGCTCACGTCCTACCCTCCTCGGGTCACCCTGGGGTGAGGAGGACAGTGGGGAGCCTTCGGGGGAGGTATTGGTGGCCTACCTTGGCTAGGGACGTTAAGGTTTATGTCTCCTCCTGTTCGGTATGCGCCCAGAGTAAGGCTCCTAGGCACCTTCCTAGAGGGAAGTTACAACCCCTCCCCGTTCCACAACGGCCATGGTCACATCTATCCGTAGATTTCCTGACCGACCTTCCCCCGTCTCAGGGCAACACCACGGTTCTGGTGATTGTGGATCGGTTCTCTAAGTCCTGCCGTCTCCTCCCGTTGCCCGGTATCCCAAAAGCCCTACAGACTGCGGAGGCATTATTCACCCACGTCTTCCGGAACTACGGGGTGCCGGAGGACATCGTTTCTGATCGGGGCCCCCAGTTCACGTCCCGAGTATGGAGGGCGTTCATGGAGCGTCTGGGGGTCACGGTCAGCCTGACCTCCGGTTATCACCCCGAAAGTAATGGGCAGGTGGAGAGAGTAAACCAGAAGGTGGGTAGGTTTCTGCGGTCGTACTGCCAGGACCGGCCAGGGGAGTGGGCGAGATACATCCCCTGGGCTGAAATGGCCCAGAACTCACTACGCCACTCCTCTACTAATGTGTCCCCCTTTCAGTGTGTGTTGGGGTACCAGCCGGTCCTGGCACCGTGGCATCCGAGCCAGACCGAGGCTCCTGCTGTGGAGGAATGGGTGCAGCGCTCCAAAGAGACCTGGAGGGCCGTCCAGGAATCCCTTCAACAGGCTAGTGGACGGCAGAAAAGGAGTGCTGACCGCCACCGCAGTGAGGCCCCCGTGTTTGTACCAGGGGACAGGGTCTGGCTCTCGACCCGAAACCTACCCCTCCGCGTGCCCTGCCGGAAGCTTGGGCCGCAGTGTGTAGGGCCGTTCAAAGTCCTGAGGAGAATAAACGAGGTGTGTTATCGATTACAACTCCCTTCCTATTATCGTATTAACCCCTCGTTTCATGTGTCTCTCCTCAGGCCGGTGGTAGCTGGTCCCCTACAGGACGGTGAGGTACTGGAGGTCCCTCCTCCCCCTCTGGACATTGAGGGGTCCCCGGCGTATACGATACGGGCTATTCTGGACTCGAGACGCCGGGAGTACCTCGTGGACTGGGAGGGGTACGGTCCGGAGGAGAGGTGCTGGGTACCCACCAGGGACATTTTGGATTCGTCAATGTTGAGGGATTTCCATCGCCTCCATCCGGATCGCCCTGCGCCTCGTCCTCCGGGTCGAACTCGAGGCCGGTGTCGGCGCGCTGCGGGAGCCACGCGTCAAGGGGGGGGGTACTGTCACGACTCCGACCGAAGGACACTCCCCTTCCCGTTCGGGTGGCGCTCGGCGGTCGTCGTCGCCGGCCTACTAGCTGCTACTGATTATTTCCTCCCCCTCCTTATGTGTTGATTGAGTGAACCTGTTTTGAATTAGGTAGTAGGCTTTATTCGTCAGCCGGCCCGCAGAGTTCCTTGTGCGGGATTAATTATTGTGACCATCTGTTTAGTGTACTTGTGTGCACGTCTATGGGGATTTGTGTTTTCCCATTTTGTGGGTTTTCCCTGGACCGTTTAAGTCCCCCTGTTTGGGGGCATTTGTTTGTTCATTACGCCCTGTGTGTTCGTGAGGGTTGGCTTATGTTCCCCGTTTGTCGGTGCATTAAAATAGCACTCACCTGAACTCTCTGCTTCCTGCTCTTGACTCCTCACCCACTACACTCAGATCGTTACAGGTCCAGAGTCTTGCACCTGGTGTCCATATTTCTGAATCTCCCACTCCCTGTCTTTTTGATCTAATAAAAGTTTCAGAATGTTTAGGGTGTTACGACCGTACTGTTATAAGTGGACTAGTGGCATTCGGGTAACTGTGAGAAAAATTCTGGCTAGAATGTTCCCGCCTGATCACGCCTTATCTTGCCTGCCTTATGCCATTGCAGATATTTATTCCTCAATGGCAGTATACTCTTTGGTTTGTTTGAGTTTGAATCTTAGTAGGCCCCTCCCCCTGAGATAAGACAGTTTCCCTGAAGGTCAGACATATTAATCAAGCCCTGTCAGGAGTATCACACAAGCCATGATGCTCAGAGTGATCTCCCTATTCAGCATGTAATGATTGGAAGTTGTTGTTCAGAAACGTGCTGATGATGATAATGACAACATTGCTGAACATGATAATATTGATGACGATGGAGATGATGAAGTTCGGCTGTGGTGGTGCGTATGATGATGATCATGGTGATGACAGAAAAGCATAGTGCGTGTGATACAAACACCTCGATACAATAAAGACATACAGCCAATCTGAAATATGGTTAGTCCCCACTGCTTAGTGATTTTTGGAGGACTGTGGGTTGTCTAGCCTTGGACAAGCTGTACGTCATGCCCAGTGGCTTGGACACAGGGTGCTCAACAACAAAAAAACAGGTTGTGTCACCAACCTGGTTTGATTTCAGCAACACTGTGCACTCACAGCAATGATACTTCTCATTCCTCTCTCTGTACAGCCCTACAAATAATCTGTGTCAATACAGCGACAGCAACCTGAAAGCAGCAGCTGCTTTCTTGTATCCTATAACACAGACTACTCGCATTTGAGGGTGTCGTACATCACATAAATGGTGGCATGGATCTCTCTTATGAGTTTGTCAGCTTGTTGGTGTTTTGAAGTAGATAATATATGATAATATAATAATAATAATAATAATAATAATAATAATAATATAATAATATAATATAATAATAATAATAATAATACTTACTTGTAGTTGTTATTGTTGTAGTTGTTATTGTTGAACTTTAGGAGACTTTTCAATGTTTTGAAGCACCTTCGTACTATTAATTAATGTGTAGAGTCATACAAATGCACCCTTGAGTATGACTTTTGGCACTGTGTGCATTTTGTATTTATTTCTAGTTCATTATGGGGATTCATATTTTGGCTAGGAGAAGGAATGAATTGTAATTGCTTAGAGGCAGGGGTTTATTGATTTCTAACAACAGCACGGTGGACTCCTTTTAATACACAGTTTGGGGTTAGCTCCAGCAGAAATGGCTTTATTGTATTTCAATAAGAAAGCATAATTAAATTTGAATAGCAAAATCTCCTGCTCTCGACTACTGAAAGCACTGTAGCACTGACACCTGTTGTGGTGAGTGTATGAGGTCTCTAAAAAGTCTGCTAGAGTAAATTAGGCCAACATTTCTCCTCTGCACTGAATGCTTGTGCTCACCATCATGTGATTGAAGGGTTATTTTAGTGCAGTGAAAAATGGATTAGAACAAAAGTAGTGAACACATTTTCTTGGTTTTAAAATATTGCAAGATAACAAATAAGCATGCACTGTTTAATTCAATTAAAAAATATATTTGTAATTATTATCCCCATTGTCTGTTTCAATTAAATGCTTAATTATCACTTTAATTAGCACAATCAAAATATCTTACGTCTTAGACTTCCTACAAATAAACCCCTCTGGGGTGGTAAGCTAGAATGGCTTTGCTTCTGGGCTTCCTCACATCATTCCATCACAGTTTAATTTCTTATAACCCCTCATCTAAAAAAGAATAGTTTATAGCATATTTGTTCCTCTGTCCTATTCAGTGTTACCATATTAAGATCGAAACTTGCATAATGATGAATTCCCCACCATGTTGCCGTTTTGTCTGGTGGGCTCAGAAAATTGAAAAGGATCGACATGGCCAATTGTTCGAACGAATGTGAACAGCTGGAAGAGGGTTTGTCTGATTGGGGTTTGGAGGCCCACGCTCAGTAACGTATGGCTCCAAACAGTCATGCGAAAAGAGACCTCTGTTCTGTGGAGCTAATGCATTTTTCATTTTCCCTAATTACGCTGAAATGTTCTGTTAGTCTATGCTGGCTGCTTAATCACTTTCTATCAGAGTCCATTTGGAATGGCGGTCCCCACTTTGTTCCCGTCCCCACCCACTCAGACAGACGCTCATACAGCCACTTCCCAGGGACCCGGCCTAATGTTGTTTCAACCATTCTGTGCAAGCCACATTGACTCATTAAAAGGACTGAATTCATCAGTTACTTAGTTTGATGGATAGAGAACAGCCATGCAGAGAATTCAGTGTGCTCCTGTGACACAGGAAGTAAATTCAGACCAAGCCAATGGGTGTCATTGGCTGAATTGTGGCGGACCTCGTCAAAATACTTTTTAACCTCTCTGCGCACTGAACCCGTGATGAAATTCGACAACATACGGTGATCGCTACATAAATAGTCATATTAAACATTCATGAAAATACAAGTGTCTCACATGTTTCAAAGCCCAGAATCTTGCTAATCCAACTGCGTTGTCAGATTTAAAAAAGGATTTACTGCGAAAGAATACGATGCGATTATCTGAGGATAGAGCCCCATAAAAAAACAACTATTTCAAACAGTACAAACTGCAATAAAGTAAATTTACCTTTGACGATCTTCCTCTGTTTGCAATCCCAATGCTTGTTGTTACACAATGAATGGTCTTTTGTTTGAAAATCAATTTTTATAGCCTAACACGAAACATTTTGTGAACCGCCTGTGTCTTGAATTCCGTCTCATTCCATTTTCGACGACACATTCGATGTAAATACACACAGAATGTGACTTTTCCAGTCATGTTTGGTTTCATTGCAATCAACTGGTTTGTTTGTAACACAACCAAACCTGATGGGTCATTTCACGGGACGTATTGACTGAAAGAAACCGATTTGAAGACAACAAGTAATGACATCATTGTGCACCAATGATATGACCGCTGTTTTGTTGATTGACTGTATTTTAACCCAATGACCACAGATCGTCTTGAAATCTAGCTGGGTAGATAGCCAATGAGCTGAGGTAAATGGCAATATGTAATGTTTATGTGTTGGAAGACCAACCCATTTAGTAAACTCCGGGGTAAAGAGAGTCATTCGCTATTGAAGTTTCATACCGGAAGGGGCAACGCATATTATGCACAGCATTGTTTTGGTAAACGTGCAGATTCAGCTGTTTATATATCAATCAGTATGGTGACTAAGTCAGGGAAAGCTAAATCTAAGTCTAGATATACAGATGTACACACAATTTTAGAAGAAATTGATCAGGAAAGTGAGACAGAGATTGTTGGAGGACGATTAATTTAGCGATTCCCAAATGGAGGAATATTTTTTGAACGGAGAGGACATAGTTTTGGACTGGTAAGTTCTTCTCATGCTAATGCCGTTGTTTGGAATTAATAATATAAAATATTATTTTATTTAAATTTGAATTTTAGTAGCAATATATAAAAATGTAATGTAATGAAATGTGAGATGCGTGTGTCTGCCGCCCCATCCCACCCTCACATGAAATAGCCTATTTGAAGTGAAATGGAGACAGTAGATACAGCTGGTCTGTCATAATATAATAGAGACAGTAGATCTAGCTGAAATGTCATAATATAAAATAGACAGATCTCGCTGGTCTGTCATAATATAAATAAGACAGTAGATCCAGCAGGTCTATAATAATATATTCAACCTTAGGTTCCCTGTACAGTGGGGGGAAAAAATTATTTAGTCAGCCACCAATTGTGCAAGTTCTTCCACTTAAAAAGATGAGAGAGGCCTGTAATTTTCATCATAGGTACACTTCAACCCCTTTTTTTTGGGGGGGGTGTTAGAATACCATTTTGGTATTTTGTATATAATTATTCCATTGCAAATGTATAACCTCACCAATTTAGCCACATGGGTACATTTGGGCTACTTGTGTGGGACACCTGGGTGACTTCATAGGTCGGCAGGGTTGCCTAGTGGTTAGAGCGTTGGACTGTAACCGGAAGGTTGCAAGTTCAAATCCCCGAGCTGACAAGGTACAAGTCTGTTGTTCTGCCCCTGAACAGGCAGTTAACACAATGTTCCTAGGCTGTCATTGAAAATAATAATTTGTTCTTAACTGACTTGCCTAGTTAAATTAAGATAAAATAAATTGTCATGTAGCACACTCAATTTGGAAGTTTTCATTCTGAAAACTGCACAAGTACTGTTGCCCTCTTATGTTTTTCACTGAAATTGTCCCCATCATCATATCTGAATGTTTGTTTTGTCTTGTTCATTTTTAAGATGATGATACAACAATAAAATGAAAAAATGTATGTTTTTTTCATTGTATTATCTAAACCAGATCTATTGTGTTATATTCTCCTACATTCAATTCACATTTACACAAACTTCAGTGTTTTCTTTCAAATTAAATCAATAATATGCATATCCTTGGTTCTGAGCTACAGGCAGTTAGATTTGGGTATGTCTTCAGGCGGAAATTGAAAAAAGTAGGGGGGCAGGACAACAATTTTCAGCTGTGATAACCTAATTGCAAAAGGGTTTTCTAATGATCGATTAGCCTTTTAAAATGATAAAGTTGGATTAGCTAACACAACGTGGATTGGAACACAGGAGTGATGGTTGCTGACAATGGGCCTCCGTACACCTATGTAGATATTACATTTTAAAAAATCAGCTGTTTCCAGCTACAATAGCCATTTACAACATTAACAATGTCTACACAGTATTTAGGACATTTCTATGTGACCCCCAATCTTTTGAACGGTAGTGTATATATATATACACAGTACACCTACTCATTTAACATGTTTTATATTTGAGATGCTTCAAAGTAGCCATCCATTACCTTAATGACAGCTTTGCACACTCTTGGCATTCTCTCCACAAGATTCATGAGGTAGTCACCTGGAATGCATTTAAATTAGCAGTTGTGCTTTGTTAAAAGTTAATTTGTGGAATCTCTTTCCTTCATGTTTGAGCCAATCAGTTGTGTTGTGACAAGGTAGGGGTGGTATACAGAAGATAGCTCTATTTGGTAAAAGACCAAGTCCATATTATAGCAAGAACAGCTCAAATAAGCAAAGAGAAATGACAGTCCATCATTACCTTAAGACATGAAGGTCAGTCAATGTGGAACATTTCAAGAACTTTCTTCATGTGCACTTGCAAAAACCATCAAGCCCTATGATGAAACTGGCTCTCATGAGGACAACCACAGGAAAGGAAGACCCAGAGTTACCTCTGCTGCAGAGGTTCATTAGAGTTACCAACTTCAGAAATTGCAGCCCAAATAAATGCTTCACAGAGTTCAAGTAACAGACACATCTGAACATCAACTGTTCAGAGGAGACTGTGGGAATCAGGCCTTCATGGTCAAATTGTTGCAAAGGATCCACTACTCAAGAACACCAATAATAAGAAGAGACTTGCTTGGGCCATGAAACATGAGCAATGGACATTAGACACGGTGGAAATCTGTCATTTGGTCTGATGAGTCCAAATTTGAGATTTGTGGTTCCAACCGCCGTGTCTTTGTGAGACGCAGAGTAGGTGAACTGATGATCTCCGCATGTGTGGTTCCCACCGTGCAGCATGCAAGAGGAGGTGTGATGGTGTGGGGGTGCTTTGCTTGTGACACTGTCAGTGATTTCTTTAGAATTCAATGCATACTTAACCACCATGGAAACTGTGAGAGAAAAATTACGTATTTACCTGCTTTGTTTAACCTCATAGTCCGCCCCATCCCGCATGCGGTCGCGTTACTACAGCCTCAAGCTCATTACCATAACGTAAACGTTAGCGATTTCTAAAAATCGCAAATGAAATAAATATGCCTGCTCTCAAGCTTATCCTTTTCTTAACAATCCTGTCGTCTCAGATTTTCAAAATATGCTTTAGAACCAGAGAAAATCAATAATGTGTGTAAGAGTGGTGATAGCTAGCTTAGCATTTAGCGTTAGCATTTAGCACGCAACATATTCACAAAAACCAGCAAAGGGATCAAATAAAATAATTTACCTTTGAAGAACTTCAGATGTTTCAATGAGGAGACTCTCAGTTACATAGCAGATGTCCAGTTTTTCCTGAAAGATTCTTGTGTAGGACACATCGTTCCGTTTTGTTACTATGCATTTGGCTACCGAAACTAACCGAAAATTCAGTCACCTACACGTCGAACTTTTTTCCGAATTAACTCCATAATATCGACTGAAACATGGAAAACGTTGTTTGAATCAATCCTCAAGGTGTTTTGTCATATATCTCTTCATTGAAATGGCAGTCCTAGAAGCCTTATTTGTTCTCTGGTTCGGATGGAAAAATACTGGTAGCTGACTTTTGCGCACCAATTTTCACTCAGACACCGTGCGGGACACTTGGCAATTGTAGTCTCTTATGGTCAATCTTCCAATGATATGCCTACAAATACGTCACAATGCTGCAGACACCTTGGGGAAACGCTAGAAAGTGTCAGTTCATTCCTGTCGCATTCACAGCCATATAAGGCGATCATGGAAAACGTACCTTCAGAAATCCTGTTCATTTCCTGGTCGCTCAAACATCTTGGTTTTGCCTGAAGCTTTTGTTATAAGGCACTCACAGTGAAAATCTTTGCAGTTCTGGAAACGTAAGAGTGTCTTCTTTCCAAAACTATCAATTCCAAGCATAGTCGAGCATCTTTTCTTGACAAAATATTGCGCTTAAAACGGGCACGTCTTTTTATCCAAAAATGAAATAATGCCCCTAGTGGACTAACAGGTTAAATAAAGGGATGGTTCCCCTCGAGCTCCCTGCAGCTGGTCTGGGTGTATCATCGAGGACACAGGGTGACTCTGGTTGGAGAGAGTTTTATGAACAGAACAGACCTGTTATCATCTTTGCTTCTGAGAAACTAAGCCACGGGTGGGTAAACAACACCTGGTGCACATAACCACAAGATTAACCCGAGGTGGCTTGTGATGTCCCTAGCTGCCGGGAGGGATTTGAACCAGCCATGACTAAGCATTTTTAGGTCTACATTAAAAGACCTCCGTTTTTCTGGTATTATTGCAATAATGAATCAATATTAAATATTGGTGATTGTTTGAAGAAATTGAAAGTCTCTTCTCCCTTACTTGATTATAATTTCCACGACACTACCACAGCATTCTGCAGCGGTACGCCATCACATCTGGTTTGCGCTTAGTGGGACTATCATTTGTTTTTAAACAGGACAATGATCCAACACAACTCCAGGCTGTGCAAGGGGTATTTGACCAATAAGGAGAGTGATGGTGTGCTGCATCAGATGACCTGGCCTCCACAATCACCCGAACTCAACCCAATTGAGATGGTTTGGGATTAGTTGGAGTGCAGAGTGAAGGAAAAGCAGCCAACAAGTTCTCAGCAGATGTTGGAAAATCATTTCTGGTGAAGCTGGTTGAGAGAATGCCAAGAGTGTGCAAAGCTGTCATCAAGGCAAAGGGTGGCTACTTTAAAAAAATCTCAAATATATTTTGATTTGTTTAACACTTTTTTGGTTACTACATGATTCCTTATGTGTTATTTAATAGTGTTGATGTCTTCACTATTATTCTACAGTGTAGAAAATAGTAAAAATCAAGAAAAACCATTGAATGAGTAGGTGTGCCAAAACTTTTGACTGATACTGTATGTATTTAGGTTTTTCTCATTCCCTTTCGACAATCGGAGACAGCTAAAATGTACATTATGTCAGTCATTAAGAGAGGACTCTCATTCTCTTTAGTTAGTGGAGCAAAAAAGGAAATTGTGTTTTTGTTCCTCAATTGTGCAGAACTACATAGGCTGTGATGTAAGCACTCTCTGTAATACGTGTGGTTGTTCTGTGATGTTAACCCCAGGTTATCTCAGCAGACATCTTTTTACAAATGTTATTGTTGTCTACAAGACCCGGATTTCGCAAGGTCTCCCTGTGCGCTGTTTAACACTGGGATTTGCAGCTTAAATATCTATTTCTGTTTCAAAGGTTGAGCGGAGAAAACAGGGATTAGTGCGATATGAAACAGTGTGGCTCATCAGTTCAGCTTATCTCTTCTCAGGCTACCTTCAGAGGTGCCCCTAAGGGCCAATCTCGCTCAGCCTCAATCACGGTCTTCGCCAAAATAACCAACACTATTTAGATTGGCCCTGAATTGTATGGGGCAGTATTTTGACTGAATAGCACTTTTGTTGAAAGGGAGCTGTATAATGGCTGTCTTTATTAGCAAAACGCCTCCATAAGGAGTATGGATAGAAAATTGTCTGACAATTGTGAATTCTTCTTGGGCTAGCAATTGTATACTCCAGACTTCTCTAGGTTATGTGAAAAATGTTGTGTATTAATGTGCTTATGGAAGCATCATGATAATTATGAAGGTGACGCTGTTGTTATGGAGCACTGTTGGTATGGAGCACCAGTCTCAAAGTCAACAGTGAAGAGGCGACTCCAGGATGCTGGCCAGAGAGAGATAGGATACGGCATGTGTCAAAATGATTGATTGCTGACCTTATGGCCTGATGACGTGTACATGTCTGAATATGGGCCTCCGGCCCGCCCCCCCTGTTCCTGTGTTCACGTGTTAGAGGGTGTGTGTTATTTTGTAGCTTTATGTTATGCTTTGAAGTAGGCCTGTTGTTTGATGTCGAGGGGGGCTGGTTGAACTGGGGAGGGTGGTGTTTGAGTGTTTGAACTTTTGGGGCCCGTACATGTCCCCCCCACCCCCCAGTTTTATCTCCCTTATGGTTGTTATATATGAAGCAGGAATGTCCAGGCTTATGTATCTGGGGCCTAGGCTTTATAGATGTCCAGAACAAGCCATTTTTTAAGACCTGAATATTAAACATCTAAAATATGTCTACAAGGGGAATTCTCGGAGTGCTCTGTAGCTCATGTCACGAACCCAACGGCAAAAGCTTGGAGGATATTTTGGTAGAGGCTCCCGAATGTTTTAAAGGATTTCTGTGTACAAGCGAGGGCCATATTTCGTACATATTCAACCCGGAGGAATCTACGGTTAAGATATTCACAGACAGCGTGTCCCAACCCTTTTATCGTGCAGAACCCGAGCCTTTTTCTCCAGCGCTAAGGATGCGAGAATGGCTTAAAATAAGGCTAGCTTTGTGTCAAATGGAACGTGCCCTGAGTGCTTCAAGGCTGCCAGGATATGCGTTGGAAGAACAAGTCTGTGGACGCCAGGATCTAATGGCTCTGAGAGTCACTTCCATGGGGTATACCCCGGACTCCAGAGTGACAATTTTAGCATGTGAACAAGTTGACAGGTCAAATGCTACGAAAACGGTCAGTTCATATGTATCCTCCAAAGCATGCAAGGATGTAAATCTTTTTCAAATAATGTTTAGTTTTAAATGGCGCGATTACCACATTTTCCAAACCCTGATGAATAAGCTGGACAGTCTTTTCGAAAATCGTGAACAATTACGGCGATAGCCGAGGTTATCGTTGAGACATACCCCGGAACAACAACAAGTTCGAAGGTGGATCTTTCCCTGGCAGGAAAGTGGACAGAGCTTCGACGGAGCGCGGAAAAGACTTTGCGATGGGGAATTGGAAACGGATAATGTTCAGGGCTAACAGGACCCCTATATCTGTAAGAAATAGTTTTAAAAAAATATATATATATGTTGAATTATAACGTGTGTTAATTTTTGAAAATGTATAGCTCCCATTTAACTAAGGGGCAGCGCTCTTTTCTCTCACGCTAGGGTCTGGCGCAGACAACTGTAAGATCTGAAAAAAAAACATGTATTATTTTATAGTCTATTCCTACATGGGTATGTTATGAACATTACGTTTTATTAAAGTTTGTAATAATGTACAAAGACCAGCATCCAAGTTGTTTTATTTTTACATAAAATACGTGTGCTGCATGTTTAAAGATTATTCAAATGTGTTACTTAATTCAAACATGTCTTAAAGGTTGTACGAAATATTTTGGAATTCAATAAAAAGGAATTTTTTAAAACGGTAACTCACCCTTTAACTATGGGAAAAGCCTATTTAACAACGTCTTCCAGCTCTGTCGCGAAGTAAAATAGAATCAGAGTGTTTGTGTGTGGGAGGGGTCTTGAGGCGTAGCAACAGGCGTGTGTGTGTGTGTGTGTGTGTGTGTGTGTGTGTGTGTGTGTGTGTGTGTGTGTGTGTGTGTGTGTGTGTGTGTGTGTGTGTGTGTGTGTGTGTGTGTGTGTGTGTGTGTGTGTGTTTATTATTATTTCCGGGTTGGAGCGAGCGGTCGCATTCGCACTTCGGTCCGCAGGTAGTATTACTTTTCATTACTTTTCATTACATTTCATTATAGTACAACGGTTTGATTTGTCTAATCTTAGCAATTTCTTCTTAGCTAGCTACATAGCCGTCTTTGTATCAAAGATAATTGCGTAATTATCGTATTTCGATAACGTAGTCTACTGCCCAGCTAACGTCCACCGTCTACCGAATAGCAGCACTGTAGAAACTATTACACTCAACTGAACGACTTGATTAGTGTAGTGTTAGCTAGCTACATAGTTGTCTTTGCTGTCTTCGTATCCAAGATAATTGTGTAGTTTAGAGTGTGTAGTCTTAGAGTGATTATCTTAATTTACCGAGGTTAGCTAGCCAGCTATTTGTCGTCCTTAACGTAGGAGACACTGCTAGCTAGCCAACAGCTAGCCAACGTCTACCGAATATAACTTCAACAACCCGGTCGCATTCCGCTTCGCTCCACAGGTAGTATCACAATTTCATTTCATTACAGCACAACGGTTTGATTTGCTTGATCGTAGCTAGCTACATAGCTAGCTACATAGCCGTCTTTGTATCAAAGATAATTGTGTAGTCTAGAGCGATTTTCTAGGTTAGCTAGCCAGCTATTGTCGTTATTTTAACGCAACGTAACGTAGTCAACACTGCTAGCTAGCCAGCTAGCCCCCGAATAGCTGCACTGTAGAAACTATTACACTCAACGGAACGGCTTGATTAGTGTAGTGTCAACAACGCAGCCACTGCCAGCTAGCCTACAAAGTCAACAACGCAGCCACTGCCAGCTAGCCTACTTCAGCAGTACTGTATCATTTTAATCATTTTAGTCAATAAGATTCTTGCTACGTAAGCTTCACTTTCTGAACATTCGAGATGTGTAGTCCACTTGTCATTCCAATCTCCTCGCATTAGCATAGCCTCTTCTGTTGCCTGTCAACGATGTGTCTGTCTATCCCTGTTCTCTCCTCTCTGCACAGACCATACAAACGCTCCACACCGCGTGGCCGCGGCCACCCTAATCTGGTGGTCCCAGCGCGCACGACCCACGTGGAGTTCCAGGTCTCCGGTAGCCTCTGGAACTGCCGATCTGCAGCCAACAAGGCAGAGTTCATCTCAGCCTATGCCTCCTTCCAGTCCCTCGACTTCTTGGCACTGACGGAAACATGGATCACCACAGATAACACTGCTACTCCTACTGCTCTCTCTTCGTCCGCCCACGTGTTCTCGCACACCCCGAGAGCTTCTGGTCAGCGGGGTGGTGGCACCGGGATCCTAATCTCTCCCAAGTGGTCATTCTCTCTTTCTCCCCTTACCCATCTGTCTATCGCCTCCTTTGAATTCCATGCTGTCACAGTTACCAGCCCTTTCAAGCTTAACATCCTTATCATTTATCGCCCTCCAGGTTCCCTCGGAGAGTTCATCAATGAGCTTGATGCCTTGATAAGCTCCTTTCCTGAGGACGGCTCACCTCTCACAGTTCTGGGCGACTTTAACCTCCCCACGTCTACCTTTGACTCATTCCTCTCTGCCTCCTTCTTTCCACTCCTCTCCTCTTTTGACCTCACCCTCTCACCTTCCCCCTACTCACAAGGCAGGCAATACGCTTGACCTCATCTTTACTAGATGCTGTTCTTCCACTAACCTCATTGCAACTCACCTCCAAGTCTCCGACCACTACCTTGTATCCTTTTCCCTCTCGCTCTCATCCAACACTTCCCACACTGCCCCTACTCGGATGGTATCGCGCCGTCCCAACCTTCGCTCTCTCTCCCCCGCTACTCTCTCCTCTTCCATCCTATCATCTCTTCCCTCTGCTCAAACTTTCTCCAACCTATCTCCTGATTCTGCCTCCTCAACCCTCCTCTCCTCCCTTACTGCATCCTTTGACTCTCTATGTCCCCTATCCTCCAGGCCGGCTCGGTCCCCCCCTCCTGGCCGACTCATTGCGAGCTCACAGAACGCTCCGGGCAGCCGAGCGGAAATGGAGGAAAACTCGCCTCCCTGCGGACCTGGCATCCTTTCACTCCCTCCTCTCTACATTTTCCTCCTCTGTCTCTGCTGCTAAAGCCACTTTCTACCACTCTAAATTCCAAGCAACTGCCTCTAACGCTTGGAAGCTCTTTGCCACCTTGTCCTCCCTCCTGAATCCTCCTCCCCCTCCCCCCCCTCCTCCCTCTCTGCAGATGACTTCGTCAACCATTTTGAAAAGAAGGTCGACGACATCCGATCCTCGTTTGCTAAGTCAAACGACACCGCTGGTTCTGCTCACACTGCCCTACCCTGTGCTCTGACCTCTTTCTCCCCTCTCTCTCCAGATGAAATCTCGTGTCTTGTGACGGCCGGCCGCCCAACAACCTGCCCGCTTGACCCTATCCCCTCCTCTCTTCTCCAGACCATTTCCGGAGACCTTCTCCCTTACCTCACCTCGCTCATCAACTCATCCCTGACCGCTGGCTACGTCCCTTCCGTCTTCAAGAGAGCGAGAGTTGCACCCCTTCTGAAAAAACCTACACTCGATCCCTCCGATGTCAACAACTACAGACCAGTATCCCTTCTTTCTTTTCTCTCCAAAACTCTTGAACGTGCCGTCCTTGGCCAGCTCTCCCGCTATCTCTCTCAGAATGACCTTCTTGATCCAAATCAGTCAGGTTTCAAGACTAGTCATTCAACTGAGACTGCTCTTCTCTGTATCACGGAGGCGCTCCGCACTGCTAAAGCTAACTCTCTCTCCTCTGCTCTCATCCTTCTAGACCTATCGGCTGCCTTCGATACTGTGAACCATCAGATCCTCCTCTCCACCCTCTCCGAGTTGGGCATCTCCGGCGCGGCCCACGCTTGGATTGCGTCCTACCTGACAGGTCGCTCCTACCAGGTGGCGTGGCGAGAATCTGTCTCCTCACCACGCGCTCTCACCACTGATGTCCCCCAGGGCTCTGTTCTAGGCCCTCTCCTATTCTCGCTATACACCAAGTCACTTGGCTCTGTCATAACCTCACATGGTCTCTCCTATCATTGCTATGCAGACGACACACAATTAATCTTCTCCTTTCCCCCTTCTGATGACCAGGTGGCGAATCGCATCTCTGCATGTCTGGCAGACATATCAGTGTGGATGACGGATCACCACCTCAAGCTGAACCTCGGCAAGACGGAGCTGCTCTTCCTCCCGGGGAAGGACTGCCCGTTCCATGATCTCGCCATCACGGTTGACAACTCCATTGTGTCCTCCTCCCAGAGCGCTAAGAACCTTGGCGTGATCCTGGACAACACCCTGTCGTTCTCAACTAACATCAAGGCGGTGGCCCGTTCCTGTAGGTTCATGCTCTACAACATCCGCAGAGTACGACCCTGCCTCACACAGGAAGCGGCGCAGGTCCTAATCCAGGCACTTGTCATCTCCCGTCTGGATTACTGCAACTCGCTGTTGGCTGGGCTCCCTGCCTGTGCCATTAAACCCCTACAACTCATCCAGAACGCCGCAGCCCGTCTGGTGTTCAACCTTCCCAAGTTCTCTCACGTCACCCCGCTCCTCCGCTCTCTCCACTGGCTTCCAGTTGAAGCTCGCATCCGCTACAAGACCATGGTGCTTGCCTACGGAGTTGTGAGGGGAACGGCACCTCAGTACCTCCAGGCTCTGATCAGGCCCTACACCCAAACAAGGGCACTGCGTTCATCCACCTCTGGCCTGCTCGCCTCCCTACCACTGAGGAAGTACAGTTCCCGCTCAGCCCAGTCAAAACTTCGCTGCTCTGGCCCCCAATGGTGGAACAAACTCCCTCACGACGCCAGGACAGCGGAGTCAATCACCACCTTCCGGAGACACCTGAAACCCCACCTCTTTAAGGAATACCTAGGATAGGATAAGTAATCCTTCTCACCCCCCTCACCCCTCCCAGATTTAGATGCACTATTGTAAAGTGGCTGTTCCACTGGATGTCATAAGGTGAATGCACCAATTTGTAAGTCGCTCTGGATAAGAGCGTCTGCTAAATGACTTAAATGTAATGTAAGGTAATGTAAATGTGTGTGTGTGTGTGTGTGTGTGTGTGTGTGTGTGTGTGTGTGTGTGTGTGTGTGTGTGTGTGTGTGTGTGTGTGTGTGTGTGTGTGTGTGTGTGTGTGTGTTACATAAATCCTAAGGTGGGGGGTTTCAACCAGGGGTCGCAGAGCTCTATCTGTAGAGAATCGTTTGAAACCAAGGTTTACATTATCCGTCATATGGCCTGTCAAGATATAGGCCTACAGCCTATTAAACACTGATATCTAATCAACACACAGGGATTCTAGCAAACCCAATGCAGACAGAACGGTACTTTGAATTCAAAGCCTTTTGGGGGGTTCTAAAACAGACATACAGGGGTGGGGTGTAGCATACATCTCTCAAAAAAACTCATTCCGTACTTTTAGATAGTTAGGGACAGAACTATTTTTAACGTTGTTAGCATTGCTTTAGCGCAAACATAAAGGCCCGAATATTGAGCTGCACGGACAGATTAAAATAATAATAATAATATTCGGAATAAGGGAATCTCGCATAATGGATATTTCTGGAGGTGAGTAAATGAAAAACATATTTTAAGATTTGTTTGAATATTATTGGAATATTAACCCCTAGTTATTTGGGTATTTCAGGCCAAAAGCCCAATATAGGTCAAAAAAAAAAAATGTAGATATAGCGTATAACTGTTAACATTGTCTAATGGAATCTAGGATCCCCGACATTTACGCAGCTTTTACGCGATTTACCTGATCTGGAACATGATGGGGGTTCGCAGGAGCAAAAGTCTGGCAGACAATCACCAACGGCCTTTTTTCGTTGTAAGTCCTTATAATTAAACACATATCTCTTTTGGTTACTTTTAGACGCAAATGCACCAAGGTGTTGTTGAGGTCCAGATAGTTGTCACCGTGGCCTGGTATGAAAAACTCTATGGGGCCGTTGTCTGTAATGGCAGAGAGTGGGGCTATCTCCACATAACTGGACCTCTCTACTGAATGTTGGGTTAAGGGGGCCGTGAAAAGATCGAGCTCTGTTTTTATAGCTTCAGAGGACATGCGGTGTAAAAGAGCCATGGTGCTTGTTCTTTTAGAAAATACTTCCGAGTATTCTTTTTACCGTTTTTGGTCCAGACCTCCTCACTTTACCCCGTCTTTGACTAACTGAGTTTCTTTTAACCGTTAACCTCCGTTTTTTAGGCGCAAGTCTTCGCCTTATACCGGGCGGTCTCTTTTTCGGTCTTCGAGACAACATCATCAACCCCGAGCCTTCTTGACTCTCGACATCTGGTGACGCCCTTCTGGTTATCGCATTGGCGACAACCTCACTTACTATATTTTTTGCTGCTGATTTTAAATGCGGTTTGGCTATGCTGAAGCCTCTCTTCATAAACGGTAAAACCATCCTAAAGAGGTTACGAAATATCCCTCCGATCCCCGAACCATACATGGTGGGCGATCCATAATATATCCTGGTAACCCATTACCCACTTGATCCACATAGTATGTGACATACCGGTTAGGGTCGAGATGTCGGTGTTCCATAATTTTAATTTAGATGTATTATGTATATAAAATATATAATACTAATATTATATATGTAGAGAGGTTTTGGTGGGTCTAAAGTGGAGTTTTACAATCGTTTTACCATAAGTAAATTCAATGTTTTCGTTCTGATCCGTTTTAAGCTCAACAAGAATGTTTTCAATATATTTCTTGCTTACAGGTACGTAGTGTGGCTTGTCGTAGGTGACAGTGACGATGTCCCCATCCTTTCCATCTATATGAACCGTTCTCAGGAGTGGCACACAGCTGTTTCCGACCCTTTGATAGGATATGATGTCGGTATACACAAATATGTTGTAAAATCCTGCATGTATATCCGCGGGGAATGGGAATAATTTATCTCTCACATACGTCCATTTATTGGGCCCCATCCCTAACATGTAGGCTAAATTACCACTGGTCTTTATCCCCCGGAAGCATCTCCTGAGATTTGTACCCTTTTATGTATAGGGTTGTACATCAGGAATATTTCCATACTGTTCTGCGATAGCCGTTCATTCAACTCGGAGACGAGCCTTTCGACGGTTCTATAGAACCCTTTTTAACCTTAATAAATTTAGCAGGTTCCGTTAACTTTTTGAAATAAAATTCCCGGTCCTTATCTTTGATATTATACCAGCTATGGGGGTATGTAATCTCGCTGAGCCCTACTTCCCAGGCCTCTGATAACTCGATAGGCTTTGGAAAATTGGTTGTATAATTAGAACTCTGATTATTACGATATATATGTGCGGACGCATTACTGGGGAGAGTCAGGTAGAAGCCGCTGTGTTCCATTATGCCCTCCGGTGTACACCCAAATGAGGATGTATTTTATCATGCATGGGGGTTTAAATTAACCCCTGATGCCTCCACTACATCCTTCTCTAATACCCAGCTGTTGAATTTTAGCGGCCAGTTTTTCCAGCGGACCAGCACCCATTTTTGACCGTTCTCTCTCTTTTGATCTAGAATCTCCTCTACGTGAAACACCTTGTCTTTACCAACCGTTACCTTCTGTAATTCCTGCTCATAAAAAGATCCCGTTATAAGTTCCCCGTCATAATCTTTTAATATGTAGACCGGGGTATGCGCGGCAGACATTCTGTAACCGTGAAAAGCTCATCACTGTATCCTTGCACGTATTTTTTATCGAAAACACCCCTCAACTTGGATATACGAACCAAGTCCCCCACAATAAATTTAAAATTAATTTTTTTCTTACGGCGAAGAGGGAGCAAACCATACAGATTTTTAAAGACTTGAAAAGAGTTTTCCGAAGAGACTTCGGAGGGTTTCATCCTTATACTTTTATGATAACTATTGTTATACGCAATTACTAAATCTTGAACTATATCTATATATCTATGCGTGTTGTGCGCTGTAAAATAGCGCCACATCCGCTCCTTCAGAGTTCGGTTAAAGCGTTCAACCACAGAAGCTTTCAAATCCGATCCTGTAGCAAAATGTACTATATTGTGCTTTTTCATTAGTTTCTGAAAGGTCTTATTAAAAAATTATTTTCCGCCATCGGTCTGCACTTTCTTGGGGGCGCCTCCTTCCTTCAAGATAGAGGCAAATGCCCTGGTCACCTCAGCGCCGCTCTTATTCTTTAAGACCCGGACAAAAGCTATTTTAGAGAAAATATCTATGACCGTTAGCATGTAGCGGTTTCCTTCATTTTTATCTGCAAGGGTCTGCATGTCACATAGATCAGCCTGAAACTGGGACAATGGGTGTGTAGAAAAAACTATATTTCTAGGAAAATGTTTTCTCACGGGTTTATGCAAAGTGTGCGCATCTTGTTCGGATAGCCACTCATTGACTTTGTGACCTTTTTTAACCTGTGACCTGTTTCTTCGGCTAAAGCGCGCTGTAAACGCTCCTTACCACCATAAGACCCCGGGTTAGAGGGATTATAATAAATGTTTTTCAAAATCTGCTCTGCCATCCTTCTTGCCTCTCTGAGGTACAATAATGTTAATGAGCCACTTTCAAATAACAAATAAGTCACGCCTAATTTCTAGTCGGTATATTCTTCTCCTTCGGCTAACGTATAGAGTTTCACGCTACAGGCCAAGTAATCAAACAGATGCCCCCAATGCTGTCCGTTAGACATCAACACTTCATCTTTCAGCGCCGTTGCGGGCGGTATCTGGGTTCTATACACGTTTAAAAACCGATTTTTTTGGTGCATCGTATATTGCGGCTGTATACTTTGCCCTTTCTCGATGTTTCAGACGCGGTCCTGCCTCCGAGGCTACAGTCATCACAGCTTTGCCACTGATCGCAAAATCCATGTTTAAAAAATAGGGTTTACGGTTCTCCATGTTTAAAAAAATAGGGGGTTCGCAAGCCTTGTTCTGGACATTTATAATGCTGAGGCCCCAGCGCTATAGCCCCAGACATTCCTGCTTCATCAGATAACAAACATAAGGGCGATAAAGATGGGGGCCATGGTCCCAAAAGTTCAAACACTCAAACAACACCCTCCCCAGTTCAACCAGCCTCCCCTACTCATCAAACAACAACCCTACTTCAAAGCATAACATATAGATATAAAATAACAAACACCCTCTAACACATGACCACACGAACAGGGGGGACGGGGCAGGGGCACATATTTAAACATGCACGCGTCATCATGACGTAGGGGGTAGTCCGGGGTATACCCCATGGAAGTGACTCTCAGAGCCATTAGATCCTGGCGTCCACAGACTTGTTCTTCCAACGCATATCCTGGCAGCCTTGAAGCACTCAGGGCACGTTCCATTTGACACAAAGCTAGCCTTATTTTAAGCCATTCTCGCATCCTTAGCGCTGGAGAAAAAGGCTCGGGTTCTGCACGATAAAAGGGTTGGGACACGCTGTCTGTGAATATCTTAACCGTAGATTCCTCCGGGTTGAATATGTACGAAATATGGCCCTCGCTTGTACACAGAAATCCTTTAAAACATTCGGGAGCCTCTACCAAAATATCCTCCAAGCTTTTGGCGTTGGGTTCGTGACATGAGCTACAGAGCACTCCGAGAATTCCCCTTGTAGACATATTTTAGATGTTTAATATTCAGGTCTTAAAAAATGGCTTGTTCTGGACATCTATAAAGCCTAGGCCCCAGATACATAAGCCTTGACATTCCTGCTTCATAGATAACAACCATAAGGGAGATAAAACTGGGGGGTGGGGGGGACATGTACGGGCCCCAAAAGTTCAAACACTCAAACACAACCCTCCCCAGTTCAACCAGCCCCCCTAGACATCAAACAACAGGCCTACTTCAAAGCATAACATAAAGCTACAAAATAACACACACCCTCTAACACGTGAACACAGGAACAGGTGGGGGGCGGGCCGGAGGCCCATATTCAGACATGTACACGTCATCAGGCCATAAGGTCAGCAATCAATCATTTTGACACATGCCGTATCCTATCTCTCTCTCTGGCCTTCTAGGCAGAGTTGCAAAGAAAAAAGCCATATCTCAGACTGGCCAAAAAGAAGACAAGATTAAGATGGGCAAAAGAACACAGACACGAGAAGGCCAGCATCCCAGAGTTGCCTCTTCACTGTTGACGTTTAGACTGGTGTTTTGCGGGTACTATTTAATGAAGCTGCCAGTTGAGGACTTGTGAGGAGTCTGTTTCTCAAACTAGACACTCTAATGTACTTGTCCTCTTGCTCAGTTGTGCACCGGGGCCTCCCACTCCTCTTTCTATTCTGGTTAGTGCCACTTTGCACTGTTCTGTTAAGGAACTAGTACACAGCGTTGTACGAGATCTTCAGTTTCTTGGCAATTTCTCACATTGAATAGCCTTTATTTCTCAGAACAAGAATAGACTGACGAGTTTCAGAAGAAAGTTCTTTGTTTTTGGCCATTTTGAGCCTGTAATCGAACCCACAAAAGCTGATGCTCCAGATATTCAACTAGTCTAAAGAAGGCCAGTTTTATTGCTTCTTTAATCAGGACAACAGTTTTCAGCTGTGCTTACATAATTGTAAAAGGGTTTTCTAATGATCAACTTGGTTCTTAACCTATGTATGCTTTACATTAGTTATCTTGTTGTTATTAGTCCCAAACTTCAGCTCCATTCAACCCCTCCCGTCTATCTCTTAACCTGTTCAACCTATGGGGGCGCTATGTCATTATTGGATAAAAATACGTGCCCGTTTTAAGCGCAATATTTTGTCACGAAAAGATGCTCGACTATGCATGGAATTGACAGCCTTGGAAAGACAAAACTCTGACGTCTCCAAAACTGCAAAGATATTATCTTTGAGTGCCCCAGAAGTAATGCAACAGGTGAAACTAAGATGAAGTTTCATACAGGAAATGCCCCAGATTCTGAAGGCGCTGTGTTCCAATGTCTCCTTATATGGCTGTCAATGCGCCAGGAATGAGCCTGCAGTTTCTGTCTATTCCCGAGGTGTCTGCAGCATTGTGATGTGTTTGTAGGCATATCATTGGAAGATTGACCATAAGAGACTACATTTACCTGGTGTCCCACCTGGTGTCCTGCCCGGTGTCCTGTGTGCGTAATCTGTAGGTCCATGTGCGTTCCATTTCTTCAGAAGAGAAAGTAAAATGCCACGATGGATTTTATCGTCGATAGATATGTGAAAAACACTTTGAGGATTGATTCTAAACATCGGTTTGCCATGTTTCTGTCGATATTATGGAGTTAATTTGGAAAAAAGTTTGCATTTTAATGACTTAATATATATATATTTTTTTCCCTCCCCAAATGTGATGAACAAAACGGAGCGATTAGTCGACACAAATAATATTTTTTTGTAAAAACGGAACATTTGCTATCTAACAGAGTCTCCTCATTGAAAACATCTGAAGTTCTGCAAAGGTAAATTATTTTATTTGAATGCTTTTCTGGTTTTTGTGGAAAATGTTGCATGCTGAATGCTAACGCTAAATGGTACGTTAGCCATCAATACTGTTACACAAATGCTTGTTTTGCAATGGTTGAGAAGCATATTTTGAAAATCGGAGATGACAGTGTTGTTAACAAAAGGCTAAGCTTGAGAGCAAATAGATTAATTTCATTTCATTTGCGATTTTCATGAATAGTTAACGTTGTGTTATGCTAATGAGCTTGCGGATAGATTTACACAATCCTGGATACAGGTTTTTTTCCGTAGCTAAACATTTAGTTTCGTTTGGTTTATTTTATTTTTACAGGGACAGTGCACATTAATCAACGTTTCAGTAAAAGTGCCGGTTTTAGCCAGCCGGCTAATTTTCAACCGCAGTCCCTGGGCAGGTTATTAAAAACAATTACAACATAGACAATAGCACCATAGACATAGCAACATAGCAACATAGGACAAGCAAGACATAGCATACAGACAGAGCAACATAGAACAAAAAGCAGCAAGACAAAATTAATAAAAGCAACAAAGTGTTTCCATACCTCACAAGCTACAGACAACATGGAAAGCGGCAACGCACAGCTAGGGACCATGTTCACAAATCTGATTGACCTTTAGCCATGTCTTCAAGCATTTTGTGAAAGTGTGATATGTGGTGCAATTATGTGTGTCTGATGGCAGTGTATTCCAGACATGGGAAGCTCTCACAGAGAATGCAGATTTACTAAAGGTGCTTTTCCTTAGGGGAACTATACAGTCACCTCTCATGGCAGACCTTGTGGATCTGCTGCCATATGTCTGGGTTTTCTGTTTAACAAAAATATTGAGTGGAGGGGGAGCCAGGCCATTAAGGATCTTGAATACAAGACATGCGTCGGTGTATTGCACAAGATTTTCCCAACTCAAGAGCTCATGTTTTCTAAGGATGTGACAATGATGATGGCTATTGGGCTTCCTATCAAGCACTTTGAGAGCCTGTTTGTAGACAGACTGAATAGGTTTTAATGTTGTACAGCAAGCTTGGGCCCAACTAGTCAAGCAGTATGTTAAGTGGGGGAGTATCATAGATTTGAAGTACAGTTTTGCTACCTCTGTAGTCAAACAATTTCGTATAAATCGGAAATTAGCTAGATTGAATTTAGTTATTTGAATGACCTTTTTCACATGCTTTTTAAAAGAGAGGTTGGAATCAAGTATGATGCCAAGGTACTTAAAATCGGATACCACCTGGAGCTTCTCCCCTGACACATAGACATCTGGCTCAGTAGCATCTGTTGCCCTCTTTGTGAAGAACATGCAAACAGTTTTTTTCACATTGAAATGCAGACACGAGTCACTGAGCCACTTTGTAACCTGGACCATTACAGTAGTGAGTTCTTGTGCAGCTTGTTGTTTGCTCTTTGCATGCACATATATCACTGTATCATCTGCATACATTTGAACTTCAGACCCAGTACAGACAGAAGGCAGATCATTAATGTACAGGCTGAACAGGAGGGGCCCCAGTATTGACCCTTGGGGCACGCCCACATCATAGCTACGAGTGGGCGACAGCTCATTGCTCACTCTGACACACTGAGTTCTGCCTTCAAGGTATGATTTCATCCATCTCAAGGCATCAGGGGAAAAGGAATACCTAGGATAGGATAAGTAATCCTTCTCACCCCCCTTTAAGATTTAGATGCACTATTGTAAAGTGACTGTTCTACTGGATGTCATAAGGTGAATGCACCAATTTGTAAGTCGCTCTGGATAAGAGCGTCTGCTAAATGACTTAAATGTAAATGTTAAATGTAAGTTGAACTTGGACAATTTTGTGATGAGAATCTCATGGTTAACAGTATCAAAAGCCTTCCTTAGGTCCAGAAACACAGCCCCAACAGCACCCCCTTTGTCCATCTTGGACTTCACATTTTCCAGAAGAAAGCAGTTGGCCGTTTCTGTGGAGTGTTTCGCTCTGAAGCCAAACTGCATGGAGTGTAATGTGAAAGGGCTGTTGTTGAGGTGGGCAATCAGTTGTTCTGCTACACACTTTTCAACAACCTTTGACACCACAGGTAGTATACTAATGGGCCTGTAGTTACTCACGTCAGCAGGGTCTGTGACGCAGAAAACGGAGCGATTTGTCCTAAACAAATAATCTTTCAAGAAAAACTGAACATTTGCTATCTGAGAGTCTCCTCATTGAAAACATCTGAAGTTCTTCAAAGGTAAATTATTTTATTTGAATGCTTTACTGTTTTTTTGTGTAAATGTTGCCTGATGAATGCTAACGCTAAATGCTACGCTAAATGCTACATTAGCTATCAATACTGTTACACAAATGCTTGTTTTGCAATGGTTGAGAAGCATATTTTGAAAATCTGAGATGACAGTGTTGTTAACAAAAGGCTAAGCTTGAGAGCAAATAGATTCATTTCATTTCATTTGCGATTTTCATGAATAGTTAACATTGCGTTATGGTAATGAGCTTGAGGCTGTAGTCACGATACCGGATCCGGGATGGCACGACGTAAGAAGTTAACACAATCCATATTGGATATCTATTTGCCATATATTTTTCAATATGGCAAATAGATGTCATGTTTCACAAAAGGTCTGAACGTTTCTATTCTCATGGTTTCAACAGTTTGTAAATACATTTTTATATATAAACATTATTATATTATTGATTGATTATGACTTTTCAGATCGCCCAGTAGTGCTATCTGCAGGGTTAGCTCCTGGTAAATATTACA
Organism: Oncorhynchus keta; assembly: GCF_023373465.1. Taxonomy (NCBI): domain Eukaryota; kingdom Metazoa; phylum Chordata; class Actinopteri; order Salmoniformes; family Salmonidae; genus Oncorhynchus; species Oncorhynchus keta. The sequence continues at coordinate 26,592,989 of NC_068431.1, forward strand.
ATTCCTCAGCCATTCCTGGATCTGTGACCAAAAACAAGCTACATATGGACAGCACCAAAACAAATGATTTAATGATTCTGCCTCTTCACAGCAAAATCTGCAGAGCTGGGAAGGTTGTATCCCCCATATAAATAACATTATGTTGTATGCAAGAATTATGTATTATAATTTAAATTGAAAAATTCAATGTTTTGAATCCGGCGTTGTTTTGCGTATCAGTTCATTAACCATATGCCATGGAATCGGTACATCGAAAAGCTCTATTTTGCAATCTATATGGCATGGCTGTACATTTTTTGGTCCTTAAATGAAACTGGTATACTTTTTTATGTATCACACTTTTCTTTAAACTATTATGGTCTTTAATGCAGGGCTGACAGACAAGCTCCTTTCTTTTTACCCCTTCCACCTTCCTCTTCCATTTTTGCAATACTGCTGCAATTAGTTGGTTGTAATTTATGATATCATTAATGAAGATAATCCCCTTTGTAATTTTATTTTATTTTGATCAATTAGTATATTTGAATTTAACCACAATATTTGTTCTGTATTTTTGGTGAATTAAATTGAAATTGCAACCATCTTTCTATGGCTTGTTTTAAGAATAGTGATATTTGGGAGATTATATCCTTTTCAAATAACTGAAAGTGAGAGGTTGTAATCTACATAAAGGGAAAAAGTCCTTTCTTGAACATACTGTAGGGTGAGACATTCTTACTAATTAGCTAGTTCAGATTTAAGTATAACTTATGTATGATTGAAGCCTTTAGTGAGAGGTCTAATGCCTTAATATTTAATCGTTTCTGCTCTCCGAATTCATGATATAAATAGGCTCGTTTAATTTTGTCTGGCTTGCCGTTCCAAATAAAATGGAATATTTTATATTGGACAACCTTGTTTTAATCCTCTTGACAGTTACATTTTCTGAGAAGTAGCCATTATAAAATTGAAATGTTCCAGGCATTAATATATAAACTCTATGAATAGTGTTCTATTGTTTCCAGTACTTGCCTTGTATTATCTCAAATATATCGTCCATGTAAAAAACCTGTCTGATTAGAATTAATAATGTTCGGCAATACCTTTTAAATTCTATGCGCTATACATTTTTCTAGAATTTTGCATCACAACACTGAAGTGTAAGGGGCCTTTCAAAATATAACTTTGTGAATCATAGGTGACGTCATTTGTAAATAGTTTCACAAAATTAATTTTGGTAACATTTCTATGTTGAAGATTAAAAAATAATTTGGTGCATTTTTCCCCATATTCCATCCAGTTTGCTTTATTATAATAATATATTACACTTTATCTTTGTTGAATAAGTTCCCCCTTTTCTTTTTGTTTTCCCTCTAACTTATTCTGTGCCTCCATTATTCACTTTTTATTGCTATCTATCTGTTCTGTTAGATCTTCTATTTCCTTTGTTAGTATGGACTCCTAAAATGCTTTAAAAAAAAGTTGAGTACTGAATTGCATGGCCTCTAAAGGCACATAAAACATGCCCATACAATAAGTGGATTTGCTGTACTTACTGTATGTTATGTCGGAAAATGTCAGTTATATATTCCTTTGTCCTAGTTAAAAACAAGTTATCATCAAATAGGCTTTGATTAAATTTCCAATATCCTCGACCTCGCCCAGGAGTAATGTATATGCCAATTATCTGATGGTCTGATCACATTTTACCCCCCTATCAAAACTTTTTTCACTTTTGGTGCCAACGAGAATAACATAAGAAAGAAGTCAAGACGACTAGATTGATTGAGATTAATCTTTAAGTGGTAAAATTGTATGTGCTATCATCCAAATATACGAGAACATGGCTGGACCAATGTTTTGTGACTAACATATTTATTGTGATTTAGCACTGCTGTCATAACTGCTGACGCTCCCATATCTTATATCAACCTGTGAAGTGAATACATTTTGTTAATGCCCCTTATTTCATTTCCCCATTTAATGATTTACACCAACATCTTACTCAACTTTTTACAGCTTTGGATGCTGAACTGATGTTTTAGACTAAGCAACAGAGTGATCATTTCCCAAAGCTATTGTTTGTCTCACTAGCCTTGCACTGCACTGAACAATATAACAATTAAACTGTAGAGTTGTCAAGGAAGTGTGGAAATCATGCTGTGTTGAGGGATATCATATGGTATATTATGTAATGTGATGAGTCCGTTGTTCCAGTCACCAGTCATTTATATGTCATCATGGCCAAGTGGATCAGTTCTGATGGCCAGGATGATCTGCTGGAACTTTACGCTGTATGTGAGGGACAGTGTAAAACGCTTGGCATGCAGCTCCTGTGAGACAGCAGTCTTATCAAACTCTGGGGGAATCGAGTCGTTAGTTAGATGGCGTTTCTACACCCAGATATCAGCTCTTGGCCTGGCAAAAATTCACTGCAAAATGTATTTTCGTGTCCTGAAGTTATCTTGATTTGCTACAAGGAATATCGCCTGATCACAAATTGGAATATCTGCAGAGAAATCTCTCTTCCTGAAAGGACCTTGTTTGAAATATTTGCCACGTTGAGGCGAATTGTAGTGTAGATAAGGTAATCAGGAAAGATACGTAGATTTGCTGCTTTGCAATAATGTCGAGAGCCCATTTGCCTGCCAGGAAGCATTGCGCTATTGAACATGCCATGTATTGACCTATCACACTGTCACATCCTATTAGTTCAGACAAATCCTCTTAAAGTTTTTACATAGCTTTCACTGCATAGCTTTCACTGTAGCCTATGAATTGAGTGTGGAGATGGCACATACTACTCGATTTAGACACTTGAGGGCCATTACCCAGCAGCATGTTCACTAGTGCCCTGTAAATTGTTAAATCTTGAGCTACTGGAGAGAGTGGATAAAGTGTTGCTAATTGAATGTTAATGGAACTCAATGGTTCAGTTAGGTACTGGAGCAGAAGCCTGTTAGCACGGTGACCCTTAAGGTAAAGAAGGACTCAAGGACAGGGTACTAGAAGGGAGGAGGAGGAGGCATGATCCACCTGTTCGTTTTGTCTGTCTCTAATGCTCAATAAGCTTAGAAAGAGTCATTCTTTGAATATGTATTATTAATACATCAACATTTATACACCTAAATAGTGGTTGTGAGATAAAATGTATTTCCAGTTTATACCTTTTATATCCTCCCATCTCTTATGTTTACTTTATTGGTCATATTATACAATTTCCTCAGTGGTCTATGCACATAGGGAGAAAAGCATGTTACCGCATCTTTGTCAAAGTTGAACCATCTTACACAGATATTTTCTTCTTATAAATGAGACTGATGGTCTACACAGTGGCAGCCAGAGATGGGCACAGTCCATGCACATGTCAGTGTCACAGCCATGGCCTTCGTTTCTATGGAGACACAGGGCCCAGGGGTTTGTGACCTCCATCACCACTCAGCAGCCTTGAATAGCGACTCAGTTACTATGATTGATTTACGACCTCCCCAGACTCTAAACACTCCCTGTCTGAGAAAATGGTGGCCTCTGTCCAAGGCAGCACTAGATACCGTACCGCTGGCAGCAGCATCACCCACTCAGATGTGGTGACAGCAATGCTGTTGCCAGTTATTACAACACCTCAAAAGGCACTTGATGAAGAATTATGGGGGTGATTAAGAAGGGTGCAGCTGTAGCATGTTATAATGTGGTGTAGTCACCCACTGTGCCTATGGTACTGTTTCATTTTTGGGCCACGGAACAGCAGGCTGACAAAGGTAGAAGGTTTAAATATTTTAGCTGTGTGCTTTTATAAGGTACTGTGGGACATCCCTCCCATTTGAAAGATCAATACTTTTCTTAGACCTGATGAATAGAACTTCTCCATACAGTGTCATCATATACTAAATGACACAAACCATGTGTTAAAATACTCTAAAACGAAATATGATTAACTTTACAAGGTGTCTTTTTGGTATCTTACGTTTGTCTCAAGTGTGGCCAAGATCATGTCACTGTAAGAGAGGAGATTATTGTCAAATTCACATGGCATATAGACCCATTTCCGGGAGATGTTATGAAAAGTTGGGCATGCCGTTTGTAATCAGAAAACTCTTTGTTTACCTAGCAGTGGATACGATCACATGCAACTTCAAATACAGCTCGTGCAAGTTAACAAACACGTAATCAAATGGTTATTGCCTACAACATTGCAGATGTCATCAGAGGATTGATTACCTAGCAAGCCAGCGAGGCAAGGTACAGTTGAAGTCAGAAGTTTACATACATTTAGGTTGGAGTCATTAAAACTTGTTTTTCAACCACTTGACAAACTATAGTTTTGGCAAGTCGGTTAGGACACTTACTTTGTGCATGACACAAGTAATCTTTCCAACAATTGTTTACAGACAGATTATTTCACTTATAATTCACTGTATCACAATTCCAGTGGGAGAGGAGTTTACAAAAATTACATTGACTGTGCCTTTAAAAGGTCTGGAAAATTCCAGACAATTATGTCATGCTTTAGAAGCTTCTGATAGGCTAATTGACATCATTTGAGTCAATTGGAGGTGTACCTGTGGATGTATTTCAAAGCCTACCTTCAAACTCAGTGCCTCATTGCTTGACATCATGGGAAAATCCAAACAAATCAGCCAAGACCTCCGAAAAAAATTGTAGCCCTCCACAAATCTGGTTCATCCTTGGGAGCAATTTTCAAACGCCTGAAGGTACCACCTTCATCTGTATAAACACCATGGGACCACGCAGCCGTCATACCGCTCAGAAAGGAGACGCGTTATGAAATGCCGTTCAGCAAGGAAGAAGACACTGCTCAAAAATTGCCGTAAAAAAAGCCAGACTACAATTTGCAACTGCACATGGGGACAAATATCGTATTTTTGGATAAATGTACTCTGGTCTGATGAAACTAAAATAGAACTGTTATGATGACCATCGTTATGTTTTTGAGGAAAAAGGGGGAGGCTTGCAAGCCAAAGAACACCATCCCAACCGTGAAGCACGGGGGTGGCAGCATCATGTTGTGGGGGTGCTTTGCTGCAAGAGAGACTGGTGCACTTCACAAAATGGATGGCATTGTGAGGAAGGAAAATTAAGTAATCAGATTAAGTTATGACATGGACTCTACAAGGTGTCGAAAGCATTCCAAGGTGATGCTGGCCCATGTTGACTCCAATGTTTCCAACAATTGTATCAAGTTGGCTGGGTGTCCTTTGGGTGGTAGACCATTCTTGTTACACATGGGAAACTGTTGAGGGTGAAAAACCCAGCAGCGTTCAGTTCTTGACACAAACCAGTGGTCCTGTAACTAATCCACTCTGGAACAGTCAATGTCATCTTCGTAAGCAACTTATGTGTATATTTGGCCTTTAGGTTATTGTCCTGCTGAAAGGAAAGGAAAGTAGAATTAACCAGGTTTTCCTCTAGGATTATGCCTTTGTTTATTTTTATTCAGTTTATTTTTATCCTAAAATACTCTCTAGTCCTTGCCGATGACATGCATACCCATAACAGACACCATGCTTGAAAATATGAAGAGTGGTAATCAGTGATGTGTTGTGTTGGATTTGTCCCAAACATAACACTTTTTATTCAGGACATAAAGTAAATGTCTTTGCCACATTTCTACTTTATTGCCTTATTGCAAGTAACCTAATGCTTAGAGCGTTCGACCAGTAACCAGAAGTTTGCTGGATTGAATCCCGAGCTGACAAGGTAAAAATCTGTTGTCCTGCCCCTGAGCAAGGCAGTTAACCCACTGTTCCCCGGGCACAGAAGATGTCGATTAAGGCAGCCCCCGCACCTCCCTGACTCAGAGGGGTTGGGTTAAATGCGGAAGACACATTTCAGATGGACAACTGACTAGGTACCCCCCTTTCCAAACAGGATGCATTATTTTGATTTAAAAAAAATCTGAACAGGCTTCTTTCTTGGAATTCACTTTTCACCTTTCACTTAGTCATTTAGGTTAGTATTGTGGAGTAACTACAATGTTGTTGATCTCTCCTCAGTTTTTTCCTATCACAGCCATTAAAGGGATACTTCAGGATTTTGGCTATGAGGCCTTTTGTCTAGTTCCTCAATATCAGATGAACTCATGAATACCTATTTAATGTCTCTGTGTCCAGTATGAAGAAAGTTAGAGGTAGTTAGCATAATGGCTGGAGGTCTATGGGTATCTGCTAGCATGCCTCTGGGGAAGTAGGTAAAGGGCCTCATTGCCAAAATCCTGGAGTTTCCCTTTAAACTCTAACAGTTTTAAAGTAACCATTGGCCTCATGGTGAAATCCCTGAGTGTTCCTTTCAGGCAACTGAGTTAGGAAGGACGCCTGTCTCTTTGTAGTACTGGGTGTATTGATACACCATCCAAAGTGTAATTAATAACTTCACCATGCTCAAAGGGATATTCAATGTCTGCTTTTTTTATTTGTACCCATAAGCGCCCTTCTTTGCATTGGAAAACCTCCCTGGTCTTTGTGGTTGAATCTGTGTTTGAAATTCACTGCTCGACTGAGGGCAATGCAAATAGTCTGGGTAGCCATTTGACTAGATGTTCAGGAGTCTTATGGCTTGGGGGTAGAAGCTGGTTAGAGGCCTCTTGGACCTAGACTTGGCACTCCGGTACCACTTGCAGTGTGGTTGCAGAGAGAACATTCTATGACTGGGGTGGCAGGAGTCTTGACTTGTTAAGCAAATGTTTACTTATTTAGGCTTGCCATAACAAAGTGGTTGAATACTTAGACATTATGGGCTATTGTGTGAAGTCCAGTGACTCAAAATCTAATTTTAAATTCAACAAAATTTGAAAAAAGTGAAGGGGTGTGAATACTATATAGATATTCTGGCTCGGTAGTTAACATTAGCTAGTCAGCTGTACCTGCGCCAAAACTCTGGTATTTCTCATCCTATAGGTTTTTAAATGGTCCTATATCTTTTTAAAATGGTGAGTCAACAAGTTTCCAGCACTTTAATATCCATGAATGTCTTTCTCTTGTCACTGCAGCAGACAAATAGTGAGCATATTGTTTGGAACATCAAATCGCAGTATCGAATGTTAATACATATAGAATCGTGATACGTATACACTGAGTGTAAGCTATGATCCCTTATTAATGTCATCTGTTAAATATACTTCAATCAGTGTAGATGAAGGGGACGAGACAGGTTCAAGAAGGATGTTTAAGCCTTGAGACGATTGACACATGGATTATGTATTTGTGCCATTGAGGGTGAATAGGCACAACAGAATATTTATGTGCCTTTGAACGGGGTACGGTAGTAGGTGCCAGGTGCACCGGTTTGACCGTCAAGAACTGCACAGCTGCTGGGTTTTTCACGCTCAAATCAAATCAAATGTATTTATATAGCCCTTCGTACATCAGCTGATATCTCAGTGTTGTACATAAACCCAGCCTAAAACCCCAAACAGCAAGCAATGCAGGTGTAGAAGCACAGTGGCTAGGAGGTTCCAAGTGTGTATCAGTAATGTTCCAGCGCCTAAAGGACATCCATCCAACTTGACACAACTGTGGGAAGCATTGGTGTCAACATGGGCCAGCAGCTCTGTGGAACACTTTCGACACCTTGTAGAGTTCATGCTAAGACAAATTGAGGCTGTTCTGAGGGCAAGGGGGGGTGCAACTTCATATTAGGAAGGTGTTCCTACTGTTTTGTACACTCAGTGTAGAATCACAATACATATTGTATCGGCACCTAGTATAAGTACCGTGTTAATATTATATCGTGATGTCCTTGTCAATTCCCAGCCCTAAGTTTCATACTCTTTTTGTATGCACCATCTATCCCTAAGGGTCATTGAAAAGAAATCCCATTCTTAATATTGCATTTTAAGCTTGCAGTACTGTTTCTCTGTGCAGTAGATGCATATCATGAATAGCAATGGCAGTTTTTTTTCTCTGCCTTTTTGTCAAAAGCATCACTCTACTCAGGAGAGAGTATGGCCTTGTCTGTTTATTGCATAATGTATGGAATTTCTAATCCAGCATATAAACAAGCTTGACAGAAGGGACTGTATTTTCAGTCAGAATCAGCTTCCTTAGGCTTTTGGCCGGTTCTCGGTGCCTCCAGTGTAACTGATTTTCTGACAAGATTTATTTGATCACTGGAGGGAGACAAGCCGATGCTGTCTCATGTCCAAGGTCAAGCCCTGTCAATACTGATTGTTAAGGCAGGGGTTGGAGTGTCTGTCTCTCTCTCTCCTCCCCCCTACCCGCAGATGGATTGTCAAGGAAAATGAAAACCTTGCTGAGGGTACAACTAAGTGTTTAGTAGGAATTCACTGTGTTTGGCATCCGAGGCTGCCTTACTGTATGTCATAACGTTGGAAATTAGCACATCGAATCAACCAGGATCACTTACTTAAAGCACTTTACCTCTTTTGTTTCTTGAAAGTGATGGTAAACTGAATTAAGGTAAACTGTATTAAGTACATGCGAAAGGCGAGAGCATGCACTTCCGTTGATTTGGTCCTAAGATGAAGACGTTTACTGGTTGGAAGAAGTGAGGAAAACCGTGTTCACAGCATAGTGACTTATTTCCTCCCATTTGAGTTACTGGTTACAACAAGGTTAATAGAATAGCTAATAATAATAAAAAATACAGCACTAAGCATGCAATCTTAGTTCAAATAAGTTTTATATTCATGCGAGTGCACAGGCTGAACAAACAATGTTTGACATAATGTATTGTGACATCTACTTTTGACTTTTAGTACCATTAATACCTTATATTATTAATCTATATGAACTGTGGAGCAAAAGAAAGACCCATTTCAGGTGACGAGTGCATCATGTTCGCTGGCTGTGTATCCAGATTGTGCTTTAATGACAGTCAACACTGATAGGTTGGCGGCAAGGCCTCCATTGTTTGGGATACCCCTACCCAAGTTAGAATAAAACACAACTAATGTCTCCCATTTATGAAATGGAAGGTTGTGTAAGAATATTTGACTGCAAAAGCGGTTATATTTATAGATATTGAGACACACCCCCTAAACCTGAAAAGTGCAGAATAATGCCTCGCTGGAGGGGGAATGGGCCACATAAACTCTTGTAGCGCAATATTGCAAGCTCTGAAATGGCTAAAATGTGGAATACAAATAGTCAGTTGTCTGATGTACATACACAAACAAACAACATTAGGTATGTTAATGCATATTGGGAATATAGACCTGTAAACACAGATGCAAACGGCGAAAATAACAACTATGAATATTTATGATGAATGTAAAGCTTTACTTTTTGGTATTTGATTAATAGACAACTTTCCAAGTCAAACTCGCTCTCATTCAGTGCAGTATGGTCCTGCTGGACAAAAATACATACAGTTCATACCTGTCTTTTGATGTTGTGGCTATTATAATCAGCTCTAAGGAAAACAAAGTTCCTTGAAGGATTTTGTATCTTTAGCTCCTGATCTTGCAATTTAGTCAGAGGGCCACCACAGATTATCTTTGAGGCCACCCTGGATTTTGCCTCAAATCCAGTATGGTATCCAAAATCCAATATGGCTGCCATAAAACCATTTGATGGAGGTCAAATCACATGTAAATACGAATTTTGTTGATTTCTTTCAGAATAATGTACAACACTCATGCCCATAAATACTTTTTTGGTGTGAATACAATTGTATTCTGAATCCAATATGGCCAACATAATTAATCTCACACACCCTTTGCCTGCATATAAACTTCCCTGTTTTATTTTGTATTGTCTTTAAAGACCGAATATCATACAGCTCTTGGTATAACCAGGACTATGAGTGGTACTGCCATGCCTCTGTTGTATTTGAATAGCTGAAGCCAACTAGCTTTTCAACGTGTGTTCATGTTTTTCACGAAATAAGCACATAGAAGCATAACCAAGTTAAAGGAAAGCAACCTGTAATACAACAGTCAGTCACTTGTAGCGTATACTGTATGTACAGCTCTAACATTTCACTTTTCACCACTGAAACTAAGTGTGCAAGGTTGATTCAATGTCTTGGAGGTGACCAAGGCATGAGTGTGTCCTAACGGTAAGGAAACAAAGTAGCCAGTAGTGGTTGTAGTTCTGGGGCCTGACCAGCTTGCACAGCTAACTGTTCATTCTGGGCAAGCTGCAGTGACAAAGGCAGTATCCGTATGACTGGTCGGGTATTCAAGGCTGTGCGGTGACCAGTTTCCATTTTTACAACAGTTGGGTGCAGGCACTTAGCTGATGCAGCTTGCATGCCAACGAGACCCGTTGACTATCTGGAATGTTATCTCAACCTGAATGCTCCAGTAGTGGAATGTTGGTTGTCTGGTTATGAGGGAGAGTCTGGGAAAGGGATGTCACAAACAGACATGCCCTTAGACCTTTCCAATACCTAATTTATATTGAATTTGGCAAAAAGTCCTGCTGGTCACATCCTATATATTCCTTTGGAAGTCGGGTCGGAGGAATATTTGGCAGATAATTACTGTGGGTAGTTGCCTATGATTACGGTTTGGGGCAGGCCCAGCAGGAGATGAGGAGAGTGCAGTGGCGGTTCTAGACCATTTCAACGGGGGGGGGGCAAGCTGGGGCCAGTTGTACTGTTAGAGAGGCCAGTTAAATTAGACGTTATTGTTGTTATCGTTTTCTTCACTGCATTGCAGGAATTAGCAGGCAAAAGACCATGTTCATAATCATCATCATTGCAGTATGGTCCTGCTGTCTAATAACGGATGTAAACAAAGAACGATAGCAAAAATTACTTATGTAAAAACGATTTCATACTCCACATTTAGGGGGGCCACAAGGGGGTCCAAAATTGTTGTCACAGGGGCACTGCCCCCCCCCAGAACCGCCACTGGGAGAGTGACAGAGGTTGTGAGAGTAACCTCAGGTTACCTAGGGATTGCTTAGAGTGTAGGTCATAGACTCCAACTAGGAATGGTTGGTTATGAGGGAAGTAGCACAGCTCCATGCATATATATATATATATATATATATATATTTTTTAAGATGATCCCTGGGCTTTGATGGAAAGTAAAGGGCTTGCAGAGGTGGTGGAACTGATCAAGCATGGTGCACAAAGACCACTATCTTGGCAGCAGCTAACGGGGATCCTAATAAATACTAAATACTAAAATACTAAATATCTCAGTCAGTCCCCAGCCGCCATACACGATCACATACAGCATCTGTGTTTAAGTTTGACTATCCTAAGGGGCCCCTTGTTTGACATTGATGACATTATGTCCTTATAGGGATGCTGGGATTACTGAACAGTTTCCCAAACTAATGCATGAATCACCACTGCATGAGAGCTCATTTTTCACATATGAGTCCATCTCAGGTGTCAGATGGGCTGGAAAACCATGGGTGGTAGCAAAATAGGTACATATGAGGGCAATGCACACCAGCATTTTCTAGATGGCATTTTGGCTGTTGAATGGCCTCCTGGCATGTGGCAGTCCAGTTACATGGCGTCTCTGTCTTTATTAACAGTCAGAGGTGGACTGATGGTGGAGTGGGCCTATCGAGGACAGTTCCTCTGAGATTCAGGATTGCATTGAAAGTGGAGAGGTGTGTTGGTTCAATTTTTCTCTCCAAAACTCTTGAACGTGCCGTCCTTGGCCAGCTCTCCCGCTATCTCTCTCAGAATGACCTTCTTGATCCAAATCAGTCAGGTTTCAAGACTAGTCATTCAACTGAGACTGCTCTTCTCTGTATCACGGAGGCGCTCCGCACCGCTAAAGCTAACTCTCTCTCCTCTGCTCTCATCCTTCTAGACCTATCGGATGCCTTCGATACTGTGAACCATCAGATCCTCCTCTCCACCCTCTCCGAGTTGGGCATCTCCGGCGCGGCCCACGCTTGGATTGCGTCCTACCTGACAGGTCGCTCCTACCAGGTGGCGTGGCGAGAATCTGTCTCCTCACCACACGCTCTCACCACTGGTGTCCCCCAGGGCTCTGTTTTAGGCCCTCTCCTATTCTCGCTATACACCAAGTCACTTGGCTCTGTCATAACCTCACATGGTCTCTCCTATCATTGCTATGCAGACGACACACAATTAATCTTCTCCTTTCCCCCTTCTGATGACCAGGTGGCGAATCGCATCTCTGCATGACTGGCAGACATATCAGTGTGGATGACGGATCACCACCTCAAGCTGAACCTCGGCAAGACGGAGCTGCTCTTCCTCCCGGGAAGGACTGCCCGTTCCATGATCTCACCATCACGGTTGACAACTCCATTGTGTCCTCCTCCCAGAGCGCTAAGAACCTTGGCGTGATCCTGGACAACACCCTGTCGTTCTCAACTAACATCAAGGCGGTGGCCCGTTCCTGTAGGTTCATGCTCTACAACATCCGCAGAGTACGACCCTGCCTCACACAGGAAGCGGCGCAGGTCCTAATCCAGGTACTTGTCATCTCCCGTCTGGATTACTGCAACTCGCTGTTGGCTGGGCTCCCTGCCTGTGCCATTAAACCCCTACAACTCATCCAGAATGCCGCAGCCCGTCTGGTGTTCAACCTTCCCAAGTTCTCTCACGTCACCCTGCTCCTCCGCTCTCTCCACTGGCTTCCAGTTGAAGCTCGCATCCGCTACAAGACCATGGTGCTTGCCTACGGAGCTGTGAGGGGAACGGCACCTCAGTACCTCCAGGCTCTGATCAGGCCCTACACCCAAACAAGGGCACTGCGTTCATCCACCTCTGGCCTGCTCGCCTCCCTACCACTGAGGAAGTACAGTTCCCGCTCAGCCCAGTCAAAACTGTTCGCTGCTCTGGCCCCCAATGGTGGAACAAACTCCCTCACGACGCCAGGACAGCGGAGTCAATCACCACCTTCCGGAGACACCTGAAACCCCACCTCTTTAAGGAATACCTAGGATAGGATAAGTAATCCCTCTCACCCCCCTTTTAAGATTTAGATGCACTATTGTAAAGTGACTGTTCCACTGGATGTCATAAGGTGAATGCACCAATTTGTAAGTCGCTCTGGATAAGAGCGTCTGCTAAATGACTTACATGTAATGTAAATGTAATGTGGTGAACACCTGTCTTATGAGCTTGTTATCATATGTGGTTGCATCCTCCCCATACACCATAATGTCACCAAGTCAACATATACGGCAACTCCACGGCAGATTCAAGATGGCATCGACATCGGATAGACACAATTCCTATGACGTGTTAAGGCCCACTAAGTTGATAGCATTTCTTGTCAATGAGTTTCAAGTTGTGTTGCTTTATTGTTCTGGACACTTGCCTTATGCGCTTGTGTGCTTGGTTCCATCCACTATGGGGATTTTTCAGTAGCATATTGTGTAATATTAAGTAATAGTGCAATGAAACAAAATCATTAAAAGCTTTAACGACACCTGAAAAGCACAAGAAAAAACAAAATACAAAAGAAATAGACACACATTGTAATCCAGATGCATGCATAGATAAGAAATGTCTTAATCAATATAATGAATGTACTTGTAACTATAGCCTGGTGGGTGCTGATATAATCTGTCAGGATCTATCAATCTATCTAATCTATGCGGCTCCTCCTCCTGGCAGGAGCCGCAGGAGAAGCAACAAAGGCAGCAACAGCGGCGCAATGAGGAATGGACATGGGACAATATATTGGATGGCAAGGGTTGCTACACATGGGAGGAGATCCTGGCGGGAAGGGATCGCCTTCCATGGGAACAGGTGGAGGCAGCGAGGAGAGCAGAGGCAGCCGGAGAGAGGAGCCGGCGATATGAGGGAACACGGTTGGCAAGGAAGGAGGAGACGTTGGCTATGGAGACATATGTCACGGAAGCTCTGAGACAGGGGTACATTCGGCCCTCCATGTCACCCGTCTCCTCGAGTTTCTTTTTTGTGAGGAAAAAGGAGGGAGGTCTGCGTCCGTGCATTGATTATCGAGGTCTCAATTCGATCACCGTGGGTTTTAGTTATCCGCTACCTCTCATCGCTACGGCGGTGGAATCATTCCACGGAGCGCGTTTCTTCACAAAACTGGACCTCAGGAGCGCGTATAATCTGGTGCGTATTCGGGGGAGGAGACCAGTGGAAAACAGCGTTTAGTACCACATCAGGCCACTATGAGTACCTCGTCATGCCGTATGGGTTGAAGAATGCTCCAGCCGTCTTCCAATCCTTTGTAGATGAGATTCTTAGGGACTTGCACGGGCAGGGTGTGGTAGTCTATATTGATGACATCTTGATTTATTCTACCACACGCGCCGCGCATGTTTCCTTGGTGCGCAGGGTTCTTGGGCGACTGCTGGAGCATGACCTATACGTCAAGGCTGAGAAATGTGTGTTCTCCAAACCAGCCGTTTCCTTCCTGGGTTATCGCATTTCCAGCTTGGGGATGATGATGGAGTGTGACCGCGTTAACGCCGTGCGTAATTGGCCGACTCCGACCACGGTAAAGGAGGTGCAGCGGTTTTTAGGGTTTGCCAATTACTACCGGAGGTTTATCCGGGGTTTTGGTCAAGTAGCAGCGCCCATTACCTCACTGCTAAAGGGGGGACCGGTGCGTCTGCGGTGGTCAGCAGAGGCTGATGGAGCCTTCAACCAGTTGAAGGTACTGTTCACCGGAGCTCCCGTGTCGGCGCATCCGGACCCTTCGTTAGCATTCATAGTGGAGGTGGATGCGTCCGAGGCTGGAGTTGGAGCCGTGCTGTCTCAGCGCTCGGGCACGCCACCGAAGCTCCGTCCCTGCGCTTTCTTTTCTAAGAAGCTGGGTCTGGCGGAGCGGAACTTTGATGTGGGGGAAAGGGAGTTACTAGCTATGGTAAAGGCCCTGAAGGTGTGGAGACACTGGCTTGAGGGGGCTAAACACCCTTTTCTCATCTGGACTGACCACCGTAATCTGGAGTATATTCGGGAAGCGAGGAGACTGAATCCACGTCAGGCTAGGTGGGCCATGTTCTTTACACGTTTTAGATTTACGATCTCTTACAGACCAGGTTCCCTCAACACTAAGGCCGAGGGTTGAGGGTTGAACCTGCGCCTATACAGTGTCCAACTGGTCGTAGTTACGTACCGCTTGGTGTCCGTGATGAATTGATTTGGTGGGCTCACACACTACCGTCTGCGGGTCATCTGGGGATTGATAGGACAGTGCGGGGTCGTAGGGGGAAATACTGGTGGCCCACTTTAGCTAGGGATGTGAGGCTCTATGTCTCCTCCTGTTCGGTATGCGCCCAGAGTAAGGCTCCTAGGCGCCTTCCTAGAGGGAAGTTACAGCCCCTCCCGGTTCCACATAGGCCATTGTCCCATCTCTCGGTAGATTTCCTTACTGATCTTCCCCCATCTCAGGGGAACACTACCGTTCTGGTCGTTGTAGATCGGTTCTCTAAGTCCTGCCGTCTCCTCCCATTGCCTGGTCTTCCTACGGCCCTACAGACTGCAGAGGCTCTATTTACCCACGTCTTCCGGCACTATGGGGTTCCAGAAGATATAGTCTCCGATCGGTGTCCCCAGTTCACGTCCCGGGTTTGGAAGGCGTTTATGGAGCGTCTGGGGATCTCGGTCAGCCTTACCTCTGGTTATCACCCCGAAAGTAATGGGCAGGTGGAGAGAGTAAACCAGGAAGTGGGTAGGTTTCTGAGGTCGTATCGCTAGGACCGGCCAGGAGAATGGGCGAGGTACGTTCCATGGGCAGAATTGGCCCAGAACTCTCTTCGGCATTCGTCTACGAATGTGTCGCCATTCGAATGCGTACTGGGCTACCAGCCGGTCCTGGCTCCGTGGCATCAGAGTCAGACCAAGGCTCCTGCGGTGGAGGAGTGGGTACAGCGCTCTAGAGAGACCTGGCGGGCAGTCCAGGATTCTCTCAGGCAGGCCAGTGAATGGTAGAAGAGAGACGCTGACCACCACCGCAGTGAGGCCCCGGTGTTCGCACCAGGGGACAGGGTCTGGCTCTCGACCCGAAACCTGCCCCTCTGCCTGCCCTGCCGGAAGCTGGGGCCGCAGTGTGTGGGGCCATTTAAAGTCCTGAGGAGGATAAACGAGGTTTGTTATAGATTGCAACTTCCCTCTTATTATCGCATTAACCCCTCGTTTCATGTGTCTCTCCTCAGGCCGGTGGTAGCTGGTCCCCTACAAGACAATGAGGTACCGGAGGTCCCTCCACCCCCTCTGGACATCGAGGGGTCCCCGGCGTACACAGTATGAGCTATTCTGGACTCGAGACGCCGGGTGAGGGGTCTGCAGTACCTCGTGGACTGGGAGGGGTACGGTCCGGAGGAGAGGTGGCCCTGGGTACCGGGGAGGGACATTTTAGATCCTTCCCTCTTGAGGGATTTCCACCGCCTCCACCCGGATCGCCCCGCGCCTCGTCCTCCGGGTCGTCCTCGAGGCCGGGGTCGGCGCGCTGCGGGAGCCGCGCGTCAGGGGGGTACTGTCACGAACCTCGCTGAAGAGGGTGCCTCTTCCTGTTCGGGCGGGGCTCTGCGGTCGTCGTCACCGGCCTATTAGCTGCCATCGATTCCTTTTCCGTTTGTGTTGGTTAGTGGTTAATTGGGTACACCTGTTTTGTATTAGGGTTTGTTTGTAGGGTATTTAAGGGCACTAGGCCCGCTGGGTATTTTGTGCGGGCTAGTCTTTTGTTACTCTGTGTTTGATGGTGTGATTTGTTTTCTTATCTTTATTCTCTGGTCTATTTTGTCCTGTTGTTTTGGACTGGCAACCTATATACGCCCTATGTGTTGGCGTGATCATTTTCGGTTGCACCAGTGTAATATATTTGATAAACGACAGAACCCTGCTCTCTGCACCTGATTCCATCCACCACTCATAGTATTTCGTAACAGGTTCACTCCATTCCACATCATCAGCAGGGAATAATCAACAGAATTGATTTGCAATGCAGAGATCAATGTGGCACCTCTTGGCTGTAATAAACGACACTGTGGGGGGTGGATATTGGCCTCACACCAATGCCCCCCCACACTGCACCCAGATTACCCACTGTAGTCATCGATAAACTGAATGGATAGCTTGGCTGCAGGTTCGCAGCTTGACACAGTGAACTGTAAGCGTATTGGATGCTCAAAGGGAATTGTGAGAGGGGGAGAAAAGCTTTAGCCACAGAATACACACACATTAGTTCCCCTGATCCTTACAGCTCAGAGTGTATGGAGGATTCCAAACACTATTGTACAAGCCATGCACACATGTTCTCTAATTAATGGTATGTGCTGATAGGCTTCCCCTAGCATGTAAAAGCTGTCAGATGATGCAAGTGACAGGTTTGTTTTAAAGTTTATTTGAAAAGGTTTCATTGGTTTACAGTGTTCCCCAGTGAACTATCTATTTTTTCTATTAGAATAGTTTTACTTGATGGCTTGAACAGTGATTATAAATTGAAGTGGTCCTTTAAGTACTGTACTTTACATCTCTGTTATGGATCATAACAAATTGCATTAGGTGCAGCATTACTCAATGTTTATAAAGTGAATATAGAGTCTGGTGAATCTTGAATATGAAATCTCCTCTATGCATTTATTCCATTTCTATCTGCAATATTAAAAAGCACTACATTGCGTTGTAAACCAAATGCATGTGTATAAGGTACAAAGTATAATATGGAGACATCAAAAGAGAGAGCAATCCATATCATTTGTCAGGCGATTGCACCTTTGCCCCAAGTGCAAATATTGCTACATAGTTCCAAGACGAGCGCAAAAACTCCAAGCTTAATATTTAGCCATAAACCAGATAATGAATTCTTATGATTCAACCTGCACAGCGCAAACAATACTGGTCGAAGTCTTGTATTACAGAACCTAATGTAGCGGCATGATTTGTCATATTGATCTCGCCACCAAACTCTCTGCTTTGATTTATGACAAAAACAAAGGAGAGGCACACTGCATTTGCACCCAGCATAAGGAGTGCACTGCACACACACAAACTTTATAAAGCTCTACTCGCCTTCAAGGGTAATAGACCTCAAATCATACAGCGCAGAGAGGGGGGCACTCACAAAGAGCCAAGTGAAGTGGTTGTCAGGATGGAAATGAAAGAAGTTAGCTACAGTGGTCTGCTCATTATTCCAAGGTATTGACTATTACAGGCATGCGTGTAAAGTAGTGAAACACATTTAGTATGCGTGCCTGACCCACTGGAGATGTTGAAACAAAAAATACCTATGATTCTGAATATCCCATAGGCTGTATGTTTAATAGCCTCTCCTTATAATCAGGGTAAATCAAATATTGTTACATAATACACATACCTGTACACCGCCATTCTATAAATTGTACAGTGCTGAAAATTATTTGATAATCATTCTTGTGTAAGAAGTAAGGATATGACATTTGGAGGTTTTCCATGTGCTATCAATCATCAAATGTTAGCCCATTGAAAGCTTGTTGATGCAAAGCGCAAGGGAACTAACTACCAGTGGCTAACCATGCACATGACATTTACGTTAGTTCCTTCACATGTTGGCGTCATTATGATGATGATGAAGTGTTGACAATGAGGAACAAAAGTCTGGCAGAATCTCCAGTGGATATGTTCTGTCATTGGCGCTTCATCATTTCAATATCAAGTCCCATTTCCTCAGTGTCAAAGGAGCAGCCACAGTTCAATTATTCCAATAGACAATTCACAGAAAGTGATTATTGCATGTGGGATAATAGCTTTGCTTTGATACATACATGACTGAACCATAGTGAATGGGAAAGAGACACACTAAAGCCAGAATTCAACCCATCCTGCGCATAATTAAATGCCGGCAAACCAGCGTTTTTGATCATTTGGTTAATTATGCAATGTTTACAGGGTGATACAAAGCTAATATTGAAGCTAATATTTAAGGCAGCAACAAGTAACAAGTCATGTTGCCTATATAATAATTTCCTATAATACTGTAGAAGGCACACCAAAGCACCACCAGCATTTAACATACAGATTTACTAAAGTTTTCCTGATGATTTTGTAACAATTCCTGTGAAAGAGTGCATGGTTTCTGCAGTAAAAATCAAATATTTGTCACATACACAATTTACAGCAAGTATAAAAGTTGCAGTGAAATGCTTGTGTGCTAGTTCCCTCAATAATTCAGTGCATTCATCAGTACATGAACCAATATACTATATAGTAACAATAAAAGAGTAAAGTGGCTGTGCAGTAGAATAAATAGTATATACAGTAATAGAACATTAACGCTGACCGCGTGTGTGTGTCTGAGTTTGTGTGTGTGCTTGTGTGTGTACGTATGTGTGTTAGGGTTGGCTGTGTGGAGAGTCAGTGCAAATAATCTCTACGGTGCAGTTAGTATCTAAGGTGAAAATAGTCTCTAGGGTGCTGGCCTATGCTGGGAGACAGCTAGGGTTAGCTGTTCAAAAGTCTTATGGCCTGATGGTAGAAGCTGTCTCAGAGTCTGTTGGTCCGTGACGTGATGCTCTGATACCACTTGCCAGATAGTAACTGTATGAACAGTCCGGGGCTCGGGTGACTGGATTCCTTGATGATCTTCTGGGCCTTCCTCAAACACTCCCTGGCGTAGATGTGATGTATTGGGTCGTCCACGGCACCCTCTGTAGAGCCTTCCGGTTGAGGGCAGTGAAATTGCCGTACTAGATAGTGATGCAGCTGGTCAAAATGTTGTAGAACTTCCTGAGGATCCGAGGGCCCCATGCCATATTTATTTTGTCACCTGAGGTTGAAGAGGTGCTGTTGCGACCTCTTCTCCAAGGTGGTGGTGTGATTGGTCCATGTCGGGTCCTCTCCACTGCAGCACTGTCTATGACACGTGGTGGGGCACTTAAAATGTTGATAAGACAGACTAATATTCGGTCATGTAACCTTGCAAGGGGTTCACTGTTGAGGAACATTCTCAGTTTGGATGGGATGCTGTGGTGCAATTATTTATTTATCCCAGAAATGAAGGGATACTTTTAATCTCATCTACCCATCTGCGCAACATGCAACACAGGAGATAGGAAGTACATTTTCCAAGCAATTTATTCAGCTTTTTGTATACATGTATTCTGCTGGATGATTTAGCATAGGTAGTTAACTAGCTAGAATTTACCAGCTAGCTAGCATTGTACAGCAGTGTTGACTAGCTAGCTTCACTGGTGTTTTTGTTAAGCCTACCAACTAGCTAGCTAGCCATCTACAGAATAGACTTTCCATGCAGGTTAGCTAGCTAACTAGTCACTTGTGTCAACACAATATGAGTAATGTTAGTTATTTTCAATGTAGCTAAACACTAGCTAGCTTAGTGTTAGCAAGCACTATTATTGCTAGGTGGATAACGCAGCAACTAGCTTGGTAGCAGGTCTAAACTATAGAAATCATGATGATAATAACTAGTTTAGAGTAATGTAAAATGTCACAGCTACATTTTTCTTCTCTAACACAGATTCCCACAAGGTCTCAGACTCGTTGTTAATTGTAATGTTAAAAAGGGAAGAAAAAGACAATCCAGTTTTTCTAAATTAGCTATCTATACTACTACTCACCACTTATTGAGTTAGGCCTAAATCTTTGTTTCATCTAATTAATCAAATGATTAATCTAACAATACATTTTTTTTGTAATTTTCTAAGAAATATAAGGTATTTTTACATGTTGCAATATAGTTAACTAAAGGAGAAGCTCATTATATAAAAATTGCTCATAGGTAACTTTAAAGTCACACTTAAATAGCTAAATCCTGTGTTTACAACTAGCTATGACCTTGAACTTATTCAGATATTACAGATATGTACTCTGTGGTGTATTCGTATGTTTATTTTCTCACTTGGATGGCGCTTTCAGAAGCTGATGATTAGCTTGTCAGAGTGGGTCAAATACTTTCTAATTACATAATAATAAGTAAGTACCCCTCAAAATACACTTAATTTTGACTAGCTTAATCCTGTGTAACAGCTAGTAATTAAATTGTACTTATGCAGATATCACATGCACCCTGTGGGTGTACTAGTGTGTTTTCTCACTTGAGTGGTGCTTTCAGAAGCTTTGCAATTAGGGTCAGGTTGTCAAGATGGGTAATATACTTATAAGTACACATGAATTAATTAGTAATTACATTGTACTTATGCAGATTTTAGATGTACTCTGTGGTCTACGTGTGTGTTTATCCTCCAACTTGAGGATGACACCCGTATGGTAGACCCCAGTCAGTGAATTTGACCTACATCTTATCTGGTTTTGTAAACTCAACCAAGTTAACCCAGATGGTGCACGTTTTGGCATGCTAGCAACAACATTGAGTTGTGTGCATTCACGGGTAGGTAATTAGAGCCTATGAAATCTCGGGGAATCCAGCGCATCTGTCCACAAGAGGTTACAACCTTGTGATAGTTATTACTGAATTGGATGCAGGTGAGAAGAAATGAAAAACTAAATTGGTAAATTCAGTGGAAACTTGCCCATTTGAAACAAGCATGACTTGTTACACGTCTGTAGTTACAGACTGCAATTACCACCATTTACAAGTTATTTTTAAAAAATCACAGTGTGACTACACTGTAATAAGGACCCCTTAAAATTAAGTGTTACCCTTTATTTTATTTTTTAAGGGGGTGCTGCAGCACCCTCAACACCCCGACTTCCCACGGCTTTGGCTCCTTGGTTTTGCTGACTTTATCGATGAGGCTGTTTGCCTGGCACCACTCTGCCAGGGCTCTAACCTCCTCCCTGTAGGCTTAGTGTGGAGGGGACTACGGTGTTGAACACTGAGCTGTAATCGATGAACAGTATTCTCACATAAGTGTTCCACTTGTCCAGGTGGGCAGTGTGTAGAGCAATGGCGATTTCGTCACCCATGTATTTGTTGGGTTGTATGCAAATTGTAAATGGGTCCATAGTGTAAGGTAAGGTGAAGCTGATCTGGTCCTCTCGGAGCACGACATGATGACAGAAGTGAGAGCTACAGGATGATTATCAGTTACTATCAGTTACCTTAAATTGCTTGGGTACAGGAACAATGATGGACATCTTGAAGCTGTATCACATCCGGCCGTGATTTGGAGTCCCATAGGGCAGTCCACAATTGGCCCAGCATCGTCGGGGTTTGGCCGTCATTGTAAATAAGAATTTGTTTTTAACTGACTTGCCGAGTTAAATAAAAAAATAAAAAATAAAAAAAGCATGTGGAGATCACAGACTGGGACAGAGAAAGGTTGAATATGCCCATGAACATTCCAGCCAGCTGGTCTGTGCATGCTCTGAGGACGTGTCAAGCAGTGGAGGCTCCTCAGAGGAGGAAGGTGAGGACCATGCTCCTCAGTAAAAATGTCATATTGAAACAATTGTCCTTTTTAGATAAAACTGTACAAAATATATTCACATATCACCAAATAATTGATTAAAACACACTGATTTGCAATGAAAACCTACAGTAGCCTCAAAAGCACTCTATAGAATAGCAACATGGTGTAGCCGGAGGACAGATAGTTTCCGTCCTCCTCTGGGTACATTGACTTCAAGTCAAAACTTAGGAGGTTCGTGGTTCTCACCCCCTTCCATAAACTTACACAGTAATTATGACAGCTTCCAGATGACGTCCTCCAACCTATCAGAGCTCTTGCAGCATGAACTGACATGTTGTCCACCCAATCAAAGGATCAGAGAATGAATTTACAACTGAAAGCATAACCTACAGTTAGCTAGCACTGCAGTGCATAAAATGTGGTGAGTAGTTGACTCAAAGAGAGCGAAATACAATAGTTGAACAGTTTTGAGCAAATACATTTATTTAAACATGGAGAAGCAACAGAGCGAGTTGAATTTCATTTTTTAAAATCACTTTCACTTAGCTAGTGAAGCCTACTCAAACATCCGGCTCAAATAGAGAGGGATACTATGTTAGCTAGTTTGTTATAGCTATCCAATACTGGAACTCTTCCAAGTCAAGGTAAGCTTTTGGTTTTATTAAATTATTGCCACCGGGGCACGCCAGTGTAACTGCTTAACTGCTTGCTGACTGTACACTGTAGTGCATGACGTTAGCTAATATGGTGACAACAATGTAGGCTGTGTGTAGCAGTTATGATATGAAGGTTTGACTTGGAAAGGTTTTTTCACCTGGTCACAGACAGCTGGTGTGTTGTGCACTGAAGCCCACAAGTGAAGGGAAAAGGTGAAAGGAGGAGAGCGCGTAGATGCAAGAAGGAATTCTAAAACAAGCAAAATTATCATGCTGTTTGTTTGTGGCTGCTATGAAAGTGAACTGTGTTTGCGTGTAATCAGGGGTGTATACATTCCACCGATTCTGTTGGAAAACGTTTCTTAGCCTCTCTTGGGTAGGGGGGCAGTATTTTCACGTCCGGATGAAAAGCGTGCCCAAAGTAAACTGCGTGTTACTCAAGCCCAGAAGCTAGGATATGCAGCTAATTGGTAGATTTGGATAGAAAACACGCTAAAGTTTCTAAAACTGTTAAAATAATGTCTGTGAGTATAACAGAACTTAAATGGAAGGCAAAACCCTGAGGACAAACCATCCCAAAAATAAACATTTTTCAGCCTACCACTGTTTTCAATGGCTGTCACTTTTATTATAAGGCACAATCCTCCCAGATTGCAGTTCCCAGGGCTTCCACCAGATGTCACTAAATGTCTTTAGAAAGAGTTTCATGCTGGTTTTTGGAAAAATGAGCCAGAAATGGTAATTTGTCTAGTTGGCTCCCATTTTGGCTGTGGTGTTTCCAAGCGTGTGGAAGAGAGCACGTAGGTATTTTTCTCCTGTAAAGACAATAACAATTCTCCGTCTTAAATTTTATTGTTTATTTACTTATTAGGATACCTAAGGTTTTATTATAAACATTGTTTGACTTGTTTGGAAAAGTTTATTAGTAGTGTTTGGGAATAATTTTGTATGCTTTTTGATGGAGGGAAATTGTGTGGATTATTGACTGAAGTGCGCCAGCTAAACTGAGTTTTATGGATAGAAAGAAGGACATTATCAAACAAAAGGACAATTTGTGATGTATATGGGACCTTTTGGAGTGCCAACAGAAGAAGATCATCAAAGGTAAGTCAATTATTATATCGCTATTTCTGACTTTCGTGGTGCACCTGCCTGGTTGAAATATGTTTTCCTTGCTTTTGAATGCGGGGAGCTGTCCTCGCATGGTGTGCTTTCGCCGTAAAGCCTTTTTGAAATCTGACAAAGCGGCTGGATTAACAAGAATTTAAGCTTTATTTTGATACATTACACTTGTGATTTTATGAAAGTTAAATATTTATAATTCTGTAGTGTGAATTTCGAGCTCTGCAATTTCACCGGATGTTG
Source organism: Oncorhynchus keta (assembly GCF_023373465.1). NCBI lineage: Eukaryota > Metazoa > Chordata > Actinopteri > Salmoniformes > Salmonidae > Oncorhynchus > Oncorhynchus keta. The sequence goes on from NC_068431.1 coordinate 26,617,206, forward strand.
GCCAGGTGGACGCTTACCGTCCCATAAGAAGTTAAATGGAAGAAAATGTAACGAAACGGGGATCAACATACCTGAATTTGTCCAATAGAAAATCTTGTTTGCAACTGTTGGACTAGTGAATACACCCTAGACCAGCTAGATGCTGGCAAGAGTGTGCAAATTGGTATTGAATGTATCACTGTCTATCACCTTGATTAAATGTTTCTCTCGACCTGTGCACCTACATTGTAAACTGTCATTCATAGGGTAGGTTGTAGCAACCTCGTGATATCATGGACAGTAGTAGAGATCACGTACAGTAGTAGCCTAAACCGAGCGATGTTACATCCCTCTCAACAAAACAAAGGAGCTGATCGTGGACTTTTGGAGACATTGACTGGACTGCAGTGGCGAAGGTGAAAAGCTTCAAGTTCCTCGGCGTACACATCACTGACAATCTGAAATGGTCCACCCACACAGACAGTGTGGTGAAGAAGGAAGAACAGCACCTCTTCAACCTCAGAAGGCTGAAGAAATTAGACCTGGCCCCTAAGACCCTCACAAACTTTTACACATGCACAATTGAGACCATCCTGTCGCGCTGTATCACTGCCTGGTCTGGCAACTGCACCGTCCTCAACAGCAGGGCTCTCCAGACGGTAGTGAGGTCTGCCCAACACATTACCGAGGGCACACTGCCTGCCTTCCAGGACACCTACAGCACCCGATGTCACAGAAAGGCCAAAAAGATAACCAAGGACATCAACCACCCGAGCCACGGCCTGTCCACCCCTCTATCATCCAGAAGGTGAGTTCAGTACAGGTGCATCAATGCTGGGACTGAGAGACCGAAAAACAGCATCTATCTGAAGGCAGCATCTATCTCAATCACTATCTCAATCACTAGCCGGCTACCACCCAGTTACTCAACCCTGCCCATAGACATGGAATCACTGGTCACTTTAATAATGGAACACTTGTCACTTTAAAAAAACGTTTACATACTGCTTTACTCATTTCTTATGTATATACTGGATTCTATTCTACTGTATTTTAGTCAATGACACCACATTGCCATCCTAATATTTATATATTTCTTAATTCCATTATTTTACTTTTAGATGGGTGTGTATTGTTAGATTCTACTGCACTGTTGGAGCTAGGAACACAAACATATTGCACTACACCCGCAATAACATCTGCTAAATATGTGTATGTGACCAATAACATTTGATTTGATTTTATTTAAGCTGGGTGAATGAAATATGAATGACAGTCATCCAATATGCTGTAATAGAAATAAGGCCATGCTCATAAAAATAAAATCGTCCTCCCTCGTCTTGAACGTCACCGACGCCACTGGCGTCCGGGGATACCATCTGTGCCGGCTGCTTAGTGAGTATTTAAAGGCTTGAAGGTCTTAGTCACGTCGGCCACAGAGATAAAGGTGCTTCCTGCTTTTATTTCTGCTTATAGGCTGGTAGAAGCAGGGTGGAGGGGGGGGCAAGCATTTTTGATTGGGATACAGTGTATGTGAACAGAAGCGGTGGGACACCCGTAAATACATGTAAGAGGAAGGTCTGGAAATTGTAGGTACAATTGATGCATGAAAGGGAATACAATGTTTAATAAATCACTGCCAACGTACAGAGGAGGCCATTTGCATTTTATGCAGACACAAATACAGTGGGGCAAAAAGTATTTAGTCAGCCACTAATTGTGCAAGTTCTCCCACTTAAAAAGATGAGAGGCCTGTAATTTTCATCATAGGTACACTTCAACTATGACAGACAAAATGAGAGAGAAAAAATCCAGAAAATCACATTGTAGGATTTTTAATGAATTTATTTGCAAATTATGGTGGAAAATAAGTATTTGATCAATAACAAAAGTTTATCTCAATACTTTACCCTTTGTTGGCAATGACAGAGGTCAAACATTTTCTGTAAGTCTTCACAAGGTTTTCACACACTGTTGCTGGTATTTTGGCCCATTCCTCAATGCAGATCTCCTCTAGAGCAGTGATGTTTTGGGGCTGTTGCTGGGCAACACGGACTTTCAACTCCCTCCAAAGATTTTCCATGGGGTTGAGATCTGGAGACTGGCTAGGCCACTCCAGGACCTTGAAATGCTTCTTACGAAGCCACTCCTTCGTTGCCCGGGCGGTGTGTTTGGGATCATTGTCATGCTGAAAGACCCAGCCACGTTTCATCTTCAATGCCCTTGCTGATGGAAGGAGGTTTTCACTCAAAATCTCACGATACATGGCCCCATTCATTATTTCCTTTACACGGATCAGTCGTCCTGGTTCCTTTGCAGAAAAACAGCCCCAAAGCATGATGCTTCCACCCCCATGCTTCACAGTTGGTATGGTGTTCTTTGGATGCAACTCAGCATTCTTTGTCCTCCAAACACGACGAGTTGAGTTTTTACCAAAAAGTTATATTTTGGTTTCATCTGACCATATGACATTCTCCCAATCTTCTTCTGGATCATCCAAATGCTCTCTAGCAAACTTCAGACGGGCCTGGACATGTACTGGCTTAAGCAGGGGGACACGTCTGGCACTGCAGGATTTGAGTCCCTGGCGGCGTAGTGTGTGATGGTAGGCTTTGTTACTTTGGTCCCAGCTCTCTGCAGGTCATTCACTAGGTCCCCCGTGTGGTTCAGGGAATTTTGCTCACCGTTCTTGTGATCATTTTGACCCCACGGGGTGAGATCTTGCGTGGAGCCCCAGATCGAGGGAGATTATCAGTGGTCTTGTATGTCTTACATTTCCTAATAATTGCTCCCACAGTTGATTTCTTCAAACCAAGCTGCTTACCTATTGCAGATTCAGTCTTCCCAGCCTGGTGCAGGTCTACAATTTTGTTTCTGGTGTCCTTTGACAGCTCTTTGGTCTTGGCCATAGTGGAGTTTGGATTGTGACTGTTTGAGGTTGTGGACTTTTATACTGATAACAAGTTCAAACAGGTGCCATTAATACAGGTAATGAGTGGAGGACAGAGGAGCCTCTTAAAGAAGAAGTTACAGGTCTGTGAGAGCCAGAAATCTTGCTTGTTTGTAGGTGACCAAATACTTATTTTCCACCATAATTTGCAAATAAATTCATTAAAATCCTACAATGTGATTTTTTTGATTTTTTCTTTCTCATTTTGTCTGTCATAGTTGAAGTGTACCTATGATGAAAATTGTTTGGGAAAGACAAATTCCTATCTGTGAAATATTATTTTCATAGCGAATCATTTGAGGGTGTCAACTTAAGCTTCAGATGGTAAAATGACACTCATGTCCTCAATTTATGACCGCACACAGGTACAGTTCTTCAATGTATGGATTCCTACAGTCTTATTATTGATTGAAAGCTCTATCTCAGAAGTTGTGTTTTTAAAAAATCAGAGCTTAATCTGGTACTGTAGTGAATTAAAACATTTCTGAATAGCAGGTTAATGATAGATTGAGCTACATTTCCACGGTAATGATTTTGCATATAAAGTTTGATTGGTTTCTTTGGAGTTTATGCTTGACTTCATCACACGCTGTTTGGGTATCTCTTACTGTTTGACCTAGTAATACCCCATGAGTTAGCAATGTCTTCCTGCTAAATATTATGTGAATGTATGAATAATGCATTGTCACTTAAAGTGGAACTGACAACATTTTAATTACTTTGTAGATATGAAACAAACAGACAATGATAATATCAGTCAAAATATCAAATTCACAGTTTATGCTACAAAACCAACTTGATAAGAGACTTTAAAAATACAGTAGGTTCTATTTGACTCAAACTTCTATTATGTAGTCAGTCGGGCATTGTTGGCAGACTAGATGGAAGCAGTCAATGTACAATTCACCAATACATTTCTTGAAATTCCAATAAATATTGCTATCAGGTTGTAAATCACAGCTTGTACATTGTTTGCTGCCTGGAGCCGATAGGGTGATGAACTGTTTGAGTTTCCCTTACTCAATATTTTGGACAAAAACAGATAAAAGTTAAGTGCGATGACGTCATGGCTAATATGCTAACATCTATTTATGTATTTATTTAGCAAGCTAAAAACACAGAGCCTTGTTGCTAGCTAGTTGCGGGATGGGATGTCATGTAATACAAGCTTGGATGAGTTGGTGAGTGACAGACTTTTTTCTCCAAAACATTTTATGCAGATTCAGACTCTTGCAGTCTCTAGCACATGTCTCTTTGTTGTCGATCAAATGGGCAAGAGGGCAAGCTGGTAAATCCCATTCAGTTGTAAAGATAAATGTGAGTAATGATGACAGAAGCAGGCAAATGTTCCCCATGGCATCAGTGAAATTTTGACTGCCAACTCGGACTAGGCTACATCTACATCTCTTATTTCCCAACATGGGGACAATTGGGAACCAAGTTTATGTAATTGTTTTATTTACTGCAGTGTCTATCAATTGCCTGAACGAACATATGCCTTCCGATTCATATTATGATAGCATTTTAGCAAATACCCAACTCTATGTCATTTCCAAATATTATTGTAAAAAATGAAACATTGTTTTGTCATATCCTGTCTGAGGGTGTTTGATAATATTTAATGGTGCTAAATCTGTTTCAGTTCCTCATTAACTGTCAGGGAGGCACTGATGTGAAATTTCTAGGCCGATAGTGCTAATAGATATTTTCTTGGCTATGGTGGTCAATACTGATACTATTAAGGTACTGTATTTCAAAAAATTAAATCAATTGGATAATAAAACTTTCATGTCCTCAATGAGGCAATTCATTTTTCAGCATACATATTATACAGACAAAATCACCATAAACCAAATGAGTTACATCAAAGGCCTGTTCAGCATTGATAACATAGTAAATTACAGGGTTAGTTCAGCTAAATTACAATTTGATATATTTGTTTATTTACCTTTAAAGCAGTTTATGGACAAGGCGAGAGTATAATCCACACTTTTGTTTTCTTAAATTAGCCACTGCCACCAACCGCTAATACTAAAAACACATGTAACTCAAGGTCCCCTAGTTATAGTTAACGCCGTGTCGCCCGCGCTGCTAGCGTAGTAATGACTACTCCGCGGCCTCCCTGTTCCATTTATTGCTGCCCCCATGGACCCTATGATCACTTGGCTACATAGCTGATGCCCGCTGGACTGTCCATTAATCACGGTACTCCATTCTGTTTTATTTATTTATTTATTATTGTTTATTTTTTAAATCTGCCGGCCCGAGCTGCGAACTCAGGCTCTGTGTGTAGTTAACCGACCCTCTGCCCATTCATCTCCATTTTTACCTGTTGCTGTTTTAGCTGATTAGCTGTTGTTGTCTTAGCTAGCTCTCCAAATCAACACCTGTGATTACTTTATGCCTCGCTGTATGTCTCTCTCATATGTCAATATGCCTTGTATACTGTTGTTTAGGTTAGTTATCATTGTTTTAGTTTACAATGGAGCCCCTAGTTCCACTCATTATACCTCTGATGCCTCCTTTGTCCCACCTCCCACACATGCAGTGACCGCTCCCAGTATAACCAGCTTGTCCAGAGATACAACCTCTCTTATCATCACTCAGTGCCTGGGCTTACCCCCGCTGTTCCCACACCCCACCATACCCCTGTCTGCTCATTATGCCCTGAATCTATTCTACCACGCCCAGAAATCTGCTACTTTTATTCTTTGTCCCCAACGCTCTAGGCGACCAGTTTTGATAGCCTTTAGCTGTACCCTCATCCTACCCCTCCTCTGTTCCTCAGGTGATGTGGAGGTCAACCCAGGCCACGCGTGTCCCCAGGCACCCTCATTTGTTGACTTCTGTGATCGAAAAAACCTTGGTTTTCATGCGTCAACATCAGAAGCCTCCTCCCTAAGTTTGTTTTACTTACTACTTTAGCACACTCCGCCAACCCTGATGTCCTTGCCGTGTCTGAATCCTGGCTTAGGAAGGCCACCAACAATTCTGAGATTTCCGAATACAGCTACAACATTTTCCGTCAAGATAGAACTGCCAAAGGGGGAGGAGTTGCAATCTACTGCAGAGATAGCCTGCAAAGTTCTGTCATACTTTCCAGGTCTATACCCAAACAGTTTGAACTTGTAATTTAAAAAATTAACCTCTCCAGAAATAAGTCTCTCACTGTTGCTGCCTGCTATCGACTCCCCTCCTCTCCCAGCTGTGCCCTGGACACCATTTGTGAATTGATCGCCCCCCATCTAGCTTCAGAATTCGTTCTGTTAGGTGACCTAAACTGGGATATGCTTAACACTCCGGCAGTCCTACAATCTAAGCAAGATTCCCTCAATCTCATACAAATCATCAAGGAACTCACCAGGTACAACCCTAAATCCGTAAACATGGGCACCCTCATAGACATTATCCTGACCAACTTGCCCTCCAAATACACATCTGCTGTTTTCAATCAGGATCTCAGCGATCACTGCCTCATTGCCTGTATCCGCTATGGGTCCATGGTCAAACGACCACCCCTCATCAATGTCAAATGCTCCCTAAAACACTTCTGCGAGCAGGCCTTTCTATTTGACCTGGCCCGGGTATCCTGGAAGGATATTGACCTCATCCCGTCAGTCGGCTGGTAATTTTTTAAAAGTAATTTCCTCACCATCTTAGATAAGCATGCCCCGTTCAAAAAATACAGAACTAAGAACAGATATAGCCCTTGGTTCACTCCAGACCTGACTGACAAAAATCCTGTGGCGGACTGCACTAGCATCGAATAGTCCCCACGATATGCAACTGTTCAGGGAAGTCAGGAACCAATACACGCAAAGGCGTGTATTCGCCTGTAGAAATAGTAGAAGTAGAAATTCGCCTGTAGCTCTAACTCCAAAATGTTTTGGGACACTGTAAAGTCCATGGAGAACAAGAGCACCTCCTCCCAGCTGCCCACTGCTCTGAGGCTAGGTAACACGGTCACCACTGATAAATCCATGATAATCGAACATTTCAATAAGCACTTCTCAACGGCTGGTCATGCCTTACTTCTGGCTACTCCAACCCCGGCCAACAGCTACTCAACCCAAGCCTCCCCAGCTTCTCCATCACCCATATCCGGACAGCAGATGTTCTGAAAGAGCTGCAAAACCTGGACCAGCACAAATCAGCTGGGCTAGACAATCTGGACCCTCTATTTCTAAAACAATCTGCCGCTATTCTTAGCAACCCCTATTACCAGCCTGTTCAACCTCTCTTTTGTATCGTCCGAGATCCCTAAAGTTTGGAAAGCTGCCGCGGTCATCCACCTCTTCAAAGGGGGTGACACCCTAGACCCAAACCGTTACAGACCTATATCCATCCTGCCCTGAATATCTAATGTCTTCAAAAGCCAAGTTAATAAACAGATCACTGACCATTTCGAATCCCACCGTACCTTCTCCACTGTGCAATCCGTCTCCCGAGACGGTCACAGTTGCACCTCAGCCACTGAAGGAGTGTTGTATGGCTTTGAAGCTTGTTTGGAGGTTAGTTAGCACAGTGTCCAAGGAAGGGCCAGAAGTATACAGAATGGTGTCGTCTGCGTAGAGGTGGATCAGGGAATCGCCCGCAGCAATTTTTAAGAAATTAATTTCTGTATACTTCTGGCCCTTGCTTGGACACTGTGCTAACTAACCTCCAAACGAGCTTCAATGCCATACAACACTCCTTCCGTGGCCTCCAACTGCTCTTAAACGCCAGTAAAACCAAATGCATGCTTTTCAACTATTCGCTGCCCACACCCGCCCAACAAGCATCACCACACTGGACTGTTCCGACCTAGAATATGTGGACAACTATAAATACCTAGGTGTCTGGCTAGACTGTAAACTCTCCTTCCAGACTTATATTAAACATGGGGCGGCAGGGTAGCCTAATGGTTAGAGAGTTGGACTAGTAACCAAAAGGTTGCACGTTCAAATCCCTGAGCTGACAAGGTACAAATCTGTCGTTCTGCCCCTGAACAGGCAGTTAACCCACTGTACCTAGGCCGTCATTGAAAATAAGAATTTCTTCTTAACTGACTTGCCTAGTTAAATAAAGGTAACATTTTAAAAAACATCTCCAATCCAAAATCAAATCTAGAATTGGCTTTCTATTCTGCAACAAAGCCTCCTTCACTCACGCTGCCAAACTTGCCCTATTAAAACTGACTATCCTACCGATCCTCGACTTCAGCGATGTCATCTACAAAATAGTCTCCAACACTCTACTCAGCAAACTGGATGCAGTGTATCACAGTGCCATCCGTTTTGTTTCCAAATCACCTTACACCACCCACCACTGCGAGCCATGCAATCCCTTTAAAAGATTATTCTGACAATAATTATATCCTCACATACTTGTTTACGGCATAGAGTAGTAGTCTAATTGGTTTGTGGGCAGGTAGCTTATGATAATCTTTTTATATTCTTAAATCACTGCCCCTCAAAGGTTTTTTTGTTCGTTCTCTTTCCCATCCTTGTTTTCAAATGTCAAAAAATGGCTATCCTCATCATAGGGAAGACATTATTTTTCATCCACAAAGGGGTTTCAAGTAATTTCAAAGAGTAAGCATCAATAATAACATTAATTGAAATATCATGCATCTAATTGAACTTGCTAACAAGAATATCCAAGCAGTCATATTTCTCAAGTCAAGGACACATTTGATGTGAACTTTCAAAAATAGAAGGTACAAGAAAATGAAGAGATTCCCAGGGGCTTGTGTGTGGGAAAACTGGTGAAGAGGAAACACTGGGGACAATCTGTGAAAAAATTTAATCAACACAGTGATTAATACATTTACTCAGCAAAGAGCTTAGGCCTTATCTCACAGGGTGATGTATACACTGAGTGTACAAAACATTAAGAACAACTTCCTAGTATTGATTTGCACCGCCTTTTGCCCTCAGAACAGCCTCAATTCATTGGGGCATGGACTCTACAAGGTGTCAAAAGTGTTCCACAGGGATGCTGGCCCATGTTGACTCAAATGCTTCCCACAGTTGTGTCAAATTGGCTGGATGTCCTTCGGGTGGTGGATCATTTTTGATACACGCGGGAAACTGCTAATCGTGAAAAACAGTGTAGTTCTTGACACACTCTAACCAGTGCACCTGGCACCTACTACCATATCCCGTTCAAAGGTACTTAAATATGTTGTTTTTCCCAGTCACCCTCTTAATGGCACACATACACAATCCATGACTCAATTGTCTCAAGGCTTAACAATCCTTCTTTAACCTGTCTCCTCTTCATCTACACTGATTGAAGTGGATTTAACAAGTGACATCAATAAGGGATCATAGGCTACACCTGGATTCACCTGGTCAGTCTATGTCATGGAAAGAGCAGGTGTTCCTAATGTTTTGTACACTCAGTGTATGTCTGAGCCCCTGTGAAGTGCTCAGATTTTCCCCTAACAAAATAAGTGTTGAATATGTGGTCATTATCATGAATAAACATGAGCGGTACCTTACCTCAGATATCATTATGTGTAACTGAAAAAGTTATTTTTTGCAGTTGTACTCTTTTGACAATACAATGGTCAGTGGTCCCTTTCGTAGCCCACCACCCAACCCCACTCCCGCCCTTATGTAGGGACATTTCCTTGAAATACGTTTACTTACAACTACTGGACAGTTTTTGAAATATAAAACTGTGTTCTGAAAAATGCTTGAAAGGAATTACACCTCAAGTTATGCAAAACACTTTTCTGGCATATATTCCAGTCTGATGTCCAGTTATGCTGGCTTTGAAGTATGCAAAGCCTTTGCCTCTATCCATCTGGATGTTGTTTTCTCTCAGAGAACTACAGACCCACAATTCATCCCCTCAAAAGCTACCTCCCAAATTGACCATTTTTGATTCACAGTGCCATTGACTTTGAGGTTACATTTCATGTTGGTTGGGTTCTGGGATACTGGCTCTACCATGTAGCTGAAACGGATGGTTTGTGGAACCTTAATTGGGGAGGACAGGCCCATGGTAATGGCTGGAGTGGAATAGTATGAAATACATCAAAGATATGGTTTCCATGTGGTTGATGCATTCCATTTACTCCATTCCAGCCATTATTATGAGCCATCCTCCCCTCAGCAGCCTCCTATGGTAGCTGAAATGTCTAAGGTATTTGCACCAAACTATCATTTTAATAACATATTTTTTCAAGGACATCCAGGATTTCAGTCTTCTTCAATCCCTTCACATTGTGTGTTTAAAAAAAAAAAATACATCTGTATGGAAATTGTATTTTTTGACAAATAAATGCCATGGACATTTGTCATTATGTGTGTCTCATCATTTGACCTCTTATTAGGATTAATTCTCGTCAAGTCAGAATGAGGCGATTGTGGCTTTTTCACTAGATATCACTTTTAATTCAAGGTTACTTTATTTAGATTTGTGCTGACAGTTTTGCCTTTAAATTGGAAACAACCTGCTGAAAATTACATGTCTGGCACACTGGTGAGGTTTGGTCATGCATTTTATAGTGTCTGGTTTCTCGTCATTTTTTTTTGTATCCGGCCTTTTTCTCTTTCAACCATCCTCATTATATGTTTCTACCAAGGTTCACCGAAAGCCACTGATTATTTCCACTAGCTAGGTCTTTTGGCATGGGGGACTCAGGTTTCAGGGTTTGAACTTGTGTGTGGACTGTGAATAAGTGGATGATGAAGTGAACCCTAACCCCTTGGGTGTCTCTTTTAAAAAAAAAAATAACTTCATATGGGCCTGCTACAGTTCTACCATCCTCAGCATGCGTGTTCCTTCTTCTGGAAGTCGGAAGACAGGAAGCCTGTCAAGATAGTGGGGTGAAAGTTGCTACTTTCAGTTCATACAGATTAGAAAGGGGCTTTTTGGTGTTTTATTCCTGTTTGAAATAATACCAAACAAGTGTTCTTTTCTTATCTCATGAAATGCATTTTGTTTATTGAGAGGTGAGAGGTAAGAACTACATCAATAGATAAAATCAGTGGCGGTTCCAGCTTGTATGGCTTCCTGTGCGAACCCCACCTTCAGACCCCACCCAAAATAAATAATCATAACCTGAAAAACTATATAAATATAAAATATATACAAAAATAATACTCGTAAATATCAAAAAGAAGTAACAAAGACAAATGTTGATTTGACACTCAAGCATCAATTCATTACCCATCCCCCAACACTGTCAACCAAGAGTCAAGACCAAACCAATTCACCTTGGTGGTGTGCAGACTGGTTTTATATTATTCTGAAAGATTTCGCACAAACTAGAAAAAAATGCAACAATATGTCTGTGAAACTATATATTCACAGTTTTATGAAGGAATTGTGGTTTATTTGGTAGCATTTCGTAGTGTGACTGATTTGACTAATTTCATTAGTACTGTACAAAGTTAGAGGTGCGCGATTTGATAGATTCCCCACTCCACCTACCTCGGGCTTCCAGTGGGGAGACCAGTGGGGAGAACATGATATCATGTTGATGTTGATGTGCAAATGAGCGATAGAAAACCAATTGCGCAAATGTCACTATTCCAAATTGTTTGTGCGGGCACCCCGTGCCGCCACCGGCAAGATGCCGCCCCGGGCGGCTGCCCATGTCGCCTATATCTAAATCCTCCACTGGAGAAAATAATCACATCTGCAAATCAAAATGGCAGGGCTAAACCTTTCTCCGTCTTGACTTCACTCCAGCCCTTGGCTCGGATGCCCTACATCTCACTCGCTCGGTTTATGGCAAGTTCTTCTTGGAAGATGGCCATTTGAAGACAGCGGTGCAGAATGACTCAAGACAAAAACTTAATATTAAATATCTGCAAATCTGACTAAATATTAACACTGCACTACACATACTCGATAACTGATAACAACACAAAACAAATGATAAGGCTAGAGAAATGTATCTACCAATATTACCAACACAGTCAACACCAAAACATGTTTGAGAGTAAGCATGGAGAACCAATCCCCAAATGAAAATGAGACTCCTCGACTGACACAGACGATGCTTTTCACCACCTGGTATGGTAAGTGTAGAAACCGACTTGCTAAAGTCGATAAATTATCAATTGAGAATACTTGAACTAATCAGTAAAGCTATTAAGGAGTTATAGGCGAGCCTCGAGATGAATGACAAAAAAAGCTGCCACAATGAGAAAGAAACAAACATGCTAAAAGGTACAGTAATTACTATTGAAACGGATGTTAAAGATCTTAAAAAAGAGAACATGTTTCTGAGAGAAGCCTTACTTGAAATACAGAATAGATCTCTATAACCTAAAATTTGGGATGTACTTGTATTAAAGAGAATCAGGGTGAAGATCCAGAACGGCGCAAAGCAAACTCTTTAAAGTGAATAGACTAAAAGGGAAACGTGTAGCTCTCGTAGTCAATTAATTGTACATTTACAACAAACTGTTCCGAGTCACCAAGACTAATCCATGTGTAACGTCGTTCTTCGTTTGTCAAAAGAGAGTCAGACCGAAATGCAGCGTAGTGGTTACTCATGTCTTTAATGAAGAGATCGCGATACATGAAATAACTTATACATATACAAAAAAACAAACGGAACGTGAAACCTATTACAGCCTATCTGGTGAAACTACACAGAGACAGGAACAATAACCCACGAAATACAAAGCGAAACCAGGCTACCTAAATACGGTTCCCAATCAGAGACAACGAGAATCACCTGACTCTGATTGAGAACCGCCTCAGGCAGCCAAGCCCATACAACACCCCTACTCAGCCGCAATCCCAATAATACAAAAACCACAATACGAAATACAACAACATAAACCCATGTCACACCCTGGCCTGACCAAATAATTAAAGAAAACACAAAATACTAAGACCAAGGCGTGACAGAACCCCCCCTAAGGTGCGGACTCCCGGACGCACCTCAAAACCATAGGGAGGGTCCGGATGGGCGTCTGTCCATGGTGGCGTTCCGGCTCGGGACGTGGACCCCACTCCATTGATGTCCTAGTTCCTCCCCTTCGCGTCCTGGGATAATCCACCCTCGCCGCCGACCATGGCCTAATAGTCCTCACCCAGAACCCCACTGAACTGAGGAGCAGCTCGTGACTGAGGGGCAGCTCGGGACTGAGGGGCAGCTCGGGACTGAGGGGCAGCTCGGGGCTGAGGGGCAGCTCGGGGCTGAGGGGAAGCCCAGTACTGAGAGAAAGCCCAGTACTGAGAAGAAGCCCAGTACTGAGATGAAGCTCAGGCAGGTAGTAGGCTCCGGTAGATCCTGGCTGGCTGGCGTATCTGGAAGATTCTGTTTGACTAGCAGATCTGGAAGAGACTGGTTGACTGGCAGATCTGGAAGAGACTGGTTGACTGGCAGATCTGGAAGAATCTGGTTGACTGGCAGATCATGGCTGACTGGCGGATCTAGCTGCTCTATGCAGACTGACAGCTCCTTGCAGACTGACAGCTCTGGCAGCTCCATGCAGGCTGACAGCTCCTTGCAGACTGGCAGCTCTTTGCAGACTGACAGCTCTTTGCAGACTGACAGCTCTGGCTGCTTCATGCAGACTGACAGCTCTGGCTGCTTCGAATAGACTGACAGCTCTGACTGCTCCATGCAGGCTGACAGCACCCTGCAGACTGGTAGCTCCTTGCAGACTGACAGCTCCTTGCAGACTGGCAGCTCCTTGCAGACTGGCAGCTCCTTGCAGACTGGCAGCTCTTTGCAGACTGGCAGCTCTGGCTGCGTCATGCAGACTGACAGCTCTGACTGCTACATGCAGGCTGACAGCACCCTGCAGACTGGCAGCTCTTTGCAGACTGACAGCTCCTTGCAGACTGACAGGTCTGGCTGCTTCATGCAGACTGACAGCACCTTGCAGACTGACAGCTCCCTGCAGACTGGCAGCTCAGGCTGCTCCGAACAGGCAGGAGGCTCCGGCAGCGCTGTAGAGGAGGAAGGCTCTGATAGCGCTGAACAGGCGGGAGACTCCGACAGCGCAGGAGGGAAGGAAGGCTCTGATAGCGCTGAACAGACAGGAGACTCCAGTAGCGCAGGAGGGAAGGAAGGCTCTGGCTGTGCTGAACAGGCGAGGCCCACAGAAGGCCTGGTGCGTGGTGCTGGAACTGGTGCTACAGGATTGAGGACACGCACAGGAAGCCTGGTGCGGGGAGCTGCTACCGGAGGACTGGTGTGTGGAGGTGGCTCTGGATAGACCTGACCGTGCAGGCGCACTGAAGCTCTTGAGCACCGAGCCTGCCCAAGCTTACCTGGCTCGATGCCCACTCTAGCCCGGCCAATACGAAGGGCTGGTATGTGCCACACCGGGCTATGCACCCGCACTGGAAACACAGTTTTTTTTATTTATTTTATTTCACCTTTATTTAACCAGGTAGGCTAGTTGAGAACAAGTTCTCATTTGCAACTGCGACCTGGCCAAGATAAAGCATAGCAGTGTGAACAGACAACACAGAGTTACACATGGAGTAAACAATTAACAAGTCAATAACACAGTAGAAAAAATGGGCAGTCTATATACAATGTGTGCAAAAGGCATGAGGAGGTAGGCGAATAATACAATTTTGCAGATTAACACTGGAGTGATAAATGATCAGATGGTCATGTACAGGTAGAGATATTGGTGTGCAAAAGAGCAGAAAAGTAAATAAATAAAAACAGTATGGGAATGAGGTAGGTGAAAATGGGTGGGCTATTTACCTATAGACTATGTACAGCTGCAGCGATCGGTTAGCTGCTCGGATAGCTGATGTTTGAAGTTGGTGAGGGAGATAAAAGTCTCCAACTTCAGCGATTTTTGCAATTCGTTCCAGTCACAGGCAGCAGAGTACTGGAACGAAAGGCGGACAAATGAGGTGTTGGCTTTAGGGATGATCAGTGAGATACACCTGCTGGAGCGCGTGCTACGGATGGGTGTTGCCATCGTGACCAGTGAACTGAGATAAGGCGGAGCTTTACCTAGCATGGACTTGTAGATGACCTGGAGCCAGTGGGTCTGGCGACGAATATGTAGTGAGGGCCAGCCAACTAGAGCATACAAGTCGCAGTGGTGGGTGGTATAAGGTGCTTTAGTGACAAAACGGATGGCACTGTGATAGACTGCATCCAGTTTGCTGAGTAGAGTGTTGGAAGCCATTTTGTAGATGACATCGCCGAAGTCGAGGATCGGTAGGATAGTCAGTTTTACTAGGGTAAGCTTGGCAGCGTGAGTGAAGGAGGCTTTGTTGCGGAATAGAAAGCCGACTCTTGATTTGATTTTCGATTGGAGATGTTTGATGTGAGTCTGGAAGGAGAGTTTGCAGTCTAGCCAGACACCTAGGTACTTATAGATGTCCACATATTCAAGGTCGGAACCATCCAGGGTGGTGATGCTAGTCGGGCATGCGGGTGCAGGCAGCGATCGGTTGAAAAGCATGCATTTGGTTTTACTCGCGTTTAAGAGCAGTTGGAGGCCACGGAAGGAGTGCTGTATGGCATTGAAGCTCGTTTGGAGGTGAGATAGCACAGTGTCCAATGACGGGCCGAAAGTATATAGAATGGTGTCGTCTGCGTAGAGGTGGATCAGGGAATCGCCCGCAGCAAGAGCAACATCATTGATATATACAGAGAAAAGAGTCGGCCCGAGAATTGAACCCTGTGGCACCCCCATAGAGACTGCCAGAGGACCGGACAGCATGCCCTCCGATTTGACACACTGAACTCTGTCTGCAAAGTAATTGGTGAACCAGGCAAGGCAGTCATCCGAAAAACCGAGGCTGTTGAGTCTGCCGATAAGAATATGGTGATTGACAGAGTCGAAAGCCTTGGCGAGGTCGGTGAAGACGGCTGCACAGTACTGTCTTTTATCGATGGCGGTTATGATATCGTTTAGTACCTTGAGTGTGGCTGAGGTGCACCCGTGACCGGCTCGGAAACCAGATTGCACAGCGGAGAAGGTACGGTGGGATTCGAGATGGTCAGTGACCTGTTTGTTGACTTGGCTTTCGAAGACCTTAGATAGGCAGGGCAGGATGGATATAGGTCTGTAACAGTTTGGGTCCAGGGTGTCTCCCCCTTTGAAGAGGGGGATGACTGTGCGCTCCATAGCGTAACACGGTGCCTGCCCGGTCTCTCTAGCCCCCCGATAAGCACAGGGAGTTTGCGCAGGTCTCCTACCTGGCATAGCCATACTCTCTTTAAGCCCCCCCCCCAATAATTTTTGTGGGATGCTTTTCGGGCTTCCTTGCCAACCGTGTTCCCTCGTATCGTCGGCTCCTATCTCCGGCTGCCTCTGCTCTCTCTGCGTCGGCCGCCCACCGATTTTTTATTTCTTCCCACGTCGTATACTCCATGCCTCTGCTGTCCATAACGTCCTCCTTTTTCTGCTCCAGCTGTCGCTGCCTGTTAATACGCTGCTCGGTCCGTGTGTGGTGGGTGATTCTGTAACGTCGTTCTTTGTTTGTCAAAAGAGAGTCGGACCGAAATGCAGCGTAGTGGATACTCATGTCTTTAATGAAGAGATTGCGATACATGAAATAACTTATACATGTACAAAAACAACAAACGGAACGTGAAACCTATTACAGCCTATCTGGTGAAACTACACAGAGACAGGAACAATAACCCACGAAATAGAAAAAGAAACCAGGCTACCTAAATACGGTTCCCAATCAGAGACAACGAGAATCACCTGACTCTGATTGAGAACCGCCTCAGGCAGCCAAGCCCATACAACACCCCTACTCAGCCGCAATCCCAATAATACAAAAACCACAATACGAAATACAACAACATAAACCCATGTCACACCCTGGCCTGACCAAATAATTAAAGAAAACACAAAATACTAAGACCAAGGCGTGACACCATGGTTTTTCTAAAAAATACAAAAGGTTCCCATAGAGGAGTCGAATAATGGAACACCCAATACTATCCATGGTAGAGATAATAAAAAACAGGAAAACAATCAAATACAACAATTGATAAAGAAATAATAGTACAAATACACTATACCATTCAAGATAGGGAAAGTTGTAAAATAATTAGTATTCGACTTTCTATTTATAGTATTTATAAATAGATAAAAGACAACATTATAATAAAGGACAATTATTGAAAAACAACATTTTCATATATGAGAAACTGGAACACAAAAGTACTCAAAAGCCCACAATTAGGTAGGAATCAACATGGTAGAGATAAAAACACAGCAAACAGAGGACATAGAAGGAACAGTATGTGTGTATGTGCAGGTGTACATGTGGGGGTAGTGTGGTTGTAATGGAAGATGGGGTGTGTGTTTTTGTGATTGGAAAAGTATGGTGAGTTAAGTGAGTGAAAAAGGAAAATGGTTACAAATGCCAGAGGCCATGTGTATCTGCGAGCAGGAGTTGTGACAATATTGGATATACATTATAAAATAAATGTACAAACATAGTTTATTAACTTATTGTCCTATCATGATGGAAGGGTCCCCGACCTTATACCATAGACACCCACCTGATCGAACCACACACCAAGGAGAAATCTTTATCTGTTTTATAGGCCTACTCCAAGTAAAAAGTTTTACCAAGATTATACAATCCCCAGAATTCTAACCTCTGTTGTAATTTGTAATGGGGAGAGGTTAGCATGTATTGATGTAGCTTTCTCACTCATCATTATTGAAGATTTTTGTTAATCATGGCATTTTCAGGATTAATTTAGAAGTGTTCAGGAAGAAAATGACTCCAGTCTTTATATAAAGTGCTTTAATTTCTAAACAGTAAACAGATATGTATGAGAAATACCCTAAAATAAAAGGTAGTGTCGCCTCATATAAACCATTTTAGCTAAAATCCAAAATCCTGGAGTATAGAGACAAATAAAACATGTAGCTTCAATATCCAAAAACAGTACATATTGAGGAGAGTGTAGTTAGCAATAGCTCATACACTCTTTTTCTAGCTATTGTAGCACTCTCACTAAAGGCTTCAGTCATACAAAAGCTATACTTAAATCCAAACTGGTTCTCTAGCAGATGAGTAAGAATGGCTCACCCTGTGTTCAACAATGGCCTTTTCCCTTTATTCAGATTACAACCTCTCACTTTCATTATTTGAAAATTAAATAATCTCTAAAATAACGCTATTTTTAAAACAAGTTATAAAATGTTGGTTGCAATTTCAGTTTAATCCACAAGAAAAGTCTAAATAAATATACAAAAAAGAATCAGATATTATCTTTGTAAATTATATCATAAATAAGACTGGCAGAGTTATGTCACACATGAAGCTAACACAATATGGAAATGTCTGTTCTATCCAACATTACAACCAACTAACTGCAGCATTATAGCAAAAATGGAAGAGGCAAGTGGAAGGGGGAGAAAGTAAGGAACTTGTCTGTTGGCCCTGCATTAAAGACCAAAATGTGACCGGTTTCAGGAAACTAGGCATATGTCGCGGGTCACTACTTCACAGGAGAGCCATTTGAATGTAAACCAAAAAACGTAGTTTCTGGGCAGAAATGCCTTCTCGAACATGTGATCTTTCATGTGCCTTAATAACAAACCTGTATGCCATCTGTAAATACGAATACATTTGTTAAATTACGAGCCTAGTTGGTTTAGCCACAGATAAAGCAAGCAAGCAACCTTCCTGCTAGCCATGATTGGCTGAGATAATGAGTGGGCTGAAAATGCCGAAAGATGAGTTTGGATTGGTCTGCCATATAGGACTCTTCTGTCTATTTGGATAAAGAAAATTGTGATAAATAAAAAAGTAGACTAGTTTCATTTAAGGACCCAAAAATTGACAGCTGTGCCATACAGATTGCAAAATAGTGGGGAAGAGATTTTCGATGTACCGATTCCATGGTGCATGGTTTATGAACTGATTCACAAAACGACTCTGGATTCAAAACTTAAGAGTTTTTCAATTGAAATGATGATATAAAATTATTCCAACCAATAGAATGTTATATAAACTCAGGAAAAAAAAATGTCCCTTTCTCAGGACCCTGTCTTTCAAAGATCATTCGTAAAAATCCAAATAACTTTACAGATCTTCATTGTAAAGGGTTTAAACACTGTTTCCCATGATTGTTCAATTAACCATAAACAATTCATGCGAGTGAAGTGAAATTCATCCACCTGTGGAACGGTCGATAAGATACTATCAGCTTACAGATGGTGGGCAATTAAGGTCACAGTTATGAAAACTTGGGACACTAAAGAGGCCTTTCTACTGACTCTGAAAAACACCAAAAGAAAGATGCCCAGGGTCCCTGCTCATCTGCATTTATGTGCCTTAGGCATGCAGATGTGGCCAGGGCAATAAATTGCAATGTCCGTACTGTGAGACGCATAAGACAGCACAACAGGGAGACAGGACGGACAGCTGATCATCCTCGCAGTGGCAGACCACGTGTGATAACACCTGCACAGGATCAGCACATCCGAACATTACACCTGCGGGACAGGTACAGCATGGCAACAACAACTGCCCGAGTTACACCAGGAACGCACAATCCCTCCGTCAGTGTTCAGACTGTCCGCAATAGGCTGAGAGAGGCTGGACTGTTGTAAGGCAGGTCCTCACCAGACATCACTGGCAACAACGTCGCCTATGGGCACAAACCCACTGTCGCTGTACCAGACAGGACTGGCAAAAAGTGCTCTTTACTGATGAGTCACGTTTTTGTGTTATCAGGGGTGATAGTCAGATTCGTGTTTATCAAAGGAATGAGTGTTACACCAAGATCTGTACTCTGGAGACGGATCAATTTGGAGGTGGAGAGTCCGTCATGGTCTGAAGCGGTGTGTCACAGCATCATCGGACTGAGCTTGTTGTCATTGCAGGAAATCTCAATGCTGTGCGTTACAGGGAAGACATCCTCCTTCCTCATGTGGTACCCTTCCAGCAGGCTCATCCTGAGATGACCCTCCAGCATGACAATGCCACCAGCTATTATGCTCGTTCTGTGCGTGATTTCCTGCAAGACAGGAATGTCAGTGTTCTGCCATGGCCAACGAAGAACCCGGATCTCGAGCACGTCTGGGCCCTGTTGGATCGGAGGGTGAGGGCTAGTGCCATTCCCCTCAGAAATATCCTAGAACTTCCAGGTGCTCCCTTCAGAAATGTCTGGGAACTTCCAGGTGCCTTGGTGGAAGAGTGGGATAACATCTCACAGCAAGAACTGGCCATTCTGGTGCAGTCCATAAGGAGGAGTTGCACTGCAGTACTTAATGCAGCTGGTGGCCACACCAGATACTAACTGTTACTTTTGATTTTGTCCCTTTGTTCAGGGACACATTATTCCATTTCTGTTAGTCACATGTCTGTGGAACTTGTTCAGTTTATGTCTCAGTTGTTGAATCTTGTTATGTTCATACAAATATTTACATATGTTAAGTTTGCTGAAAATAAACGCAGTTGACAGTGAGAGGACGTTTCTTTTTTTGTTGAGTTTATATATTCTAGGTGTCACCAGTTTTCTTCATCTTGGCCCAATGTTACGGGTGTGTACTGGAGGCGAAGTCAGGTGCAGGAGAGCAGAGTGTGTCATGACGTTGGCCTGTGGGTAAGGTTTATGCCCCCTCCCCATAAATACCTTTCTCCCTTCCCTCTCTCTTGTCTCTACAGAGGGACTCTTGAATAGCCTTTGTTAAACAGAGAGTCTGGGAACATCAAACAAGTGGAGGGAAAGGAACGATATTTCGGTAATAGAACCAGTTGAAAATATGTGTTGGTACTTAATGAATATGATGTCAGTTCGGTTGTCATCTGAGACATTATGACTGATGGCAGAACGACCTAAACTGTATCTGGGAAAGTCTACACATTATATATATCAGATTCACATGGAATTGTTGTGCAATTCAAATGTTTAAATATACAATTATTGGTAAAAGATTAAACGTAATTTTAGCTTCCAAATGTGAGATTTGGCTTTGCTCAATCAGTGGCCCACCCCTGTGAAGAGACATGGGCTATAAACTATGAAACACACCCTTCTCCCTCCACTATATAAAAGCCCTTGACGAAAATGTAACCTCCCGTTCTGGGTACATTAGGATGACGGACCGATGTCAGAATGATTCAGATAATAACTACAGAACAAAGCCAACCTCGGTGTGAGCTTTGGTTGCGAATGGTATGAACTTTGAACTCTTATTCGCTACAGAAGTGATTCCTCCTAGCCGTTGAGTTAGCAGCGGCCTCTGCAAACGTGGGCTAGGAGAGGACAGACAGAGTATCCCGTCTACCACCCAACGACGACACTACAACGTTTCCTGTTCACCACCAGAGACACTCTTCAAAGGACAAAGGACTGTTGGGCAACACGGCCATCCATCTACCACCCACCTATTGAAGCGCAGCTCAGAGTAAATATTTATTGCATTTTCCTTTTCCAAATGGGTGGTAATTTAGAATGCATAAGATATTGTTTTTACGATAGAGTAGCTGCCTACAGCCCGATAGAGACATTGCTTCTCCCTTTGTTCTTCCGTTTTCCCGCTCTTTCACTCAAACCCAGCCCCCTTGTCTTTGTGTAACCAGCTGTCATATCTGTTCCGTCCGCTAGGGACGTTTTCCTTTATGACATCATTTGTAATCAAGGTATGATTCATTCTGTGTGATTAGTTAGGTATTTAGTAAATAAATAATTAAACCCAATTTTGTATTGCTGATTCAACTTGTTAGCCAGGGTTCGTGAAGATAACCAAGAATTTACAACTTTCAGATGAGACTGAAATAAGGTGACATTTAAATTGACAGCTATTGATGTAAAATATTACTAGGTCTTTAAGAGTTTATTCGGAAGATAACAGCTCTATAAATATTATTTCGTGGTGCCCTGACTTTCTAGTTAATTACATTTATATGATTAGCTCAATCAGGTAATATTAATTACAGAGAAAGGATTTTATAGAATAGCATGTCTTATCACTTAATCCGGCATAGCCAAAGACACGACAGTAGACACTTTTTATCCCGGTCCAAACAGAAGCACATAAGTACATAAACGTACCCAAAACACAGAACATGAACAAAAGTCTGGCGCGTGACAGTACCCACATACCATAAAACAATTTCACACAAAGACATGTAGGGGAACAGAGGACTAAATACATTCAGTGGGATAGGGAATGAAAACCAGGTTTGTATGGAACAAGACAAAACCAATGGAAATATGAAAATGGAGCGGATGGCTGGAAAGCCGGTGACGCCGAACGCCGCCCGAACAAGGAGAGGGGCCGAAGTCGTGACACCCATATATAAAATATAAATATCCAAATAAACAAAAACAGTCCCCTTGGGTAATATTTCTGTAAATACAGCCTTTAGCCACTTTTCCCTAGATTGAATGCAAGCTGTCATGAAGTAGCCAATCCTTTTTTTGATGGATATACTGAAAACCAGCAAGGGATATTAATTAACAAAGAGTAGTATCAGGATTTTCTCTGATTTGTCCGTTACTTAATGGCATCCTATTTAATACTTGATTTTGAGTGTGAATTAAGTTGTCATTACGATGGAATTCCCCACAACCAATCTACATACCGCTGGCTAGTTTTGAATGCACCACTGGTCTTTCAGGTAACCAGCAGGTGTGAGCTTGAATCGTTTTTTCTCTACAGGAGAAGTGTGTGTTTGTGTCCCAGCAATCTAAAACAAATTACTTGCCAGTAGACACCCACTGGGCACACCATGTAATGTGGAGAATTGGGTAATATTTGGTAGATACGTTGATCAATGAGAACCTTTTTTCACCCGCTCAAAAACACAGACAATAGTTTGTTGTTATCATTATTCTTTCAACCATCTAAAAGCACAGCCAAATTCCAATGGAAAACCAATGTTTGATTTTTGGTGTAGTTGTCACCTAAAGGATTTATCACTGAGCTTTCACCCATTTAAAAGCACACAAAAGTTAAATTGGGAATACAATGTCAGATATTTTGTTTATTTATACGACAACTTAATGTGTTATCACTGTGCTTAATCTAATAGCACAACCAAATGACCGGTGCAGCTGATTATAGAAATAGTGAAGATTTCCACAGACCTGCGGCCCTGAACATGCACATTTTCTATGATTACATAAGAAGACATTTATTGTTACAGTAAACTCAAAATGTGGTCTTGGATGTGTTACAAATTTTAAGGTTGAATAAATACTGTTACATTAAGGGAGTATGCGAGTGTGCTTTGGCTCCGGCTTACCTCTAGAAAAGATGTTGTGTGCCCGAACAGCCTAAAAACCCCTCACCACCTACTCATTCAAGGGTTTTTCTTTATTTGTATTATTTTCTACATTGTAGAATAATAGTGAAGACATCAAAACTATGAAATAACACACATGGAAACATGTAGTAACCCAAAAAGTGTTAAACAAATCAAGATATATTTTATATTTGAGATTCTTTAAATTAACCACCCTTTGCCTTGATGACAGCTTTGCACACTCTTGGCATTCTCTCAACCAGCTTCATGAGGAATGCTTTTCCAATAGTCTTGAAGGAGTTCCCACATATGCTGAGCACTTGTTGGCTGCTTTTCCTTCACTCTGCGGTCCAACTAATCCCAAACCATTTCAATTAGGTTGAGGTCTGGTGATTGTGGAGGCCAGGTCATCTGATACAGGTCTGTTTTGGGTAATTGTCCTGTTGAAAAACAAATTATAATCCCACTAAGCGCAAACCATATGGGATGGTGTATCGCTGCAGAATACTGTGGTAACCATGCTGGTTAAGTGTGTCTTCAATTCTAAATAAATCACAGACAGTGTCACCAGCACATCACCCCTACACCATCATATCTCCTCCTCCATGCTTCACGGTGGGAATCACACATGCAGAGGTCATCCGTTCACCTACTCTGCATCTCACAAAGACTCATCGGAGTTTGTCGGTCTATTGTCCATTGCTCGAGTTTCTTGGCCCAAGCAAGTCTCTTCTTCTTATTGGTGTCCTTTAGTAGTGGTTTCTTTGTAGCAATTCGACCATATCAGTTTCATTATATAGTACCCGCAAAACACCAGTCTCGGGTACAACAGTGAAGAGGTGACTCCGGGATGCTGGCCTTCTAGGCAGGGTTGCAAAGAAAAAGCAATATCTTATCTCAGACTGGCCAATAAGAAGAAAAGATTCAGATGGGCAAAAGAACACAGACACTGAACAGAGGAACTTTGCCTAGAAGGCCAGCATCCCGGAGTCGCCTCTTCAATGTTGACGTTGAGACTGGTGTTTTGCGGGTACAATTTAATGAAGCTGCCATGGTCAAATTGCTTCAAAGAAACCACTACTAATGGACGCTATTTAATATTAAATGAAGCTGCCAGTTGAGGACTTGTGAGACGTCTGTTTCTCAAACTAGACACTCTACTGTGCACTGGGGCCTCCCACTCCTCTTTCTATTCTGGTTAGAGCCACTTTGCACTCTTCTATGAAGGGACTAGTACATAGTAGTATTCCGTTTCTTGGCAATTTCTCGCATGGAATAGCGTTCATTTCTCAGAACAAGAATAGACTGACGAGTTTCAGAAGAAAGTTATTTGTTTATGGACATTTTGAGCCTGTAATCGAACCCACAAATGCTGATGTTCTAGATACTCAACTAGTCTAAAGAAGGTCAGTTATATGCTTATTTAATCAAAACAACTGTTTTCAGCTGTGCTAACATAATAGCAAAAAGGTTTTCTAATGATCAATTAGCATTTTAAAATGAATAACTTGGATTAGCTAACACAATGTTTCGGATCAATTTTATGTTATTTTAATGGACAAAAAAATGTGTTTTTCTTTGAAGAACAAGGAAATGTCTAAGTGATCCCAAACTCTTGAACCGTAGTGTATATATTTTTTTTATTTGCTAAAAATGTGTCTCAGCCCCACCTGCCCTGAATGACGGATCGCCACTGGTTATTTCGTAGTTTTGATGTCTTTACTATTATTCTACAATATAGATGTAATTAGTGCGAGAGTCGGGAAGCAAGTTTGGGGAGTGAGTGTTTTAATAAATAAATAAAACATAATACAAAACAAGAAACCACGAACAGCACACAGAATGACGCAGAAACAGAAACAATGACACCTGGGGAAGGAACCAACGGGAGTGACATATATAGGGCAGGTAATCAAGGAGGTGATGGAGTCCAGGTGAGTCTGACAACGCGTGTGTATGTGTGTGTGCATAACGATGGTGACAGTTGCACGCCTAACGAGCTGCCTGGTGACCTAGAGGCCGGAGAGGGAGCACAAGTCACAGTAGAAAATATTAAAAGAAATAAAGAAAAACCCTTGAATTAGTAGGTGTGTCCAAACTTTTGACTGGTACTGTATGCGCAAACTCTTTCAAACTATTTCGGCTGGGAAGCATGCGGATGCCTTTAGTTTGTAAGATAACTTTAACATTAGGCTACTTACCATATTGCAAAAGTGATACTTAATTGTGTTTGTGTCACATGGATGATGCTGGAGAGACAAAGCAGGTACGTGGAGTCAAACATTTAGTATAGAACGGACATGGAACGAGACAGGAACAGCGTCAGCAAACGAGAAATACAGACAAAAAACAATTAATGCAGCAGCGGAGAATAGAGCAAGGGAAGTGACAAATATAGGGGAGGTAATTAACAGGTGATGAGTGAGTCCAAGTGAGTCGAATATCGCTAATGCGCGTTATGAGGGAAGGCAGGTGTGCGTAATAGATGGCAGGAATCGCGCACTCGAGCACCAGGGGGAAGAGAGGGAGCAGAAGTGACAGCATGGTTGTCAACGCAACCAAATATCAATGTTTGAAGGAGTATCTTTTGCTTGGATAGGTCCATCTCTGCCACTGAGTCTAATAAGTTGAAGATCTGACATTGTTTTAAAGGTACAAATTCAACATATTTTACACAAGGTTTATCTATGTTATAAAATTGGTTACCATTATGACAAATCCTGTGGTTTAAATTTTATCCAATTAATTTTCCACAGATTACGTTGAAACAACGTTGATCTAACCAGTTTGTGCCCAATGGGCAGCAATTTCCCTTTCCTAACCCTTTCCAGCATTGCATTTTCTCCAAACCTCCTCGTGTTTGACAGGTTTCAGCTTTATCACACTGTCTTTGAGTCATCTACTATCTCACTTTAATGTATTTCCAGTCGATGCTCCCACAGATGATCAGATGCATTGCCTCTCAGCTCTGCTCCATCAACCACTGCGAGAACTTATGCAGACTCACAACTTGCATATTTTAAACTTGGTAAACAGAATGTATGTTAGAATTCATTATTCCACCACTAAGCGATATCTGAAACAATTAATTAATTTTTGTAAAATACGCTTTGAGAGAAAAAATATATAATTCCGGCATTTTCTTTGCCCACATCTGACTACTCTTTCAGAGGCAAATGGTTTGGGAAAGGTATCTTAATGAGACAATGTGTTGTATTGAGCAACTGACATTTCTGAGGTCCCCAACACAGCTTTTACTGAAAACAATCTGCCCTCATGACTGGCTTTTCTTTTTAAAGGAAATAAATGTCTAATATGTTTCTGTGACAACTGTATAACTGTATAACCTTATGAGTGCCTTTTTTCTTTATCATTAGAAATGGTTCAACATGTGAACACAATTATATACCTACATTTAAATGTGTTTCAAGAGTTTATTTCCGAAATGATTGTTTATGGGTGCCTTTGTGTGTGTGTAAAATATGACTGTTTTCAGATTTTTCATTCACAGAGTTTAGATGTGAATTCATGTTTTTTTGCTAAACTCTTTATCTGAGAGTGAGGAGGATATATAGCATTCTCAGCAGGTCCCTTGATTTCCATGGAAGCGTCACTTATCAGCAGAGGTTGAACCAGTTCAGGGAACAGAACCGAAAACTGGACAATATCACAATTTTTTGAGGAACAGAATCAGAACTGAGAGCTAAAGTGATCTACATGTATACTGTTGTGGAACAGAACCGTTATTTTTAAAGCATGAGAACCAGTTAATAACGTTCTTTTACATTCCTGACATTTTTTCCCCAGTCCCACAAAAAACGCAACAAAGCACCTATGCAAAGCCCTTACTCTGTCACTCAGAAACTTATTCCAGTGTCTGCCTGCTAGCTGAAAATCTTTTACAGTCTGCATGTGTAGGCTACCTGCACCTCCCCCTCCGAAGAATGATTCAGAAATTAGGGAGAGATTTTTAATTAGAGAACAATGGATTCACTTTTTCAATGTTAGTTAAGTATACTGTAGTTATTACGTTTCACATTGGATTTATTAACGACAAACAGGTAAAACCTGTATTTATTTTTATTCTGGTGCCACTCTGGACATGCAAGCTTGTTAGCTAGCTGGTCCAACGTTCAGCCCACTCTCTGAAGTTTAAATACACTCAAAGTTCCATCATAGAAGCCGCTCCTCCGTAGGTATAATTCTGTGAGCCTAATTCAGATAATGCATGTCATAAGAAGATACCCAGTGCTTCAAGCCAAGCCTCCTCCCCTACCCTCTCTCACTCTCTCTCCCCTCCTGCAAAATTTCAGTAGCATCTCACGCCCTATACTTGTCTGTCCAATTCATGTAGGCTAAACAACTATAGCTGCTCTATGAAGTCATTTAATGTTGAGCTAAATACATTTTTTAAAGGATTGCAGAGGTTTAAAAAGGAACAGAAAGGAATGTTATAAACCGTAACCTTTTGTGTGTTTGAATCGGTTCAGAACTTTATTTTGCAAGTTGGAACAGCAAAATAAAATAATGGTTCTATTCAGAATGAACCGATTGGAAAATAATTTAGGTTCCAGCCCCTGCTTATCAGACATCTTAAATTGAAGTGGACATCCCACAATGTGGCCCATAATAACAATACATCAAACATCGGTGGCTGCAATAAAACATTGTATTTAAACTTTATTTAACTAGGCAAGTCAGTTAAGAACAAAAACGTATTTACAATGACAGCCTACGTGGGAACAGTGGGTTAACTGCTTTGTTCAGGGGCAGAATGACAGATTCAGTTTGGGGATTTAATCCAGCAGCCTTTTGGTTACTGGCTCTACACTCTAACCACTAGGCTACCTGCCACCCCTGAAACATGTGTCAGAAGTGGGATCAGCACCACCAATGCATAGAGGGTTAATTGGGGGACTGGTTTCAATTGGATGAAGATTTTAACCTTTGACACTTCATCACTTAAGGAAATTCACTCTGTGTGGAGATGGGGTTGCGCTGTTTTGTCCAATCAATACCCCGAGGGGCTGTAACTTAGTTTGTAGCCCATTTCAATATTTGAGCAATGTGCTACTTTCTTATGGCATTTTGCAAGCACACTAAATAAAATGTTAGAGAAAGAACCAATACACTCAATTCCAAGTCAGATGTCACCTTGAGGCCGTCATTTTTGCTGTCTGAATAGAGGGTCCGTCATAAATTCCACAGTGATCAGATGCTAATTTTATTCTTCTGCGTTTCACAGCCTATTCAAGGTTTTATTGCCTCCAAGATCCACATCACAGCTGAGGGGGTCATTACAAACAATCCATTCTGCCACTGACGAATAAACTTGCAATAACAGATAGATATTTCAATGCAGATGTTTGCCATTGTAACTGTAATTTGAGAATAACAAAGGCTCAAATGCCCAGGGAGTTGGGGATATAATTACAGAGTGAAGATTTATTGTAGAGAGGTAACAAAATCTGAGACTTAAATCTTCAACTACAAAACAAAATCAGTTTGGAACCTGTCATATATTTAGGTCCAGTCAAGACTCTTTGGCTCAACAATATGATACCGGGATTGGAGCACTAGTGGACTCACACTGACTCTGTATCAAACTCTCGAACAATAGGTTTCACTACATTACACTACGGTTTTAGTAGATAGTAGTGAACTACTTTAGCGAGACAGTCTTTGAAACAAATGGGTGATTTTCTCCCTTAGTTTGCCCCTTCTTCAACGTTATCAGTTTTTTAAAATTGCTCCCGAGTACCTGTGCCACTAGAGTATCTGGGTTTGAGTCCAGGCTCTGTCGCAGCCGTCCGCGACCGGGAGAACCATGGAGTGGCGCACAATTGGCCCAGCAGGGCCGTTCTTGTCCCATCGCCCACTAGCGACTCCTGTGGCGGGCCGGGGGCAATGCATGCTGACCCGGTCTGCGGCTTGGCTTGGTTGTGTTTCGGAGGATGCACGGCTCTCGACCTTTGCCTCTCCCGAGTCCACATGGGAGTTGCAGCGATGGGATAAGACTGTAAACTACCAATTGGATACTACGAAATTGAGGAGAAAAAGGGGTAAAAAATAAATAAATAAACAATTTGGAAAGGGAAGTGTATTTAGCTGGTGAAATGAGGTCAGTTTTTGAGACATCTCAGAGATTTAAAATGACACAAAGCTAAATATTGTCACCAAGATTCACAATATTCAACCTCAGCTGGAGGCAAATAAATCTCTTAAATGAAATATTCAAACAACAATAGGCGGGTAAACAGCTACTGGTTTTTACCAATGGGAAGCCAAAAAAGCGCTAGATGTGTGTCTGTCAGGATTTTTTTATTAAATCAGTATTCACTGTGATGACTGGCACACAACCTGCATTTCAAATTCTGCTTTGGGATATTTCCATGCTGTGCTTTCGCTGTCATCATTGTGTTATCCCCTGGAGCCCTACCACCAGTCACACAGTAAACAGGTCTGTCCAACAACAGTTGGTGGCTCGATTATTATCTTGGCAGCCATAAGGTTTTGAGATAATGAGAATTAAGATTATGTTAATTATCTCGCTCTCATCACGAGCCCTGTAGCAGGTTTTAGCTCTGAACCGTCTGAACGTCCACAGAGGTTTAGGCCGTATATCATTCCCAACCGTAGCAATTCACTGATAACGTAAGGTGGGTCTTCACTGTATACAGTGGGGCAAAATAGTATTTAGTCAGCCACCAACTGTGCAAGTTCTCCCACTTAAAAATACGAGAGAGGCCTGTAATTTTCATCATAGGTACACTTCAACTATGACAGACAAAATGAGAAGAAATAATCCAGAGAATCACATTGTAGGATTTTAAATGACTTTATTTGCAAATTATGGTGGAAAATAAGTATTTGGTCACCTACAAACAAGCAAGACGTGTGGCTCTCACAGACCTGTAACTTCTTCTTTAAGTGGCTCCTCTGTCCTCCACTCGTTACCTGTATTAATGGCACCTGTTTGAACTTGTTACCAGTATAAAAGACATCTGTCCACAACCTCAAACAGTCACACTCCAAACTCCACTATGGCCAAGACCAAAGAGCTGTCAAAGGATACCAGAAACAAAATTGTAGACCTGTACCAGGCTGGGATGACTGAATCTGCAATAGGTAAGCAGCTTGGTTTGAAGAAATCAACTGTGGGAGCAATTATTAGGAAATGGAAGACCACTAATAATCTCCCTCAATCTGGGGCTCCACGCAAGATCTCAATAACAGTGAGCAAAAATCCCAGAACCACACGGGGGGACCTAGTGAATGACCTGCAGAGAGCTGGGACCAAAGTAAACAAAGCCTACCATCAGTAACACACTACGCCGCCAGGGACTCAAATCCTGCAGTGCCAGACGTGTCCCCCTGCTTAAGCCAGTACATGTCCAGGCCCGTCTGAAGTTTGCTAGAGAGCATTTGGATGATCCAGAAGAAGATTGGGAGAATGTCATATGGTCAGATGAAACCAAAATGTAACTTTTTGGTAAAAACTCAACTCATCGTGTTTGGAGGACAAAGAATGCTGAGTTGCATCCAAAGAACACCATACCAACTGTGAAGCATGGGGGTGGAAACATCATGCTTTGGGGCTGTTTTTCTGCAAAGGGACCAGGACGACTAATCCTTGTAAAGGAAAGAATGAATGGGGCCATGTATCGTGAGATTTTGAGTGAAAACCTCCTTCCATCAGCAAGGGCATTGAAGATGAAACATGGCTGGGTCTTTCAGCATGACAATGATCCCAAACACACACCCGGGCAACGAAGGAGTAGAGGAGATCTGCATGGAGGAATGGGCCAAAATACCAGCAACAGTGTGTGAAAACCTTGTGAAGACATACAGAAAACATTTGACCTCTGTCATTGCTAACAAAGGGTATATAACAAAATACTGAGATAAACTTTTGTTATTGACCAAATACTTATTTTCCACCATAATTTGCAAATAAATTCATTGCAAATCCTACAATGTGATTTTCTGGATTTGTTTTCCTCATTTTGTCTGTCATATTTACCTATGATGAAAATTACAGGCCTCTCATCTTTTTAAGTGGGAGAAGTTGCACAATTGGTGGCTGACTAAATACTTTTTTGCCCCACTGTATGGTAAAATACACTGAAGAATGTGAAACCCTGCCATGGCCCATTATAGTGGCAGGTTTAGGGAAGAGGCCAGGGCCATGATGAGTTCATGACCGATAGATCTCAGACATTAATGACAATAACCCTATATGACCTCCAGCTGTGAGGGTACAATATCCTGCAGTATAATGTTTCCATGGTTAAGTAGGTTGAGAGGGTCAGATGTTTTTTCTAAATTGCAGTCAGAGATGTGAAACCATAAGATTTTCCTTAGACCTTAGAGTCATATTCAATATGTTTTGAACAAAAATAAGGCAGTCTGCTCCATTTAACCCTTTTGCTGAACTGTCAGTTTTTCTGTATCAGGTTTGCCTTGTATCCAGTATGTGAGGCAATTCCAAATCATTTCTGCATGGCATTCAAGTGTAAATAGATCTGATGTTCACCTCAAAACTTTTGAGTGGCACAATTGCTAGGGACTTTCAGAGTAGCCTACATGCCAATTAAATCTGAAACGTTTATCACTGTAATCCTTTTAACTTTGCATGAAATCCAAGCAAGAAATCCAGTGCAAGTTATAGCCTAGTTTCCAAAAATTTAAATGTTCTGTTCACAAGGTCCTCATACGTGTGCACTGGGTTGGGGGGTCAATTAAAAGTGTTGAATTGACCACGACTCTGAAGGACGGGTTCATCTTTCCCTGCATACAGTATCACAGCAGCTAGGACATACAGTACCTCTTGGGTATACA
Organism: Oncorhynchus keta; assembly: GCF_023373465.1. Classification (NCBI taxonomy): domain Eukaryota; kingdom Metazoa; phylum Chordata; class Actinopteri; order Salmoniformes; family Salmonidae; genus Oncorhynchus; species Oncorhynchus keta. The sequence continues at coordinate 26,649,148 of NC_068431.1, forward strand.
GTGCATTCAGAAATCTTGTTACGTTACAGCCTTACAGTTACGTTACAAAATTGATTAAATATTTGTTGTCCCTCATAAATCTACACACAATACCCCACAATGACAAAGTATAAACAGGTTTTTAGACATTTTTGCAAATGTATTAAAAATAAAAAGATGTGTGGAGATGGGGGAACATTCCAGATGGACAACTATCTCTGCCGCACTCCACCAATCAGACCTTTATGGTGGAGTGGACAGACAGAAGCCACTGATCAGTAAAAGGCACATGACAGCCCACTTAAAGTTTGCCAAAGGACTGTCAGACCATGAGAAGCAAGATTCTCTGGTCTGATGAAACAAAGATTGAACTCTTTGTCCTGAATGCCAAGTGTCACGTCAGGAGGAAACATGGCACCATCCCTACGGTGAAGAATGGTGGCCAAATCCAAATCAAATCAAATCTATTCATATAGCCCTTCGTACATCAGCTGATATCTCAAAGTGCTGTACAGAAACCCAGCCTAAAACCCCAAACAGCAAGCAATGCAGGTGTAGAAGCACAGTGGCTAGGAAAAACTCCCTAGAAAGGCATAAACCTAGAGAGGAACCAGGCTATGTGGGGTGGCCAGTCCTCTTCTGGCTGTGCCGGGTGGAGATTATAACAGACCATGGCCAAGATGTTCAAATGTTAATAAATGACCAGCATGGTCAAATAATAATAATCACAGGCAGAACAGTTGAAACTGGTGCTGCAGCACGGCCAGGTGGACTAGGGACAGCAAGGAGCCATCATGTCAGGTAGTCCTGAGGCATGGTCCTAGGGCTCAGGTCCTCAGAGAGAGAGAAAGAAAGAGGGCACACTTAAATTCACACAGGACACCGGATAGGACAGGAGAAGTACTCCAGATATAACAAACTGACCCTAGCCCCCCGACACATAAACTACTGCAGCACAAATACTGGAGGCTGAGACAGGAGAGGTCAGGAGACACTGTGGCCCCATCCGAGGACACCCCCAGTCAGGGCCAAACAGGAAGGATATAACCCCACCCACTTTGCCAAAGCACAGCCCCCACACCACTAGAGGGATATCTTCAACCACCAACTTACCATCCTGAGACAAGGCCGAGTATAGCCCACAAAGATCTCCGCCACGGCACAACCCAAGGGGGGGCGCCAACCCAGACAGGAAGATCACATCAGTGACTCAACCCAGACTACACTCAATCATATGACCCACTGAAGAGATGAGTCTTCAGTAAAGACTTAAAGGTTGAGACCGAGTTTGCGTCTCTTACATGGGTAGGCAGACCATTCCATAAAATGGAGCTCTATAGGAGAAAGCCCTGCCTCCAGCTGTTTGCTTAGAAATTCTAGGGACAATTAGGAGGCCTGCGTCTTGTGACCGTAGCGTACGTGTAGGTATGTACGGCAGGACCAAATCAGAGAGATAGGTCGGAGCAAGCCCATGTAATGCTTTGTAGGTGAGTAGTAAAACCTTGAAATCAGCCCTTGCTTTGACAGGAAGCCAGTGTAGAGGCTAGCACTGGAGTAATATGATCAAATTTTTTGGTTCTAGTCAGGATTCTAGCAGCCGTATTTAGCACTAACTGAAGTTTATCCGGGTAGCCGGAAAGTAGAGCATTGCAGTAGTCTAACCTAGAAGTGACAAAAGCATGGATTAATTTTTCTGCATCATTTTTGGACAAAGTTTCTGATTTTTGCAATGTTACGTAGATGGAAAAAAGCTGTCCTTGAAATGGTCTTGATATGTTCTTCAAAAGAGAGATCAGGGTCCAGAGTAACGCCGAGGTCCTTCACAGTTTTATTCGAGACGACTGTACAACCATTAAGATTAATTGTCAGATTCAACAGAAGATATCTTTGTTTCTTGGGACCTAGAACAAGCATCTCTGTTTTGTCCCGAGTTTAAAAGTAGAAAGTTTGTAGCCATCCACTTCCTTATGTCTGAAACACGTGCTTCTAGCGAGGGCAATTTTGGGCTTAACCATGTTTCATTGAAATGTACAGCTGTGTGTCATCCACATAGCAGTGAAAGTTAACATTATGTTTTCGAATGACATCCCCAAGAGGTAAAATAAAATAGTGAAAACTATTTCTCGGTACTAGGCATCCTCTCGGTGCTGAGCTTCCCCTCAGTGCTGAGCTTCCCCTCAGTGCCGAGCTTCCCCTCAGTCCCGAGCTACTCCTCAGTCCCGAGCTACCCCTCAGTCCCGAGCTACCCCTCAGTCCCGAGCTTCCCCTCAGTCCCGAGCTTCCCCTCAGTCCCGAGCTTCTACTTCAGTCCCGAGCTGCCCCTCAGTCCAGTGGGGTCCTTGGTGAGGGTTATTAGGCCAAGGTCGGCGGCGAGGGTCACCAATCAAAGGACGCGTTACAGGGGGACTAAGACTTGGTTGGAGTGGGGTCCACGTCCCGAGCCGGAGCCGCCACCGTGGACAGACGCCCACCCGGACCCTCTCTCCTATGGGTTTAAGTGTGCGGCCGGGAGTCTGCACCTTGGGGGGGGTTCTGTGACGCCCTGGTCTTAGTATTTTGTGTTTTCTATATTTATTTGGTCAGGCCAGGGTGTGACATGGGCTTATTTTGTGTTATGTTTATGTATGGGGGTTTTTCGTAGGTTTTGGATTGTGGCTTAGTGGGGTGTTCTAGCAAAGTCTATGGTTGCCTGAGGCGGTTCTCAATCAGAGGCAGGTGATTCTCGTTGTCTCTGATTGGGAACCATATTTAGGCAGCCATATTCTTTGAGTGTTTTGTGGGTGATTGTTCCTGTCTTTGTGTTAGTTGTCACCAGATAGGCTGTATAGGTTTTCACGTTCGGTTATTTGTTTTTGTATTGTCGTGTTTATTCGTCATTAAACATGTATCGTATTAACCACACTGCATTTTGGTCCGACTCTCTTTTGACGGAAGAAAACCGTAACAGCTATAAAAAATGATTGAGTGGGCTGCATAGATTTCATGACTAGAAGCTCAAAAGACAAAAACGTCATTTTTTTTGTAAATTGAAATTTGCTATCGTAAATGTTAGCAACACCTCCGCCTTTGCGGGATGCACGGGGGATATGGTCATTAGTGTAGCCATGAGGTGAGGCCTCATTTAACACAGTAAATTCATCAGGCTTAAGCCATGTTTCAGTCAGGCCAATCACATCAAGATTATGATCAGTGATTAGTTCATTGACTATAATTGCCTTTTAAGTAAGGTATCTAACATTAAGTAGCCCTATTTTGAGATGTGAGGTATCATGATCTCTTTCAATAATGACAGGAATGGAGGAGGTCTTTATCCTAGTGAGATTGCTAAGGCGAACACCGCCATGTTTAGTTTTGCCCAACCTAGGTCGAGGCACAGACACGGTCTCAATGGGGATAGCTGAGCTGACTACACTGACTGTGCTAGCGGCAGACTCCACTATGCTGGCAGGCTGGCTAACAGCCTGCTGCCTGGCCTGCACCCTATTACATTGTGGAGCAAGAGGAGTTAGAGGCCTGTCTATGTTGGTAGATAAGATGAGAGCATCCCTCCAGCTAGGATGGAGTCTGTCACTCCTATCTTTTGGGAGGGGCAGAAAACAGTTTTCAACCAGCGATTGAGTTGTGACACACTGTTGTAGAGCTCATCACTCACCCTAACTGGGAGGGGGCCAGAGACAATTACTCGATGCCGACACATCTTTCTAGCTGATTTACACGCTGAAGCTATGTTGCGCTTGGTGACCTCTGACTGTTTCATCCTAACATCGTTGGTGCCGACTTGGATAACAATATCTCTATACTCTCTACACTCGCCAGTTTTAGCTTTAGCCAGCACCATCTTCAGATTAGCCTTAACGTCGGTAGCCCTGCCCCCTGATAAACAGTGTATGATCGCTGGATGATTCGTTTTAAGTCTAATACTGCGGGTAATGACTAGAGTTTTCAATTTGTCAGAGCTAATGGTGGGAAGCTTCGGCGTCTCAGACCCCGTAACGGGAGGAGTAGAGACAAGAGAAGGCTCGGCCTCTGACTCCGACTAGCTGCTTAATGGGGAAAACCGGTTGAAAGTTTCTGTCAGCTGAATGAGCGACACCGGTTGAGCATTCCTACAGCATTTCCTTCCAGAAACAGTGAGAAAGTTGTCCAGCTGCGGGGAGCGTGCGAGGGGATTTATACTAGCGTTACTATCTGTACTTACTGGTGGCACAGACGCTGTTTCATCCTTTCCTACACTGAAATGGTGGCAGCATCATGCTGTGGGATTGTTTTTTTAGTGGCAGGGACTGGGAGACTAGTCAGGATCGATGGAAAGATGAACAGAGCAAAGTACAGTGAGGTCCTTGATGAACCTGCTCCAGAGCGCTCAGGACCTCAGACTGGGGTAAAGGTTCACCTTCCAACAGGACAACGACCGAAAGCACACAGCCAAAACAGCGCAGGAGTGGCTTTGGGACAAGTCTCTGAATGTCTTTGAGTGGCCCAGCTAGAGCCCAGACTTGAACCCGATCGAACATCTCTCCACAGACCTGACAGAGGTTGAGGGGATCTGCAGAGAAGTATGGGAGAAACTCTCCAAATACAATTATTGATGTGTCAGTGTCCCTAGTGCATGCACTAAATTAATGGTTTGTTTCATCCAGCAAAAATACTAAAATGAATATTAATTGTGGAGGGATTAAGCTTGTTTTCTTGCTTACACTATTATTCAATAACATGTGTGAATATTTTGTAAAGGCTCGAAAGAAAATTCTGAAACTTGAATAGCTCATCCAATGTTCTTGCACAATAGCAGCTGAATCTGTTGAGAGTTGGATGGTAGGCCTACATAACTGCCTGCACAGTGCACACACAATTCACATGTGATAGATTGTAAATAACCACTTGAGAAAGGCACTAGAGGTACATATTTCAAATGGTGTCGGTTTTGGGTGTCATCAGTTCAGAGCGAGTTAAAATAATGAATGTGGTGCAATATAGGAGCGTTAAAACAGATGCTGATGTGGAGTGGTACAATGACTCGGGTCAAATCCCACTGGGACAGTTTAGTATGACAAATAGGTTGGATGAAAACATGTGACCCTTTAAGGCGTCAACTTCCATCAGCATTCTGTTTATGTTCAGTGGAGAACGCTGTAGCAAATAGTTTGGGAATGTATGAATGATACACAATTGACCAAAGCATATATCACATTAAGAGGGACCCCACAAGGCACAAATATGGTTGAGTCAATGTTGTTTCAACATCATTTGTCCACATATTGTGATGTGGAATCTACATTTAAAATACATAGAACTTCAAAAAAAGTTATCAATGTAAACTGTTATTATATCTTCTAAAATAAATATTTTGCCTGGGCAGCACATACCACTGGAGAATTGATCTATCTACAGATACCATTTGGTCTCCCATCCAGTATTTTAACCAAGCCCATCCCTGCACAGCTATGATATATGTTACTGACTATTACCAACATGCTATCGTGAGATGTGCTATCATTAAAAAGTACAAAAAATGTACCGTTGCTATTGAAGTAATTCCAAAGGGTAGGTTTAACCCGGAAAATGAAATGTAACCATACTCTATCATTTATATATTATCAATGATGCTATTTAGGACTATATAGCCATTTGCAAAGTCATCATCAGCTGTTGATCAATTCAACCCTGGATTCACATAGTCCTAGGGTTTTAAGCTCTGGTTGATTTAAAATGTAACGATATTTAGTCATATTGAATTGTGTTTGGTTGTCAACACAACCAAATATCAAAATTTGAAGGAGATGTATCTTCTGCTTGGATAGTTCCATCTGTGCCACTGACTTAGTTTGGCTTTAACTCCAGTTTGTCTACAAATTAATAATTTATATGTTGGATTCATGTCTCCATCTCAACCAGAATTCTAAGTTAAAGAATAGGGCTAAATAACAAATATTGATTTGATTTAGTCACATTTTTTTATTTTGATACGTGAACCCAGCATATTGATTATGAATTTGTAGACAAACTGGAATTAAAGCCAAACAGTGGCAAGCGGAAGATAAATCTCCTTCAGATGTTGATATTTGGATGCGATGACAACCAAACACAATATAACTCAATATCACTTTTGGAATACAATAAATAGCTTATTAACTTGTCATATTCACATCTCCAACTCAACCAAAAGTAAAAGAATGGGCATAAGCCAGTTGCTCAAATGGAACTATCCAAGCAGTAGATACATGGTGTTCCACCTTCCCAAGTTCTCCCGTGTCACACCGCTCCTCCGCACACTACACTGGCTTGCAGTAGAAGCTCACATTCAGTACAATACCATGGTGCTTGCCTACGGAGCAGCAAGAGGAACTGCCCCTCCCTACCTTCAGGCAATGCTCAAACCCTACACCCCAACCCGAGCACACCGTTCTGCCACTTCTGGTCTATTGGCCCTCCCACCCCTATGGGAGGGCAGCTCCCACTCAGCCCAGTCCAAGCTCTTCTCTGTCCTGGCACTCCAATAGTGGAACCCTCTTCCCCCTGAAGCTAGGACAGCAGAGTCCCTGCCCATCTTCTGAAAACATCTGAAATCCTACCTCTTCAAAGAGTATGTTAAATAATCCCACAGCCTCCTCACCCCAAAATCTTTTCATTAACTAACACTGGCCCCTCACTTTACTCACACTTACTAGCTCTGACTTTGCTGATAGCTACTTTTTTGAGGAAAATTTTACTTACTATTACTGCTACATGTGGTTGTCTTATCTAGCTGTCTGCTGAATTACTCAAATGTAAATGTAAAATCTCCTTTAAAATGTTCATATTTGGTTGCATTGTCAACCAAACACAATTCAATATTACTTTTGTAATACAAGAAATATCCACAAGGCTATTTTACAAACTAATGTAACATTCAACCTTAAAAGGAGTAACACATCCATGTATTTTTATGTAATTATAGGCATGCATGTTCAAGATAGGTCGTCGCAGGTCTGTGGAGATCTTCACAATTGCTGTAATAATCTCGAACAGCATTGATCACTTGCACCATGTACTTTTAATGTAATCTCAACTGAAATCAGGTTGTTTGTGTCACGTCCTGACCTTAGGGAGCCTATTTATTTTTCTATTTGGTTAGGTTGGGGTGTGATTTGGGTGGGCATTCTAGTTTTTCTATTTCTTTGTTGGCCGGGTATGGTTCCCAATCAGAGGCAGCTATCTATCGTTGTCTCTGATTGGGGATCATACTTAGGCAGCCTTTTTTCCACCTTTAGTTTGTGGGATCTTGTTTTTGTATAGTTGCTGTGTTAGCGCTACAAAACTTTACGTTTCGTTTATCTTTCTTGTTTTTGTGTGTTCATTGAATAAATGTATGATGTACACCTACCACTCTGCACCTTGGTCCAATCCATCTTTCAACGATCGTGACAGAAGATCCCACCTCAACTGGACCAAGCAGCGTGCCCGGGAGGAGATGGCATCCTGGTCTATAGAGGAGGTTGAGGAGAGAATAGCCTGGACTTGGGAGGAAGTATTGGAGAGATATGAAAGCCTGCCGGGGAAGCAGGCGGAAGCAGCGAAGGAGCATCAACGAAGATTCCGGGGGTCGCAACCATGACGCAAGCACGAGAGGCACACGGGGTGGTTGGAGGAGCCAGGTTTCAAACCAGAGCCAACTCCCCGCAATCGCTTTAAGGAGCATGTGACCGTTCAGGCACCATGTTATGCGATGATACGCACTGTGTCGCCACTGCACCTTCACAGCTCAGTGCGTCCTGTGCCAGCGCCCCGCACTTGCCGGGCTAAAGTGAGTATCCAGCCAGGACACATTGTGTCAGCTCTACGCTCCAGACCTCCAGTGCGCCTCCTCGGTCCAGGATATCCTGCGTCGGCTCTACGCACTGTGTCGCCAGTGCGCCTTCGCAGCCCAGTGCGTCCTGTGCCAGCGCCCCGCACTTGCCGGGTTAAAGTGAGCATCCAGCCAGGACGCGTTGTGCCAGCTCTACGCTCCAGGCCTCCACGGTCCAGTATATACTGTGCCAGCTCCATGCACCCAGCCTCCAGTGCGTGTCTCCAGCCCTGTACGTCCTGTGCCTGCTCCACGCACGAAGCCTCCGGTGTTGATCCTTGACACAAAGCCTCCAGTGATGATCCGTGGCACGAAGCCTCCAGTGATGATCCATGGCCCGAAGCCTCCAGTGATGATCCATGGCCCGAAGCCTCCAGTGATGATCCATGGCCCGAAGCCTCCAGTGATGATCCATGGCCCGAAGCCTCCAGTGATGATCCATGGCCCGAAGCCTCCAGTGATGATCCATGGCCCGAAGCCTCCAGTGTGATCCATGGCCCGGAGCCTCCAGTGATGATCCATGGTGTTACGAATCCCTATTTAACAAAGTTTACCTACGGGTAGTGTATGCCCATGGGCGACTTGTCTTGGTTCCCCCTTTTCCCACCAGCAAACAAACACAAACACCATAACCAAAAACAATACTCACAGGTGAGGACAAAGTGCTATGGAGGTGCTCAAACAAAAAAGAGGTCAATACATAAAGAGAGAGTGAAACAGAGAGACCTACAGACATGGCATTTACAGAGAGATTGAGCTCTAGAGCAAACAACTGACAGGGTTTTTAAACCAAGGGAAAGGAACTGTGATAGGGTAGGAAACAGGAGGAGGTGTGTCTTCTGATTGATGATTGGATTGGTGACTGATTGGGGAGTGATGATTTTCACCTGTGAGGGGAGAAGGAGAGAATAGAACACAGGATACACACACAGGATACACACACAGGATACTGGTATCTGTAACACATGGCCTCCAGCGACGGTCTGCAGTCCAGAGTCTCCAGCGACGGTCTGCAGTCCAGAGTCTCCAGCGACGGTCTGCAGTCCAGAGCCTCCAGCGTGGGTTCCCAGTCCGGCGCCTCCAGCGAGGGTTCCCAGTCCGGCGCCTCCAGCGAGGGTTCCCAGTCCGGCGCCTCCTGCAAGGGTTCCCAGTCCTGAGCCTCCAGCGACGATCCACGGTCCGGTTCCTCCAGCGACGTTCCACGGTCCGGTTCCTCCAGCGACGATCCACGGTCCGGTTCCTCCAGCGACGATCCACGGTCCGGTTCCTCCAGCGACGATCCACGGTCCAGTTCCTCCAGCGACGATCCACGGTCCGGTTCCTCCAGCGACGATCCACGGTCCGGTTCCTCCAGTGACGATCCACGGTCCGGTTCCTCCGGCGACGATCCACGGTCCGGTTCCTCCGGCGACTGCTTATCTCTCATTTACAAATGATTTAACATAAACGGTATCATAACAGCTGCCAAAAGACTGTACAATGTGTCAACAAACAAGCAACAATTTCCAGTGCGCTGGTTTTCCTTACGCTGGTTTACTGCTTACAGGGTAAAGAAACCAATGTAATTTTGTAATTTGGGTGACCTGTCCTTTTATTGACTTTTAAGAGGTTTGAAGACTGTATGTGGTTCCTCACAATTTCACCTTTCAACTAAGCATCTGTTATTGTGAAGGTTAGTGGAATGTTATTCCCTCAGAATGAAATTAAACTGGTTCATGCCAGTCCTACCTCAAGATGAGTCATCCTAGTTAATTAAGAAACTACAAATTACCCACTCCTTGCATAAATCTATTAAGATATCAGCTAACTAAAAATGGGATAGGCAATCCAAAGGTTACTTACTACATGATGATTTATTGTAAAACTTGAGGATCTCAAAGGGAATCAAAGGTAGTCTGCAAGAGATGAAGAGTTTCATTTGTTTCATTTGCATGGCTCGGTATGATAGCCCTCAGGGGCAAATAATTTTCCCTCACTCAAGTTATGCTGGGTTGACAATTATCATTCCACATCATTCATTGTAGGTTGGCCACTTTTGAAGGTAGATATAACATCATCATAGACAGCAGGGCGACTTCCTGCTCACAGACATGAACAACATAACTTAAATCTGCCCAAAAAATATTCTCAATACATTTGGAATGTGAAGATGTCACAAACCACAATAATGTAAACAACTTTGTCTGTTTAGGAGATAGACTTTGCTTGCGAGCAAAGAGTGGTGAGCAGCTAATTAATGGTGAATACCTAGATTTTTTGCCTCTCAGTTAGCCAAGATGGTTAGCTATCTATGCTATCTATCCATGGTTGTTTAAATATACACTCCCCTTGTGACGTAGAAGTCCGTCACTGGCCGCGGGCAGCATTTGGTTCTTTAACGCACACACATATTCATCACTCCTCCCTGCGCCATTATAAGATAAGTTAACAATGTGGGTCGACACACAAATTAACTTCTCTCTTGGTGCATGCATTTCACACTTGTCAATGTTCATATTTGAGAGATACAATAATTATTATACTTATCAATGTTGTGGATGAGCGCATTGTTTGTTTGTTCTGTTCCTCTCTCTCCATCTCTGTAGCTTCCGGGTATGCTGGAAAAGGACCCGAGCTAAGGGAATTGGGTTGGCTTTATAGTGCCTGTCTCAAATGGCTCATTAATGCATATGGGCATATTGAAAGATATTGTCAGTAGTGATGTAATGTTGTAAATGTTATGTTGTGATATTGTTTAAAACCGTGTTGCAATGTATATCCTTTAGTATGTTTAGTTCATGGAAAATGTAGGTTTGTATTGTTAATTGATTAATTAATTAGGGTTAATTGTTCTGAGGGGAGGGGCTAGCCCTACAAAAGGAGCCTCTCTTTCAGTTATAGGAGGGAATTTTGGATTGAGCTGTGGATGGGGCAGCATTGTTTTTAAGCTGTCCCATAAGGTAGACGTTGATGGCAGTACTGTTGTTTTTTGTTCCGGAATCACTTGTGAATAAACACCTTTGCACAGAAGAACTTTTGCGGCTCCGCCATCTTTTTATTTTGATAGAGGTTAGGTTATCCAGTTTAGCCTTCTGGCCTACTCTACGTGACACCCCTCCATATCTATTTGGACAGTGAAGCTAACATAAAACGTGGCTCTATACTTGTATAGTATAGTGCCCTGATCTGTTTCAACTGTCTTTGTCTCCCCCCCCTTCCAGGTGTCACCCATCTTCCCCATTATCCCCTGTGTATTTATACCTGAGTTCTCTGTTTGTCTGTTGCCAGTTCATTTTGTTCATACACCCTGCTCCTGTTTTATAGTTTCCCGGTTCTGACCGTTCAGCCTGCACTGACCCTAAGCCTGCATCTTTTCCCCACTACTCTGGTTAACCGACCTCTGCCTGACCTGACCCTGAGCCCACTTGCTGTCCTGTACCTTCTTACACCCTCTCTGGATTATTGACCCCTGCCTGCCTTGGCCTGTCGTTTGTTTCTTCAACACTGTCTGCATCTGGGTCAAACCTTAAAATGGGATAATACTCCAGCCTTTTAGATTTAAGAGAATATGTTATATTAGGTGACAAATAGCTTTTATTTGTGGGTATCAGGCCACCATAGACCTAGACATACCAAAACCCCATAGAATTACAAAAAAACCTAGACAAGAAAAAAACACACATACCACCCTCGTCACACCCTGACCTAACCAAAATAATAAAGAAAACAAAGATAACTAAGGTCAGGGTGTGACAGTAACGGTTAATGTGATTGGATGTTAATTTGACTAGGCTACCGGTATTTGCCACTTTGCAGTGAAATGAGACTTCTCCGAAAAATCTTGCGAACACTTTGCATGACACCCAGTGTAATTTTAGTGATAATGCCATCGAAGCCGGTGTTTGGAGGATATATTGGCACGGTTTGCCGACCCTCGACTTTGTCAAGGGCCTAACAACATGCCTACACACCAGCCACTTGGTCATTATCACTTAAATGACACTGGGTGTCAAGCAAAGTGTTACCAAGAGAAAACAATCCCAAAAATCATAACCTCGGTAATGGTGAGAGGTTGGCATGTTTTGATGTAGTCCCTGTAACAACATCATTATTCATAATTCCTTTCATGATTTTTCTTAAACTTGGCATTTTCAGGATTAATTTAGAAGTGTTCAGAAATAAAATGACTTACATTATTTGAAGTGCTTTCATTTCTAAACAGTAAAACCGATATGTATGAAAGTACCCTAAAAAAGGGGACATTATGTACTGTTGCCTTATATGAAACATTTGAGCTCAAATCCAACATGATGTAGTATAGAGACAAATAAAACATGTAGCTTCAATGTCCAAATACAGTACATATCTCGAAGTGTAGTTAGCAAATCGCTCATACACTCTTTTGCTAGCTATCGCAACACTCTCACTAAGGACTTCAGTCAAACAAAAGCTATACTCCAATCCAAACTGGTTCTCTAGCAGATTAGTAAGAATGGCTCACCCTGTGTTCAACAATGGCCTTTTCCTTTTATCCAGATTACAACCTCTCACTTTCATTATTTGAAAATGAAATCATCTCCAAAATATCACTTTTTTTAAACAAGCCATAGAAAGTTAGTTGCAATTTCAGTTTAATCCACCAGAAAAGACAGAACACACATTACAACAAATATTATTGTTCAACGAAAATACAATAATATAATGGTATAACCTTTGTAAATGATATCATAAATATCACTGGTGGAGTTTAACCAAAATTGGTTAAAGAAAGAAAAATAAATTGTAATAAATAAAAAAGTAGACCAGTTTCTTTTAAGGACTAAAAATTGACAGCTGTGCCATGCAGATTGCAAAATAGTTGTGAAGAGATTTTCGATGTACCGATTCCATGGCACATGGTTTATGAAATGATACGCAAAACGACGCCAGATTCAAAACTTAAGAGTTTTTCAATTGAAATTATTATACAAAATTCTTATAAAATTTTTATTATGCAGTGCCTTGCGAAAGTATTCGGCCCCCTTGAGCTTTGCGACCTTTTGCCACATTTCAGGCTTCAAAAATAAAGATATAAAACTGTATTTTTTTGTGAAGAATCAACATTAAGTGGGACACAATCATGAAGTGGAACGACATTTATTGGATATTTCTAACTTTTTTAACAAATCAAAAACTGAAAAATTGGGCGTGCAAAATTATTCAGCCCCCTTAAGTTAATACTTTGTAGGCACTGTATATATATATATATATATATATATATGGGGGATACAGCCGTCCCAGCTCTGCAGATTTTGCTGCGAAGAGACAGAATCATTAGATCATTTGCTTTGGTGCTGTCCATATGTAGCTTGTTTTTGGGACGCATGTTCAGGAATTCTTGAAGAATTGTAACATTTACCTGGTGTTCACTCTGAAATAGCACTCCTTGTTGATCTGAAAAGTCAGTCAATTGATCAATAATATAGTAAATCTCTCTGCAAAAAAATGTATATTTAATTTACAATTTGTAACTAGGAGTATAAAAAGGCTGAGAACTTTTGTTTAACATCACAGCACAGTTGAAAAATATAGAAATCAAAACTAGATGGTGTTCAGAGATAGATGGGAGGGGTTGAGGGTAGCTGAGGGATGGGACTAAACACAAACAAAAGATAACTAATGTAAAATATACTGTGTCTGTAAAATGTATAAAGTATATGTATAAGCTGGAAGTAGAAGCTTAAGTGTTGTTGTCCATTAGTTTACTCCAATTAGGGCAGTGGTGGTCGGGTTATGGGAAAATAATAAAGGGGGTATTTTTATATATTTTTTATACATACACTGCTCAAAAAAATAAAGGGAACACTAAAATAACACATCCTAGATCTGAATGAATGAAATATTCTTATTAAATACTTTTTTCTTTACATAGTTGAATGTGCTGACAACAAAATCACACAAAAATTATCAATGGTAATCAAATTTATCAACCCATGGAGGTCTGGATTTGGAGTCACACTCAAAATTAAAGTGGAAAACCACACTACAGGCTTTGATGTAGTGTCCTTAAAACAAGTCAAAATGAGGCTCAGTAGTGTGTGTGGCCTCCACATGCCTGTATGACCTCCCTACAATGCCTGGGCATGCTACTGATGAGGTGACGGATGGTCTCCTGAGGGATCTCCTCCCAGACCTGGACTAAAGCATCGCCAACTCCTGGACAGTCTGTGGTGCAGCGTGGCGTTGGTGGATGGAGCGAGACATGATGTCCCAGATGTGCTCAATTGGATTCAGATCTGGGGAACGGGCGGGCCAGTCCATAGCATCAATGCCTTCCTCTTGCAGGAACTGCTGACACACTCCAGCCACATGAGTTCTAGCATTGTCTTGCATTAGGAGGAACCCAGGAGGAACCCAGGGCCAACCGCACCAGCATATGGTCTCACAAGGGGTCTGAGGATCTCATCTCGGTACCTAATGGCAGTCAGGCTACCTCTGGCGAGCACATGGAGGGCTGTGCGGCCCCCCAAAGAAATGCCACCCCACACCATGACTGACCCACCGCCAAACCGGTCATGCTGGAGGATGTTGCAGGCAGCAGAACGTTCTCCACGGCGTCTCCAGACTGTCACGACTGTCACATGTGCTCAGTGTGAACCTGCTTTCATCTGTGAAGAGCACAGGGCGCCAGTGGCGAATTTGCCAATCTTGGTGTTCTCTGGCAAATGCCAAACGTCCTGCACGGTGTTGGGCTGTAAGCACAACCCCCACCTGTGGATGTCGGGCCCTCATACCACCCTCATGGAGTCTGTTTCTGACCATTTGAGCAGACACATGCACATTTGTGGCCTGCTGGAGGTCATTTTGCAGGGCTCTGTCAGTGCGCCTCCTGCTCCTCCTTGCACAAAGGCGGAGGTAGCGGTCCTGCTGCTGGGTTGTTGCCCTCCTGCGGCCTCCTCCACGTCTCCTGATGTACTGGCCTGTCTCCTGGTAGCGCCTCCATGCTCTGGACACTACGCTGACAGACACAGCAAACCTTCTTGCCACAGCTCGCATTGATGTGCCATCCTGGATGAGCTGCAGTCCCTGAGCCACTTGTGTGGGTTGTAGACTCCGTCTCATGCTACCGCTAGAGTGAAAGCACCGCCAGCATTCAAAAGTGACCAAAACATCAGCCAGGAAGCGATCTGTGGTCCCCACCTGCAGAACCACTCCTTTATTTGGGGTGTCTTGCTAATTGCCTATAATTTCCACCTGTTGTCTATTCCATTTGCACAACAGCATGTGAAATGTATTGTCAATCAGTGTTGCTTCCTAAGTGGACAGTTTGATTTCACAGAAGTGTGATTGACTTGGAGTTACATTGTGTTGTTTAAGTGTTCCCTTTATTTTTTTGAGCAGTGTATATATACACACATACACACACGTATATATTAAATAATATGTATATTTAACACCAAAAATATTTTGGGGATTGGAAATGATGCAGACAATTGCATTGATTGAAGTAACAATCTATTTTCAATAATAAAGCTGATATGGGGTGTCATAGCTTTCTTAATAATAATAACAACAAAATGTATCATAGCACTGTTGTGCCAAACACCTGTCTCCCATAATAACATGGTGTCTCCAGTTGTATAATAAGATATCGTGACGCACCTTCCATTTACTTTCCATGTGTATTTGTGCCCTTCCTTGAGGCATGTCCACATTAGGAAGAGCCAATAGTGGCAGTAAGTTTGGAATTATTTTATTGTGAATAGGAAGTCTCCCGGGCTGTTTATGATGATGAACTGTAAATACTTTCATTAATATTGTTAATATTAATATTGTGCTTCAAAAATAAACGTACTAAACTTTCAGTATTTTGTTATACTAGAAGATTTGAAACTCAGATTAAAGCCCTGCATGAGGGAATTACCTCAGACGACAAAATACAAACAATTAGAACATGGCATAAGTTGAAGTAATTTGATTGCACAGTACATATTTAAATGTATCATGGCACGCTATGTCAACTAATAGGAAGCCTTGCTTCTTACTATCCACTGTTGACAGCACTACTTGAAATGTTACATTAATGACAACCATATAAAACGTCATGTCAAATCTAAAAGTACTATGCAGTAACATCAAATTATTACAAATAAAACTGAGTGTGCAGATTGCTGGTCAGAAGAGTGAGAAAATTAGATGGTGAATAACAAGGCATACTGTACCAACTAATTAGAGAAGACTCACATCTCCTATGTAAGGAAAAGTCAATAGGCTACATTACATAGTTATGAAATTAAACTCCCATTAATAGGACTTAATTGAACATTTTGGGAAAAGATGAGCTGTGAATCATAAACATGCCCACTGTGGCTACTCTCTGATCGAGTTAATCAATTGATATGAATTAAACATAGATCCCACTTTGCTGGCATTAAAATTATGATTTCCACCACAGGGTCCACTATTTTCATATTCTACCTTTTCACCTTGTGCTTTATGGGATTTAGCTGTGCAGTTTTAATGCACTGATGGTGAAAATTATGCACTGATAAAATAGTTTCTGAACGACCTATTCTGTACATGTAGTTTGTGGTCGCTGAACAGCCGCACTACAAACAAACCTTAGTGTTTCGCCTACCTCCAGACATCGAGGCACAGGGTAAATTGATTGTGGTCTGCACACAAGCCATGGTTATAATACCTTGATTGCACAGTACAACATATTTTTTCTATATTATTATTTGCTTTCCCCATCACAGAAGTATAGTATTTGTAAGATATTTGCCAAGTGCTTTGGTGTCTATCTCTGTCACTGAAGCACACAATATGTCTGATGTGGTTGTTGTTTTGTTCCAGAGGAGCTCATTAGGGAGGTTGCAATTTATTCCACAGTGACAGTTGAAACTACTCATCCCCCTACGGTGTCTGTCACAAGTTGTCCTGATATTCATAACACAGAGATCCAGCACCGTGTAGCCTATAGGGGGCTATACAAGTTTTATTTTCTTGTTGTTTCGACAGTTCATGATAATATACTGCATATATACAGTATATACACTGAGTGTACAAAACATCTTTCCATGACAGACTGACCAGATAAATCCAGGTGAAAGCTTTGAGCAGTTTGAGCAGCCGCATGGAGTTTGCCAAAAGGCACCTAAAGGAGTCTCAGACCATGACAAACAAGATTCTTGGATTCCTTGGCCTGAATGCCAAACGTCACGTCTGGAGGAAACCTTGCACCATCTTACGGCGAAACATGGGGGTGGCAGAATCATGCTATGTGGATGTTTTTCAGCAGCAGGGACTGGGAGACTAGTCAGATTCAAGGGAAAGATGAATGGAGCAAAGTACAGAGAGATCATTGATGAAACCCTGCTCCAGAGTGCTCAGACTGGGAAGAATGTTCACCTTCCAACAGGACAACGACTCCAAGCACACAGCCAAGACAACGGAGGACAAGTCTCTAAATGTCCTTGAATGGTCAGCCAGAGTCCAGACTTGGACCCGATCGAACATCTCTGAGGAGACCTGAAAATAACTGTGCAGTGATGCTCCCCATCCAACCTAACAACGCTTGAGAGGATCTGCAGAGAAGAATGGGAGAAACTCCCCAAATACAGGTGTGCCAAGCTTGTAGCGTTATACCCAAATTGACTCAAGGCTGTAATCGCTGCCAAAGGTGTTTCAACAAATCAAAATGTATTGGTCACATGGTTAGCAGATGTTAATGCGAG
Organism: Oncorhynchus keta; assembly: GCF_023373465.1. Classification (NCBI taxonomy): domain Eukaryota; kingdom Metazoa; phylum Chordata; class Actinopteri; order Salmoniformes; family Salmonidae; genus Oncorhynchus; species Oncorhynchus keta. The sequence continues at coordinate 26,666,647 of NC_068431.1, forward strand.
TGTAGCGAAATGCTTGTGCTTCTAGTTCTGACCCTGCAGTAATATCCAACAAGTAATCTAACAATTTTACAACAACTACCTTTACACACAAGTGTAAAGGAATGAATAAGAATATGTACAAAGTACTGAGTAGAGGGTCTGAATACTTATGTAAATGTGATATCATTTTTTAATTTTTAAAAATTAAATTAGCTAAGATGACTATAAAACTGTTTTAGCTTTGTCATTATGGGTTATTTTGTGTAGATCGATGAGGGGGAAAAACAATTTAATCCATTTTAGAATAAGGCTTTAACGTATCAAAATGTTGATAAAGTCAAGGGGTCTGAATACTTTCCGAAAGCATTAGTTGATCATACTTGATTATAATGAAATTAGTCAGGTTAAGTCAATGTATTTAAGTTTGTTTCACCCCATTTTAAATGTTTACAATGCTGGTTGAAATTAGATGAAAAAATACACTTTTTGAAATCTAATGTATTTTCCACGTTGATTACACATAACAATAAATTGACAAATTACTTTGAAACATTGATTGAACCAGTTTGTGCCCAGTGGGATAGCCCCTAGCACAAAGCACCTCAGGAGGGCTTGGGAAGGTTCCTGTCAAACTCTAGGACGATATACCGTCCTGGATGCTGTAATGGTTCATAGGCCACATGCTACAGAGAGTCACCAGAGACAATGATTAGAAAAGGGCAGGAGAGAGTATACTCCAAGGCCATATTGTATTTCATTGATTTACTATTAACCACGGGTCTTCACATGCCTGGCACTGGGAATCGATGTTTCCATTACTGTTTTTCCCCCAGTTGTCTCAGATAAAACATGATGCAACACTTTAATAGAGTTAATAAGTGTATGCTAAATACACTTGGTGCTTGTGGAGATACCTCAGTCAATAAAAAGATCAGCCACCAATCACTTGAGTCGATTAAAGTAGCATACCGTTATTCAAAGTGTCATCTAAAAGATACAAACTTGGGGTTACGCCTGACCATTATTCATCAGTATCGCCTTTCTCTGGGGATCACCTTTCAAAACATAGGGGCACTTTTAGGCTCCTAGACCCATATTAATGATATATGCTACTGTGATACCGTCAGCCCTACCTCTGCTCCAGATGGATTTTTAACAGACAACACTTACTATGTCCCTGAGATTTATCTCAGCTAGCGTACTTCCCGTTCCTGTGAAATGAATACTCAGGTTATTAGGTGCAGTAATAAATTGCTTAGGCTGAGAGATCCTCTGTAATGGAAGGCCTGGTCCGATATACTTAATGGTTTACAGATGTAAAATGTTGGTCTTTAAAGTCCTAAGATGGACTTGGAGGGGAAAAAAAGAGTTGAGTGCACTTTTGGAGCCAACGTTGCGAAGTTTCACAGCTTGGATTAATGAATCGCTCTCTTCCTCATCTACTTCTCATTCAGTCCCTCTCCAACTTCCAACACTATACATTTCTTGTTAGGTCTTAACCCCCTAACATAATTAAAATTAACATTTTTACAGCACAAAGTCATGAAATTACATTTACATTTAATAACACTTTTCAATTTCAACATAACCTCCATAGCTCCCTCACTTTAATTATTTTTAAAAAGTATTATACAAACAATGAGTCACATGCTATTACTTCAATCAGCACATTCTGTAGCTTAATTTCCATGAACTTTGAGTTCAGTTCATATGTAATTTCCAAAGTGAATAAAGACGGAATACTTCTATAATGTGACTTCAGAATTACTGATACAGAAAGTCAGGAAGTAAAAAATATAAAATAATGGTTCCATTTATTCAGGGGGAAAGAAGGAATTTCTACTCGTGAGCCCACTGTGGTGTCATTATATCAGTTCCAATATTCAGCAGTCAATGCTGGAGAAGAAGAAAACAGCATCCACTCAATGGAACGAGACACTAGATCATGGAGAATAACATATCCCCCCCAAAAATCTCAAAAGCCATATCTGCATTGAGAACAGATTGGATTTGGATGCCGGCTTAAAAGGCCCGCTTATGTTGAATCCCCAAAGAGAGCCACAGACAGTGAATGGTAACGGATTTTATTCAGAATATGTCTAACTTGGGAACATTTATGGGAAATTACAGCAGCTCTATTCAGCCTGCCAGCCCTATTCAACGAAACCAACAGCAGGTGGAGCAGATTATAAGACCCCAAGTCATTTAGCAATGCGACAACGTCAACAACAATGGACCCAAACAGAATAAATCTCACTTTTCTCCCAGTTCGCAAATACTGTCAAATTACTGGTTGATCACTAAAGTGTGGTGCAATAATTCACAATTCGCTTCATGTACCAGGGTGCTCTGAGAGGTCGCAATGATTGTCATTCCAGTGCGCCGCACACATTGCTTTCAGTCCAGCATCTGGCCATTGATTTTGAGGAACCTGTATTTGACCTTTTCCCTGGATGCAAACTTGCCCGACTGTTTCCAAGCTCTATAAGTGACAGGCGCAAGGTGAGAGTTGCTGACACAATGAGCCTCTTCAAGATATCAATGGACCTGGCTTTCCTCAGATCGACAGAGTACCTGTCTCTTCCTCCCTCTCCTGCTTTATTTCCCCTCCCCCTCTCTTCCTCTCTCTCCTGCTTTATTCCCCCCCCCCCTCCTCTTCCTCTCTCTCCTGCTTTATTTCCCCTCCTCCCCCTCTCTGTCTCTCTCTCCTGATTTCTTTCTCTCATCCTCTGCCTTGTCTTTTTTGGCTAAGGCCCCTCTGTGTAATGGTGTGAGCTGCGGCTGCACTCCAATCACCTCCCCTTAATCCCAACTTCACACCACAATCCAGGGGCTCACTGCTCACAGCCAACCCTCTCTACTAGCAATGACTCCCTCCCAACCCCCATCCTCCTCTCGCTTCTGACTCCTGCACAGCAGCTAGCACCTTGTTTATTCCATGTCACCCTTATTATTTGTCACATACTGTATATTGCGACATACTCTTCTGTCTGTATACCCTGCTATATCTCTCACACCTACTGTAACAACATAACACTAACAGACACACACATGTATGCGCACACACACACACATGCACACACCATAATGCGATACAATTTCTGACACACCATTCCTCGGCCTCACACACTATTCCCTATCACACCAGTCACATGAAGACACACACTTACACACTTCCCAACCTTCATCTCTGTGTGTTTCATCACCCCTCCCTCCCGCCGTCCCTCCCTGCCTCACAGAGCTCCAGCGAGTGAACAGGTTGTTTACTGCGGCTTGCCGAACTTTAACCGGCTGAGTCTGCAGGGACTGTGCAGTAAATATGGTGACAGACAGAATACAGGCCTCATGTCTCATCACATCCCCGGACAGCTCGGAGCTAGGAAGACGAGAGGAGTAGGAAGGGGGCAGGAGTACAAGGCAGAGAGTGAACTAACTGGATGTGAAGCCATTCCCCTCAGGAGGGGTTGTGTGCTGAGCCTGTGGTGCTCTTCTACAGCCGACACAGCATGTACCGCCACTGATAGTTTTTAAATTGATATGATATCTAATGCATTATGAAAACGCTCAGCAGAACCGCTTGCTTTTCTCGCTGGGACACCACAGTAATATGAATTATGGTAAACACATTAGCCTTGATTAGTGAAACAAGAAAGACGTAAAATATTTTGGATTTGTGCTGACGTGCTCTGACAGAGAGGACAGGAGAAAAAAGAGAACTCAGTATAAGGAGCTGCCCACTCTCTCCTTTAACTCTGATTGAAAACAGAGGGAGCGTGATGAACTATAAAGTATGTCCATGCAGAGCCTGGTTGTCTAATTTTGTAATGGTATTTTGGCAGTGACCCCAGTGGATAGACTATATTTGTGATGTTGTTTCCCATAACAGAAGGTAGGTAGTCACATAGTTAACATGATGGATAATGGTGCAGGAACAGCAAAAAAAAAAAATCTGTCAACATACTTAGCCAGGGTTAGAATGGGAAAATACTCCTTCAAATTGGTAGCCTGAGAAGGGAGATACACCAGACTATCCGTGGCTGATTCACTGTACAATCAACCAAAATACCACGAGACTGGAAGGCCAAAACCTAGGACATGAGTGTACTTACTTGGCCCTAACTGTAATTATATCGTTAAACCATTGACCATGAAATACGAGCTTTCACGTTAAGTCGTCTCATTGGGGGAAAATGCTCAGAGTGGAATGTCAGTAGGAAACGGCAGTAAATAAACACGTTGTCAACAAAAACATAAACAAGTGCTGGAGGGAAACTGGACTGAAGGCAGGTTCAATGGTCAGAAAGGGAAATGAAGGGTCAGTGCAGTACAGTTGATAGTGTATATTACAGAAAGCAGGGTATAGTCTCTAGTATCTTGCCAACTGTTCTTCTTCAAGTTAAACAGTGAGGGAATAATGCCAAACCTACCATTAAAATTATAGACGGATCATTTCTTTGTCAGTGGGCAAACATACAAAATCAGCAGGGGATCAAATACTTTTTTCCCTCACTGTAGGTGAAATAACTCAAAATTGGCTTTTGAATTCTCAGACTGCAGCGCATACACAGAGCACCAAATAAGAAGAGTTTAGCTCCAGACTTAGCTTAACTTAATATGCTCAATTATTCTTCAGCAGCCCAGGCCTAAATGTGATATACATAACATATGATGTACAGCAGCATCTCTAAGTATGATGAGGCAAAGAGTATGAGAGGGTTGAGCATTTGGATCTGTCAGTGTTATTTCCATGCCCCTGGGCACCGTGCATATGGCAGGCAGCATTCAGAACTTTCCGGTAAACAGAATCCTATGTTTGATATGCCAGGGTTACTGCAACTCAGCTCAGCAATATCCTCCAAAGCTGAGATCAGTACAGCATAACCCCCATCTGTATCCACACGCTCCCAGCCTCCCAGCTAGAGTAGGGTCCAAGTCCAGTTCACCTTCGTTGCATTGCATTATTTGGGAAGCGTTCCTTCTAAAGTAAAGGGAGAGAAAGCATTGGGTGGGTTAGCGCTAGTGTTTTAATGCATATTCATAGTGATAGCCTTGCTTATTTTTCACTTCTTTAGCTCGGAACTTTAAATATGTACGCCGCACATCGGCCAACTCTCATCGACTAGGCCCCTGCCATGCATACCAAAGTCTATGATTAACAATAACCAAAAGACTTGGATGTGATCGAAGCCACTCTGTGCCAACAACGCACAAAAGTTATTGTTGTGATTTTCCTCCCTTTGTTTTGATTGGCTTTTCATCAAATTTATATTTCTTGTATTTTTATTTTCAAGCACCCTATAAAACTGCATATGCATATGTACCAAAAACACTGTTGGTTTGACAAGTGACAATGAATCACTCATATTGATTAGGACACAACTAAGAAACCTCACATGAACTGGAAATATTGTTTACATCACTGGTTAAAGAACAATCTGCTCAAGACAGTCAGTTACATTTTGGAGTGATCCATTTTGATTTAGGGAGGGGGGTCGCCAAAAGAGAAACGCAACACTTATTTGTCAATCACTCATATCGATATCACTTTGAAATCAATAGAACAAGAGGGTCAGGTTACGCATGCTGTTCAAACAAACTCAGAATCTGGGAATAATATGTATATCATTGGCCGTGTCCCCAGCCAGCCCAACCACTCACTAACTTTTAGAAGAGAGCCAGCTGCATTTTGGATTGTTGCATTTTGTTTCAACTAGGTCACCAACGCACAAAAGTAAACGCAACACAATTTTGTTAATCACTCATATCATTGTCACGTTGAAATCATTAGAACGGGGGCAAATGTTTGGGTTGTATGCATTGTTAAACTAACAGTATTCAAAAGCCACACTGACTCTGATCAAATGTTTGGGTTGTATGGCCAAGATGGCGTAGCAGTCAGACGTCTTTGTCCTGTCGTGTCCCTTGTATATATCGTTTTACATCTTTTTCGTCGCATCCTTTAAAATATTTTGCTAAATCTCAACATCTAAAAACTCTCCTGCAACCCACCTCACCCAATGTAGCGTGGATCTGCTTTTTTCCCCTAAAGTATTTATATTTACTTCGGATCTGGAATCACTCAAATGAAGCGAGTCAGCTAACTACCAGCTATCAACTGTCAGCAAACCATTGCCAGCGGTCATCAGCTAACCTTCAGCTAGGAAAACTCTCGTCAGTTCGAATAACCTGACTCTAAACAGAGCATAACGGACCTGTTATTTTTATCCCCGGATTCCTACCGCAAACTGAACATTTTCATCTGGATCTTCACAACTAGCTAACCGCAATCCCGGATGACTACTCCTGGCTAGCGTTTCCACCCCAGAGCATGCACCAATTAGCTTGAAGCTAGCCCGGCCAGGGCTCCTGTGCTACCACCGAAGTATACTCCTGGGCTACAATATCCGGACCCCTTCTACAGCTGGTATGGGGCATGGAACCCCGCAGATCCCCTACGACCGGAATCCCGACATAATCTGTGCGAGGACTCCCAACAGGCCCCTCAGGCGCGACGCCCGCTGAAGGTCCATTATGCTAACCAGCTAGGCCTGCTAGCTACCTAGAGCTACTTGGAACCCTACTAATTCCACGACTGGTATATCGACGTCACCGCACGAAGAGGCAAAAACAGACTTAGCCCCATCGCGACGTCACCGCATGAAGAGGCAAAAACAGACTTAGCCCCATCGCGACGTCCCCCAAAGGCTAACTTTCTAGCCCCTGCTATCTGCTTGCTTGCTAACCCGGTCTGCTAACTGCTAGCTTGCCGGGCCCAGTCTGCTAACTGCTTGCTTGCTAAACCGGTCTGCTAACTGCTAGCCCCTGCTAACTGCTTGCTAACCCGGCCTGCTAACTGCTAGCTTGCCCCGGTCTACTAACTGTTAGCTTGTTAGCCTGCTAACTGTCTGAATCGCCGTGTCCCCAGCCAGCCCAACCACTCACTGGACCCATATGCTCACCTGACTACGCATGCCTCTCTCTAATATCAATATGCCTTGTCCTTTACTGTCCTGGTTAGTGATTACTGTCTTATTTCACTGTAGAGCCTCTAGCCCTGCTCAATATGCCTTAACCAACCATGTTGTTCCACCTCCTATAAATGCGATGACATCACCTGGTTTAAACATCTCCAGAGACTATATCTCTCTCTTCATTACTCAATGCCTAGGTTTAACTCCAATGTACTCACATCCTACCTTACCTTTGTCTGTACACTATGCCTTGAATCTATGCTGTCGTGCCCAGAGACCTGCTCCTTTTACTCTCTGTTCTGAATGTGCAAGCTTCAAAAGGGGGTGACACTCTAGACCCAAAATGCTACAGACCTATATCTATCCTACCCTGTCTTTCTAAGGTCTTCGAAAGCAAAGCTAACAAACAGATTACTGACCATTTCGAATCCCACCATACCTTCTCCGCTATGCAATCTGGTTTCAGAGCTGGTCATGGGCGCACCTCAGCCATGCTCAAGGTTCTAAACGACTTCATAACCGCCATCGATAAGAGACATTACTGTGCAGCCGTCTTCATCGACCTGGCCAAGGCTTTCGACTCTGTCAATGACAACATTCTTATTGGCAGACTCGACAGCATTGGTTTCTCAAATGATTGCCTTGCCTGGTTTACCAACTACTTGCCTGATAGAGTTCAGTGTGTCAAATCGGAGGGCCTGTTGTCCAGACCTCTGGCAGTCTCTATAAGGGTTCCACAGGGTTCAATTCTCGGGCCGACTCTTCTCTGTATATATCAATGATGTCAATCTTGTTTTGGGCGATTCCCTGATCCACCTCTACGCAGACGACACCATTCTGTATACTTCTGGCTCTTCCTTGGACACTGTGCTAACTAACCTCCAAACGAGCTTCAATGCCATACAACTCTCCTTCCTTGGCCTCCAACTGCTCTTAAACGCAAGTAAAACAAAATCCATGCTATTCAATCGATCACTGCCCGCACCTGCTCACCCACCCAGCATCACTACTCTGGACGGCTCTGACTTAGAATACGTGGACAACTACAAATACCTGGGTGTCTGGTTAGACTGTAAACTCTCGTTCCAGACTCACATTAAGCATCTCCAATCCAAAATTATATCTAGAATCGGCTTCCTATTTCGCAACAAAGCATCCTTCACTCATGCTGCCAAACATACCCTCGTAAAACTGACCATCCTACCGATCCTCGACTTCGGTGATGTCATCTATAAAATAGCCTCCAACACTCTACTCAACAAACTGGATGCAGTCTATCACAGTGCCATCCGTTTTGTCACCAAAGCCCCATACGCTACCTACCAATGCGACCTGTACGCTCTCGTTGTTTGGCCCTCGTTTCATACTCGTTGCCAAACCCACTGGCTACAGGTTATCTACAAGTCTCTGCTAGGGAAAGCCCCGCCTTATCTCAGCTCACTGGTCACCATAGCAGCACCCACTCGTAGCATGAGCTCCAGCAGGTATATCTCACTGGTCACCCCCAAAGCCAATTCCTCCTTTGGTCGTCTTTCCTTCCAGTTCTCTGCTGCCCATGACTGGAACGAATTGCAAAAATCTCTGAAGCTTGAGACTCACATCTCTCTCACTAGCTTTAAGCACCAGCTGTCAGAGCAGCTTACAGATCACTGCACCTGTACATATCCCATCTGTAAACAGCCCATCTATCTACCTACCTCATCCCCATACTGGTATTTATTTATTTTGCTCCTTTGCACCCCAGTATCTCTACCTGCACATTTACCTTCTGCCGATCTACCATTTCAAATTCAAATGTCAAATTTCAAATGTATTTATATAGCCCTTCGTACATCAGCTGATATCTCAAAGTGCTGTACAGAAACCCAGCCTAAAACCCCAAACAGCAAGCAATGCAGGTGTAGAAGCACAGTGGCTAGGAAAAACTCCCTAGAAAGGCCAAAACCTAGGAAGAAACCTAGAGAGGAACCAGGCTATGTGGGGTGGCCAGTCGTCTTCTGCCTGTGCCGGGTGGAGATTATAACAGAACATGGCCAAGATGTTCAAATGTTCATAAATGACCAGCATGGTCGAATAATAATCAGGCAGAACAGTTGAAACTGGAGCAGCAGCACGGTCAGGTGGACTGGGGATAGCAAGGAGTCATCATGTCAGGTAGTCCTGGGGCATGGTCCTAGGGCTCAGGTCCTCCGAGAGAGAGAAAGAAAGAGAGAAGGAGAGAATTAGAGAACGCACACTTAGATTCACACAGGACACCGGATAAGACAGAAGAAGTGCTCCAGATATAACAAACTGACCCTAGCCCCCCGACACATAAACTACTGCAGCATAAATACTGGAGGCTGAGACAGGAGGGGTCAGGAGACACTGTGGCCCCATCCAAGGACACCATTCCAGTGTTTAATTGCAATATTGTCATTACTTCGCCACCATGGCCTATTTATTTCCATAACTTACCTCATTTGCACTCACTGTATATAGACTTTTTGTTTTCTTTTGTTCTACTGTATTATTGACTGTTTTGTTTATTCCATGTGTAACTCCATGTGTAACTCTGTGTCGTTGTATATGTCGAATTGCTACGCTTTATCTTGGCCAGGTCGCAGTTGCAAATGAGAACTCGTTCTCAACTAGCCTACCTGGTTAAATAAAGGTGAAAAATATGCATTGTTTAAACTAACAGTATTCAAAAGCCACACTGACTCTGATCAAATGTTTTATATCACTGGCTAGAAGAGACTTTGCTTAAGACAGTAGTCTACATTTTGTCAGATGGAGATTCTGGGAAGAAACAAATCAGTTGCTTTGTTATTTAGCTTAAACTAATCACGACCAGACATAGAATATCAACACTGACAAGGGTTAGATGTTATTGGAGTAATAGTTTGACTCTCAAATCAGTATATTGGTGTGAGGCCAGTGACTTTGATAGAGAGAGCGCCCCAAATTCTCTGTACCATTTGAGTTAGAAAATGATTGCAGAGATCTGCGACCCCAGTGCATATGACAAAATCAACAGTACAAAACCAAATGATATGGTGTCATCGTGCTGACAAACTTTTATACAAAAATCACCAATCTGATGTGCAATTGCCCCCAATTCGATGTGGTCAAAATGTCATCTTGTGAAATGCAGTTACACATACTGTTCACAGCAAGGAAAGTAGCATCATATACATGATTAAATATAGCAAAATTATTATTGATTTTAATTTAGGATGATAGTAAATGAGGCAAACTCACAGATGTTTACAATAATCACATTTATTTCAGACTAGTTTAACCATTTAGAAAGTAATAAATGCTCATGCACAATTTAACCAGAGATTCTAGAAACAGTGCCCATAGTAGTCCACCCTATCACCAGGTTGCGACGATAATACATTTGGTAAACATCCCGAAACGTTGTTCTAATGCAATACACATGTAAAAGAAGGCATTGAATGACCACTGTGCCGTTACCTGGAGAGAACATGCCTCATGAGGATATGAAATATCAAAACAAACCCACACATCTCTCTCTTGGCTTTGAATGTAATAACTGTAATAACAGTTATTGTAATAGAATGTAATAACACTTTCATTGACACTATAAGCATTCGTGAATGCTGTCTGAACCCTTAAAAAGCTTTATAAAGGATTGAGCACTTAAACGTTAATGTTACACTTGAGAATGCATTCTATAGCTATCGCATATGAATGTGTTTCATTGTTCTTCTGTGGGCTCTGAGGCATCACCTCAGACTCAAATAGTGAACATTTGACTGGAGCACTGGCCTTGCTGTGCAAACGGTGAAAAACTGCATGGCAGGAACAAAAGCCATTGGTCGAAAGTGAAATGAAATTCTTGGCTTTGGAGTAATTTTGAAAGCATGGGGGCGGGGGAGGGAATGGCAGGAAGTAAGAGGAGCTAGCCCTAGTGCACAATCAAATCAAAGTGATATTGAATTTGTTCGTGAATAAGTCCATTATCTCTCAATTTTCTCAGTCAGTCCTGCTCTCATCTGTTTTTTCATGTCTTTCTTGAGTTGAAAGGCTCCTAAAGAGTATAATTCACCACTCAGCGGTACAGTCTTCCATCCTCTACCTGCCTTCCTCTTTGGTTGAAAAGAGCTCAGGAGGTGATGCCAGCGGTGTGTGCCAAAACCCTGACACCACTTATACTTGTGTCACACTACTGAGCTTAACTGAGCTGTACTGGTTAAGTTATCCACCCTCAATATGGTATCTTTAGAATATGTAAAAAATCCAACATGCTGGTGTATATTTGGCTCTATACTCCAGCATGTTGGATTTGAGATAAAAATGTTTTATATGAGGGCATAGTGCAGAATATCACCTTTTATTTGAGGGTATTTTGATACATATCTGTTTCGCCATTTAGAAATGAAATCCCTTAATGTATCTAGTCCACCCATTTTAAGGTGTCATAGGTATTCACTTATAGTATTGTAGCAGGCTCAAGGGGTGGGGTTTTCACGTCACCAAGTTCAATAACCAAACATGCACGCGAACCACAACTAGAATACAAATAGGTTATTTATTAGGGAGATGTGCAAACTGTGGGAAAGGGGGGAATTCAGCAACCAGTTCACAGTCCACAATCCGTTCTCGCTGTCCGTTCCGTTCTGCAAGGGTAATCCTAAAACTCAGGTCCTCAGCCAAACTGGTTCGGTACACAGTAGGGGTAATCAGATAGTCCGGGTCACAAAGGGTAATCACACAGCTGATTCTCTCTCACACTCTTCTCACACTTATTTCCCTCTGTCTTCTTCCTGTTTGTGCAACCCACTTCCGCTTTTGTCCCCAAGCACTTCATGGCCTAAAGATCCACAGGCTTGCCTCGTTGGTGTAGGAAGTTCATATAAGGCTCGGGGTGGAGCTCGGGATATCTCCCTTCAATCACCACTCCCCTTACCTCTCCCTGCCATCTGCCACAGTATATTCAATTTAGTCAGGAGTTTAATATTGTCTACAACACCCGCAGAATACGACCCTGCCTCACACAGGAAGCGGCGCAGGTCCTAATCCAGGCACTTGTCATCTCCTGTCTGGATTACTGCAACTCGCTGTTGGCTGGGCTCCCTGCCTGTGCCATTAAACCCCTACAACTCATCCAGAACGCCGCAGCCCGTCTGGTGTTCAACCTTCCCAAGTTCTCTCACGTCACCCCGCTCCTCCGCTCTCTCCACTGGCTTCCAGTTGAAGCTCGCATCCGCTACAAGACCATGGTGCTTGCCTACGGAGCTGTGACGGGAACGGCACCTCAGTACCTCCAGGCTCTGATCAGGCCCTACACCCAAACAAGGGCACTGCGTTCATCCACCTCTGGCCTGCTCGCCTCCCTACCACTGAGGAAGTACAGTTCCCGCTCAGCCCAGTCAAAACTGTTCGCTGCTCTGGCCCCCGATGGTGGAACAAACTCCCTCACGACGCCAGGACAGCGGAGTCAATCACCACCTTCCGGAGACACCTGAAACCCCACCTCTTTAAGGAATACCTAGGATAGGCTAAAGTAATCCTTCTCACCCCCCTTAAAAGATGTAGATGCACTATTGTAAAGTGGCTGTTCCACTGGATGTCATAAGGTGAATGCACCAATTTGTAAGTCGCTCTGGATAAGAGCGTCTGCTAAATGACTTAAATGTAAATGTAATATTTTGTCCCATATTCCTAGCTCTTGTTAGATGCATTTGCAGTTTGTTTTGGTTGTGTTTCAGAAAAATGTTGTGTCCAATTGAAATTAATGGTAGATAATGTATTGTGTAATTTTGGAGTCATTTTAATTGTAAACAAGAAAATAATATGAATACTGCTGAGTGTGAAAGTTAGAGATATAAATATGATAACCTCCCCTGTTATGGGTAATTATGAGAGATTAGGATGTTTTGGAGGCATGACCTTTCTGCATCTGTACATTCTCACTCATTATTCACGATTCATTCATGATTATCCAATCATTGTACCATTCACATTAATGTATAAAGGTTTCAAAATCATATGATTTGTTTATTGACAATAAAAGTGACTCCAAAATGACACAATACATGATTTACCAAATCAAATCAAATGTTATTGGTCACATACACATGGTAAGCAGATGTTAATGTGAGTGTAGCGAAATGCTTGTGCTTCTAGTTCCGACCATGCAGTAATATCTAACAAGTAATCTAACAATTTCATAACAACTACCTTATACACACAAGTGTAAAGGAATGAATACGAATATGTGCATATAAATATATGGATGAGCGATGGCCAAATGGCATAGGCAAGATGCAGTAGATGGTATAGAGTACATTATATACATATGAGATGAGTAATGTAGGGTATGTAAACATTATATAAAGCGGCATTGTTTAAAGTGACTACTGATACATTTATTACATCCAATATTTTATTTTTAAATTGGCTAGAGATTTGAGTCAATATGTTGGCAGCAACCATTCAATGTTAGTGATGGCTGTTTAACAGTCTGAAGGCCTTGAGATAGAAGCTGTTTTTCAGTCTCTCGGTCCCTGCTTTGATGCACCCGTACTAACCTTGCCTTCTGGATAACTGCAGGGTGGACAGGCAGTGGCTCGGGTGGCTGTTGTCCTTGAAGACCTCACTACCCTCTAGAGAGCCTTGCAGGAGTGGGCGGAGCAGTTGCCGTACCAGGCGTTGATACAGGATGCTCTCGATTGTCCATCTGTAAAAGTTTGTGCGTGTTTTTGGTGACAAGCCAAATTTCTTCAGCCTCCTGAGGTCCATGACGTGTAAGCCGAGGAACTTAAAACTTTCCACTCTCTCCACTACTGTCCCGTCGAAGTGCATAGTGGGGTGCTCCCTCTGCTGTTTCCTGAAGTCCACGATCATCTCCTTTGTTTTGTTGACTTTGAGTGTGAGGTTATTTTCCTGACACCACACTAGTCTCTCAAAACACTTCATGACGGAAGAGTGCTATGGGGTGATAGTCGTTTAGCTCAGTTACCTTAACTTTCTTGGGAACAGGAACAATGGTGGCCCTCTTGAAGCATGTGGGAATTGATTGAATATGTCTGTAAACACACCAGCCAGCTGGTCTTCGCATGCTCTGAGGGCGCGGCTAGGGATGCCGTCTGGGCCGGCAGCCTTGCGAGGGTTAACACGTTAAGATGTTTTACTCACGTTGGCTGCGGTGAAGGAGAGTCTGCAGGTGTTGGTAGTGGGCCGTGTCGGTGGCACTGTATTGTCCTCAAAGTAAGTTTGTCTGGGAGCACGACATCGGGGTCTGTGACGGGTCTTGATTTTCTTCTTGTAGTCCGTGATTGACTGTAGACCCTGCCACATACCTCGTGTCTGAGCCATTGAATTGCGACTCTACTATGTCTCTATACTGACCCCTAGCTTGTTTGATTGCCTTGCGGAGGGAATAGCTACACTGTTTGTATTTTGTCATGTTTACGGTTGCCTAGCCCTGATTAAAACAGTGGTTTGCACTTTCAGTTTTGCGCGAATGCTGCCATCAATCCACTGTTTCTGGTTGGGGAAGGTTTTAATTGTCGCCGTGGGTTGGGTACAACATCACTGATGCACTTGCTAATAAACTCACTCACCGAATCAGAGTATACATCAATGTTGTTGTTCGACGCTATCCGGAACATATCCCAGTCCACGTGATCGAAGCGTGGAATCAGATTCGTCGGACCAGCGTTGAACAGACCTGAGCATGGGCGTTTTCTGTTTCAGTTTCTGTTTATAGGCTGGGAGCAACAAAATTGAGTTGTGGTCAGATTTGCCGAAAGGAGGGCGAGGAAGGGCTTTGTATGTGTCGCGAAAGTTAGAGTAACAATGATCCAGATTTTTTTCCAGCCCGGTTCACGCATTCGATATGCTGATAAAATTTAGGGAGCCTTGTTTTCAGATTAGCCCTGTTAAATTCCCCAGCTACAATAAATGCAGCCTCAGGGAATGTGGTTTCCAATTTACATAGAGTCCAATGAAGTTCTTTCAGGGCTGTCGAGGTGTCTGCTTGGGGGGGGGGGTGTACAGGACTGTGATTATAATCAAAGAGAATTCTCTTGGTAGATAATGCAGTCGGCATTCTAGGTCAGGTGAACAAAATGACTTCAGTTCCTGTATGTTGTTATGATCACACCACGACTCGTTAATCATAAGGCATACACCCTCGCCCTTCTTACCAGAAATATGTTTTTTTCTGTCGGCGCGATGTGTGAAGAAACCAGGTGGCTGTACCAACTGATAACGTATCCCGAGTGAGCCATGTTTCCGTGAAACAGAGAATGTTACAAGCTCTGATGTCTCTCTGGAAGGCAGCCCTTGCTCGGATTTTGTTTACCTTGTTGTCAAGAGACTGAACATCGGCTAGTAGTATACTTGGGATCGGTGGGCGATGTGCCCATCTATGGAGCCTGACCAGAAGACCGCTCTGTCTGCCCCTTCCCGTTGTTTTGGGTCTCCTGCTGGGATCCGATCCATAGTCCTGGGTGGTGGACCAAACAGAGGATCCGTTTCAGGAAACTCGTATTCCTTGTCATAATGTTGATGAGTTGATGTTGCTCTTATATCCAATAGTTCCTCCCGGCTGTATGTAATAAGACTTAATATTTCCTGGGGTAACAGGTAGAGCAGCTAGTGTTGAGCTGCCTTTCAGTAACCCATGGTTCAGCGTTTGGGCTCGTCTCAGTCATTTACTTTGGTAAAATAAATACCAGGGCTGAGATGTGTTAGCCAGAAGGGCTGGTGTCAGTTAGCTTTATCGATAAGCGGCATGTCATACATTACGCTCCATTCAAACATTATATGTCCTTAATTAGACCTATTCCGCATTCCAAAAACTTATTGTCAGTAGAAGTGAGTCATGTAGATCACACACACCCTCACTATTCACATAAAACTCACAACTATGTACAAGTAAATATACTTTTGTCATTGCTGTGGAGTTTTTAAGGGGTGGTTGAGTTTGAGATGGACAGGGCTCAAATCAAAGGTGGTTTGTGGATTGCATAACTGTCAACGTTGCTTTGTGATAACTCACTGAGTGTATAAGGATTTGAATGTGCTCATTTCTAAACACCACTCGTTTCGGACTGCACATAAACTGGTTAGAATGTGTTCTTCATAAGGAGTGTCTTCTTCCCACAAAAACAGACTTCCCAAATGAGGTTTGGGCATTTTGGCATCAAACATGACTGCTGAGACCACATTTTGGAGCTGTCTGTTTTAAAAGCAAATGCAGTTCGCCATTTTAGTGCTAATGATAGTCTTTGCCTTGTGTGCAAACTGCCATTACACTCCAACCAGTGCTGTTTGTCCTTGGTTGAGCATCATTTATTGTGAAATGAGAGACAGATTGTGTTCTCCCCTCATCAACGATGGTCATTCAGAGCTTATCATAATTTTGGAGTTAATAGTGACAATTTGGCACATAAAAACAAACCAACACACTCTCTGGTGCTGGCAAAAAAACAGAACTGTGTTCAAATCCCGTTGCCTTTTCATTCCACCATAGATACACATATTTTATAGCGAGAAATGCCAGGAAATTCTAAATTATTTATAAGTTGCCTTTAACTTATCAGATATCAGCCTTTTATAATTTACATTTCATTTATAATGACAGGAAGAAAGTTGTAGGTCCATTCTTGAGTATTCCAAGGAGCAGAAGGCCAAAAACTTACAGAAAGCCCTGTCATTCATATCTGCATATGAATGAATGAATCAGAGGTTTCGAACGTCTAATTGAATGAGATGTATTATTTGTTGCTGATAGTGACTCATGCTTGACCTATGAGTGTTTGAGGGGAAATGTTTTAGTAATCAGCCCCCGTGCACTTTAAATCGTCAGTCTGGATAGCTCTAGCAGATTAATGGGACTATGATGGCGTTAGACCAGGTCCATGTGCAGGGAAGAAGAATTTTCCCCAAGTCGTTTCCAGCTCCGCTGTTATAGCACAGTGATCACACCTGGAAAATACTTACTGTGATTTAGGAGTTTTTCCCATCTTGGATGAGTGAGAAAATCACACCTACAGTCCTAGAATTTTTTTTTCCAAAAGGGTTCTTCGATTGCCCCCATAGAAAAACTATTTTTGGTTCCAGGTAGAACCCTTTTGGGTTCTATCCAAAAGGGTTCTATCCAACCAGAAAGGGTTATTCAGAGGGTTGTCCTATGGGGACAGCAGAAGATAGCAATTATTTTTCTATCTGGAACCTAAGAGTGTAGTAGTGGAAAGTTAGAAACTTCTTTCAGGTATCTGAAAGTCACACACAATGGATTCCTGAATGTTTGAGATCAATAGCCCCCAACGGAAATAGTTGGTTCTGGAGCCAAAATATATTCCACTCTCTGGTCTCAAGGTATTATTCAATTTCATAAAGGATATAGCTACATTTATGTCTAAGAGCTTACATAAGTTGCAGTAAACTACCTAAGTAGTCACCAAGTTATGGTCATTACTGCACTATGAGATAGCATGTTTGAATTTAAGGGGTAGTGGTCTAAAAATGCATAATTTCTTAATCTCTTACTAGTCCGCTTTTGATTGAGTATGGTCCATTGGTCCTCCCGATAACAGCATAGCACAGGGAAAAGTCCCGTATGACAGTGGCAAAGTTTTTTTTGACCCACAAAAAAACTAATCAATAACCAAATTGATGTGCCTCGTGCACTTATTCTAACAAATCTGCCGATGCCATATTAATTGGGACCATATCCAAGCTCCTATTGTTCCCCTCAAGGCTACCTTTCACCACCAATTAGACATAATGACTTAGAGTGCATTAATGGAAATCAAAAGAACAAAGACAGATGGAATACGTCAGAACTGTCATTAAGTTGGGAAGGAACTCCAGAGATTTAAGTCTTTGCTGCCTTTTGCCTTTGTTATAAATGCCTCTTTTCATGTGCCATTGAAATGCTGGCTATGGTAAATGTGTCCTTAATTAGCTGTTAAGATGATGCACTGAAATCAGTCAATTATAATACTCTTACATGGTTATCAGTTTCAGTTAACAAAACCTTTGAGTGGATTTATGAAATCCCTTTGAACAATCAACAAGGCTTTCACTCTTCGATACTCCACAATAATACGCCTGTGGGTGTTTTGGGGTATCGTGTGGGTGTATGTGGAGTATGCTCAATACATTTCACTACTATCTTCAAGACATTATACAAACAAATCATACACTGGGCAGCTTGCTTCACCAACAGAGAGAAAATAGCTTTTCTGATTTCCTATACCCCCCAGTACAACAGTCTCCAGAATTGTACATTGTGAATTTAAAAAAAGTGTCATCCATTCTCAAAAATGAAATTCATGACACCTTGGTGGCCGCAACAGACGTGATGTGCACACTGCAATCATTCACAGACAAATGTTCAGTGGTATTCACTTCAAATCTAATGAAGCTACAAATCAGAAATCATGCCTTAGTTCATCATTAATAACAGCTGTTGCCATTCTAACCTAATTGTATCACAGGGGATCAATGATAATGTTTTTGACTCATCGAATCAGCAGCAAACACCAAAATCACTACCATTACACCAACCAAGGTTTCTTTTAAGAAGGGGCATATCTATCTTTCTGTTGGTTGTAGGTCATAATTCCTCCGGTTACAGAAATGGACGTATATATATTTCTGCAGCCAGATAAACGTATTTAGGGAGCTGTCCCCTGAAATGTCCCCTGAAGGATAAGGAGCCTGATGCGATGAAATGCCTGTAAGCCCACTGCATGCTTGGGGATACCGTCCAACTTATACATATTTCAAATACTGAACATGTCATATTTATATGTTATGCTATACAGGCTTCTGGAAAATAATATGCTAATGCATGCCACTGCTTGGCTTTGATTTATGGGAAGGGAAAAATTGTACCACCACACATTATCATTCAGACGTTACAGTCAACAACTTAATATTCTCTCAACAGTAACCCCTCCATCAGCCAACCTGGCAATACTATTAACAGTGTGCAATACATTGTGCTTGCTAATGTTCAATGAGTAGGGAAAGGCTATTTTGACAGGGTTTGACAGGTCTTTGCCGGGTGTGTCTCCCATTGCCAATCAACCAATGGCTAGCTGAATGCAAGGGGGAGATACTAACTTGAAGCAGTGCTTTAGAAGTGTTGAAGTGTGCTGCTTCTACTTGCTAGATAAAGACGTCAATGTTCCTAATTTATAAGTTGTTACTTAAGTATATGTCTCTTGGACCTTCACAATCCTTAAATATTTCCCAACCCTTGTTTGACCTCACTATAGCCCTTGTTTAAGACCTCACCATAGTCCTTGTTTATTAAGACCTCACCCAATCCCTTGCTTGACCTCACCTATTCCTTGTTTAAGACCTCACCTAGTCCTTGTTTAAGACCTCACCATAGCCCTTGTTTAAGACCTCACTATAGCCCTTGTTTAATACCTCACCCCAGTCCTTGTTTAAGACCTCACTCAGTCCTTGTTTAAGACCTCACTATAGTCCTTGTTTAAGACCTCACTCAGTCCTTGTTTAAGACCTCACTATAGTCCTTGTTTAAGACCTCACTATAGTCATTGTTTAAGACCTCACTCAGTCCTTGTTTAAGACCTTACTATAGTCCTTGTTTAAGACCTCACTATAGCCCTTGTTTAAGACCTCACCCCAGTCCTTTTTTAAGACCTCACTATAGTCCTTGTTTAAGACCTCACTATAGTCCTTGTTTAAGACCTCACTATAGCCCTTGTTTAAGACCTCACTATAGTCCTTGTTTAAGACCTCACTATAGCCCTTGTTTAAGACCTCACCCCAGTCCTTTTTTAAGACCTCACTATAGTCCTTGTTTAAGACCTCACTATAGCCCTTGTTTAAGACCTCACCCCAGTCCTTTTTTAAGACCTCACTATAGTCCTTGTTTAAGACCTCACTATAGTCCTTGTTTAAGACCTTACTATAGTCCTTGTTTAAGACCTCACTATAGTCCTTGTTTAAGACCTTACTATAGTCCTTGTTTAAGACCTCACTATAGTCCTTGTTTAAGACCTCACTATAGTCCTTGTTTAAGACCTCACTATAGTCCTTGTTTAAGACCTCACTATAGTCCTTGTTTAAGACCTCACTATAGCCCTTGTTTAAGACCTCACTATAGTCCTTGTTTAAGACCTCACCCTAGCACTTGTTTTCCAGGAAAAGCAGAGATTCAGGTTCAGCCTCCTTTGCTATCCGACACCATAATGAACCTACCGATGATATTAAGAAGTGAAGGAAGGGGATTAATCATTCATGAATTACTCCCCAATGATAATGGCTTCCTGAAGACTGTCATTAAATACTTTAATGGTGACTTTGGCCATTGACGTACTCGAAATACTGCAGCATGGAAAGTTTTAGCATAGCTTCATTTAAAAACGATGCCCCCACTAAGAGCAAAAATGAATAGTTCCAGTTGTCAAATTAAAAGCGTTGGTTGAAATGTGAACGTCATATCTTGTGTAGGGTCTGTGATAGTCATTGTACACATTTTGCAACCAAATTAGCTTATTCTTGATTTGATGTGATCAAATGAGCTCTTCTACGTTACAATTAATGTATTGGTACAGTTTTATAGCGCTTATTTATTTCTACTAAATATTTGGTGGCCATCTGATCGTGGACTGAATTTATGTAAACTGTAAAATTTGTTAAATTTATGTAATGCATTTTTAAAAAATCTTTCTTGCTGCATATGCACATCCGTGATCTATCCATTTTAGCGTTATTAGTTTACAATCCTAATCATATTCAATTGAAAGACATTTAAAATGAGTCATTTCTTTTCAAGGAAATCAATCTGTCTGGTAACCAAATGGCTTTAAATTAGAATATTCAATCTGGCTAAAATGGGAATTAGATTATGAAAGCAGGAAAGGCATACAATCTACCATTTAAATAACTAATTATCGCTCTCTGTCGCTCTTAACTTTGCAATCTGGAAAAACAAAGTTAACAGAAGGGGGAAATCTATAAGTATCCCACGGAGAGACAAAAGGAAACCCAATAGTAATTTACTTTGACCCAGCCTCCCCTCACTAACTTTGCCCTGATCTGAGTATTGCGGGGCCTCCCCTGACGTGTGTCCATTTCAGCCCCACACCAGCACTGATGGAGGGGACCCCAGAGGGACTCACAACCTGAGACATCTGGAAGGGGAGGAGGAGGAGGGTGTTTCAGAAGAGGGAGTAACAGACTCCCACTTGGCCTCCCTGACAGCCCATTGACAAGATGCAGCTGCTGGGTAGACTCTCCTGCTGCTCTGCTGCTCTGGGGGCTACTGTTGCGCACGTGCCTGAAGTCAAGAGTCCTCTGTTTCATCACTTCCTGGCCCGCTAAGATTCCCTGCATTCCACTTAGTCTTTCTCTCCATTCATGAAATCGAATTAACATAATAAAATAAAAAAAGATTCTCACGAACACCATTTTGCTCTAGCCTCATAAGACTCCTCTGAAGGTCCCCGGTGTAGTACCGGTGATCTATAGCTGTCTATATTAGTTACTATGCTGTTACTAAGCAATAATGATTTCAGGCAGTGTTCTGTTATGACCCCTAATAGGAAGTGCACATGCGCACTATTAGGCCGGGGACTGTACTAAACAACATTAAACTGTACTCCCGTCTCCTTCCTGTTGATATTCTCCACAAATATTACACACACAAATATTACACCTGGTACTAGTTTAAAAAATGAATGGAAGTATATATGGAGATATTTTAGGTACTAAACTAAGAGAATAAATACATGTTCATTTAAATCAAGAAAACCTCTCAGATATAGGACAGACACTTCAAAACAAACTTCCTTTAGATTTTTCTGGGGACCAACAGCAGTAATGCAAAATTCAATATTTCATCCAATAATTGTTAAAGTATTTTTTTTATACAGTAAGGCAGAGATCATCAACTAGGTTCAGCCGCGGTCCGATTTTTTTCTTGACCAAATGGTCGGGGGGCCGAAACATAATTACAAATCATTTGTAAACTGCAATTTGACAGCAAGAATCCCAAACAGATCATTTAAAACTTTGCTAACATTTTCATACGATCACGTTTCTCTATATTATGCGTGTGAATACCTGGGAACATATTTCCAAAATTAAAACCACTTAGAGCTGATTTCCTGGTGTTTTTACAGTCTTTTATGCTTGGAGAAGTTGGGGGGCCAAATAAAACCACCCGCGGACTGCCAGTTGGGGAACCCTGCCTTTAAGAGGTCTTAAAATTCTAAATCAAATAGCTAAATTGTCCTTTGTATGACCATATTAAAACATTTCCAGATGTTATCTTAGAATCCCCCCGGCTAAGACCGAGCTTAGAATCTAGACATAAACATATTGCCGAGTAATAATAGGGGTTAAACTTTGTACGTCCCCTCTCTGACCCACACAGCTCAAAAGAACACACAAGAGGTGGTACCGCCACAGTACAGAACTCCTATTTCACTTTATGGAACTTGAAATGAGATCCCACTCAGTGCTATTTTTTCTTCTTATTTCAAGTAGTCATGTCATCTGTCAGATGCCTCTCACTTTAATTTCCTGCTTAGTGCGAGCAGTCCACTGGAGAGTTGCTCGAACCAGCAGCCCAGAGTTAATTTATGTATTATGTAAAATGGTCCTTTTCCCTCTCTGTGCCGCAGTTCCTGCATGTCACATTTGAGTCTTTGATTCATTCTTTGTCTCCGTCTGAGGCCTGTGCAGTGCCATTCCTCCCGTGCGCTTGGCAGCCTTCGACATCCATCTTATTTGTACAGGCATTAATCACCTTGCAGTAAAGTGGGCACCATTTCAATGGAAGAGGGCCACAGCCACTCACCTCCATGGTAGTTAGTTTATTTTCTGTTTGTTCATTCTGAGTTTCTTTTGGAATGCGTAACAACCTAATGTGTTGTGTCTCTATAGTTGAACCATAATGTGTTTTTCTCTAGGGTTAAAGGCATTCAAGAGGTTATGGATATACATCATTGAAGTCTCCAATATTACATTACATTTTTCTACTAGTGTTCAATAGAGGTCGACCGATTAATCGGAATAGCCGATTTAATTAAGGCCGATTTCAAGTTTTCATAACAATTGGAAACTGGTATTGTTTTGGACACCGATTTGGCCGATTTAAATTTTTTACATTTATTTATCCTTTATTTAAACTAGGCAAGTCAGTTAAGAACACATTTTTATTTTCAAATGACGGCCTAGGAACGGTGGGTTAACTGCCTTGTTCAGGGGCAGAATGACAGATTTTTACCTTGTCAGCTCGGGGATTCAATCTTACAGTTAACTAGTCCAACGCTCTAACCACCTGATTACATTGCACTGCACGAGCCTGTTACGCGTATGCGGTAAGAAGCCAAGGTAAGTTGCTAGCTAGCATTAAACTTATTTTATAAAAAATCTATCAATTATAATCACTAGTTAAGTACACATGGTTGATGAAATTACTAGTTTATCTAGCGTGTCCTGCATTGCATAAAATCGATGCGGTGCGTATTCGCGAAAAAGGACTGTCTTGCTCCAATGTGTACCTAACTATTACCATCTTAAAATCAAAACACAAGTATATATTTTTAAACATGCATATTTAGTTAATATTGCCTGCTAACCTGGCTCGTTGCGAACTCTGTGAAGACTATTTCTTTCTAACAAAGAGAGCCAACTTCGCCAACGGGGGATGATTTAACAAAAACACATTTGCGAAAAAAGCACAATTGTTGCACAACTGTACCTAACCATAAACATCAATGCCTTTCTTAAAATCAATACACAGAAGTATATATTTTTAAACCTGCATATTTTGCTAAAATAATAACTTTGAAAAGAATAATGGAAAAATGTCTTAGAGACTTACCCAGAAAGACTCTGTAAGCTGTAATCGCTGCCAAATGTGCTTCTACAAAGTATTGACGTTGGGTGGGGTGTGAATACTTATGTAAATTCGATATTTCTGTATATAATTTTGAATAAATTTGCAAAATCTAAAAACATGTTTTTGCTTTTTCATTATGGGGTATTATGTGCAGATGAGTGAGAAAAACGATCAGTTTAACAAATGTATTATTCTGACTAACACAAGAAAATGTGGGATAATTCAAGGAGTATGAATAATTTCTGAATGCACTGTATATGTAAGTCTATGATTAAGCCCATAAAAAAAATATTTCAAAAAGCTCATGCACACATAGAAGTTACCTTGAAGAAATTAAATCTACTTTCACCCCTGTGTAAATGTGAAGATCACTTTGACTCAATGCTCATACAAAATAGTTATTTCCAGTACTGCAATGTTGTCGTCAAAGAGCCAGCAATCCGAACATTACTACCACCATTGATAAATGCAATTTCACAACTACAATCACAGCACTGCAAGGGACAGTATGCCACAGAAGTGCTTTCATTCATTGTTTCCCTTTCATGGGCAGAGTAGTATTCCTATTAATTCACTGTTGTCTGAAAGAAAGAGTCCTCTGCCTGGAACTTTTTGATAATATGGAGAGCATCGCTGACGAGAGACTGGCCTTAACAATCCAGAAATGACCCCCTCGACAAACTACAGACTTAAATACAGCTTTCAAGCAACATTTAATTCACTCACCACAACTCCTGCTTGGGTTGAGCTCTAGTTTTCCTTATGCTGAAGGTGTATTTTGTATTAATTCACCATGACACCCCATTTTATTTTAACCTATGAATGATAGAGACTTTACCTAATTTACTTTCGGGGATGGAACAACAACTAAAATGTAAATGTGTCCCAAAATGAATAAACTGCTGTAAAGCATGGGTTAGGATAGTTCTTGTGCATGTTGGCTTTGTAATAGCTTAGGGCCTAAACTGTTGCACTGAGCATTTTTTGGGGGAGCTCAAGAACATTTCCGATAAGCGATGCTATCTACAGTATACAAAGTTTTCATTTAGAAAAAGTCCGGAAAAGGTCTCAAGCAAAATATGAATGGCTTTGTTTAAATGTTATTCTTCAAACTTGTGGGGTTGTCCCTCAAATCAAAACAAATCAGATTACTGAACTATAGTATAGGGTGTCCCTATTAGGAAAGCCTCAGAGTTCCTGGAGATAATTTTAGCTCTCACATACTGTCTTGAATAATTTTGTGGATATTACTCAGTTGTAGGCCTATGCACTAAAGTAGCGACTGACAACTGTTGCTTTGCCAGAACTTTAACAGCCACACAGAAGCAGTACACTGGTTCGCTAACTCCTGGGAGATCTATATGATCCAACCTACTGTAGCGACCCATCTGGAAGCACTTCCCCATTTCCCCTGCTGGAGTTTCAGATCCCAGTCATGGTGGGTCATAGGAGTATGATTTATGTTCGCACATGTGAAAGCTTTCCAGCTTCAGCTGCGGCCATCAGACTTCCATATCTGACAGCCAGCTCTTTTGGTCCTGAAGTGTGGTAAAAACAGATCTAGAGAGATGGGGGAGATAAGAGAGAGACAAAGAATGAGGGAGGGAGGGAAAAAGAGAGTGAAGGGGGGGCAGTAGTTTGTCATGGGGTGGCACATATGACAGGATAGACTAGATGTGTTGGATGGGAAGGGGAAGGAATGCTGTCTGGTACTGATTTCACAGCTCAGTGAGCAGTCTCTCCGCAAACACACAGAGCCAGATCTGTTGTGAGGCAAGGCGGAGAGAAATAACAGTCCCTCCATAATTCATTCTAATTACCTCCGCTGTCAGACCTGGTTACTTATCAGTACAGTGAAAGCTTATTATTCCCCCCCTTTTACTATTATCCATGGTTCCCAGCAGTGTGTTGATAGTCACTTTTAACACTCCTTATACCTCTTCAAAAGTGCCTTGCTCATTCCCCCTCATTCCTCATGCCGAACGCTAGTTCAGTTTGACAGGTAATTAGAATGGTTCATTTGAGCAATGTGTTGTTACATTCCCCCCTAAAATGTGTTTTAAATGGAAATGTCGTCAATTTAGCATTGTGGGAAAGGTAATTACTGATTTAAAAGATGTGTTATGGAACTTAACACAGAGCTTGCAGGTGGATCGAGGACCATTGTTTGACTGAATGATATGCATGATTTACTGTTCGAAATCTGACGTTAATTTAGAGAAATTGTAATGGGGTCTAGGATTAGCCTACAGTGTTTAAATTCAACAAACAATATTTGACCACATTACCTTACTGCTCGATTTAGTCATTAGCACAGCCAGGAGACCTGCTCCACGGACCCCCCAAAAACGCAGCTAAGCACACTCAATAGCTTACATTTTACATGTTTATATTTGAGCCATTCAGCAGATACTCTTATCCAAAGCGATTTACAGGAGCAATTAGGGTTAAGTGCCTGTTCAAGGGAACATCGACCGATTTTTCACCTAGTTGGCACAGGGATTCTAACCAACAACCTTTCGGTTTCCAGCCCAGTGGCAAAGGTTACCAAACTGTTGCCATATACTGCAGCATAAATGAGCATAAATTGTAAACTGCTAATAAATACTGAATGAAAATCAATACCTTACATTGTGGACCTTTGAATGTGGATAGCCTTCAATGACAGTAACTAACTCGCCCAGTTTCAAGATGCTGACAAGACCATTCTATTTTGAAACGCAAAAACTATTTCAAGCGTTTTAATGCAATATGATTGAGGGGCATCTGATGGAGTAAGATAAAAGACAGTTATGCCATGCACCTGTACTCCCACAGCAGAAACTATTTCATCTGTGTCTGTCTATGAGGGAGCACGTTAAAAGAGAGCGCAGGTGTTGCACAGTCAGTGACACAGACTATATCTGAGAGGGCAAACTGCAAAGATACACAATTCTGAGCTGCGTTTCAAACTCATAAAAGAAACACCCTCATCCACTTACCCTCACCTTCTTCCCTTGGGGGATCCCTGTCACCATCTAGGATGTTGGTCCAAACGATTAGCCAAACAAGGGAAATTCGCAACGTAAGCTCCTCAGCCCTCGTTTTTGATTGAGTTTGCGAGTGTACAATTATGTTCACTTCGGGGCCTGAAACGCCCCATAATTCAATTTGCGATGATTGTACATCCGCTAAGAAAAGTCAGCCGAAACTTCAAATCAACGTCAACATGGATAAGTAATTAAAAACGAATGTGAAAAGGTTAGAAATTGTGCTACTAATGCACATGAGGGCACAAACACATTGTCTCGTAAAAGTAATTCTCTTTTTTTTGGTTAGCTTTTGGAAATTGTAGAAATAAAACATTTTACATCTTCAGAAGTTCCAGCTAGGCAGGCTAATGTTAGTGAGCTAATTATTTAGCTAGCTATCATACAGTAGGTGTATATTACTGATGATATAGTTCATATAAGTACACATGCAATCATAGTTAACTGTAGCGCATATAAAGCACCCACAAGCTACCTACCGGTGGCTGAAAACACAATCATCAGTGAATGAACGAGTGACGAATTTCCGGGCAAGGGCGGTCCATTTAAAAACCATTCCTTCCTCCTTCGGCCTTTGCCCTGCAAGTGTATACTCTTCAGATGTCATGATATGTCACCAGAAGTGTCCACTTAATTTGAGGGCTGAGGGGATAGGGTGTGTCTTTTTAAATGTTTGGAATTCAACTGGAGTCTCATCAAATATTATTACCCACAGCACTCTGGGGTTGGAGTGTACATAGAAATAGAATGAATAGAACGGACTTGGAACATTTAACCCTGGCAATTGGACTGGTAAACTCATAATGGCTGCCTGTTATTACGATGCAATAATTTCCATGGTAATGTAGAATGTTCATTCAAAAGATGTTAACCATTGTGGCTCATGCAATAGACCCAGTCGGTATTAGATAGGACATTGTGACCCTGCCAGCCTGTGAGAAAACAACCTGTGGTTACATAGGTTACCCCATTGGCTCACAGCAAAAACTATTTTTGTTGTTAGCTTGTTTTAGTCAATTACAAAACCACATTTATGAAAAGTACAACCTGTCTAAAGATTCATTTTAAACATTGCCAGCTCCCTAGCATTCTCACTACTTAGAAAAAAGCATTTTCATAACGATGCTAGCAGCCACTTGAGTGAGGAATGCTAGCTAGCTATCGACCGGAACATTAAGCTAGCCAAGACTGACAACACAAACAAATGGACTACACATCTACAAGAAGTGAGTGGAATTACAAACAGACTATACTAAACAAGTTAATAGTCTTACCTGCTATTAAATGTTTTCCACACACACCTGTGGCCTACTTGGACACCACGTTCCCACATGTCCCACTGCCACACTGAATAGCCTGGAGCCACAGGGCTCTTCTCTCACACTCTATTTCCCTACATGGGTGCATTGCAAACTGTAAATCTGGATGTTTTACCTGGCTACGTTTACATTGAACAACATCTTTTTGCCGTTTTGTTATTTCTGTATAACAGAACATCAACGACATAGTTGCCTCTTTTACAATGGGGGTCAATAGGAAATAATGTTGGTTTTCCCCAATTTGTGGTTGTGGTCCTGTCAATTAATCTCGAGTAGCAGCTTTGGAATGTGTGGGGAGGCTGGAATCAGTTGGGTTTGAAAAATCATTGTAGATTCAAAAAAATATATTTCTCACTGAATGAGAGGAGACTCTATACTGTGCAAAATACCTCTGTTGTATGGGCCACATACTTTGAGTTGAGTGCATGTCTGATGAACGTGTGAAGCTGTGTGACAGGCCTGCTTCAATCCAAATTAAGGCCCTCATTGTGGGATAACCACTTGGTCCATTTCCAAAGCAGTGCACCCGAATCATTGGGTGTTTAAGACCATTTGTTACATGCAAGCCCCTGTACTATGAAACATTTATGATGTTGCTGAAACATGCAAGTGTGACATTTCTACTTAAACTCATTGGGTCTGCCAATTCAAATGTATTCACAGTTTTGAAGAATTCGAAGAATGCTCTGGAATGTTTCAAATATGAGGTCTTCAAAACAAATATGAGATTTTGAAACATGTTGATGTAGTATCCATAGACGCAGCAGGGGAATTGGTGAAAAGGATGGGCAGGTGCCCTTTTCACTGGACCTTTAACCTCAAGCCAAGCTGGAACGTGGCTAAATTATTCTCATCGCTCTCTTCGAGACTGGACCCCATACCACTTGAGCGAAATGAATGCCAGATCAAAAATAAGGCTTATGGTTATCGTAAAATACAACAATACAGAATAACTTTGGTTGCTGAAAGATTATGTACTTTCTAGTGTGCCAGGAGACAGGTTTGCCCTGTCTGATGTATCAATGTAAAAAGCCTATTTCACAAAGATTTATTGGTTTTAGAAAATGCATCTCTCCAAGTCTACAGTGAGCATTACTAGGCTTCCGTCCTTCATGATTTTACAAGATAGAGTCGATATAATTTTTAGAAGTTTGAAGACTTCCTTTGTTCTGTGATAAAAGGAAGAGAAAATCTGAAAATAATGTAATGATAATGTTCCAGGGTATGCAAAGGTTCAAAGTCCTGCGCCTCAAAGTAAAAAACACTGATGTCTTTTTATCTAACATAAGGCTCTTGAAACCCTTTTATGTGGCGACTCCACAAGCAAGGCCCTTTTCCAGTAATCTATGCCATGTCCTCTAGGTGTGCACTGATTGCAGAATATCTTCTTATCAGATGTGGCATGTAACAGACAAGTTTTCAGCTCCTGGAAACTGCTGGATCAGGCCAATTCCAAAAATTGGAGGCACAATTGTTTGAACTCATGTTTCGTATCAAAGGATACACATCTTTTCGACAGAGCCGTGCTTACAGACATCCCACTGGGCACACCACATAATTTCAACGTGGATAATTGGGTAATATTTGGTTGAGATGTTGATCAATGAGATCAACCCACTCAAAAATATATTTACCCACTCAACCAAATTCTAATGGAAAAACAATATCAGATTTTGATTGTCTATCACTGCGCTTTCAACCATTTAAAAGCACAGTAAAGTTCCAATGGGAATACAATGTCAGATATTTTGTTTATTTATACAGATTAATGTGTTATCACTGTGCCTCTTCTAAAATGCTTTTAGATTAGTATTTTTTTTAAACTGATTTGTATTTTACTGAACAGATTTTAGCATTAAAAGACAAACAAAAAAAACGGCCAATCGTGTCAGGTCCAGTACCATCGTTGGGCCGCGGGTTTGAAAGAGTCAGCAGACTGCTGGCATTACACATGTGCCAGACTGCTGGCATTACACATCTGGCTAAAATACTTTGACACCTTCTGGAAACAGAAGATACTCTACAGCAGTGGTTCCCAAACTTTTTATAGTCCCGTACCCCTTCAAACATTCAACCTCCAACTGCGTTCCTCCTCTAGTATCAGGGTCAGCGCACTCTCAAATGTTGGTTTTTGCCATCATTGTAAGCCTGCCACACACACACACTATACGATACATTTATTAAACATAAGAATGAGTGTTAGTTTTTGTCACAACCCGGCTCGTGGGAAGTGACAAATAGCTCTTATAGCACCAGGGCACATATAATAATAATCAATCATTTTGCTCTTTATTTAACCATCTTACATATAAAACCTTATTTGGTCATTGAGAATTGTGAATAACTCCACACAGGTTAATGAGAAGGGTGTGCTTGAAAGGAGGCACATAACTCTGCAATTTTGGGTTGTATTGGAGAGTCTGTCTTAAATCATTTTCCACACACAGTCTGTGCCTGTATTTAGTTTATGCTAGTGAGGGCCGAGAATCTACTCTCACGTAGGTACGTGGTTGCAAAGGTCATCAGTGTCTTAACAGCGCGAGAGGTATTGACATGTTGAATGCACTGAGAGGTCTGTCTAAACTACTGGCACATAGCTCGGACACCCATGCATACCCCACAAAACATGCCACAAGAGATCCCTTCCTCGTCCCAAAGTCCAGAAAGACTAGGCGCACAGTACTACATAGACTACATGGAACTCTATTCCACATCACTGTGAAGCAACAAACATAGGCACAGACACATGCATAGACACACGCACAATAACATGTGCACTATACACACACATACACATGGATTTAGTACTGTAGATATGTGGTGGGGATGGAGTAGGGGCCTGAGGGCACACAGTGTGTTGTGAAATCTGTGAATGTATTGTAATGTTTTTAAAATTGTATAAACTGCCTTAATTTTGCTGGACCCCAGGATGAGTATCTGCTGCCTTGGCAGAACCAAATGGCCTGAATTGCAGGACTACATGAAAAGTAAATGGCTCAAGTGAACAATGCAATTGATCATTGCAAAGATCCTGCACACATTATTACAGAAATTGTGAAGATCTCCACAGATCTACGACAACCTATGCATGCTATCTGCATGCTTTATTTATATGATCACATAAAAATACATGTATAGTTTCAGTAATCTCAAAATGTGGCCATGGTTGTGTTACTTATTTTAATGTTGATTACAAACTTCAGGCTATTACAAAAGTAATATTGAATTGTGTTTGGTTGCCAATACAAATAAACTTTAACATTTAAAGGAGATGTATCTACTGCTTGGATAGTTCAATCTGAGCCACTGGCTTAATCCTATTCTTTAACTTTTATTTTTGGCTGGGAAAGGGGGATACCTAGTCAGTTGTACAACTGAATGCCTTCAACTGAAATGTGTCTTCCGCATTTAACCCAACCCCTCTGAATCAGAGAGGGGCTGCCTTAATCGACATCTTCGGGCGCCCAGGGAACAGTGAGTTAACTGCTTTAGTCAGGGGCAGAATGACATATTTTTACCTTGTCTGCTCGGGGATTCGATCCAGCAACCTTTCGGTTACTGGCCCAACACGGTTGAGTTGGAGATGTAAATCCAACATAATTTGTTAACTTGTCGACAAGTTAATAGGCTATTTATTGTGTTTGGTTGTCATCACAAACAAATAACATTTTAAGGAGATGTATCTTCTGCTTTGATAGTTCCATCTGTGACTGTCACGGTTTTCTAATGGTGAAGGAGAGTCGGACCAAACTGCAGCACGTATATTGTGATCCATGTTTATTTACACAACGTAACACGAATCCAAAACACAAACTCTACAAAACAATAAACGTAGTGAAAACCAAAACAGCCTTAACTGGTGCAAACTAAGACAGACTACGGCCATCAAGACCATCACCCACAATACAACCAAAGAATATGGCTGCCTAAATATGGCTTCCAATCAGAGACAACGATAAACACCTGCCTCTGATTGAGAACTACTTCAGACAGCCATAGACTCTCCTAGAACACCCCACTAAGCTACAATCCCACTAAGCTACAATCCCACTAAGCTACACACCACATACAAAAACCCATGTCACACCCTGGCCTGACCAAATACATAAAGAAAAACACAAAATACTTCGACCAGGGCGTGACAGTGACATTGACTTAGTCTGGGTTTAATTCCAGTTTGTATATAAATGAATAATGTATATGTTGGATTCACGCCTCCATCTCAACCAAAAATCTAAGTTAAAGTATAGGATCAAATCAAATCTAAATCTAAATGCACTTTAAAGTTTGCTTTGATTGTCCTATTGTTTAACATACATTTTTGGTTGAGATGGAGATGTGAATCCAAAATATCAATTATTAACTTGTAGACAAACTGGAGTTAAAGTCAGACTAAGTCAGTGACCAAGATGGAACCATCCAAGCAGAAGCTACATCTCCTTAAAATGTTGGTATTTGTTTGCGTTGACAACCAAACACAATTCAATATTTTAAATTGACCAGAGCTTGAAACCCTAGGCCTATTGTCTATTTTTTGTTGAATTCTGGGTTGAATTGATCAACAGCTGTTGATGACTTTGCGAATGCTATATAGGCGTAAATAGCATCATTGATTATATATGAATGATAGAGCATGGTCACATTTAATTTGCTCTGTTAAACCTACCCTTTGGAATGACTTCAATAGCAACAGTGAATCAACTTTGTTTTTTAAGTGGCAAACTCTCAACTTTTATTCTCACGATAGCAAATGGCGTGAGGGTAGGCAATAAATAGGCCATAGTAGCAAAGTAATTAAAATTTAGTAGATTAACACTGGAGTGATAGATGAGCAGATGGTGATGTGTAAGTAGAAATACTGGTGTGCAAAAGAGCAGAAAAGTAAATAAAAACAATATGGGGATGAGGTAGGTAGATTGGGTGGGCTATTTACAGATGGGCTAAGTACAGCTGCAGCGATCGGTTAGCTGCTCAGATAGCTGATGTTTAAAGTTAGTGATGGAAATATAAGTCTCCAGCTTCAGCGATTTTGCAATTCGTTCCAGTCACTGGCAGCAGAGAATTGGAAGGAAAGGCGACCAAAGGAGGTGTTGGCTTTGGGGATGACCAGTGAGATATACGTAGTATAGATGACCTGGAGCCAGTGGGTCTTGTGACGAATATGTAGCGAAGGCCAGCCGACTAGAGCACACAGGTCGCAGTGGTGGGTGGTTTAAGGGGCTTTGGTGAAAAAACAGATGGCACTGTGATAGACTGCATCCAGTTTGCTGAGTAGAGTATTGGAAGCTATTTTGTAAATGACATCGCCGAAGTAGCGGATCGGTAGGATAGTCAGTTTTACGAGGGTATGTTTGGTGGCGTGAGTGAAGGAGGCTACGTTGCGAAATATGAAGCCGATTCTAGATTTAATTTTGGATTGGAGATGTTTAATATGAGTCTGGAAGGAGAGTTTACAGTCTAGCCAGACACCTAGGTATTTGTAGTCCACATATTCTATGTCAGAACCGTCCAGAGTAGTGATGCCAGTCGGGCGGGCGGGTGCGGGCAGCGAACGGTTGATAAGCATGTATTTGGTTTTACTAGCGTTTAAGAGCAGTTGGAGGCCACGGAAGGAGTGTTGTATGGAATTGAAGCTCGTTTGGAGCTCGTTTGGACACTGTTAGTTAACAGTGTCCACAGAATGGTGTCGTCTGCGTAGAGGTTGATCAGGGAATCACCCGCAGCAAGAGCGACATCGTTGATATATACAGGGAAAAGAGTCAGCCCGAGAATTGAACCCTGTGGTTCCACCATAGAGACAGCCAGAGGTCCGGACAACAGGCCCTCCGATTTGACACACTGAACTCTGTCTGAGAAGTAGTGGGTGAACCAGGCGAGGCAGTCATTTGAGATTCCCCCTCAACAATAAAGGACTCTCAACTGATTATCCCTTAACTAATTAAAACCTCCAAGATGGGGTGTCTGAGAATGCACCTATATAAAGAGAACTTCTCAGAGACTGGATATAACACAAATTTTGGAGGGACGAAGAGAGCGCTTTGTAAGGATATCCGTCCCTGTCACAAAGACAAAGCTCTTTCAGGGATTCACAATGCACCGCGCCAATGTGTCTGAATGTCAACTAGCCAGATGTCCTGCCTCAGCCCAGATGCCACAACAGACATTTACCCTTGTATCTTTCAAAGTGTCTGATGAGGAGACATTGGGTACAATGTTTATGTGCTTCAGGAGGGCCACTGAAATATTGGGACTTTTTATTGTATTCTTTTGTTATTCTTTTGAGCAGTCCAGTTTGTGTGGGAATATAGTCCTCACAGCCAGACAGTCACCTTCCACCCCAATGGCTCAGAACATCCCCTGGTAATACTTAACAATAGCAGATGACATGCCAGTTGTAGTTTAAAAGCAAACATATAGGCCTAGAAGTCTAAAACATTTTCAGTCTTACTATACCACAAGTGGCGATTTCAAAAGTAGGGTGTGTTGTGGGGGGGATTTGACAAGGAAATCAAATACAATCACTCAAGCTCTCAAAAATAGACTCCCCCATTTTACATCAGTGCTGTATACATCATGCCCTGTTCTCCCCTCGTATTAAATGTGCCTAACTTGCTGCTCTGCTGACTGTCAGGATGCAGTTTATATGATGACTGACCCAGCTGCTTCATCATGTTATTGTCATCATACAATATCTGTACCCTGCTGAATAACAGTAAAACACCTCCTCCACAGACCTCGTCTTCATTCCCAAACCTTTTATTGGGCTCTATGTGTGACAAAATACTTTAAAATGAGAACCACTCGTGTTTTTTTAATGCAAAATATCCCTGTCCTTTTGTGAAAACCATAATCATGTTTTGAGCCATGCTCCATGAAATATCTGGGGACAGCACATAGAACCATACTTGAAATCTCTCAATTCTAATTTTGTATTTGTTTAATTCAACTGTAAATGTGAATAACTATGCTAGGTACAGTACAAAAGGTCTGTGAGCTTCAGGGGAGTAAAAATAACCTCTTCAAAGCAAACAGCCTTATTCAGATAATAACTTAACAAGGTCCAGATTGGCCAAAGGTTGTCAATTTAAAGTGTTAAGGCAAATTCATCAATCTCTCTCTGTCTCTCGGTTGCCAGATCCATAGGTGTCACATTGTCAGCACGGTGTTGACAATCAATGCATTAACATAGTTTTCCTTGCAAAGTAATTGGCTTGACCTGTACCTTGCTGCTCGTTGGCCATGTTTTTTATTTACGGAACATGTACATTTTTGGGGGTTCGGGTCATGTCGTTCACCTTGTACCAGGAAGTAGAAGGGCAAGGTCGATGTGGGAGAGTTGTCCAAAACTAAAGACTTTAATTTCAATTGATCTATTCTTCTTATGAATATTCCCTAATGAATAGTGCACTTTATTATTTGTGTTGATCCTCTGGGAATGCTGACAATATTGTAACGATTGTCGTTGGTGGAAGAAGGTGAAGACCAATGTGCAGCGTGGTACATATTCATAATACTTTTAATAGAGATGAATACTGAGATGAATACTGAAACAAAAACAACAAACACACTAAACAGAAAATAATCACCCACAACTCAAAATGGGAAAACAGGCTACCTAAGTATGGCTCCCAATCAGAGACAACGATAGACAGCTGCCTCTGATTGAGAACCATACCAGGCCAAACACATAGAAAAAGAAAACCTAGACCTACAACATAGAATACCCACATCACACCCTGTCCAAACTAAAAATAGAAACATACAAAGCAATCTACGGTCAGGGCGTGACAAATATTGTGGCCAAGGTAACTCCACATACAGATTAAACCAGTGCCTCTGTACACAAGCATAATGACGTTTTCAGGATTATTGGTGTTTTATGAATCAGGCAAAAACGTTTATATTCTGGACAGGTCGTTCTATCAAAAGGGATATCATTGTTATCATCATTCAACTTGGTTTGATTTATATGACCATGAAGCAGGAGTGGTATGTAAGATGGTCACTGGTAAATTGTCACTTCCATTTATCTCATCTTCTGTAAAGGAAAGTTACATTCTCTTGGAATTAACTGATAATTGTGGTTGTGTTATATCTCAACGTTTGTTGTGTTGATTCATTACAGTATGACATCACCAGATGTTGTCAACCAAATACACCATTCCTTAGAATCAGTGGTGTAAAGTACTACTAAAGTTGTTTTTTGGGGTATTTGTACTTTACTACATTCCTAAATAAAATATTGTACTTTTTACTCCATACATTTTCTATCACGACTCAGGATATAAAATAAAAGTGTATTTGTCACGTGCTTACTTAGAAGCCCTAACCAACAGTGCATTTTTTAAGTAAAAAAATGAGTATTGGGTAACCAATAGATAAGTAAAGATAAAAAATCAATTAAGTAAAATGACACTGAAAATAACAGGAGTGAGGCTATATACAGGTGGTACAGGTACAGAGTCAATGTGCGGGGGCACCGGTTAGTCAGGCTAATTGAGGTAATATGTACATGAATGTATAGGTAAAGTGACTATGCATAGATGATAAACAGAGAGTAGCAGCAGCGTAAAAGAGGGGTTGGCGGGGGGGACACAATGCAAATAGTCTGGGTAGCCATTTTATTACCTGTTCAGGAGTCTTATGGCTTGGGGGTAACAGCTGTTGAGAAGCATTTTGGTCTTCCTTTTCCTGTAGTCCACAATCATCTTCTTTATCTTGATTACATTAGGTTAGGTTGTTATTCTGGCACCACCCAGCCAGGTCTCTGACCTCCTCCCTATAGGTTGTTTGGTTGTTTTCGGTGATCAGGCCTATCACTGTTTTGTCGTCTTCAAACTTAATTTGGGGCCCTAGCCCCAAACTCAGGCTCTGTGTAGTTAACCAACCAACTCTGCCCATTCATCGCCATTTGAGATGTTGTCGTCTTAGCTGATTAGCTGTTGGCTTACCCTTTGTTGTCTTAGCTAGCTCTCCAATCAACACCTGTAATTGCTTTATGCCTCGCTTTATGTCTCTCTCAAATGTCAATATACCTTGTATACTGTTGTTTAGGATAGTTATAATTGTTTTAGTTTACAGTGGAGCCACTAGTCCCACTCAACATGCCTCAGATTCCTCCTTTGTCCCAACCCCCTCACATGCGGTGACCTCACCCAGTATTTCATTTTTTTTTTTTTTACCTTTATTTTACTAGGCAAGTCAGTTAAGAACAAATTCTTATTTCCAATGACAGCCTAGGAACAGTGGGTTAACTGCCTGTTCAGGGGCAGAATGACAGAATTGTACCTTGTCAGCTCGGGGATTCGAATTTGCAACCTTTCGGTTACTAGTCCAACGCTCTAACCACAAGGCTACCCTGCCACTAGGCTAACCAGCACGTCCAGAGATGCAACCTCTCTTATCATCACTCGGTGCCTGGGCTTACGTCCACTGTACCCGCACACCCCACCATGCCCTGAATCTATTCTACCACGCCCAGAAAATCTGCTCCTTTAATTCTGTCACCAACACACTAGATAACCACTTTTGATAGCCTTTAGCCGTATCTTCATCCTACTCCTCTGTTCCTCGGGTGATGTGGAGGTTAACCCAGGCCCTGCGTGTCCCCAGGGACTCTCATTTGATGACTTCTGTAATCGAAAAAGCCTTGGTTTCATGCATGTCAACATAAGAAGCCTCCTCCCTAAGTTTGTTTCACTCACTGCTTTAGCACAGTCTGCCAACACTGATGTCCTTGCCGTGTCTGAATCCTGGCTTAGGAAGGCCACCAAAAATTTGGCGATTTCCATACCCAACTACAACATTTTCCGCCAAGACAGAACTGCCAAAGGGGGAGGAGTTAGCTTGCAAAGTTCTGTAAAACTTTTCTATGCCCAAATGGTTTGAGCTTCTAATTAAAACAATTAATCTCTCCAGAAAAAAGTATCTCACTGTTACCGCCTGTTATAGACCCCCCTCAGCTCCCAGCTGTGCCCTAGACACCATATGTGAATTGATTGCCCCTCATCTATCTTCAGAGTTCGTTCTGTTAGGTGACCTAAACTGGGATATGCTTAACCTCTTAGGTCGACCCGACATGCAGGCGTCCCATCTAGACATCTGGAAATGCAAATGCGCTACGCTAAATGCTAATAGCACTCGTTAAAACTCAAACGTTCATTAAAACACACATGCAGGGTACTGAATTAAAGCTACACTCGTTGTGAATCCAGCCAACAAGTCAGATTTTTTAAATGCTTTTCGGCGAAAACATGAGAAGCTATTATCTGATAGCATGCAACACCCCGAAAGACCCGCAGGGGACGTAAACAAAATAATTAGCATAGTCGGCGCTACACAAAATGCAGAAATAAAATATAAAACATTCATTACCTTTGACGATCTTTTTTGTTGGCACTCCTAGATGTCCCATAAACATCACTATTGGGTCTTTTTTTTCAGATTAAATCGGTCCATATATAGCCTAGATATCGATCTATGAAGACTGTGTGATCAAGGAAAAAAACAGCGTTTTATAACGCAATGTCATTTTTTTTAATTAAAAAAGTCGATGATAAACTTTCACAAAACACTTCGAAATACTTTTGTAATGCAACTTTAGGTATTAGTAAACGTTAATAATCGATCAAATTGATTACGGGGCGATGTATATTCTATAGCTCTACGTCTTGAAATAATGTCCGGATAAATCTCAACCAAAATATCCAGTCGGAGACCGGAAGAAATGGGCTGTCTCTTCTTCGTTTGACCAAGAAACAAAGCCTAGGCAATTGACAAGACTGGTGACATCGTGTGGAAGCTGTAGGAATTGCAATCTCGGCTCCAGGTAATGTGGTTTCCATTCAACAATACATTCAAGTGGCGCATTGATATATTTTCCAATATCAGTGATCAGATTTTCCTGCGCTTTTCGATGAAACGCACGTTCTGTTATAGTCACAGCCGTGATTTAACCAGTTTTAGAAACGTCTGAGTGTTTTCTATCCACACATACTAATCATATGCATATACTATATTCCTGGCATGAGTAGCAGGGCACTGAAATGTTGCGCGATTTTTAACAGAATGTTCGAAAAAGTAGGGGGTAGGATCAACAGGTTAACACCCCAGCAGTCTAAGCTAGATGCCCTCAATCTCACACAAATCATCAAGGAACCAACCAGGTACAACCCTAAATCCTTAAACATGGGCACCCTCATAAATATTATCCTGACCACTTTACCCTCCAAATACACCTCTGCTGTTTTCAACCAGGATCTCAGCGATCACTGCCTCATTGCCTGCATCCGCTATGGGTCCGCTGTCAAACGACCACCCATCATCACTGTCAAACACTCCCTAAAACACTTCTGCGAGCAGGCCTTTCTAATCGACCTGGCCCGGGTATCCTGGAAGGATATTGACCACATCCCGTCAGTAGAGGATGCCTGGTCGTTCTTTAAAAGTAATTTCCTCACCATCTTAAATAAGCATGCCCCTTACAAAAAATGTAGAACTAAGAACAGAAATAGCCCTTGGTTCACTCCAGACCTGACTGCCCACGACCAGCACCAAAAATTCCTGTGGCGGACTGCACTAGCATCGAATAGTCCTCGCAATACGCAACTTTTCAGGGAAGTCGGGAACCAATACATGCAGTCAGTCAGGAAAGCAAAGGCTAGCTTTTTCAAACAGAAATTGTCATCCTGTAGCTCTAACTCCAAAAAGTTTTGGGACACTGTAAAGTCCATGGAGAACAAGAGCACCTCCTCCCAGCTACCCACTGCACTGAGGCTAGGTAACACGGTCCCCTCCAATAAATTCATGTTAATCGAAAATTTCAATAAGCATTTCTCTACGGCTGGCCATGCTTTCCTCCTGGCTACCCCAACCCCAGCCAACAGCTCCGCCCCCCCTCCCCCGCAGCTACTTGCCCGAGCCTCCCCAGCTTCTCATCCACCCAAATCCAGATAGCTGATGTTCTGAAAGAGCTGCAAAACCTGGACCCCTACAAATCAGCTGGGCTAGACAATCTGGACCCTCTCTTTCTAAAATTATCCGCCGCCATTGTTGCAACCCCTATTACCAGTCTGTTCAACCTTTCTTTCTTATCGTCCGAGATCCCTAAAGATTGGTTAGCTACCACGGTCATCCCCCTCTTCAAAGGGGGTGACACTCTAGACCTATATCCATCCTGCCCTGCCTCTCTAATGTCTTCGAAAGCGAAGTTAATAAACAGATCACTGACCATTTAGAATCCAGGGGTGCACCTCAGCCACGCTCAAGGTACTAAACGATATCATAACCGCCATCGATAAAAGACAGTACTGTGCAGCCGTCTTCATCGACCTGGCCAAGGGTTTCGACTCTGTCAATCACCATATTCTTATCGGCAGACTCAATAGCCTTGGTTTTTCTGACAACTGCCTCGCCTGGTTCACAAACTACTTTGCAGACAGGGTTCAGTGTGTCAAAGCGGAGGGCATGTTGTCCGGACCTCTGGCGGTCTCGATGGGGGTTCCACAAGGTTCAATTCTCGGGCCGACTCTTTTCTCTGTATATATCAATGATGTCACTCTTGTTTCGGGCGATTCCCTGATCCACCTCTACGCAGACGACACCATTCTGTATACTTCTGGCTCTTCCTTGGACACTGTGCTAACTAACCTCCAAACGAGCTTCAATGCCATACAACACTCCTTCCGTGACCTCCAACTGCTCTTAAACGCTAGTAAAACCAAATGCATGCTTTTCAACCGTTCGCTGCCCACACCCGCCCGCCCAACTGGCATCACCACCCTGGACGGTTCCAACCTAGAATATGTGGACAACTTTAAATACCTAGGTGTCTGGCTAGACTGTAAACTCTCCTTCCAGACTCATATTAAACATCTACAATCCAAAATCAAATCTAGAATCAGCTTCCTATTTCGCAACAAAGCCTCCTTCACTCACGCCTGACTATCCTACCGGTCCTCGAGTTCGGCGATGTCATCTACAAAATAGCTTCCAGTACTCTACTCAGCAAACTGGATGCAGTCTATCACAGTGCCATCCGTTTAGTTACCAAAGCCCCTTATTACACCCACCACTGCGACCCGTGTGCTCTAGTCGGCTGGCCCTCGCTACATATTCATCGCAAGACCCACTGGCTCCAGGTAATCTATAAGTCTATACTAGGTAAAGCTCCGCCTTATCTCAGCTCACTGGTCACGATAACACCACCCACCCGTAGCACCCGCTTTAGCAGGTATGTTTCACAAGTCAGCCCCAAAGTCAACACCTCATTTGGCTGCCTTTCCTTCCAGTTCTCTGCTGCCAGTGAGTGGAACGAATTGCAAAAATCTCTGAAGTTGGAGAATTTTATCTCCCTCACCAACTTTAAACATCTGCTATCTGAGCAGCTAACCGATCCCTGCAGCTGTACATAGTCCATCAGTATATAGCCCACCCAATTTACCTACCTCATCCCCATACGGTTTTTATTTTATTTACTTTTCTGCTTTTTTGCACACCAGTATCTCTACCTGCACATGTTCATCTGATCATTTCTGATCATTTATCACTCCAGTGTTAATCTGCTAAATTGTAATTATTCACTCTGGCCTATTTATTGCCTACCTCCTCAAGCCTTTTGCATACAATGTATATAGATTTATTTTCTTCTTTTTTTTCTTCTATGTTATTGACTTGTTTATTGTTTATTGTTTACTCCATGTGTAACTCTGTGTTGTTGTCTGTTCACACTGCTATGCTTTATCTTGGCCAGGTCGCAGTTGCAAATGAGAACTTGTTCTCAACTAGCCTACCTGGTTAAAACAAAGGTGAAATAAAATAAAAGGTTGAAACACATTGATGCAACGGTAGCAAAGATGGGGA
Organism: Oncorhynchus keta; assembly: GCF_023373465.1. NCBI lineage: Eukaryota > Metazoa > Chordata > Actinopteri > Salmoniformes > Salmonidae > Oncorhynchus > Oncorhynchus keta. Next base: position 26,708,663 of record NC_068431.1, read on the forward strand.
GTGGTCTGTCCATAATAAAGCACTGCTCTGCTTTCTTGGCATTGTAACCAAAAAAACAAAAGTCCTACACCTGGACTACTTCGCAGTCAAATCACAGTTGGCACAGAACAGAGCAGCACAGCTGGCCCTTAAATGTACACAGACGGCTAACATCAATGACATGCATGTCAATATCTTCTGGCTCAAAGTAAAGGACAGATTGACTGCATCACTACTGGTCTTTGTGAGAGGTATTGACATATTGAAATCACCTAGCTGTCTGTTCAAACGACTAGTACACAGCTCAGACACCCATGCATACCCCACAAGACATGCCACCAGGGGTCTCTTCAGAAGTCCAGAACAAACTCTGGAAAACGCACAGTACTAGAAAGAGCCATAACTACATGGAACTTTTCTACATCAAGTAACTCTTGCAAGCAGTAAAATCAGATTTTAAAAAATCGATAAACCTTTAACCTTAAGTAACAACTCAGTAACAACTGAAGAGACACACACACACGCACACACATGCTAGCACACCTATGTATGGTGGAATTATAAATGTTGTTTTGTAGATATGTAGTGGTGTAATAATGTTATATGTACTGTTTTATTTTAGTTTTTTCCTTCATTTGTTTGGACCCCTGTAAGAGAAGGCAGCAGCTAATGGTTATCCGTAATAAATAATAAACAATAAACAATGTTAGAAGTGAGAAGTAGGTATTGGTCTGAAGTCCACATGAGCACCACAATGCTTAGTCCACCCATGCTCCAACAAGTTTTTCCAGCACACAGCTTTGACCTACTACAGTAACTATGTTGGTCTATTGGACTTCAAACAATGTGTATGCAGGTTGGTTAGTATTGAAATCTTTTCCAACAGCCTAATTCATAAATATTTGCTTGTTTTATAGACTTTAAAAAGCCTTTGATGACATATGGCATGAAGGTATGTTCTTAAAACTCCTTCAAAGTGGTGTAGGAGGCAAGGTCTATGGTATTATTAATGTGATCTACACTGAGTAGTACAAAACATTATGAACCTGCTTTTTCCATGATATAGACTGACTAGGTGAATCCAGGTGAAAGCTATGATCCTTTTTGATTTCACCTGTTAAATCCACTTCAATCAGTTTAGATCAGGGGTGTCAAACTCATTTCGCATCGTGGGCCACATACGGCCTAGGGAGATGTCAAGTGGGCCGGACCATTAAAATTATACCATACTCTGCTATAAATAACCAAAATATCATGTCTTTCCTTTGTTTTGGTGTAAAGAAGCACAAGAACATTAGGAAAATATTGAAATTTAATGAACTATCCTTTTACAAAACATTTCATGAAACACCTCATATTTCCTTAGACAAATGTGCAATTTACTTTTATCATTCACAAATATGCATTGCAACTGATCCCACTGATTGTACAAAGGCACAAAACTTTAATTGGTACTGAAAAATATAGTAATGCACTTTAAGATTAAATGAGACTTTTAAAGAAAGGAATTTTTAAACCACTTACACATACGCATATAAAATCTAAATGTAATCCTGCGTACACCTTACAAACTAAGGAGAGTGATTTTAAATGTGTAATGAAGAAAGTGTTCGCCTGTCCTGTAAATCTGTAAACTTCATACATGAAACATACATACACATACAATACATACTGAAAATTTATGGAGTTGTATGAACAGTAGAATTCCATCACACAACTTTTGTTTTGAAGCTGCTGACTAACATTAAAGTGCACATTTTTTAAATCACCACAGTAAGGATTCATCTTCACAGAGCTGTATTCTTTCAATGCAAACAGTATCTAAGGCAGCATTTTAAAGGTGTTAGTCTAGTCTGGACTTGTATTTGTACCTGAAACTTGGCATCTTTTGGCCTGTACAAGTGCATCAACACCAGGTGTCATGTCCTGACTAGCTGTCACTTTCAGAATGTCATTTAAGTGCTTGTTTGTGAGCCTTGAACGCATTTTTGTTTTATTGATATTCATCACTGAGAAAATTTGTTCACAAAGGTAGGTTGTCCCAAACATGCACAAAATTTTAGCAGCCAGGGCTGTTAATTTGGGGTACCCTGGTAGTAGATACTGATAAAATCTGTCCAGACCTACAGAGGCAAATTTGCCCTTCAAATCTGCCGAGTATTCCTCGTCAGGCTAATATTGGCAAAAGCTTGTCGCTTCTCGGGACATACAAGTTCAGCCGCCTTCATCATGCATCGTTTAACAAAGTCACCGTCGGAATACGGCTTCGATGCTAATGCTATTTCGCTAGCAATTAGGTAGCTGGCTTTTACCGCTGCTTCACTGACTTCTCGGCTCTGGATGAAAGTTGACTGCTGTTTCCTCAGACCCGCCAGCAATTCGTTAATCTTATCTCTTCTCAGTTGTCCTTGCAAGCCGTCATATTTTTCGCTGTGATGAGTCTCGTAGTGGCGTCGAATATTATATTCCTTCAATACCGAAACTTGTTGCAAGCACAAAGGTTTTCCGTGCATCTCTGTAAATAAATAGGACGTGGTCCATTTTTCTTTGAAAATTCTACACTCCTTATCTACTTTTCTCCGTTTGGATAACGACATTTTGGCTAATGATATTAACAACGTCGTAACAAGCAGCAGATGGCGCATTGATACCATCTGCTGTTTTCAGTCTGTCTCAGTGATGCGGCTTGTCTTCTACTCTGATGGAAAGAGTGCGCCCCTTAGCGGATAATCCATGAATTGCAGCGAATTAAAAATATTAATTCCATGTCTTTTATGCATTTTTTCCACTTTCAAATTATCCTGCGGGCCTGATCGAACCTCCTTGGGGGCCGGTTCCGGCCCGCGGGCCGTATGTTTGACACCCCTGGTGTAGATGAAGGGGAGGAGACAGGTCACATACAGATGTTTAAGCCTAGAGACAATTGAAACATGGATTGTGTATGTGTGCCATTCAGAGCATGAATGGGCAAGATAAAAGATTTAAGTGCCTTTGAACGGGTTATGGTTGTATGAGCCAGGTGCACCGGTTTGTGTCATGAACTGCAACGCTGCTGGGTTTTTCACACTCAACAGTTTCCCGTTTGGATCAAGAATGGTCCACCACCCAAAGGATATCCAGCCAAATTGACACATCTGTGTGAAGCATTGGAGTCAACATGGGCCAGCATTCCTGTGGAATGCTTTTGACACCTTGTAGAGTCCATGCCCCGAATTGAGGCTGTTCTGAGAGCAAAGGGGGGTCAACTCAATATTAGTATAAAATGTTTTGTACACTCAGTATGCCAAGGGAGTGGACTCACCCACAATTTTGCCCAAGAACACAGCCATGAATAAAGAATGCTACCAACAGGAACAGGAACAGTTTGGTGACGAACAATTGATTTTGCAAGAATGGGCTGCCATCAGTCAGGATGTGGCCCAGAAGTTAATTGACAGCATGCCAGGGCGGACTGCAGAGGTCTTGAAAAAGAAGGGTCAACACTGCAAATATCGACTCTTTGCATCAACTTCATGTAATTGTCAATAAAAGCCTTTGGCACTTATGAAATGCTTGTAATTATACTTCAGTATTTCATAGTAACATCTGATAAAAATATCTAAAGACACTGAAGCAGCAAACTTTGTGGAAATTCATATTTGTGTCATTCTCAAAACTTTTGGCCACGACAATACATGTGTGCGTGTACCTTGTTACAGTATATTGACGCTCTGCAGCGTCAGAAACAAACAACTCGATGAAAGCCATTGAGTTGAGCTTAGCACAGCTCTATTAAAAATATGAATTCCCAAACATCAAGCACGTTTTGATTTGATGTGAAGGCGCACTACTGCATTATAGAGATTTGCAGTGGGAAAAGCTAAAAGGTTTGATCACTAAGAAAACAATTGCCCTTGATGCTAATTCAACGGGATTTTTTGTTGTTGATATTGATCAATAATAGATCTATGTATGGATTAATGTTGCGGCTATGGAGAGATACTTCCAGATTCTTTCTTGGTCTCGGTCTCTGTCTGTCAATTCAATAAATGCTTTATTGGCATAAATAGGTGGTGGCCACTGTAAGGTATATTATTTTTATTTTACTGGGCAAGTCAATTATGAAAAAATTCTTATTTTCAATGACGGCCTAGGAACAGTGGGTTAACTGCCTGTTCAGGGGCAGAACGACAGATTTGTACTTTGTCAGTTCAGGGATTTGAACTTACAAACTTCCAGTTACTAGTCCAACGCTCTAACCACTAGGCTACCCTGCCACCCCATGAAGTGTTGAAGTGTTACATAAATTAACAATATGTTTGAGCAACAATAATAATATATTAACAAAAACAATGATTTATATATACATGGAAAATAATACACGAAAGTAAACAAACAGCAACAAATTAGGAATTAAATCTACAAAGGCTCATGTGTATGACATGTCGGGAGACATTTTCTCTCTTACATATATTATGACAGGCCAGGACATAATCTGCAGAAAGATCTACTGTCTCTACATTTTCTCCTCCCAAAATGCTGACATTCTCCTCAACAGGCAGTACAAGAAATCCTGCAATACTTTCTTTAAATATCAGGAGATAAATACCTCTCATTATGTCATTATTTGGGCAGTGCAGTAGGAAGTGCTGTTCATTCTTTACTTCACCCGACCCACAGAGTTTACATAGTCTTTCTTTTCCGACCTTCCATGTTTTTCTATGGAGTCCTATCTCTGTTGCCAGGCTATGGTCACTGAGTCTGTACATTGCTAAAGTCTTCCATTGTCTGAATTATTTGAGTTTGACAATGTGTGGTATTTTGTTGCATCTTTAGAGTTTTGTAACATTTAACATGGATTAAATTACATTTTGTTTGGCCGATAATTAGCGTATGTATTTTGGTGATTTCTATTTGTTTGAATTTAGCTGGTGCTTTCGGGCCGGTAGCTATAATGGGTCATTCTCTGGGTTGTGGTGTTTGCATAAGAAAGTCTTGTGATATTCTGGATCACAGTGTATAAGATGAGTCCAGAAGTTGGTGGGTCTTTTTTCAATTTGGAGTGCGAGGGGGATTCTTCCAAGTTCTGTTCTACAGGCTAGGTTTGGGGCATTTCTGTGCACACCTAGAACATTTTAAAAAAGAATGTAGGTGTACAATTTTGGTGGGGCTTTTTAAAAATATATATGTATATTTTAAATTGTAAAGGGGCCCCGCATTTTACTGCCACATTAAATTTATATAGGGTCTTTCCAATTGCAAAATATCCTGTGCGTGCTTTATCTTTTAGAGACGTTATGGCCATGTCAAACCAAGACCAAGGTACCAGACCAAGGTAAGTATAGTGTGTTTCAGAGTTGTTTCTCCTATAGTGAAATGGTATTTACTATACTGAGATCTGGACATTTTCTGAAAGACTAACTATTACATCGTTTTTTCCATGTTAATGGATAGTGCCCAGTCCTTACATTACTGTTCTAGCAAGGACAGGCTTTGTTATAGCCCCTGTTCTGTTGGTGACAAGATTAATACGTCATCGGCATATAAATAAACTTTATTTATTTTTCTTCTAGGGTTAGTCACAGAGATGTAGATTTTTCTAATATGTTAGCCAATTCATTTATATAAATATGGAATAATGTTGGACTAATATTGCAACCTTGTCTGACTTTTCTGTCCTGACTGAAGAATTGTGTTCTTTTGTTGTCAACTTTTAAACAACATTTGTTTTCCTTATACACCGAGTGTACAAAACAGTAGGAAGACTTTCATAATATTGAATTGCATCCCATTTTGCTCTCAGAAAAGCCTTAATTCGCCAGGGCATGGACTACAAGGTGTCAAAAGCGTTCCACAGGAATGCTGGCCCATGTTGACTCCATTACTTCCCACAGTTTTGTCAAGTTGGTTGGATGTCCTTGGGTGGTGGACCATTCTTGATACACACAGGAAAATGTTGAGTGTGAAAAACCCAGCAGCGTTGCAGTTCTTGACACACTCAAACCGGTGCACCTGGCACCTACTACCATACTCCGTTCAAAAGGCACTTAAATATTGTATCTTGCCCATTCATGCTCTGAATGGCACACATACACAATCCATGTTTCAATTGTCTCTAGGCTTAAACATCTGTATGTGACCTGTCTCCTCCCCTTCATCTAAACTGATTGAAGTGGATTTAACAGGTGAAATCAAAAAAGGATCATAGCTTTCACCTGGATTCACCTAGTCAGTCTATATCATGGAAAAAGCAGGTTCATAATGTTTTGTACTACTCAGTGTAGATCACATTAATAATACCATAGACCTTGCCTCCTACACCACTTTGAAGGAGTTTTAAGAACATACCTTCATGCCATATGTCATCAAAGGCTTTTTAAAGTCTATAAAACAAGCAAATATTTATGAATTAGGCTGTTGGAAAAGGTTTCAATTCTAACCAACCTGCATACACATTGTTTGAAGTCCAATAGACCAACATAGTTACTGTAGTAGGTCAAAGCTGTGTGCTGGAAAAACTTGGTAGAGCATGGGTGGACTAAGCATTGTGGTGCTCATGTGAACTTCAGACCAATACCTACTTCTCACTTCTAACATTGTTTATTGTTTTTTATTTATTACGGATAACCATTAGCTGCTGCCTTCTCTTACAGGGGTCCAAACAAATGAAGGAAAAAACTAAAATAAAACAGTACATATAACATTATTACACCACTATATCACACATATCTACAAAACAACATTTATAATTCCACCATACATAGGTGTGCTAGCATGTGTGTGCCTGTGTCTCTTCACAGTCTGAGTTGTTACTTAAGGTTGTAGGTTTATCGATTTTTTGTAATCTGATTTTACTGCTTGCAAGAGTTACTTCATGTAGAAAAGTTCCATGTAGTTATGGCTCTGTCTAGTACTGTGCGTTTTCCAGAGTCTGTTCTGGACTTGGGGACTGTAAAGAGACCCCTGGTGGCATGTCTTGTGGGGTATGCATGGGTGTCTGAGCTGTGTACTAGTCGTTTGAACAGACAGCTTGGTGATTTCAATATGTCAATACCTCTCACAAAGACCAGTAGTGATGCAGTCAATCTGTCCTTTACTTTGAGCCAGAAGAGATTGACATGCATGTCATTGATGTTAGCTGTCTGTGTACATTTAAGAGCCAGCTGTGCTGCTCTGTTCTGTGCCAACTCTGACTTGACTGTGAAGTAGTCCAGGTGTGAAAAAACTAGGGCGTGTAGGACTTTTGTTTTGTTGATAACAATGCCAAGAAAGCAGAGCAGTGCTTTATTATGGACAGACTACTCCCCATCTTTGCTACCGTTGCATCAATGTGTTTCGACCATGACAGTTTCTAATCCTGGGTTACACCAAGCAGTTTAGTCTCCTCAGCTTGCTAAATTTCCACATATTCCACATATTCATTATAATATTTAGTTCCGGTTTAGTAAATGATTTGTCCCAAATACAATGCTTTTAGTTTTTGAAATATTTAGAAATAGCTTATTACTTGCCACCCATTCTAAAACTGTCTGCAGCTCTTTAAGTGTTGCAGTGATTTCAATTGCTGTGGTAACTGAAGTGTATAATGTTGAGACTTCAGCATACATAGACACACAGGCTTTACTCAGTGCCAGTGTCAGGTCAAAATGACATTCCAGGGACAAAGTGGAGTCTCAATTCAATGGCTCAGACACGAGACAAATGTGTCAAGAACTCCAGACAATCGCGGATTATAAATGGAATGGCAGCTACATCGCATTCAATGACACCTCATTTCCGGACAGCTAAACACGTTCTTTGTTCCATTCGAGGAGAACAAAATCGAGCCGCCGACCTCGGGCCCTGCCGCGCACAAGGACTGTGTGCTCCTGATCTCGTGAGTAAGACATTCAATCATGTTACCCCTCGCAAGGCTGCTGGCTCAGACGACTTCCCAAGCTGTGTTCTCAGAGCATGTGCAGACCAGATGGCTGGAGTGTTTACGAACATATTCAATCTCTCCCTATTCCTGTCTGTTGTCCCCACTTGCTTCAAGATGTCCACCATTGTTCCTGTACCAAAGAAAGCGAAGGTAACTGAACTAAATGACTTTCGCCCCGTAGCACTCACTTCTGTCATCATGAACGAGTTTGAGAGGCTAGTTAAGGATCATATCACCACCACCTTGCCCCCTCCTATACTCCCTGTTCACCCATGACTGCGTGGCTACACACGTCTCCAACTTAATCACCAAGTTTGCTGACGACACAACAATGGTAAGCCTAATTACCAACAATGACGAGACAACCTACAGGGAGGAAATGAGAGCCCTTGGGGAGTAGTGCCAACAAAATAACCTTTCCTTCAACATAAAACAAAACAAAGGAGCTGATCACAGACTACAGGAGATAGCAGAGAGTGCCGGCCCACATCCACATTGACGGGACTGCAGTGGAGAGGGTGAAAAGCTTCAAGTTCCTCGGCTTGCACATCACTGGGGACCTGAAATGGTCCCTCCACACCGACAGCGTGGTGAAGAAGACGCAACAGCGCTCAACCTGCTCCACTACAGCCCCGTCGATGAGAATGGGGTGTGCTCGGGCCTCTTTTTCCTGTAGTCTATAATCATCTCAATGATTTCATGTCTGCCAATAGAACAGATGGCAGTGGGGATTTACTTGTTCGCCTACGAATTCTCAGAAGGCAGCTCGACTTCCGCCCGCTTTTTTTTCTCTGTGTTCTCTTCACGCAAATGACAGGGATTTGGGCCTGTTCCTGGGAAAGCAGTATAGGGCAATGTCACGCCCTGATCTGTTTCACCTGTCTTTGTGCTTGTCTCCACCCCCCTCCAGGTGTCTCCCATCTTCCACATTATCCCCTGTGTATTTTTATACCTGTGTTTTCTGTTTGTCTGTTGTCAGTTCGTTTTGTTTCGTCAAGCCTACCAGTGTTTTCCACTCTGCTCCGGTCTCTCGATTGTTCCTGTTTTTTAGTTTTCCTGGTTCTGACCTTCCTGCTCGCCCTGAGCCTGCCTGCCGTCCTGTACCTTTGCCCCACTACTCTGGATTATTGACCCCTGCCTGCCTTGACCTGTCGTTTGCCTGCCCCTGTTGCTGTAATAAACATTGTTACTTCGACACAGTCTGCATTAGTACGAACTGGCCATGACTGAACCGGAAGACTTGGACCAGCTCCGCTATGCCATCTCCTCCCAAGGAGCCACCATTGGTAGGCACGAGGAGTTGCTTCGCAGTCTGATGGAAGGGTTCCAGGCCACGGCCGAACGTCACGACAAACCATTGTACAATATGCAGGAGTAATTCCTTGGGTTGTTTACTAGTCAGCCTACCATGACGGTAACCTCCCTGCAACTCAGTAACCCAGCTGGTAGCAGCGCCACCACCCCGGTTTCCCGGGAACCCCGCTTACCTCCCCCAGAGCGCTTTGATGTAGTGTCTGGCGCCTGTTGGGCATTTCTCGCTCAGTGTTCCCTCGTCATGGAGCTGCAGCCTTCCTCCTTCCCCTCAGACCGCTCTAAGATAGCGTTCCTCATCACGCTGATGTCCGCGGGGTCCCTCTTCTGGGTTATGGCCATTTGGGAACAACAGTCAGCCATATGCTTCAGTCTGAAGGGATTCGTGGCGGAGGTAAAAACGGGTTTTGATTATTTGTTGTCCAGTAGAGAGGCTGCCCGGAAGTTACTCCAGCTTCGGCAGGACTCCCTCAGTGTAGCAGGCTATGCGTTGGATTTTTTTTTCTAGCAGCGGAGGGTGCCTGGAACCCGGAAGCACTGTTCGACACGTTCCTGCAGGGAATATCAGAGGAAGTAAAGGACGAGCTTGTAGCCCGGGAACTACCAACAGATCTTGACTCGCTCATCGCTTTGACCATCCAGATTGATAGTCAGCTACAGGAACGTAGGAGGGAGAAGAGGTCTGATTGCAAGCCCCAATCGCTCAATCAAGGATCCCACCTTGCATCTGATGAACTCCGGAGGTCCGAGCTTACCCGAGGATCCGAGCTTACCTGAGTTCCTCCAAGAATCTCCAAAGACTGCCGATTCACCTCTTCCCGAGCCGATGCAGCTCTGCAGGGCTAGGCTGTCTCCAGCCGAATGTGTACGCAGACTTGAGTGGTCTGTAATATGGTAAGTCTGTATTGCGGTCCTGCCGGTCATTTTGTTTCTACCTGTCCCTTCAAGAGTCCTAGCTCATTTGTTGGAGTGAGTTCTCTGGTGGGTCTTAAATATATTTTTTCTTCTCCCCATACTCGCCACCCTCTCCATGCCATCCTGCTGTGGTGCAACCAGTCCAGGCCTCTCCAGGTACTCATCGGCTCGGGGGCCGATGTGAGTCTTATGGATGTTCCACTCAACCCCTCTCCAACCCCGCATCCCACTCAAACCCTCTCCATTCCCATGGATGTTAGAGCACTGGATGGGTGCTCTATGAGCCGGGTAACCCACCACACCACCCCCCTCAACCTATGAGTGTCAGGGACCCACAGCTAGACAATCCAATTCCTGCTAGTTGAGTCTCCGCATGTTCCTGTGTTATAGGGATTATCTTGGCTCCAGGGCCACAATCCCTCTATTGACTGGGCTACTGGTGCCATTGTGGGTTGGAACCCATGCTGTCACACTCAATGCCTGAAGTCAGCTCTGCCTGCCCCGGGACATCTTCCTGGGGGCTTGGAAATTGCCCCGGACCTCTCCGCCAGCCCCGCAGAGTACCAGGACCTCTGGGAGGGGTTCAGTAAGGCCCAGGCCACTTCGCTTCTGCAGGACTGACTGGTATCCAAGAAGGTCAAGGCACTATAGACCAAAAAGGTCAGGCCACTATAGTCCTGGCATGCCGCTATCGCCCCGCGGCTACACCTCCGGAAGCCAAGACGTTTTCCCTCCACTCCAAGATCATTAACCCCTCTGCTGTTCGTCCTCTGTTGCCCCGTACCTTCCGTATTCTTCCTACTTATCCTGTGTCTCGATTTAAAGCCATGTCTTACAGCCCTTTGTCTCCAGTTTCCTGACCCTGAACCTGCCTGCCGTCATGTACCTTTGCCCCACTACTCTGGATTATCAACCCCTGCCTGCCTTGACCTGTTGTTTACCTGCCCATTGCTGTAATAAACATTGTTACTTCAACACAGTCTGCATTTGGGTCTTACCTGAAACGTGATAGTCGGACTCGTTACAGGAAAAAGCTTCTACCAGTTCGTGGTGAGTAATCGCTGTTCTGATGTCCAGAAGTTATTTTCGGTCATAAGAGATGGTAGCAGCAACATTATGTACAAAATACGTTTTTTGATTTTTTTTTACAAACAATGTAAAAAAAAAAAAATAGAAACACAGTTGGTTAGGAGCACATAAAACATCAGCCATCCTCTCCGCCGCAATTCTATGTGTGTTGCTTCATTGGCCTGGGCTATTGTTTGTTTGAATTCAAGACCAAATTGATCTCCGTTTGTCAGTTTCAGAGAAGCTGTTCATTTTGGTAATTTGTATGGTATTAAAAAAGATTAAACTAATGTATTTTGTCATGTAAATTATATAGCATTGCATGAAATGCATTTTTAAAAGGCATATAAAAAATCTGACCCTGCTCACATATTTTCCTCAAATGTAGTCTATGCCACATCTCAAATGTTATTATGGTTTTATTATAAGGGGGGGCTATAAAAAACAAAGCCCCATGGCCTTTGATTTCTGAATCCGGCCCTACCTTTACATGTGATCACATGAAAACCTGATTTGATATTCATGTGCTTTTTCTAAAAGGGCAGACCAAGCCTAGTTTTTATTTATTTTTATTTTATTTCACCTTTGTTTTAACCAGGTAGGCTAGTTGAGAACAAGTTCTCATTTGCAACTGCGACCTGGCCAAGATAAAGCATAGCAGTGTGAACAGACAACAGCACAGAGTTACACATGGAGTAAACAATAAACAATAAACAGGTCAATAACATAGAAGGAAAAAAAGAAGAAAATACATCTATATACATTGTGTGCAAAAGGCTTGAGGAGGTAGGCAATAAATAGGCCAGAGTGAATAATTACAATTTAGCAGATTAACACTGGAGTGATAAATGATCAGAAATGATCAGATGAACATGTGCAGGTAGAGATACTGGTGTGCAAAAAAGCAGAAAAGTAAATAAAATAAAAACCGTATGGGGATCAGGTAGGTAAATTGGGTGGGCTATATACTGATGGACTATGTACAGCTGCAGGGATCGGTTAGCTGCTCAGATAGCAGATGTTTAAAGTTGGTGAGGAGATAAAATTCTCCAACTTCAGAGATTTTTGCAATTCGTTCCACTCACTGGCAGCAGAGAACTGGAAGGAAAGGCAGCCAAATGAGGTGTTGACTTTGGGGCTGACTTGTGAAACATACCTGCTAAAGCGGGTGCTACGGGTGGGTGGTGTTATCGTGACCAGTGAGCTGAGATAAGGCGGAGCTTTACCTAGCATAGACTTGTAGATGACCTGGAGCCAGTGGGTCTGGCAACGAACATGTAGCGAGGGCCAGCCGACTAGAGCATACAGGCCGCAGTGGTGGGTGGTAAAAGGTGCTTTAGTAACAAAACGGATGGCACTGTGATAAACTGCATCCAGTTTGCTGAGTAGAGTATTGGAAGCTATTTTGTAGATGACATCGCCGAAGTCGAGGATTGGTAGGATAGTCAGTTTTACTAGGGTCGGCGTGAGTGAAGGAGGCTTTGTTGTGAAATAGAAAGCCAACTCTAGATTTGATTTTGGATTGGAGATGTTTGATATGAGTCTGGAAGGAGAGTTTGCAGTCTAGCCAGACACCTAGGTACTTATAGATGTCCACATATTCTAGGTCGGAACCATCCAGGGTTGTTGAACTCCTAGTTGAACTCGTTTCCCCTCTCTTTGTGAGAGTGTGACAACTAACTTTTTGAAATTATACTTCCATCAAAAATCCTTCTCTTCAAATGGTATAACTTCAAATAGAAGTCTTAAAATGTAATTTGTTCCATTTTGGTGTGTAAATGCCCTTCAGGAGCAAAGTTCCCTGTGGTGTCAATTGAGTAACTATTGCTCTAATCCTTCACACCCTCATCTAACAACCAATCTTTATCAAAGACAATGTGGGGGGGGTGGAAAGGCTGAAAGAGGAGTGATCAGGAAACCCATTTGTGTGAAGGTATGTATCATTTTGTGGAGATACTCTCATGTTACGGTGACCTCTGGTGAATTTCAGGCTAGCTTAACATTACAAACAAAAGCCTTTTTCATGGCTTTGGGGGTAGCATGTCAGTAACAATATCCTATTCAAGCTTATTTTTGTTCCTCGCACTGATTTTGTTAAGTTTCACAATTTTTTTTACAGGTTTTGATTTGAATTTGGCTTAGAACAGCACAGGATATTTCAGTGCCCTGATCCAAGCTATTGCCAAAATAGCAACTAGGGTTTCCCCAGTTTCCCCGCATGGGGGGACATTCCAAGTGTAAATGGGGAAGCCCTTGTTGCTATTTTGGCAATAGCATGGATCAGGGCACTCAAATAGCCTGTGCTGTTCCAAGCTAAGTGCAAATCAAAACCCAGCCCAATGGACATCTGTAAAATAAATAATGAAACTTAAAAACAGTGCAAAGAACAAAAAATAACATGAACAGGATATTTTTAGTGACATGCTACCCCCAAAAGCCACGAAAAAGGCTTTAGTTTGCAATGTTTGTTAAGCCAGCCGCATGAGAATATCTAAACTAAATTATGCATACCTTCACACAAATGGATTTCCTGATCACTCCTCTTTCAGCCTCTCCAAGTCATCTATTTCGCATTGTCTTTGATAAAGATTGGTTGTTTAACTCAGCGGTAGGAAGCCACTCAGGCTTTCACCATGCAGCCAATGGTGACTTTAAAACAGTTTGTTGGCTGTGATAGGAGAAAACTGAGGATAGATTAACAATATTGTAGGTACTCCACAATACTAACCTAAATGACAGAGTGAAAAGAAGGAAGTCTCTACAGAATAAAAATATTCCAAAACATGCATACTGTTTGCAACAAGGCACTAAAGTAATACTGCAAAAAATGTGGCAAAGCGATTAACTTTTGGGACAAATCCAATACATTACTGAGTATCGCTCTCCATATTTTCAAGCATAGTTGTGGCTGCATCATGTTATGGGTGTGTATATAATCGTTAAGTACTGGGGAGTTTTTCAGGATAAAATAAATAAATTAACAGAATGGAGCTATGCACAGGCAAAATCCTAGAGGAAAACCTGGTTCAGTCTGCTTTCCACCAGACACTTGGAGTTGAATTCAACTTTCAGCAAGACAATAACATAAAACACAAGGCCAAATCTACACTGGAGTTGCTTACCATGAAGACAGTGCATTTTTCTGAGTGGCTGTTAAAGTTTAGATTTAAGTCTGCTTGAAAATATATGGCAAGACCTGAAAATGGTTGTCTACCTATGAAAAACAACCAATTTGACAGAGCTTGAAGAATTCTGAAAAGAATAATGGGTAATTGTTGCACAATCCAGGTGTGGAAAGCTCTTAGAGACTTACCCAGAAAGACTCAGAGCTGTTATCGCTACCAAAGGTGATTCTAACATGATTGACTATGCGTGGGGTTGAATACTTATCTAATCAAAATCAGATAAATGCATTTCAATCCCACTTTGTAACAACAAAATGTGGAAAAAAATCAAGGGGTGTGAATACTTTCTGAAAGCACTGATTATATACACACTCCGGACTCTGACATTGCTCGTTCTGATTAGTTTTTAAACTTCCCATTAAGAAAAACAAAAAGGGGGAACTAACAAAGAGACACTGGCCACAACCAAAATAGGTGGGGTTTTAGGAAGAGTTCTGAAAGACACTCATGGGGGTGTCCACTGAATGTTGACTAGCAACAACAACTGGAACCTAAAAGACATCCACCATGAGCGCCCACAAAAGAAAAACTCACACCAAACTTAAAGACAGAAAGCAAACCAAAAAGTGGAGCAAAATGAAAACAGGGAAGATCAGATAAAGGATAGTTTTTCTAGAAATCAAACAGGTAGTGCCAACGTGTTAACTCTCCATATTTCTCAAGCCCTGGGCCAGCCACTCTCAATATCACCTGGGCCAGCACAGGTGAAACGCCTTCTAACTAACGAGATGGACAAGCCAGCACAGGTGGAACGCATACTGATTAACGAGATGACACCAATCAGTGCGCCCCATGGGCTAACATGCTAACGCCCGACCTCAAAATATACATTGAAAATTCCAAAGCCTGTAACAGATTATTATGTGTGTATTGTTATTGTATTGCTAGATAGATATTACTTCACTTTTGGAACTAGAAACATAAGCATTTCACTGCACCTGTGAAAGCATCTGCAAATGTTTATAATGTTTGTTAAATTTTGTTGCTGTTTAATATATTCAAATAAACTGATCAAGTACGTGACGCATCTCTTCTTGCAGAACTTTGTGTTGTTCTGACATTTCGTCTTGTCATTTAAATCTTCACAACTGAAGAATGTAGTATTTGAAGAGACACATTGGTAGTTTCGTTACCAGCCATACAAACCTCCCTCAAACATTTGCAAAAACAATTTTTAGCTTCCCAGAATTCTGAGTTACGTGCAACAGAGAATTTCCAGCGGTGTCTAGCATGGTAGACACCTCTGAAAATTATCTGTTGCCTGTCACTCAGAAATCTGCTCAAATATTCTGGGAAGTAAGAAACTGTTATTGCAAATTGTTGAGGGAGGCTGGTATGGCTGGTAACGAAATACCAATTTGTCTCCAACGAGTACATGCTTCACTTGTGTTAGATGAAGTGTGAGAACAACACAAAGTTCTGCAAGAACATTACCTTTCAATGTTGTTTATATTCAAGTAAACTGCGGGACCGTGTATGCATCTCTATATAAAACTTCAGGATATTGAATGTAGCCTACAGTAGGCCTATATTAAGATCAACATGGATATTAAAAGACACATTGCATGTTCTAGATCAGTTTATTTGAATACATTATACAGCGACTAAATTTAACAAATATTATCAACAGAAAATATAAAATTAATCAAACATTTTGATTTGACAGGACTTGGCTCTCAGAAGGTATTTTTGTTCTTAATGCAGAATGATTAAGAGCTGGTGTGGTCCAGAAATACCTACTTCTCACAGACATATAGCTAGAAAAGTCTGCTAAGATTTCTCTTTAAGATTTGCACCCCCCCAAATTAACAGGTGGTCCCACTTAAAATAAGGTTCATAAAAATCTGGAAAGAATAACAATGTTTATATGTAACAATGTTTACCGACATTGTAATTACATTGTACAAGATGGCACCGAAAAACATGGCTGATGTTTTACATTCTCCCAACCAATTGTGCAATTTTTTTTTTTTGTGTAACTTTTAAATTTTTAATTTTTAATTTTTAATTTTGTATTTTTTTTTATTTTTAATTTTTAAAACTTATTGTGTACATAATGTTGCTGCTACCGTCTCTTATGACCAAAAATAACTTCTGGACATTAGAAAAACGATTACTCACCACGGACTGGAAGAGACTTTTTCCTTTAATGAGTTCGACGAGAAGGATATCCAGCTTTCACTGGAACAGGCCCAAATCCACGCTTTTTGCGTGAAGAAAAGTGGCCGGAGAAGGGGACGCAAATCGGGGATCCTTCTGAGAAGCCAGAGGCAAGCGAATAAACTCCCAATGCCTTCCATTCTCCTTGCTAATGTGCAATCGTTAGAAAATAAAATTGATGACCTACTATTAAGATTATCCTAGCAAAGGGACATTAAAAACTGTCAAATCTTATGTTTCGCCGAGAAGTGGCTGAATGTAGAAACGGACAATATAGAGCAGGCGGGTTCTTTCATGCACTGGCAGAACAGAGACGCTACCTCTGGTGAGACAAGGGGTGGGGGTGTGTGACTTTTTGTCAATAACAGCTGGTGCATGATGTCTAATATTAAAGAAGTCTCGAGGTATTGCTCGCCTGAGGAAGAGTACCTTATGATAAGCTGCCGACCACACTCTAACAAGAGAGTTCTCATCTGTATTATTCGTAGCCGTCTATTTACCACCACAAAGCGAAGATGGCACTAAGACCACTCTCAACCAACTCTATAAGGCCTTAAGCAAATAAAAAAATGCTCACCCAGAAGCGGCTCTCCTAGAGGCCGAGGAATTTAATGCAGGCAAACTTAAATCAGTTTTACCAAATTTTTACCAGCATGTCACATGTGCAACCAGCGGGGGGAAAAAAATCCTAGACCACCTTTACTCCACACACAGAGATGCATACAAAGCTCTCCCCCATCCTCCATTTCGAAAATCTGACCACAATTCTATCCTCCCGATCCCTGCTTACAAGCAAAAACTAAAGCAGGAAGTACCAGTGACTCGCTCAATACGGAAGTTGTCAGATGACGCGGATGCTACACTACAGGACTGTTTTGCTAGCACAGACTGGAATATGTTCCGGGATTCATCCAATGGCATTGAGGAATACATCACCTCAGTCATTGGCTTCATCAATACGTGCATCAGTGATTGTACGTACATATCCCAACCAGAAGCCATGGATTACAGGTAACATCTGCATCGAGCTAAAGGCTAGAGATTTCAAGGAGCGGGAGACTAATCCGGACGCTTATAAGAAATCCTGCTATGCCCTCAGACGAACCATCAAACAAGCAAAGCGTCAATACAAGATTAAGATTGAATCCTACTACACCGGCTCTGATGCTCGTCGGACGTGGCAGGGCTTGAAAACTATTACGGACTACAAATGGAAACCCAGACGCGAGCGGCCCAGTGACGTGAGCCTACCAGACGAGCTACATTTCTTTTATACTTGCTTCGAGGCAAGCAACACTGAAGCATGCACGAGAGCACCAGCTATTCTGGATGACTGTGTGATAACGCTCTCGGTAGCCGATGTGAACAAAACCTTTAAAGAGGTCAACATTCACAAAGCCGCTGGGCCAGACGGATTACCAGGACATGTACTCAAAGCATCCGCAGAGCAACTGTCAAGTGTCTTCACTGACATTTTCAACCTCTCCCTGACCGAGTCTGTAATACATTTACATTACATTACATTTAAGTCATTTAGCAGACGGTCTTATCCAGAGCGACTTACAAATTGGTGCATTCACCTTATGACATCCAGTGGAACAGCCACTTTACAATAGTGCATCTAAATCTTTTAAGGGGGGGTGAGAAGGATTACTTTATCCTATCCTAGGTATTCCTTAAAGAGGTGGGGTTTCAGGTGTCTCCGGAAGGTGGTGATTGACTCCGCTGTCCTGGTGTCGTGAGGGAGTTTGTTCCACCATTGGGGGGCCAGAGCAGCGAACAGTTTTGACTGTTACCTACATGTTGTTTCAAGCAGACCACCATAGTCCATGTGTAGAAGGGAGCCATGAAGTGCTTTGAAAGGCTGGTCATGTCTCACATCAACAGCATCCTACCAGACACCCTAGACCCACTCCAATTCGCATACCGCCCCAACAGATCCACAGATGACGCAATCTCAATCCCACTCCACACCGCCCTTTCTCACCTGGTCAAAAGGAACACCTATGTGAATGCTGTTCATCGACTACAGCTCAGCATTCAACACCATAGTGCTCACGAATCTCTGGGACTAAACACATTCCTCCGCAACTGGATCCTGGACTTCCTGACGGGCCGCACCCAGGTGGTAGGAGTAGGCAACAACACATCTGCCACACTGATCCTTAACACTGTGGCCCCTTAGGGGTGAAACTTAGTCCCCTCCTGTATTCCTTGTTCACTCACAACTGCATGGCCAAACACGACTCCAACACCATCATTAAGTTTGCTGACGACACAATAGTGGTTGGCCTGATCACCGACAACGATGAGACGGCCTATCGGGAGGAGGTGTGGTGCTAGGACAACAACCTTTCCCCTCAATGTGAGCAAGACAAAGGAGCTGATCGTGGAATACAGGAAAAGGCGGGCCGAACAGGCCCCGATTAACATTGACGGGGCTGTAGTGGAGCGGGTCGAGAGATTCAAGTTCCTTGGTGTCCACATCACCAACGAACTATCATGGTCCAACATACCAAGACAGTCGTGAAGAGGGAACAACAAAACCTTTTCCCCATCAGGAGAGATTTGGCAGGGGCCCCCAGATCCTCAAAAGGTTCAACAGCTGCACCATCGAAAGCATCCTGACCGGTTGCATCACCGCCTGGTATGGCAACTGCTCGGCATCTGACCGTATAGTGCTACAGAGGGTAGTGCGAACAGCCCAGTACATCACTGGGGCCAAGCTTCCTGCCATCCAGGACCTATATAATAGGCGTTGTCAGAGGAAAGCCCATAAAATTGTCAGAAACTCCAGTCACCCAAGTTATAGACTGGTTTCTCTGCTACCGCACGGCAAGCGGTACCGGAGCGCCATGTCGAGGACCAAAAGTCTCCTCAACAGCTTCTACCCCCAAGCCATTAGACTGCTGAACGATTCATAAAAATCACCACTGGACAATTTACATTGACTCCCTGTTACTCGCTGTTTGTTTGTTACCTATGTATAGTCACTTCGTCCTCACCTACACATACAGATTACTTCAACTAGCCTGTACCCCTGCACTCTGACTCGGTACCGGTGCCCCCTGTATATAGCCTTGTTATTGTTATTCTTATTGTGTAACTTTTTATTATTACTTTTTATTTTAGCCTACCTGGTAAATATTTTCTTCTCCTTGAACTGCACTGTTGGTTAAGGGCTTGTAAGTAAGCATTTCACGGTAAAGTCTACACTTGTTGTATTCGGCGCATGTGGCAAATAAAGTTAGATTTGATTCGATTTGAACTACCATATAAATACATTGATATTCTGGACACATTGTAAAGTTGGACCAAATGCACTTCCACAAGGCGACCAGTGGGGGCATCAGTTCCTATCTTTTTGGGCAACACCCGCAAGAAAAGTTCTGATGCATCAGCCACAGCATGAAGCCACATGGCCTTCGAACCTCAGAATCCACATAGAAATATGTGTATTGTCTAACAGTTCCCAATTTCCTCATACACACCACCTTAGTCTAGTTAATTTGCGTCACAACAGACCCTGGTTGAATTCCAGGCTGTATCACAACTGGCTGTGATTGGGAGTCCCAGAGGGCGGCGCACAATTGTCCCAGCGTCGTCCAGGTTAGGGTTTGGCCGGGTAGGCCGTCATTGTAAATAAGAATTTGTTTTGAACTGACTTGCCTAGTTAAATAAAGGTTAAATAAAAAAAATATTAAGTTGATAATCTTTCAATGATTATAAAGCTTAGTTTAGCATGTGTAACAGTACAACTTTACGTCCGTCCCCTCGGGAACTACTACTTCAAGGTCTCCGAGCAAGTGACGTAACCGATTGAAACGCTACTTAGCGCACACCGCTAACTAAGCTAGCCGTTTCACATCCGTTAATCTCACCCCCCTTTTGACCTTCCTCCTTTTTTCCGCAGCAACCAGTAATCCGGGTCAACAGCATCAATGTAACAGTATAATTTTAAACCGTCCCCTCGCCCATACCCGGGCGCGAACCAGGGACCTTCTGCACACAACGACAACAGTCACCCTCGAAGCATCGTTACCCATCGCTCCACAAAAGCCACGGCCCTTGCAGAGCAAGGGGAACTACTACTTCAAGGTCTCAGAGCAAGTGACGTAACCGATTGAAACGCTATTTAGCGCACACCGCTAACTAAGCTAGCCGTTTCACATCCGTTACACATGGACGTGGTAATATGGCAGGAGTTTAGCATCAGTTAATGCAGGTTTTTAATCAGCTTTGTTCTTCCCATTTGGAATTTACTTAATAAAGTAGTACAAATGAGTGACAGATGTGCATTAACTGGACAGGTGCTCCATGAATAAGCATTTAAGTTCAGCTATTTCAGGATTGTCTCTTGCAAATGGGAATTTAATTACAGCTGGTAGATAGAATCTCAGTTTGTCTTACTGCAAGATGCCTATCTGATTGTGGATTTTATATGTTTTGGACAGTGTACTGTGGTCTACATGTTCATGCATAAGTAGGCCTTTTCACCTTTTTCAATCAGATATTAACCATAGGAGCAAGTTCCATTGATCAAATGGATATCACTTGTGTGAATATGGAATATGAGAATATCTGCTCATGACAGATAGCCGTTGAAGGCATGAAATAGTGTTAAATATATATGGTGTAAAATGCTAAGTAGACTATTAATCAAATGTCCATAGAAATGCAACTCTCGGTTTTCTATGGACAACCTCATGTGGCACCTGCTAATGAATTGTCTGCTCTAGTCGTCCTGAAACATAACATTAAATGTGGTTTGCACTTGGCATAAAGGGAGTGCCACTTCAGGGATTTCTGTGTAGTCCCTTACTGCTAACAGGAATAGGAAACTATAAAAATATGTAGTTTAGTTAGAGGGGACTTTGGTGACGCAGTGCAGAGGATGCCCTATTTTCCCGGGAAGCATTTTAGGCTATTAATTAGGTCGCCGAGTGTCGTTGTCATGACCAGATGGTGACTGAGCTTCCTAAAAAAATACGGATTCATGCATTTATGGTCTAAGTAGGTACCACAGTGTGGTTAAATTAGGTGCTAAATACAAAACGTGGGAACCAATAAGGAAAGCTGCACAAGGAATACATCCATTAATTTTCATAATGAGAAAGGTGAACTGGTAATTTGGCGAGTCACATGGTGATAAACAGTAGGAGGAGACAACGCACAATTGCGCAAAACTGCACAACTCCTCTGCAGGTGCGGATGTAGACTTACATATTTTCATGGTTGAAAATAACCAGGCAAAATATTTTTGTTTGAAGATCTTCTCAAAATGCACTTCTGTTTTGTAAGGCTCAATAGTGGCTTCGTGAGATTCCTAATCCGAAATATTCACAAACTCCATGACAAGATTTTCCTAACACACCATCATCCGTCTCTGTGCAGCCGCAGTGGAGAACGACTAACTGAGCGCACTAGTTTGTGCCTGCATCCCATTTCCCCCCTCGAGCGTGTGAGCGCAAACGCTTTGCCCTGGCGGATTAATTCGTGTTGTGTGTGCTGCGGCTGCTGCTTGTCACTCATTCTTCGTTCTACTCGCGTGCGTTTCAGGGTAGCGGCAAGGACCAATTATAATATTGCTATCAGAATACAATAGTTGGAAAACAAATATTTCTTCAGAACACAGAACTCGTCCAGCCAAGTCTGTCTATCTATTCTTCAAGGAGAATAACTTTGTGATATTGCAATGATTCAAACAATGGATCTCATCTGGGCATTGCTCTTCTTTGGCTATGCAGGTAAGATGATGTTTTTATAAATAATTAAAATGTTTTATTGGAGATGGCCACCTTAATTAATTGAATAATGAAAGTTTTCTATAAATTCTGAAAGTTCAGTGTTTTGTTCACTTTATAGCAGCATCCGTATCTCATCCGTGCTTACCGCGTCTCATATGTGTTTCAATGGACAGTTAGTTATATCATATTGGAGCTGTTGCCTCGGATATAGGAAGGACACAGAGGCTATGGAAACATGAGAGAAACGGGATATTAGGATATGTTCTCTCAACAATGGCTGTGGAAACATGAAGGGAAATTAACTATATGTTGTGCCTTATTTCATCGCGGTATAGACTAGATCCCGAATAGTCTAATGTCCGTAGGCTACTGCCTGTAGGCTACTGGTAACTATCTGCGTAATACGAGAATATCACTTGTCCTTTAATTGAGCTGTATTCCTCGTGATTTGGGCTCTCTGGACAAGACATGGTTTGATAGGAGTAGTTTGACAACCTGTTTTTCCTAACCCTGAGCGTTGTTGTTGCTGAGGAGTGGGTTAAGCTCCAAGGGGAAGATGGGTGCATTTGGTCTTGGGGAAACAAGCATTTCATTGGTTCACCTTTGTGTCAGCAAAATCCCCCAAGAGATTTTAGATTGTGTGTTAGATTTGATGCTTGTCACATTACATTTCTGAGAAACCTATAACCATTTACAGTAGTCTAATAAAATGAGTTGGGTAGCATTTTATGCATTAAAAATAGATGTTGAGGTCTGGCACATATTGTGCTCAAACGTTGGTTGCTAATGGGGATGCTTTGTTTCGGTCCTCAACCCTATGCACATGCAACATAGAAATTAAAACGCGCTAGCTACGGCATTTCTTAGTGGATTATAGTATTCTAGGTTAAACGTGAAAGCCTAATGTCTTATTTTGTTTTTAATGACATGTGTTTAAAGGAGTTTTTTTTAATAAATTCATGCGTACATGTGAGGTGATTGAACATTTCCCGAGGCTGATTGTCAGTTACAGAGTTCCAGCCTTCAATATGATAGGCTACATTGTATTTGATTAAATGGAGCTCCGTGCTGACAGACCGTGCATGCTTGTAACACGAACCACATAGTAGCATAGTTAGCTACCTCAATACATTTTACATTATACATACATTTGATGGACCTAGCAAGCCCTTTCAGTCAGGGTTATAATGACACTTTGTATATGCGTCTGAGATTATTTTCTCCCCCGAATTGGCCTATTGATTTTTTGGAGAGAAAACATAAACCCATGGCTTGTACAGTGTTTTTCTTTCTGTCTATGGAGAATATATGGTACTATTATCAGTAGCAGGGTGTGGGTAAAATCACTGGGGAAGCCCACCCCCCAAAAATAAATGTTGTGTTGTGTTGTGGTATTTGCGTTGTTTGCGCTATAACCTGTTAAATTCCTATGCGTTGTGACTGTAATATATAGGCATAAAGACTGAGACAATAAGAATACAGTATCAGAATAAATTAAATCAATGTTTTATCACAAAACCGGATAGCAACCTCTGTTTGGTGAAGTCTACAAAGCATATGGCATGTACAGTAACATGCTGACCAAACCACAAGCTTGTGTGTCTGCTGCCCTAGTTTATTTTGTTTACCCACATCAGAAGCGATCAGGACACACAGGTTGAAATGTCAAAACAAACTCTGAACCAATTATATTAATTTGGGGACAGGTCAAAAAGCCTTAATCATTTATGGCAATTTAGTTGCAATTTAGTTGCAACTTGCTGTTGCTAGCTCATTTGTCCTGGTATATATTTGGGTTGTTATTTTACCTGAAATGCACAAGGTCTTCTACTTGGACAATTAATCCACAGATAAACCAAATTTGTTTCTCCTCATCTCTCCTCCTTCCTTCAGGCTTCTTTTTCTTATTTGGCCTTTATATGGCAGTTGGCAACCAACTTTACAGCATTACTACAACTGACCGGAGTGTGGAACTAAGTTCTTTCAATTACTCACGTGGGTATATGCTCCTAAAAACCAATGAGGAGATGGGAGAGGCTGGACTTGCAGCAAGTTGAGAGTCACAAATAGAACCAATTTCTATTTTAGCGCCTGGCCACGCAGACGCTCACGAGCAATGTGGGTGCAATGATTGAATAACATGTATGTGTACATTTGTTTTGGAATGCTTGCGCACGTGACGCGTGCGGTGTGGTCAGCTTTAGAGGTCGACTGATTATGATTTTTCAACGCTGATACCGATTATTGGAGGACCCCAAAAGCTGATACCGATTAATATATATATATTTGTAATAATGACAATTACAACAATACTGAATGAACACTTTCATTTTAACTTAATATAATACATAAAAAAATCTATTTAATCTCAAATAAATAATGAAACTTGTTCAATTTGGTTGAAATAATGCAAAAACACAGTGTTGGAGAAGAAAGTAAAAGTGCAATATGTGCCATGTAAAAAAGCAAACATTTCTGATCCTTGCTCAGAACATGAGAACATATGAAAGCTGGTGGTTCACCGCTACCACCGCTCAGTCAGACTGCTCTATCAAATATCAAATCATATACTTTATCATAATATAATAAACACACAGAAATACAAGCCTTAGGTTGTTAATACGGTCAAATCCGGAAACTATCATTTTGAAAACAAAACGTTTATTCTTTCCGTGAAATACAGAGCAGTTCTGTATTTTATCTAATACCAAACGGGTGGCATCCATAAGTCTAAATATTGCTGTTACATTGCACAACCTTCAATGTTATGTTATAATTATGTAAAATTCTGGCAAATTAATGACGGTCTTTGTAAGGAAGAAATGGTCTTCACACAGTTCGCAACGATCCTGGTGGCCCAAACTGCTGCATATACCCTGACTCTGCTTGCACTGAATGCAAGAGAAGTGACAATTTCCCTAGTTAATATTGACTGCTAACATGAATTTATTTTAACTAAATATGCAGGTTTAATGGGGTGGCGGGATCACAGGGTGGCCTAGTGGTTAGAGCGTTGGACTAGTAACCGGAAGGTTGCAAGTTCAAACCCCTGAGCTGACAAGGCACAAATCTGTCGTTCTGCCCCTGAACAGGCAGTTAACCCACTGTTCCTAGGCCGTCATTGAAAATAAGAATTTGTTCTTAACTGACTTGCCTAGTTAAATAAAGGTTAAAATATACTTGTGTATTTTAATTTATCCGTTATTTTACCAGTTAAGTTGACTGAGAACACGTTCTCATTTACAGCAACGACCTGGGGAATAGTTACAGCGGAGAGGAGGGGGATGAATGAGCCCATTGTAAACTAGGGATTATTACACAATACTATTTATTATTAGTATTGATTTTAAGAAAGGCATTGATGTTTATGGTTAGGTACATTGGTGTAACGACAGTGCTTTTTTCATGAATGCGCTTGTTAAGTCATCACCCCTTTGGCGAAGTAGGCTGTGATTCGATTATAAATTAACAGTTTTTCTGTCAATGATGTTTGGTCTGAGGGTGTTGATTGGAGTGATAGATAGTTATTCACAATTGTTAAATGATCTAAGTCCCACTCCATTGCAAGGGAGTTGCGTGGCGCAGCGGTCAAAGGCACTGCATCTCAGTGCAAGAGGCATAACTACAGTCCCTGGTTCAAATCCAGGCTGTATTACATCTTGCTGTGATTTGGAGTCCCATAGGGCGGTGCACAATTTACCCAGCATTGTCTGGTTTTGGCCGGGGTATGCCATTGTTATAAATAAGAATTTGTTCTTAACTGACTAGCCTAGGTAAATAAAGGTTAAATACAATTTTAAAAAGGATGACATTATTTGATTAGCCTGTGAGGTGTTAGTCCTAAGCAAGAAACAACAGTAATATGCTGTTAGAAAGCAGGAACAATGTAATTAAAAGTATTCAGTTCCAGTTCGCTGATAATTACATTCCGATGCCAGTGACTACTGGAAAGGAACAATGGCCAACATCCAAAGGAAAGGAACAATGGCCAACATCCAAGAAAATGCCGCTAGATTATTTGCTGGATGAAATTATATACTGTATATTGTTTGAGAAAGAAACGAATTGAACATGAAATGTGGCTTATATTTTACGACTGGCTCGACTAAAAGGCAGCAAGACAAAGGCTTTGGCTGGTTGGGGGAGTATTAACACTAACTAGTTCTGTGGAATGGAGGTGTATCATCACATCTGTTGCCATCAGTCTGAAGTCAGAGAGCACATAGGGGATCCAACTAGACAGACAGGGAGCTGTTGCTGGTTACATTTCATTCCCAGACTCAGTCAAGTGAGAAGCCATTCTTCCCTTCTCTTTTTCTTACATCACATTTGTCTCTCGGAAGCTGTTTTAATGAGGTTTTGTAGTTGGCTCCTGTCACGTTTGGAATATTGCATTGGGGCTGTGTGATTTGTGACAGACGGTAGTGGTGAAAAAACTGTGCCTGTGCTGTTGTCTGGTGTTGTTGTCTGGTGTTGACATGTTATATTATTATGACCCTTAAGTGCACGTGACTGCCAGCCAAACGATGGCTCCCGCCACACATTCCCATCACATTGGTGGCATTCTCTCAGAAGCCCCTGGCTCTGGTGCTTTTTGGTAGGTTCAGGTCCGCATCAATGTCAAATAAATAAGTTCAGGAGAGAACACACTTCAGGGAGTTCTTTAAAATTAAGCAAATAAAAAATGGAGAGTTGCAAAGACTTTGCAAAAAGCGTGTTGTTTTTGTGTTCGGAGTAGAGTTTACCTTAAGAAGAGGGTGAAGTTTAAGATCAGTCAACAGTTGGAGAGAAAATAAACATTTCCAAGATGGTTAACATCTGGGATTTCAACTCATGTGGCAAGTTCAAAGCAACTATGAAACTATGATTCCCTTTTTTGAGAGGGGGAAACTAAAAAGCAGCTTAACAAGGGAAAATTATAAGGCTTTCGGTCTGTTGCTTGGAATGAGATATGAATAAAACATCCAGCTTCAAACCCTGCCCCGTTTCTGTTGGGTGAGAGGCATAGCGTTTAAAGGGATATACACAAAGTTTTAGACTACTCTGTAATGTACATAATAATAATAATGTACAGCATTGTGTGTACCCAAAGTGGAGGTAAATTGTACTTTAAATTTGGCATAACATTGATAGTCTTCAACGTAGCTCTACTCTTGTTTGTAATGATTGGCTACGTCTGTGTGTATGACGTACAGGTCATTCATCCTGTATGTAATACAAATCTGCTCTTTTTTGTGGAGTTAACCACAACCTCTTTTAAAGTTTATCATTCCTTCTGTCAGTTCACCTGCAGTCCTCCTGACTTCAATTGGAAAGGCTATTTGTATTTTGTCTGCATGATACGTCGATAATGAAGGGGATTTGCTTTTTCACTGATTGGTTCTCCTCTGTCTTTCTCACTCCAACACCCACATGGAAAAGCACACACAGTCTCTGAGCGCCGCCTCCTTCCAAACAACGTGAGGTCTCAACACCCTAGGATAGATTTTTTTTTAAAGATAACCAATCGAAGCTCAGCACATTTCTGTTCGAATCTGCATTTACAATGGCCTCCTTTGCAGACCAGTGTGTCACAGCTCTCCCTCGCTGTGAGTCGAGTTAGATTCTCGCAGCAGATTCTGCGGTCAATGCTTATTTTGTTCACTAAGATGTTGGAGAACCCCTGTGTGTCTAGGATTGTTCAAAAGACTGTGTGAATGTGGAGTTGGGCGGCAATTCAATTTAGTGAGCCAAAGTGTGATTTTCTGTGGTTCATTGATAAGCCTCTGGAAGAATTGATTTCATCCCAATGATGACTGTTCTTCATGGAACATAAACTTAAGAGATCCCCTTTGAACCAATCCAGTCAAAAGTATATTTAATTATTGAGTAAGACCGTAGCAAGTGCAATAATAGACTGAAAGCGGACTGGAACTACCAATTGGATACCACGAAAAAGGGGTAACAACAAAAAAACGGTCAATTTATTAATCAGAACCTCGTGTCATATCACCCTTCTGAACAGTTTTAACCTCTTTGCATCTGCAAAAACCAGATCCTTACTTATGATTCAGTACTACACAAATGAGTTGAATTATTTATTTACTAGCTAATTAAATGGTAATACAGGATAAATATACACACTTAATACTTTAAAAACACAACATGACACAACATGGCTGCTTGTTACAAAAGAGATGGAGAGGGGGGCAGAGAGGGACAGAGACATACTATTTTGGTACATTTAGAAACTTCTCTCACTTACAGTAATCATATACTTTGCACACGAACTGCCGCCCTGTTTGAGTAAGAAATCATAAATGTATTTACGTGACATGTCTTGGTTTGCCGGATCTCTCTCGGGGGACCGGGCCACCTTGTAATGGGAGTTGGTCCTTTTTGCGGCACGCTTGTAAGGCTCTGATTGTCAAAAATGATTTCGACAAGTTTCATACTGTTGTCCTTTTGTAGTTGTCCAATGACTTGTTGTGTAGTCCTGAACAGAACTACAAAGTTTATTTTCCTTCCATTCACTCCTGAAGATGCTTCTCTGAAGATAGGCTAGCCAGCCGGGTCGATGGTTCTCAGTGGGATAATGCGAGTAACGTAATGCGATGGTTTGAGCAGAGTAGTAGGATGGTCCTACTTAAATTCTCTTTCGAAGATACTAAACTTAGGACTGCTAATCAGCCTTACCAGTGATTGTCCAGGAGGTGAGAATAATGTCTCTACCTCGTGTTGAGATTCAGAGTTCAAACCACTTTTAGCGTGTAGCTGCAGCGTCACGCTTTTCTGGTCTGATATACTAATTTAACCCATATTAACCCATAATTTGATACAGTTTGTTCAAAAGTTTGGTTCCGTCATGCTGACATGCTCTCTGACCTCACTCATTGGCGTGACTTGTCACTGTGCAAAGTGTATGTAAAACAATGATCTCTTATGGCTCCTAAAATCATATCCCTCTCTGAACAAAAACACTTTCATCATTTTTCATGCATAACACATCGGATGGAAACTTCATACATGTAGTGGGTATACTTTCCAAGTTACAGTATTTCCTTTATAACATTTTTAATGACATCACAAAATAATAAACAAAATTACATTAGTGTTCTATAGATCACCTCTGACCATTCCCCACGTTCTGTGTTAAAATTATTGTTCCTGTATTCACTTTTGAACGTGTTAAGAGTTTTGGCGTGAAAAGTCTCTTGAAACAAAGCCACATTAGAGACCTGAATCGTCTCTCCTTGATTTACAACAGGGTTGTTAACCCCCACCAGTTCCCTCCTCCGAGGGGGTCTGGTTCAAGTTATTCTTTGCAAACCTGATCTGACCTATTTGTGTCCTCACAGGACAGTCATGACAATGCCATGGTTTTACTGTCTCATATTAAGATCAGTGAGTTAATGTGGAACAATTGTCAAAAACTGGGATGTTATTGTCGAAACCAAATGGTTTCATATCTCACTTATTGAATGAACCCATTGTAGTTGAAAGACCAAAGGGATGAAAAATCCAAAATGACTCCACTGGCAGCTTACGTTGTATTTTTTATTATTGCTGACTGTTTGATAAGGATGGGCCGTCTTTGCATATTAATCAATCCATGAATAGGGACCCAGACTGATTTTCATTGTGTAAGCTCTGAAGACATTCTATAGAGTATTGGAGGGAGAAGAGAAAGGGGTTTTGGTTTGCTGAAAAGCAACCTTCCTCTCCCCTCGCCCACCCTAGTCTCTGAATGGATTTTTTTCTTCATTGAAGTGGAAAGGCCTTCGAAAGTTGAGAGGCAACCCTGTATGGCACCCCTCACGCACACACACGCACACACACACACACGACTACTAAAACATGCTAACCACATCCCCTAGACATATACACACACACCCATGGTCTTGTTTTACTAACGTTGTGAGGACACAATTGATTCCCATTCAACATTTTATTTTCCCTAACCACTAAACTCATCCCACAGCGTTGCATCGATTATATGCAACGCAGGACACGCTAGATAAACTAGTAATATCATCAACCATGGGGGAGGGACAGATATAAAGGACTGGGGCATGTGTTGTATTGTCCCCCAAGCCCAGGGATTGACTCATCACTCTGATGTAATGTAAGCTGATACCGATTAATATATATATATTTGTAATAATGACAATTACAACAATACTGAATGAACACTTTCATTTTAACTTAATATAATACATCAATAAAAATCTATTTAGCCTCAAATAGATAATGAAACATGTTCAATTTGGTTTAAATAATGCAAAAACAAAGTCTTAGAGAAGTAAAAGTGCAATATGTGCCATGTAAAAAAGCTAACGTTTGAGTTCCTTGCTCAGAACATGAGAACATATGAAAGTTGGTGGTTCCTTTTAACATGAAACTTCAATATTCCAAGGTAAGAGGTTTTAGGTTGTAGTTAATATAGTATTTATAGGACTATTTCTCTCTACACCATTTGTATTTCATATGCCTTTGACTATTGGATGTTCTTATAGGCACTTTAGTATTGCCAGTGTAACAGTATAGCTTCCGTCCCTCTCCTCGCCCCGTAACTGAGTATGATTGATTGATTGTTTTTTATAAGATAAGTTTAATGCTAGCTAGCAACTTACCTTGGCTTACTGAATTTGAGTAATAGGCAGTCTCCTTGTGGAGTGCAACGAGAGGTAGGTGGTTATAGCGTTGGACTAGTAGGGTTGCAATTTTGGTTCCCCCGAGCTGACAAGGTGAAAATCTGTCGTTCTGCCCCAGAACAAGGCAGTTAACCCACCGTTCCTAGGCCGTCATTGAAAATAAGAATGTGTTCTTAACCTCTCTAGGGTGCGTGGGACGCTAGCGTCCCATCAGGCCAACATCCAGTGAGATTGCAGAGTACCAAATTCAATTACAGGAATGCTCATTATAAAAATTCAGAAAACAAAACATATTTTACATAGATTTAAAGATTAACTTCTTGTTAAACCAACCACAGTGTCAAATTTATAAAATGCTTTTCGGCGAAAGCATACCTAGCCCAGAACATACCTAGCCCAGAACATAGCCCAGTTGACAAATTATTACAAACAGTAACCAGCCAAGCAGAAGTGTTACAAAACTCAGAAATAGAGATAAAATGAATCCCTTGCCTTTGATGATCTTCATATGGTGGCAATCAGAAGACATTCATTTACTCAATAAATGTTCCTTTTGTGCGATGAAGTCTCTTCATATCCAAAAACCTCAGTTTGTTAGCTGACCCACAGGCTCAAAAACAGTCAAAACAATCAGACAAAAAAAATCAAAATTGTATCCGTAAAGTTCATAGAAACATGAACTTTTAACATTTATATTCAATCCTCAGGTTCTTTTTAGCCTAAATGATCTATAATATTTCAACCGGACAATAACGTTGTCAATATAAAAGGTAAACAAGAAATGCACATGCGGCTGAAAAAGCTCTGCGACACGGTAGGGTCCACTTGTTCAGACTGGTCTTACTCCCCCTCATTGATAAGAATACAAGCCTGAAACGATTTCTAAAGACTGTTGATATCTGGTGGAAGGCATAGGAACTGCAAATTGAGTCCTAAGTCAATGGATACTGTAATGACATTGAATAGCAAACTAGAAAAAACCCAAAAAACTACATACTGAATGGATTTTTTGCCTGCTAAATCAGTTATGTTATACTCACAGACACTATTTTAACAGTTTTGGAAACTTTAGAGTGTTTCCTATCCAAATCTACCAGTTATATGCATATCATATCTTCTGGGCTCAAGTAGCAGGCCGTTTAATTTGGGCATGCTTTTAATCCAAATTTCAGAATGTTGCCCCCTACCCTAGAGAAGTTAACTGACTTGCCCAGTTAAATAAAGGTATATATATATATTTTTTTTTAAGTTAAATTGGCAAAATCGGTGCCCAAAAATACTGATTCCCGATTGTTATGAAAACTTGAAATCGGCCCCAATTAATTGGCCCTAATTAATCGGCCATTCCGATTAATCGGTCGACCTCTAATAAAGATATAGCATAATCGTAGTCAGATTTCCAATCATTACAATTAATTTAATTAATACTCTGTGATCTTCAACAATATAAACATGACTTGGAAATATAGAAATATATAATCTCTGGTTTATGCTCTGGTAAAACAAAGGACTCATTAGCCAACAGTTTATGATTTTGATGTCATGGAGGACTGATTAGGCTCATTACTTTTTAGTTGAAAAATAAATGCTGCTTTAATGGAATGGTAGGCTTTGAGCACTACCGAAAAGTGCTATTTGCATGTGTTAAAGAATGCCATATGCTGCATTTGCTGTAGGTCTATTATTTTTGTTGGTGACATGTTGATGTCTCGTTAATTTGCTGCTGTTTAAGTCTATCAAAAGTATGCGGGTTTCAGCATATATAATTATTTTTGTTGTTAATCAGCACAAAATAGATTGAGCATTAAAATCCCTCCTCATGGTCTTCCTAAATTAAACTTGTTTTTGACTCTATGGAGCACAATACCACCTAGAAGGCTGGGATCTGCACTATCCAGCTGTTGCAAGAGCATATTTTTCACTGGCTGTCCACTGGTTGCAATACACATATACACTGAATATACAAAACATTAGAAATACCTACCCTTTCCATGACATAGACTGACCAGGTGAATCCAGGTGAAAGTTATGATCCCTTATTGATGTCACTTGTTAAATCCACTTCAATCAGTGTAGATGAAGGGGAGGAGACAGGTTAAAGAATAATTTTTAAGTCTTGAGACAGTTCAGACGTGTATGTGTATGTGTGCCATTCAAAGGGTGAATGGGCAAGACAAAATAAGTGCCTTTGAACAGCGTATGGTAGTAAGTGCTAGGCGCACCGGTTTGTGTCAAGAACAACAATACATCTGCCACGCTGTCCCTTAACACTGGGGCACCTGCGTGCTTAGTCCCCTCCTGTACTCCCTGATCACCCATGACTGCGTGGCTGCGCACGACTCCAACACCATCATTAAGTTTGCTGATTTCACAACGGTAGTAGGCCTGATCACTGACGACAATGAGACGGCCTATAGCAGCCGATCCCTAACTGGAGATAGAAACCCCACGTGGGATCGTCTGATATGAAAATGAGGTCACGGGAGTTTCTAAAATCCTGAAGAAAAATAAAATATATAGATTATAATATCGTCTTTGTATCTCAATCAGAGTAATTTGGTTAACCTTAAAAATCTAAATGAAAATTATGAAAATCTAAAAGATACACCATGAAACCACTATTGCAGAGACTTTGATATTACCGTCTGCAATTGATATGGTGAAATAATGTTTGGGGAGGAAGAGGCACAAAAACTCACATGAATACCTTTGTCACATAACACTGTTAAACAAAAAATGTATGCTATTGCTAGCAATCAAGAGGAAACTGACTGAATGACTCAAACTCCTCTGCTGATGCTCTCCAAATGGACGTTAGCTGTGAGGGCCAAGATGCCCATGCATTGACTTTTGTTTGCTATACATGTCATGACAACATATTTTTCTGTCTCACGATTCCCAAGTATGAAACGGCACAGGGGATGTTCAGTATGCTGCGTGACTATATTGACGAAAAACAGATTCCATGGGATCGAATTGTGGGCTTTTGCACAGATTGGGCTCCATCTATGGTGGGACAGCGGGCACTCTAGTTATGAATGTGTCTCCCTCTGCCGAATGGACACATTGTATGATACACTGAGATCAACTGGCAGCAAAAGAGCTGAACACAGTACTCGGCGATGTACTGCAGCAGGTAACTTTGATTGTAAACTACATCAAACCATATCCACAGCATGCATGCCTGTTTGCAAAACTATGTGGAAATATGGGATCAGAGCATGACAATGTTCTATTTCATACCGAGGCTTGGTGGTTATCAAGGGGGAGTGTTGGAAAGATTTGTCGCATTGAGAAAGGAGCTGTTGTCATTCACAATGGATGTACAATTTAAAAAAAGAAACAGCCTTGGTTGACATTCTGTGTAACATAAAGAAAATGTGTCCAAGCCTACGTAGCAGACATATTTGGGAAACTGAATAAACTGAATGCAAGCATGCAGGGGAAAACAAAAACATTCTACAGATGAGTGACCAAATAAGTGGATTCAGAGGAAAGAATTCTTATTGGAGAGAGTGTCTTTCAAAAGTGAACCATGCCCCCTTCCCTTGGCTGTGCATGTTTCTAACAGAAAACAACATCAGTAAGTGTACCACATGAGTGACGACTGCTTACCTCCAGCGCTTAGAAGAGCACTTTGGGACCTACTTCCCAATCCGTTTGACTGTGATCCTGGCTCAGATGACATGCCAGTAAGTGAAATCAAACAGCTGATCGAGCTGTCATGTGACTGATTGCATTCATGGGTCACTATGGAGGAGTTTTGGTTCCTGACTCAAAGGGAATACTCTGCCGTCTCCCTCTGAGCATTATAATGCCATGTTCAAAACACAAAACAACTGGGAACTCGGAATCTTCAACTTCTGACTTTAGTGAGTTCAAGACAACTTGAAATAAAATAATAATAAAAACAAGCTCCGACTTGAAAAAATATGGTCATATCTGTGTGAAGCTGGATTCAGTGCTCTCATCTGCATTAACCTTTTGTGACTAGGGGGCAGTATTTTCATTTTTGGAAAAATAACGTTCCTGTAGTAAAACGGGATATTTTGTCAGGACAAGATGCTAGAATATGCATATAATTGACAGCTTAGGATAGAAAACACTCTAAAGTTTCCAAAACTGTAACAATATTGTCTGTGAGTATAACAGAACTGATATTGCAGGCGAAAGCCTGAGAAAAATCCAAGCCGGAAGTGACTCATCTTTTGAAAGCTCTGCATTCCAATGCGTCCCTATTGAGCAGTGAATGGGCTATCAACCAGATTACTTTTTCTCCGTATTCCCCAAGGTGTCTACAGCATTGTGACGTAGTTTTACGCATTTTTGTTGAAGAATACCCGTAAGCGGCTACATTGCGCGACTGGTCACCTGATGGCTCCAAATACAGAGGTAGCCATTTTTCCAATCGGTCCTACTGAAAAAACTATTGTCCCGGTGGATATATTATCCAATAGATATTTGAAAAACACCTTGAGGATTGATTATAAACAACATTTGCCATGTTTCTGTCGATATTATGGAGCTAATTTTGAATATTTTTCGGCGTTTTCATGACTGCAATTTCCGACCGATTTCTCAGCCAAATTTGAAGAACAAGCTATTTCGCCTACAAAAATAATATTTTTGGAAAAAAGGAACATTGGCTATCTAACTGGGAGTCTCGTGAGTGAAAACATCCGAAGCTCATCAAAGGTAAACGATTTAATTTGATTGCTTTTCTGATTTCCGTGACCAAGTTACCTGCTGCTAGCTGGATAAAATGCTATACTAGGCTATCGATAAACTTACACAAATGCTTGTCTAGCTTTGGCTGTAAAGTATATTTTGAAAATCTGAGATGACAGTGTGATTAACAAAAGGCTAAGCTGTGTCTCAATATATTTCACTTGTAATTTTCATGAATAGGAATATTTTCTAGGAATATTTATGTCCGTTGCGTTATGCTAATTCGTGTCAGTCGATGATTACGCTCCCGCACCCGGGATGGGGCCGACTGGGAAAAATATGGTCATATCTGTGTGAAGCTGGATTCAGTGCTCTCATCTGCATTAAAACCAAATATCGATCCAGGTTGAATGTGACAGCAGAGATGAGGTGCACAATGTCGACCACGCCCTCTGACTTTGAGAAGCTCTGACGCTACATGCATCATGCACACCTTTCTCATTAGTGGTGCTGAGATAAGATACTCACAATTGCAAATTAGTCTGACATAATGTATGTGATGGTGAGTGAAGATAATCAGTGTTTTTTAATTGACTGCCATAGCCTCCAATAAAAAAAGTTAACACTGGCTGTTAATTACATACTTTCGTTCACATGGTTGGGGTTGTGAAAATGTTCAAAAATCGAAATGGAGTCATGGGCCAGAAAGTTTGGGAACCCCTGGCTCATCACATACACTGCTTCTACTGTTTATTATCTATCCTGTTGCCTAGTCACTTTACCCCTACCTATATGTATAAATATACCTAAATTATCTTGTATCCCTGCACATCGACTACGTACTGGTACCCTGTGTAAATTTAGCCAAGTTATCGTTACTCATTGTGTATTTATTCCTTGTGTTAATATTTTATATTTTCCTCTGCATTGATGGGAAGGGGCTTTTATTAGTCACATGCTTCGTAAACAACAGGTGTAGACTAGCAATGAAATGCTTATTTACGGCCCCTTTCCAACAATGCAGAGAGAAAATAAAGAAATAATAGAAAAGTAATAACACATATTAATACATCTGCAATGAGTAATGATAAGTTGGCTATAAACACAGGGTTCCAGTAAGTCAATGTGAAGGGGTGCGAGGTAATTGAGGAAGATACAGTGCCTTCAGAAAGTATTCACACCCCTTGAATTTTTCTACACTTTGTTATGTTACATCCTGACTTCAAAATGGATTGAGATTGTGTGCCACTGATCCACACACAGTACCCCACAACGTCAAAGTGTAATTTTGTTTTTAGAAATTGTTACAAATTAATACAGAATGTAAAGCTGAAATGGCTTGAGTCAATAAATATTCAACACCTTTTGATATGGCAAGCCTAAATAAGTTCAGGAGTAAATCATTTCTTAACAAGTCGCATATTAAGTTGGATGGATTCACTCTGTGTGCAATAATAGTGGGTATGAATACCCCATCTCTGTACCCTACACATACAAGTATCTCTAATGTCAAGTAGTGAATGTCAAGCACAGATTCAACCACAAAGACCATGGAGTTTTCCCAATGCCTTGCAAAGAAGGGCACCTATTGGTGGATAGATAAAACTAAAAAAGGAGACACTGAATATCCCTTTGTGCATGGTGAAATTAATTATACTTTGGATGGTGTATCAATACACCCAGTCACAACAAAGATACAGGCGTCCTAGTTAGAGTTTCATGGCAGTGATAGGAAAGCATTGAGGATGGATCAATAACATTGTAGTTGCTCCACAATACTAACCTAAAAGACAGAATAACAATATTCCAAAACATGATGTTTGCAATAATGCACTAAAGTAATACTGCAAAAAAATGTGGCAAAGCTATTCAAGTTTTGTCCTGAATACAAATCATTATGTTTGGGGCAAATCCAACACAACACATCACTGAGACCCACTCTTCATATTTTCAAACATGATGGTGGCTGCATAATGTTATGGATATACTAGTCATCAGCAAGGACTATGGAGTTTTTTTTTGATAAAAATTTACAGAATAGAGATAAACAGGCAGAATCCTAGAGGAAAACCTGGTTCAGTCTGCTTTCCAACAGACACTGGGAAACCAATTCACCTTTCAGCAGGACAGTAACCTAAAACACAAGGACAAATATACACTGTTGCTCACCAAGACGACATTCAATGTTCCTGAGTGGCTTAGTTACAGTTGTGACTTAAATCGTCTTGAAAATATATGGCAAGACTTGAAAATGACTGACTAGCATTGATTAGCAACCATACTTGTTAAAGCTTGAATAGTTTAAAATAGAATATTGGACAAATGTTGTACAATCTGATGTGCAAAGCTCTTAGACTTACCCCTAAAGACTCACATCTGTAATCACTGCCAAATGTGATTCTAACATGTATTCAGGGGGTTGAATAGATATCTAATCAAGATACAGTTGAAGTCGGAAGTTTACATACACCTTAGCCAAATAGATTTAAACTCAGTTTTTCACAATTCCTGTCATTTAATCCTAGTAAAAATTCCCTGTTTTAGGTCAGTTAGTATCACCACTTTATTTTTAGAATGTGAAATGTCAGTAATAGTAGAGAGAATGATTTATTTCAGCTTTTATTTCTTTCATCACATTCCCAGTGGGTCAGAAGTTTACATACACTCAATTAGTTTTTGGTAGCATTGCCTTTAAATTGTTTAACTTCGGCCAAACATTCCGGGTAGCCTTCCACAAACTTCCCACAATAAGTTGGGTGAATTTTGGCCCATTCCTCCTTACACACTTTTTCAGTTCTACCCACACATTTTCTATATGTTTGAGGTCAGGGCTTTGTGATGGCCACTCCAATATCCTGACTTTGTTTTCCACAACTTTGGAAGTATGCTTGGGGTCATTGTCCATTTGGAAGACCCATTTGCGACCAAGCTTTAACTTCCTGACTGATGTCTTGAGATGTTGCTTCAATATATCCACATAATTTTGCCTCCTCATGATGCCATCTAGTTTGTGAAGTGCACCAGTCCCTCCTGCAGCAAAGCACCCCCACAACATGATGCTACCACACCCGTGCTTCACGGTTGGGATGGTGTTCTTCAGCTTGCAGCCTCCCCCTTTTTCTTCCAAACATAACAATGGTCATTATGGCCAAACAGTTCTATTTTTGTTTCATTAGACCAGAGGACATTTCTCCAAAAAGTACGATCTTTGTCCCCATGTCGATATAGGACTCGTTTTACTGTGGATATAGATACTTTTGTACCTGTTTCCTCCAGCATCTTCACAAGGTCCTTTGCTGTTTTTCTGGGATTGATTTGCACTTTTCACACCAAAGTACGTTCATCTCTAGGAGACAGAACGTGTCTCCTTCCTGAGCGGTATGACAGCTGCGTGGTCCAATGGTGTTTATACTTGCGTACTATTGTTTGTACAGTTGAACGTGGTACTTTCAGGCGTTTGGAAATTACTCCCAAGGATGAACCAGACTTGTGGAGTTCTACAATTTTCTGAGGCCTTGGCTGATTTCTTTTGATTTTCCGGTGATGTCAAGGAAAGAGGCACTGAGTTTGAAGGTAGGCCTTGAAATACATTCACAGGTACACCTCCAATTGATTCAGATGATGTCAATTAGCCTATCAGATGCTTCTAAAGCTATGACATA
This sequence comes from Oncorhynchus keta, assembly GCF_023373465.1. NCBI lineage: Eukaryota > Metazoa > Chordata > Actinopteri > Salmoniformes > Salmonidae > Oncorhynchus > Oncorhynchus keta. The sequence goes on from NC_068431.1 coordinate 26,747,891, forward strand.
ATTTTCTGGAATTTTCTAAGCTGTTTAAATGCACAGCAAACTTCTGACCCACTGGAATTGTGATACAGTGAATTATAAGTGAAATAATCTGTCTGTAAACAATTGTTGGAAAGATTACTTGTTTCATGCACAAAGTAGATATCCTAACCGACTTGCCAAAATTATAGTTTGTTAACAAGACATTTGTAGAGTGTTGAAAACGAGTTTTAATGACTCCAACCTAAGTGTATGTAAACTTCCGACTTCAACTGTATATTCATGTTTTATTTTTCATGAATCTTAAAAAATAGCATTTAATCACAATTTGTAAAAACAAAATGTGGAGAAAGTCCAGGGGTGTGGATACTTTCTAAAGGCACTGTATTTACATGTAACAAGGAATAAAGTGACGAGGCAGCAGGATAGATTATCAACAGTAGCAGCAGAGTATGTGATGAGTCAAAGAGGGTCAATGCAGATAGGGGACTCCCAATCAAGGTAGCTATTTGGCTTAACTAACTATTTAGCAGTCTTATGGTTTGCGGGTAGAAGCTGTTCAGGGCCCTGTTGGTTCCAGACTAGCTGCATTGGTACTGCTTACAACTATCAACAAGTGTTTATGTTTTCCAATGTTGTTTTTGACCTTTTTTTTAAGACATTCTGCTATCCAGACTGGGTCTGCTTGTTCTTAATAGACAATTATTTTCTGCACATAGGGACTCCCGAGTGGCGCAGCGGTCTAAGGCACTGCATCTCAGTGCTAGAGGTGTCACTACAGACCCTAGTTCAATTCCAGGCTGTAGCACAACCGGATGTGATTGGTAGTCCCGTAGGGCGGTGCACATTGGCCCAGCGTCGTTAGGGTTTGGCCAGGGTAGGCTGTCATGCTAAATAAGAATTTGTTCTTAACTGACTTGCCTAGTTTAATAACATTAAATGTCACCCAATGCTTCTCTGTTTTCAACTGGCATTTTTGGGGGGGAGTCTTGCTAGGTTCTCTTTCAGAGCACAAGATGAGCAGAGGAGTTGAAAAACAGACAAACAGCGAACCCAAAAGTAATCATTGAGGCAACTAGAACAGAGAAATAATAATGGGGTCTTCCATTTTTTGACAGAAATATGGTTTGTTGAAGCATAATGAAATGAATTTTGAGTTTGTGTCTGCAGGCAACGATTTGGATCGCCTGGATATATCCAAGCCAAAATGTGAAAGCAGCTAAATTAATTTAAGATGGAAGAGATAATGCTTCCAGAGCCACCCTTTTACTTATTTTGCTGTCACGTGGAACATTATTGGAAAGCTCGGCAAGAATACTGAATTTATTCCTCGTCGTCCCCATACTGTTTATGCCCCTTAAATTCAAAAGCATCATCTAAATCAAATAACATTTACTTATAAAACCCTTCTTACATCAGCTGATATCTCAAAGTGCTGTACAGAAACCCAGCCTAAACCCCAAACAGGAAGAAATGCAGGTGCACTGTGAAGCACTGTGGCTAGGAAAAACTCCATAGAAAGACCAGAACCTAGGAAGAAACCTAGAGAGGAACCAGGCTATGAGGGGTGGCCAGTCCTCTTCCTGCTGTGCCGGGTGGAGATTATAACAGACAATTAGACACATTTGCTGTCAGTGTGGCATTGCTGTGATGTTCAATCTATGCATTGCTGTGTCAATGTCCTATGTTTTTTAAGGTAAACATTTTTTGCAGCAAAGAAAAGAAGTGAAAGAAAAAACAAGACAGATAAAAAAAACTGTGCAAGCCAAGATCATGTTAGCAGAGACCAAACATTACAGTGGTGGTGGTGGTGTTGGGTGGCAGAGGCGCTCCTGCTGTCCATACGTAAATCCAGTTTGGACGACTTAATCATCTCTGTTTGGCTGAGATGAATGGTGGTGTTGTGTTCGGTGTAGTAGGTGGTTAGTAGACTGATGTTATATTTCCTGAGAGAGATTTTTAATGTCCCTCCAGTCCCAACTTATTGTTCCGGAGCCACACCACATTTCAACCAAAGTCTGGGAGGAGTCATTTTTTGTTACCATTTGTTTTGACAAGGTGTTTCTTTGCACCCGAATGTTGCAGAAAAATGTTACAAATTTGGAAAGATAAAAAAACTGTGTTGCTACTCAACCAATTATATTCAATCATATAATATGAGGATTACTTTGAAACAGCGTGAGACTTTCCCCCATTTGACCCCAATCTAAAGACTCTGAAGTAGGGCTTCTCATTATGTTGTTCATGGTCAAGCCACTCGGCTTCACAATAATAGGGAAGCCCGTGATTTATTAGGGTTATGCACTAAAAACAATAAAGAAAATCACTTAAAGAAAAACCCTGCTGGGGGAAGAGAGAGGCAAACAAAGGTAAAAGGGGTGAGGTGGGGGGAAGGGGTGGAGAAAGATTGAGGGCACAATGGAGAGTGTCATCAGTGAGGGGCTGCTGGGTCGTTGAGCGAGCGCGCAGCTGAATTGATTGTTGTCCGTTGCTGTGTTTGTGCATATCATCTGTAATATGCCTCACTCAATGGGTTGTTAAGGCTTTTTCTCAGTATAACCACACATCCATTTCTATAATCCTGGACCATGACCAATCTCAGGCCTATAAAGATGCCTACTCTTTCATGTTCCCTATAATGTCTTGACCACATTTATGCATTTGAATAAAATAAATGGTATAATGAACAAAGCTGGTCATTGAAGACAAACATAGGGACTGTAGTATGTGTATATATATATATATATACATTCCAAATTAAGAAACGAGATCTCACAGCCCTTACTTCAAATAAGTAAATGAATAGCAAAAAAACAGTTCAGACGGGACGCTCAGGCATCGAATCTAAACCACCAAACTCACTTGGCTGGAATTGAATGATTCATTATCGGATTACACCACAGTAGAGCTGCTCAGATGACTGACAGCTGTCTCGTTTCATCTACAGTGTCTGCTGTGTAAGTGGTGCTTTGCTGTTCAGTTAGCCATTGCAGCAAGGTTCTGCATCTGCACACAGAATAAGTCCACTAAGTGAACTGATAATGTTGTATTTTATGAAATAGTATGTTTAGCTCCAGGAAAACGACACTATTTCCCCCCAATATATTAATGTTCCTAAACATGTACTGTAAGAGATTATGTAGCAACAGTATGTGCATCATCTATCTAGGTGCCGGAATCATGAAGGTATCGTATTGACATGGGCTTATATCTTACAGAGTTTAATAGTATAATTAATGATCTTTTTACACTCAGTCGCACTAGATATAACACCGAACTTGATTAATATGCTTATGGCACTTTCCCCACTGCACTAAAAACTGCTATGGTGAAACCCCTTCGGAAGAAAAGTCATCTAGATTCTTCAGCTCTTATACATTTTCGGTTGATCTCCAACCTTCCATTTGTATTTGTATTTATTATGGATCCCCATTAGCTGCTGCCAAAGCAGTGTGTTGCTTCACAGTCCCCGCAGTTCCATAAGGCTTTTTCAAATCTGTAAAAAAAACAACAACTAATTTCACTACTTGTGTCAGTTACTTGATGTGGAATAGAGTTCCATGTAGTCATGGCTCTATGTAGTACTGTGTGCCTCCCATATTCTGTTCTGGACTTAGGGACTATGGTGGCATGTCTTGTGGGGTATGCATGGGTGTCCGAGCTGTGTGCCAGTAGTTTAGACAGACCTATCGGTGCATTCAACATGTCAAGTACCTTTCATAAATACAAGTAGTGATGAAGTCAATCTCTCCTCCACTTTCAGCCAGAAGAGATTGACATGCATATTATTAATATTAGCTCTCTGTGTAAATGTTTCGACAGACAAGCTGTCTTCATCAGGGTATAATGACAAACACTACGGGGTGACTCATTTATATAGTGTCAAAAGACACACACAGGTGTCTGTAATCATGTCCGGGTGTGGCCTGATATCATTGGTTAATTCTCATATATTAAAATAGCATACAAAAAACATAAATGGATAGCGTACAATCATAGATCGAATCTGGATACATAAGCCTACAAACATTTACAATAGCGAAATCACAATAATCACAAGAATGGCTTCAGATCAAAGTCTAAATAGGTGTGCGTTTCTTTCGCCTCTAGATTACATCCAGAGGCCAGCCATGCTACCCTGTTCTGAGCCAATTACAATTTTCGTAAGTCCTTTTTTGTAGCACTTGACCACATGACTGAACAGTAGTCAATGTGTAGGGCCTGTAGGACCTGCCTTGTTGATAGTGTTATTAAGAAGGCAGAGCATCGCTTTATTATAGACAGACTTCTCCCCATCTTAGCTACTCCTGTATCAATATGTTTTGACCATGACATTTTACAATCTCAACTTGCTCAATTTCCACATTATTTATTACAATATTTAGTTGAGGTTTAGTGAATGTTTTGTTCGAAATACAATACTTTTAGTTTTCGAAATATTTATGGCTAACTTATTCCTTGCCACCCACTCTGAAACTAACTGCAGCTCTTTGTTGAATGTTGCAGTCATTTCAGTCGCTGTAGTAGCTGACATGTATAGCGTTGAGTCATCCGCATACATAGAAACTCTGGCTTTACTTAAAGTCAGCAGAATGTCATTATTAAAAATGTTAAAATGCAATGGGCCTAAACAGTTACCTTGGGGAATTCCTGATTCTAACTGGATTATATTTGATAGGCCTCCAATAAAGAACACCCTCTGTGTTCTGTTAGACAAGTAGGTCTTTATCCGCATTATAGCAGGGGGTGTAAAGTAATAACACAAGTTTTTCCAGCACCAGACTATGATCAATAATGTCAAAAGCTGCACTGAAGTCTAACAAGACAGCCCCCACAATCCTTTTATCATCAATTTCTCTCATCATTCATTTGTGTAAGTGCTGTGCTTGTTAAGTGTCCTTCCCTTTAAGCATGCTGAAATTCTGTTGTCAATTTGTTTAAGGTAGAATAGCATTGTATCTGGTCAAACACAACATTTTCCAGAAGTTTACTAAGGGTTGTTAACAGGCTGATTGGTCGGCTATTTGAGCCAGTAAATGGGGCTTTACTGTTCTTGGGTAGCGGAATGACTTCAGCTTCCCTCCAGGCCTGAGGGCACACCCTCTCTAGTAGACTTAAATTGAAGATGTGGCAAATATGAGTGTCAATATCGTCTGTTATTATCCTCAATTATTTTCCATCTAGATTGTCAGACCCTGGTGGCTTGTCATTGTTGATAGACAAGAATACTTTTTTCACCTCTTCCACCCTGACTTTACGGAATTCAAAAGTACAATTCTTGTCTTTCATAATTTGGTTCGATATACTTGGATGTGTAGTGTCAGCGTTTGTTGCTGGCATGTCATCCCTACGTCTGCTAATCTTGACAATGAAAAAGTCATGAAAGTAGTTTGCGATATCAGTGGGCTTTGTGATGAATGAGCCATCTGATTCAATAAATTAAGAAGTTGGCTTTTTTTCCCAAAATTTCATTTAAGGTGCCCCAAGGCTTTTTACTATCTTTCTTTCATAGTGTAGTTTATTTTTCTTTAGTTTAGTCACATGATTTCTTAATTTTGCAGTACGCTTGCAAATCAGTTGGGCTGCCAGACTTAATTGCCATACCTTTTGCCTCATCCCACTCAACCATACACTTTTTCAATTCCTCATCAATCCAAGGGAATTTAACAGTTTCTACAGTCATTTTCTTATTGGGTGCGTGCTTATTAGTCACTGTAATAAGTAGGGGGGTGATTATATGCTGATTAATGTCATAAATATGCTGTTAGAGCAGTGGTAAGATACATGGGAAACACCAATGATCTTCCCTTCAGGACATCATAGCATAATAGTCCATAATTTACTGTTGAACACAAGTATCAATATGCACCAAGCATTATTCTTAAGTGACAAATGCCCTCCCTAAATTCAACCCCTTCTCTTAGCCCCTTTAATATCACTTCACTATCAATTTACTCTAACCCGAGTAGTCTGAAGGCCCTCCAAGAACCTGTTTAGCTTTTAATTTAATGTCAGTATCAATTTCTTCCATGCCAAGGGGCCTCACCGGCAGAGAGGCAGACCTGACATTTGCCACTTGCTTGAAATGGGAATAAAGGACTGAGCAGTACAGAGAACAATGTTATTCTTGCTCTTCATAATTCCCCACCACAGAGAATTAGCAACTGGCCCAGTTCTTTTATCGACACAATCAATCCACCTCTTCAGCAGACCTGCAATTTAGAGGCACACCTCTGATTGTACCTGCCACTCTGATTGTTTCCGGTGCCTATACATGTCCAAACCCTACTTTATCAGAAAGCACTTCACTCTACCTATTCTACATTACATTTGTGTTTGCCCAAAAAACTTTGAATCATTGTGGCCAACCATGTTCATTTTCAATAGGGTGCTTCGAGCTCTCAGTTCTGGTTGCAGCATTAGACTCTCGTTAGCGGCTGACTAGGAACAGAGGCTGACCAAAATCTTGGCAGATTAAAAGGTGATGACCTCGATGTGCGTTGCCAGATTGTCGTAATATTTGGGGTCATTCATCTAGCCGGTAGCTGCAAACAAGTCGGCCATTTTATCTCCCACCACCTCTCCATCGCTCACCCAATTCTCTTGGCTGGGAAGGAGATAAGATGAGCAAGGAGGCAGGTGCAGATGTGCTGCTCCTTCAGAGAGTGGAGGATACCTCCAAGAGATACCAGCTCCCAAGGAGCACAGTGATTAGCAGAAACAATTGTCAGCACCACCTTGTTTGTGAAAAAGGATGCAGTGCTTTGACAAAACGTAGCTGCGAAATAGGCCTATTTTGGATAATAATTTGGCCAAAATAACCCTTTAATGGTTCGATGTCACTTGGCACCTACGCACAAGAATAGAGTAGTGGACTTCTTCGGATTGCTTTTTTTACTCAAGCAAAGCCCTCAATCCTCTACATAACTTGTGACAGACTGGTTATAGAGAGAATATCAATGGAGATTGTTGCTGGGCCGGAGCCTCTGAGGAAAGACATCTGTTTACATTGGAGGAACAAAGGGGGATGTCAGGCAACATATGATTGATAGTGCCCCGCAATATGGACATCCAGTTGGCCTGCACTCTGAAGTTAATGGTTGGTGTTAAGGGGTCACCCGTTTACCAAAGCCAAGAAGGCCTCCTTCAGTTACTCAGTTGATAGGCCCAGGCCCCAAGATTTCAGATGTTCTTGGCATGGCTCATTTGCTTTCTTGTGTCATTGACGTTGTAGTGAATCTGCACATTAACGAGATTGGCTCAATAACATGATCCATATGGATATATTATAGTCCTCGCCCGGCAGTGTGGCTTTCTAATTATTTGTCAGATGCTTCATATTCATAATTATTCGTTTTGACATCTTCATGGTGTCAAGGGTTTTCAATCCATGCATACATACCCTCATCTACCCTAAACATGGCCAACTGGGATCAGTGACGCACAGTGGATCTCCCATGAAGATAAGTGTTTGTTGAATGATACAGCAGTTGAACATTAATTAGACACCGTTGAACATCATATCCAGTATACCTCTCCTGTGGTAGTGTAAACAGTGGAGAGGGGGTGGGAATCAACAGAGCAATACTTTGTGAAAGTGTTTCTGTTACGGGACTTGAAAAGGTAGCAATTAGCAGAAATCGTGTCTCGATTGTTTAGCCCTAATATATTTAAACCCTGTCTGCAATAGCTTCTGTTTGAAAGTCAATAAAATACAGTGCCTTGCGAAAGTATTCGGCCCCCTTGAACTTTGCGACCTTTTGCCACATTTCAGGCTTCAAACATAAAGATATAAAACTGTATTTTTTTGTGAAGAATCAACAACAAGTGGGACACAATCATGAAGTGGAACGACATTTGTTGGATATTTCAAACTTTTTTAACAAATCAAAAGCTGAAAAATTGGGTGTGCAAGGTCAGGGCGTGACTTGCTTAATATATGGAATTATTTATACTTCTACTTTTGAAACTTAAGTATACTTTAGCAATTACATTTACTCTTGATACTTGAGTATATTTAAAACCAAATACTTTTAGACTTTTACTCAAGTAGTATTTTACTGGGTGACTTTCACTTTTACTTGATTCACTTTCTATTAAGGTATCTATACTTTTACTCAAGTATGACAATTGGGTACTTTTTCAACCTTTTAATGGGGTTGAAGTGTGTCTGGCTTGGTCCAGTTGGAGAAAATCAATCACGATTGACAGCTGTTTAAAGCCAAACAATTTAATCTGGATTCAGAAAGCCCCTAAAACGTCTGCAGGACACATTGTTTCTTTTTATGGTGCTGGAGGCTCCTCATTTGTCAACCTACAGCAAGGATCATTAACTAGATTCAGCCGCCTGGTCAATTTTTTTCTTGAGTGGTCGGTGGACTGGAACATAATTACAAATCATTTGTAGACTGCATGTGTGTGGGAATACGTGGTAACAGATTTCCAAAATTAAAATCAATTGGAGCTGATTTTCCTGGTGTTTTTAGTCTTATGTGCAACAATGACATTTGTATTTAAAATTGTATTTTAGTTCTTATATTTTTTTTACCCTGTTTTCTCCCCAATTGGTAGTTAGTCTTGTCTCATCGCTGCAACTCCCGTACGGACTCGGGAGAGGCAAAGGTCGAGAGCCATGCGTCCTCTGAAACACAACCCAACCAAGCCACACTGCTTCTTGATACAATGCCCACTTAACCCGGAAGCCAGCCGCACCAATGCGTCAGAGGTAACAAAGTGCACCTGGCGACCGTGTCAGCATGCACTGTGCCCGGCCCGCCACAGGGGTCGCTAGTGCACGATGGGACAAGGACATCCCTGCCGGCCAAACCCTCCCCTAAACCGGACAACGCTGGGCCAATTGCGCACCGCCCCATGGGTCTCCCGGTCACGGTCGGTTGCGACAGAGCCTGGACTCAAACCAAGAATCTGTAGTGGCACAGCCAGCACTGCGATGCAGTGTCTTAGACCACTGCGCCACTCGGGAGGCCCAACAATGATCTTGTTTTAAAATAAAACATATATTTATTTTTGCTCAGAAAACTTGGGTGGCAAATAAAACAACCCGCGGGCCAAACTCTGTCCTCTCGCAAGACATTCTACAGTATCTTGTGCGAGGACAGATGGTGGGTTGTGGGCAATATGTGGGCTGTGTCAATAGGCAAAACACTGGGATTTGTGTGTCACCCTCCCTTTGAACCAGAATGTCAAACTTTGAGTCCTCTGTCATAAGATCTCATATCTTTTCACCTGGCTTCCAAGTGACAGCATTATCGAGCATCATGCATCTTCCTAACATTTCAGACACAATACCGGTTGTATTGCAGAAATGCATTGCCTATGATCTTACACTCTTATCATCACATTATCACTGCTAATTGATAGGGCTGTCAATAGGCATTGATATCTCACTTATCTTCTGACCCATTGTCAATTTAAAGGCCAACTTGAAATGCCACATCAGAGGAATTCTCCACCATTTAATTCACAGAAACTATTTTCTCCCTTTTATACGACAGCTTTATGAAGCATACCATCCTCCATGAAGGCCACACTCTCAAAGCCTAGTATTGAGTCATACTCCACTGTGTCGTCAGGTCCAATGCATTTTGATGGCATAGTGTATCAATTGGATACCATACCAGACACTGTTCCATAGAAACCTCTGGGTCTGTTGACCCCCAGGTTCTGGGCACATTCCTTAGAAATGGGTACCAGAAAAGGCAGTCCTCATTAATCACTGTGTCAGATATACCCTGGGCAAATTATAACCAGAAATATCCCCAAAGTGTCATGAGGTAAAAAAGGATGGTGTACATGAGAAATAGACTAACAATAAATGAGAGATGGAGGGAGAAAGAAAGAAAGAGAGGGAGAAAGAGAGAGAGAAATTTGCTGGGGCTGAAAATGAGGCCGGATTTCTCGCTGGTGAGAATGAACTGGTTGTTAGCTATGCAGGATGCAGGAGACTGGGGCAGATGCAGTAGGCAGACATGGCCAGGTTCCCAAGGACTTCGCCTTTTTGGAGGCTCTTCTCATTAGAGGAACAGCTCCTATTGTTTATGGACCTTAATGAGGTTTGCCGCGACCAGGGAGAAAAACAAAGACGTCGCCATCGTTCAGAATATAACATGTCTACTCTTCCAGAGAGGAGAGAGCTCCAAATCTCACCCCTTTCCCCCTCCTTTTGTGTTGATGCAGACAGGCACCTCATGGGTCTGAAGACTGCTCTCTCTCTCTCTCTCTCTCTCTCTCTCTCTCTCTCTCTCTCTCTCCCTCGCTCTCTTTTTTTCTCTCTCTATTTCATTCTTTCTCATTACCGTTATTGGGGAAGACAGGCTCAGGGTACCATTTTTCCTAGGACATTGAAGAGCCTTAATTAGTTCAATGGTTTTTAATGCCTCTGGAGAGCCGATAATTTCAAATTCCCTCCTACAGACAGAACCGTTAACACAAACAATATAATATACATCTCAAGTTAATACGGAGGCACCGTCTCGAGTGGTCACATTCAGTCTGTGCAATGCATTTATTTATATAATCTGTGCCCTTTTCTTAGACAGATTCAGTTCAATGCACGGTGCGCACAGAATTCTGTCTCTTAACACTAGTAGGGACACAGAGAAATACAAATACAGCAGTTAGCGTGGCAATGCATATGGGGTATGGAAGGGAAGTACGGGAGCCTGCGGTGGGATATGCATGAATGCCCCAGGTGCCCTTCCTTTGCACAACATTTATCGCTGTCATCTTCATTCTTGATTTGCAGTATTCAAAACTGGTTAAACTAAATGAGGGAGGCTTGTGGGAGGGGCAGTCAGGTGTAAAGAATGGGGTATACAGAGAGCAAGGTTAAAAGGTAATTAAATACATTCCTAGATGAAACTACTGTTTATATTCCTTTTTTTAACTGCAGACAAACTTTGCACACAGGACTATTGGCATGGGTTGTTGTAACTTTAGTTTTCATGGGTAAATGCAACTTTCTGGGGTGTAGCTACAATTCAAGGGACACAAGTCTCTGCTATCAGTTGGATTTCCTCTGGAAAGTAAATCATGTGAAGCATAGAATTATGTTAGTCTGATTGAATGGGAAATCTAGTTTGGAGGCTGGCCATTGGTGGTGCTTCCTGTAACCCTACCCTGCTTGTGGATGGAAAGTATTTCTGTAGTGATATTCAGTTTCTGGGCAATACAGTGACAGCTGTGAATGGCTTTGTAATGTGGGGGGGCGCACTGGGATGAAAGCCCTGTGTCCATGGGTGCCTGGGCCAGGCCTATCGATGCAGCTGTGTTTGAACAGCCAGATTACACATCGATCAACGGCCCCAGGGACCCTGTGTGTGATACAGGCTGAAGTAAAGAAATAACTTTATGCATTTCCTTTCTTGAATTTTTCAACAGTCAGGGAGTTGGTATAGCCCAAATTATATTCAGAGAGTCAGGGGCAACAGGGTAGTCTGAATGATTGACAATTAGACCAGTAAACCTTGTCTCTGAGAGATGAGGAAAGTCTGCAGTAAAGAATGCATGTTGCAATGACTTTAAGATGTAAGGGCCAGCTGAGCAAGGACCCAATCTAGGAAATGCCCACTAGCTTTTTGTTTATCGATATCTTTCATAGCCCTTACTTTGGATCTGTGCTCTTTGGATGCTCCAGGAGGGGTTTTAAACTAACAGCAGCTCACTGCACCATAACCTCATTAAATGCTGACCTTTATTTCATTCATGGTTGGGGATGGCTGTGGTGGTGTGAGGGGACGGGGGTGGTGGGACAGGTTTTGGGGAAGGGGTGGTCATCTGTACTGGCGTGTGTGGGTCATAGAGAGTTTGTGGCCCAGGCTCTAATGCCTGCTCTATATTTGACATGCTATTAGGCACATTTACGCTGTGCCTCCTCATCAGTGTCAAAACGAGGGGCCCATTATCTGCATGGCACTTACGCCACATCAGCTGCCAGTTTGCCTGTGGGCAAAAGGGTGTGCAAAGCAGGGGTCTGTTACTTCTGAGTGACTCGCTATCCTTGAAGCCTAGTAACTGCTATCCTAGTGCATCATATAGTAAGCAACGTACTGTATCTACTGTCTCTGCATATTCACCATTTGCTGCACCTAGCTATTAGGTATGGTCAGCACAGTAACAGTTTTCTGTCAAACCCTAGACAGCTGTCAAGTCACTTGTCAAGAAAACCAGTTGTCGCTGTGTAAATATGTTTTATAATGGCACAGATTATAGGTCAACCACTGTATTTTCCCTCCAACGAAATCCTTGAAGTCTCTACTGTGATAATTCCTTGAGTGTGTTACAGTATTCACATTCAGAGACAAGTCTGTAGAAAAGGTGCTTATGTGATTATGGTTATTGGAAGGTATGAATGGGCACCACAGCATGGAAGGGATCTTGTGATTGGTTCAAATGTAAATTGTCCCTTTCATAACCATCCGCCATTTTCAGAAAATGCATACTGACCAACCACACACCATTTCCTATTCATCCTTTAAGGCAAAGGTCAACCAAATGCGTTGGTGTGTGAAAGGTTTAAACCTATGTTGCATCTTAGTGTCTCAGATAAGACCATGTGGACCCTTTCAAGTAGAGAAAGTATCAAGAGATATTCTTTGAATAGAGTCTTTGTGGGAAATTTAATTTGGCACATTCACCTTTCAAAGAATATTATATGTTGAGATCGATTACATTTAGGAGCAAAATTAGTTTACCTGAAAGAGGTGTTCAAACACACCATCATTGAATTGATTGAGGGAAGTGATTTTTTTTCTTCATGTCCTCCGCTTGAAGACATGCTCTGAGAAGATGAAAAATGCATTGCGATTAGAATTTTGGTCAAATAAGCGATGGGTAAACAGATGAGTCACACATCCAAATAATCTGTTGTGAATTATCAGAGAAGCCGGTAAACAAAACCCAATTAGATATAAAAAAACCTCACCTGAGGGGACACCCCCAGTTCTCTGTAGGCTGTAGAATGGTGGCACCAGCTATCCCGCTGAGATGCCAGGCGGTGGCGACAATGGTGTGCCCATGTCTGGCGAACACAACGATCCACTTGTATGATGAATAATTATGAAAACATTAATAATAAATACAGAACCCGGTATCCCCTGTGCTGATTGTGGCATTTAGTCTGGCTGGGGATATGGAGTCCCCCATCAGCCCATTCAGCAGGGACTGCCAGTGCCAGACTGGCGTCATGCTGGGAGGCAGGGTGTGACCACCATGGGGGTGGCTGGTTCTCTCTAGTCAGGTGAGGGTGGCAGATGGCGAGGCACGCTGTAGCCCCCCTGTGGTTAGCAGAGTGGGAGAGACAGCCTGATCCAAGCTGATGGGCTCCCAGGGGCGGCCATCTTCTGCTTGGCCTCACCCAAGACTCTGAGCCAGCCTGGCAGATTCGTGCCGAAAGAGGGCTGGAGGTGACACTAAGCCAAGAGACAAAAACAGTGCGAACAAAGGACCATACACTTAAGCACACACACTCTTGAGCCAGCACTTGTTGACATCTCAGTCGACCAGACAGGTCCTAGTTTTGTCGCACCTGAACTACTGCCCAGCTGTGTGGTTATGTGCGGCAAAGAGGGACATAGGTAAATTGAAGTTGGTCCAGAACAAAGCAGCACATATTGCACTTGATGTACACGGAGGCCAAGTGTCAGTAACATGCATGTCAGTCTCTCCTGGCTCAAAGTTAAGGAGAGATTGACTGCATCTCTTTTGGTCTTTGTGCAATGTATTGATGTGGTACTGAACTGTTCAAGCAGTTGGCACACAGTTCAGACACTCATTGGTACAACACAAGACATGCAACCAGAGGTCTCTTCACAGTCCCAAGGTCCAGAACAGAGGCTGGGAAACACACAGCATTAAATAGAGCCATGAGTACATGGAACTCTCTGCCACCCCAGATAAGCTAGCAATAAAACCAGATTCAAAAACCAGATGAAAGAACACCTTCCTGCATGCACAAAGGGGACTGTGAGGAGACACAGCCATTTTATATACACTATATATATATAAAAGTATGTCGACCCGACTTCAAATTAGTGGATTTGGTTATTTCAGCCACACCTGTTGTTGACAGGTATATACAATCAAGCACACGTTCATGCAATCTCCATTGACAAACATTGGCAGTGGAATGGCCTTATTGAAGAGCTCAGTTACTTTCAACGTGGCACCGTCATAGGATGCTACCTTTCCAACAAGTCAGTTCGACAAATGTCTGCCCTGCTAGAGCTGCCCTGGTCAACTATAAGTGTTGTTATTGTGAAGTGGAAAGCTCTAGGAGAAACAACGGCTCAGCCACAAAGTGGTATGCCACACCAGCTCACAGAACGGGACTGCTGTATGCTGAAGCGCGGAGCAGGTACAAATCGTCTATCCTCGGTTGACAGCTGATTGCTGAAGCGCGGAGCAGGTAAAAATTGTATCCTTGGTTGCAACACTCACTACCGAGTTACAAACTGCCTCTAGGAGTAACGTCAGCACAATAACTCGAGAGCTTCATAAAATGGGTTTCCATGGCCGAAGATCACCATGCGCAATGCCAAGTATCGGCTGGAATTGTATATAGCTTGAAGAAATTAGACTCTGGAGCAGTGGAAACTTTTCTGGAGTGATGAATCACACTTCACCAACTGGCAGTCCGATGGAGAAATCTGGGTTTGGCGGATGCCAGGAGAACGCTACCTGGCAAAATACATAGTGCCAACTGTAAAGTTTGGCGGAGGAGGAGTAATTGTTTGGGGTTGTTTTTCATGGTTTGGGCTAGGCCTCTTAGTGCCAGTGAAGGGATATCTTAATGCTGCAGCATATAATGACGTTCTAGACGGTTCTGTGCTTCCAACTTTGTGGCAACGTCCTTTCCTGTTTCAGCATGACAATGCCCCTGTGCACAAAACAAAGTCTGTACAGAAATGGTTTGTTGAGATCGGTGTGGAAGACTTTGACTGGCCTGCACAGAGCCCTGATCTCAACCCCATCGACCATCTTTGGGATGAATTGGAACACCGACTGCGAGCCAGGCCTAATCACCCAACTTCAATAATGCTCTTGTGGCTGAATGGAAGCAAGTCCCTGCAGCAATGTTCCAAAATCTAGTGAAAACCTTTCCAAAAGAGTGAATGCTGTGATAGCAGCAAAGGGGGGACCAACTTCATATTAAAGCTCATGCTTTTGGAATGAGATGTTCGACGAGCAGGTGTCCACATACTTTTGTAGTTTACCTTGTATTGTTATTTGCACTGTATTATATATTGGACTTAGACATAGTGTGTCTGCACTGATATATAGGTGTTGTGTCTTTGGCTATGCCTGATTAACCTCTTGAAGCTAGGGGGCACTATTTCTATGTTTGGAAAAATAACGTTCCCAAAGTAAACGGCCTATTTCTCAGGCCCAGAATGTAGAATATGCATATAATTGTCAGATTAGGATAGAAAAATATTGTCTGTGACTATAACAGAACTGATATTGCAGGCGAAAACCTGAGGAAAATCAAACCAGGAAGTGGCTTCTATTTTGAAAGCTCCATGTTCCATAGCCTGCTTTCGCTCCATTTAAAGGGATATCAACCATATTTCTTTAGAGATAGTTTCAGGCTTTTATTTTGAAAAATGAGCGAGAAAGATAACATCGCATCAGTGGATAGCTGGGTGTTCGATAAAACAGTTTGAATTATATCCAATAAATGTCGTTCCACATCATGATTGTGTCCCACTTGTTTTTGATTCTTCATAAAAAAATACAGTTTTATATCTTTATGTTTGAAGCCTGAAATGTGGCAAAAGGTCGCAAAGTTCAAGGGGGCCGAATACTTTCGCAAGGCACTGTATATGCAGCACTCTGAAATTCAGGCCTTTATGTTAGAGTGGCCAGACAGAAGCCACTCCTCAGTAAAAGTCACATGACAATTTCGCTTGGCGTTTGCCAAAAGGCACATAAAGGACTCTCAGGACATGAGAAGCAATATTCTCTGTTCTGATTAAACCAAGATTCAACACTTTGGCCTGAATGCCAAGTGTCACGTCTGGAGGACGTTGAAGCATCATGCTGTGCGGATGTTTTTCAGTGGCAGGAACTGGGAGACTAGTCAGGATCAAGGGGAAAGATGAACAGAGCAAGGTGCAGAGAGTTCCTTGATGAAAATATACTCCAGAGCGCTCATGACCTCAGACTGGGGTGAAGGTTCAACTTCCGGACAATGACCCTAAGCACACAGCCGAGAGAATGCATGAGTGGCTTTGGGACAAGTCTCAATGTCCTTGAGTGGCCCAGCCAGAGCCCGGACTTGTTCCCGATCTCTGGAGAGACCTGAAAATAGCTGTGCAGCGACACTCCCCATCCAACCTGACATACCCTGAGAGGGTCTGCAGAGAAGAATGGGAGAGACTCCCCAAATAGAGGTGTGCCAAGCTTGTAGCGTCATACTAAAGGCTGTAATCGCTGCCAAAGGTGCTTAAACAATGTACTGAGTGAAGGGTCTGAATACTGAATACTGAATATATGTGATATTTCCGTTTTTTAAAATTACTATTAGCAAAAATTTCAAAAAGCCTGTTTTTGCTTTGTCATTTTCGAATAAGGCTGTAACGTATAACATGTGGAAAATGTCAATGGGTCTGAATACTTTCCGAAGGCACTCTATCTACCAGCTAAACCTCCGTACCCCTTGCTGTAGGACTGAGTCAGAGTAAAAATACTTTCCTGTCATCAGTCTAAAGTGGAAGCTTGCTGCTAAGAATCACTAATGCAGGGGGGAGTCGTGAATCAGCCTTGCTGACTGAACTAAGAGCTGTTTCACTGGGACCGTCTGTCTTCGCGGCTGTGCACATTGTGCTTGTTATCCCTGTCTGCACACACTAACCTAATGTGCTGATGTCATGGGCCTCCAGCCCTCTCCGTCCTTCCTCTCTGTCAGGTTCTGATTTCTCTAGTCGACCATTCCTAGTGAGTTGACAATTCCTAGTGAGGGACTATGATCACAAAGGGATGTGATACTAGCCAAAAGCTTCCATTGGGGGAACCTGACCCATACTTCTAGCACCATTGGTGATGACTTTTGCTGAACGTTTCTATTCTGTAAGTTTAAGGTCAGTAGACCAGTGATCGTGTCTTTAACTCTTGGCTATTATGAAGGTGTGATATCCCAAGCTTACAATCAATACATTGTAGTCCCATTTTATCACCTCTCTAAAGCCAGACAATAAGCTTGATAAGATCAGGCGTGGCTCGCAGTCCACTAGAGACCTCCATGCATCAGCTCCCTCTCCTCCGGAAGATCCCAAAATAGCCCCAAGGAGAGAACCCAGAAATGTGTCAAGGTTTGCTAGTGGAAATGGCTGATCCTGCTGAGATTAATCTACGTGACTACTCTTTGTTTCGGGGGTGATGTGATAAATCATGAGAGAGGGAAATATGGCACTCTGGGTATTTGCGTGGGCTTCAGTGCAGTTTGTCTCCCCTTTCCTCTAAATGAAAGTGTGAGTCATCATAGTTTATTGTGTTGGGAAGAGGGCATTGTGACAATTGTGCTTATTTATAGTCATATTAATCTTCATGCATGATAGGCTGTGATATTTCTCTATTTTCCCAATGTGGGCCCTTGCCTTTAGTAAGCCAGTATGATAATATGAATAATGATATTAGTAGTAGTAGTACTAATCATATCATTTTAAGATACTTATATCCACTGATCTGACTAAGATATGACTCAAATGCACATAGTAATGATCATTATCTAAGTCCCTAGATGCCTGGCTGCCTTCAACCGTGTGTGTGTGTGTGTGAGTGTGTGTGTGTGGGGGGTGGGTCTTGTTCTCCTATCCTCGTGTGGACCTGAAATCCCCCAAAGTCCCGACAAGGATAGTAAAACAAGAAATTGTAAAACAAGACATTCCCCATGTCCCCACAAGGACAAGAGCAATTCTAAGCTTAAGGGTTAGACGTTTGGATTTGGGTTAAGGTAAGGGTTAGGTTAGGGGTTAGGGAAAATGGGATTTTGAATGGAAATAAATTGTGGGTCCCAATGAGGATAGAAAAACGTGTGTGTGAAAGTGTGCGCAATTGTGTTCAAGTGTGTGCGTGCATGAGATGACTGATTCCCAGACAGCCCACACAATTGTTTTTACGTTTACTCTCCTGGCTCCAGGGGAACATATGTCATTTTGGCTGAGATGATGGACAATGTGTTAAAGTAGCAGCTGTATACTGGATTTATTTTCACTCCAGTCCCAGATTGGATTTCAGTAAGAGGCTCGTAAGGGAGGCTATGACTGAGATCCTTCAGTAGTATGTTCTATCAAGGGACAATTAAACTGTAGAGTGAGAAACAGTGATTGGATCCATTTGTTTTACATTTATCTTTTATCTTTTGCTCTTATCTTTTTATGAAACACTTGGAACACATTAAATCCATTTATGGATTGCTTATCCGTAATCAAATGGCATGTTATTACAATAGACCAAAACATTTGATTCTCACTGAACTTAGGTAGCATGCAGAGATTTAAGAGTTGTCCTTTCAAACCCCTTTTGCTCCAAACCTTTGAATAACAGACCAGAGAGTGAGAGAACCCTCATCTGGTATTCCCCGTACTAATCGTCTTTTTACAGCCCTCGTGTTACTTCGCACTTCGGACACTGATCTGTCACTCCAAATTGCTACTGACATTACAGCGAAGCCCTACTGGGTTACCTCTCCCCGGTATACCCCTAATGATATTTTCATGCCTGTTATTCTCTTTATGGCCAGATGTATTTAGAGTGTCCAGTGCATTGGGATTTGGAGTCTTCCAGCAGAAGAAGAGAGTACAGTAGACCCCATTATACTCAGCTGAAAGGAATGCTATTCTTTAACTTTTCGCGCTCAGCAAGCAGAAATAATGTAGAGCATTATTTATTTACTTTTTGGTGGGTGGAATAAACCCATCCCAGCCCTCCATCCCATCCACCCAAACAGTTTGAACCATTTAGGATGCCCAGACAGTGGCACTGTGTGTTGCTGTCACACTGGCTTACAGTAATTGCTTTTTCCTCAGCATCACCCTGTACTGCGTAGAGCTGATCCCTGAGTATAAATCGCCTGAACTGGTGACACAGTCTCTCTAGTTGGGAAGGATAACAGCTAGTCCTATTCCATTAAACATGCATCGGGAAAAGCCCTTGCCCCTTCAAAGAGAAGAACAAAAGCAACATTTACGCTGCACCTGTCTGGCACCTGTCTGCAGTAGTTATACATATATTTTTATATTCCAATATCTTCCCTCTACTGTTTAGCCTAACTGCTTTACTGTCATTCTATTCATTGAGACGTTTTAAAATAATGTAGACACTTTATTACTGGATCCCCCGATTGCTGGTCACGTTTTCAATGCTAATCCTGTCGAATCCAGCAACGGAGCTGGTCCTATCCATTTGTTTATTTTCGAAAGGTTCCTCATGGAATTATTACATTGTTGTCTTGTGGCCTCATGGGTGGAATGTTATAAATAGTTTTCATAATTAATAAACATCATGTTTGTTTTTTATTTTATTTTATTTTTTACAAATTCCAGTCTTTCTATGTCAAACAGTTGTTATATTTCAGTCATCTGATGTATATAAAGTGTAATATTGGGATGCAAACAAAAAATGTAATACATTTCAACTCTATATCTGACATTATACAGGTGTCTTCTTTTTTTAAGCACAACTATGTGTATGAGGTGTATAGTTTTGTTTCAAAGTAAGACCAAGGAACACTCTGTTTGACCCTGATTTAGCCCACTGCAGTAAAAGGTTAACATTCTCATCTTCAACCTAGAATAAAAGCAATAAGTAAAAACAGGAAGTGTACCCATCAATTTGTGTTGTGATTTGTTGAATCAACTCAACTGACATTACAAAAAAATATATTCCATTGCATGAGCCGCATCGGTTAGAGATGCAATATGCAGTAATCGCTCTCCATTTCCTTGTTGAATTAAAAAAAAAATAGTTTTCCTAATTTCTGTTTATGTGACAAAACAAGCAACGAAAGTGCAGAGAATCATTGTACAATCTAAGACGCTGTGAAATATATTTTCAACAACTACAAATATTATATTTTTAGCTGTTTGAAGCTGGTGTACAAAACCAAAACTAAAATATCCAAAAACTAAACTTAAGAAATAGCGAGCTGATCCTCTGCTTATTAGACTTGAGTTCAATGAGAATGACAGATCTATAACTCACAATTCAATGTGAATTTGGTCAAGTTGCCCAAAAAGTTACATATTGCAGTTTTAACATTGTTCATTCAAATTTACATAATGACCATGGAAATTATTGCATGACAATACCAGGCACCCAGTGTACCCATTAATGTCCCCATGAGTTTACTTACCAGTCAAATTGCCATGGTTAGAAGTTCCAAGCCCATTCTATTCATTCTATTTCTATGTTTTTACTCCCCTCATCATCTTGGATTATCTGATTTGAAACAGCCTAGCTTGCTAATCACAATTGTAATGAAGAAATCTAATTTACAGAAATGTAATCTATGTCCAAACGTACTTGGCAATTCTTGCTTTAGCATTTAGATGTATTCATTATGATTTATCTCATTCTAATCAATTTGGCTAATGCCATTCTATCAATACATGTGACTTTACTCAGTGAAACATTGTGAATGTGGCGAGAAAGGTTGAATTTGCCCATAAGAGGGTGGTGTGGGGGGGGGATATATTACATTTCTGTGAATTAGATTTCTTCATTCCAATTGTGAATAGCAAACTACACGGTTTAAATCAGTTAGTCCGAGATGAGGGGAGTAAAAACATAGAAATATAATGAATAGAACGGTCTTGGAACCTCTAACCATGGCAATTTGACTGTTGGTGGTCAGCACCATAGAAGTCCCTGAATGAATGGCATGCATTAAGATCTTAGAGAGTTAATGTTGAGGAAGGGGGTTTACTCATACTCCTTCCCATGTGAATTGTGGTTGCAGGAGTTATATTTATCAGTGGAATGCACCATTGGTATATTTATACTGTACTTATGGCTAGAAAATGTAATCATGTGTCTATGTGTAGTAATATTTTTGTTGACACTTCATGCAGCATGTCTTCTGTTTCTTTTGTTAAGTGTCTTTCAATGCTTGTAGCCTAGACTTTTTGATGTGTCAGGGATTTTTTGCATGCAGTGTTTATATAGTAGAATACAGTGTTGAAATCGGTCTACCCATTATCGCTCTTGATATCTCTGTGTGTGTCTTTTAAGAGTTTCTGGCAAAAGGCAGCGCTATGAGATTTCACAAAAGCATATAAATGGTCTCATGTTAGATAGTTTTTTGGGTAGAGTCCCAAAACAATTCTCATTGGGCTGCCTGAAATGCCCCATAGCCCCACACTTTGAGCTGGTGAAGATCTTGACGACTTGCAAAGAATGCTAATGGAAAAGCAATTACCGCTAAAGGGCAGATTGAACACGATACCTGTCAATATACTGTAGCTGGTCTCATGCTGCTTGTCAAAGCAGACCGGTCTTTGCTCATGTTATTTGCAGTAACTCATAGATGGGTAATAGGCCTCCCTTATCTGTGTGTTTCAGCATTTACAGTAGTAGTGTTGTGGACAAATGGCATAAGGATGCCTTTGAGATGCAGGACAACAAAGGCACCATTGAGAACTCGTCGGAAGCCCTAGCCAGCCAGAGAAATGGACAGGGTCTGTGTAGCTGTTGTGGAGACCACTGATGGTTGCCAGCTGGACTCTGGACCATCTTGGACATGTTTCCTTCAATGTTCACATTTCTGTTTGTCAACAGCTGTTCATGTCTGGTTTGTGAATGTGGTTGTTAGACTTTTTGTTAACACCACTGGCAGACAAAGAGAGCACCTATGGTCTCCAAAGAATAGTCGAGCAGACACTGAATGCTAGTTCTTGTTCCTTGTTTGTTACTGTGAATTGGAGCACAGCTAGTTTGAATTTGGATTGATTCCCTAAATGAAGCAATGCCA
This sequence comes from Oncorhynchus keta, assembly GCF_023373465.1. NCBI lineage: Eukaryota > Metazoa > Chordata > Actinopteri > Salmoniformes > Salmonidae > Oncorhynchus > Oncorhynchus keta. The sequence continues at coordinate 26,769,855 of NC_068431.1, forward strand.
ACTATAATCATTCATGCATAAAGTGAAATGTCTCCAATTTGACGACCAGGGAAAGTGTGTGTTCCATTGACTGCTTTTTCCGACTGCATTCATGAATATTCCCATTTGTAGACTTCAATGTTCCCTGTTCTGATTTCTGTATCTGCTGAATGCTCAGAATAGAAGAAACTTGACTATCACCATAGCTCTACTACTACAGCTGTACTATGATTGAAATTCAAGAGGTGAAATCTGTTTTAGACTAGTTTTGAGGGGTTCTCAAGGCCATAAAATATATCTTGGAGCCTAATGCCTGCTGCCGCTTGCTTCATTCTCACTTTAGCCCACTAAGTGTGATTGATGGTGTCTTCGTGCCTGACCTGTGTGCTGTCGGCTCTGCAGCAGGGAAAGGACTGAGGGGAGAAGGGAAGCCGGGGCGAAAGGAACAAACAGCCCACCGGAACTTTATTAGTCACTGCAAATCATGTGACTGGAGTTTGCACCCCAGAAAGCATTCAGAGTGAACTGCTCATCCCTTGGCTCGGTGCCCATGGGGGCTCTGAGAGCCTGCGGGGCCTCTGAAAGCCTGCGGGGGGTCTGGGACAGTCTGCGGTCCCCGCTCTCCACAGGAGGTCAAAGAGCCAGAGAAGCGCTAGGTTAAGGAGGGGGAATTCTTTGTGTATTTCATAGTTTTGATGTTTTCACTATTATTCTACAATGTAGAACCATAAGCCAACCATAAGCCAACCATAAGTCAGCAAAGTGGCAATAGGCTACAGTCATAGAGCCTCTGTATGGGGCAAGTGTTAGGAGATATCAAATCAATGAATTAGAAGTTAAAGGCGAAGGATAGGCTACAATGACCAAGAGCCAACAGGTAGGCTGCTAAATTATATTCTGAACGGAGTTGTTGTTTGTAACTGTGAAGGACGAGAAAGCGCATACAGCCTCAATAAGCCTAGCTAGCTAGGTAGCTTAACTAGCTTCTGCCGGTTTGATGCAGTCAGGTACTATGTAATCATATTGGATGATAAATAACCAAGTTATGGCAGCTATTAGTCTACTATAGGGTGAGTCGCCTTGGACGTTTGCTATCTCTCGTCTCTCCTTCCCTCCTCCTTGTTGTCCTTGTCCTGCTGCAGAGCCGTGTCACTCGCTCACACTCACAGTAGCCTACACACACAGCATGGCCCCGACTAGAGCATCACCTCTCTCTAACTCCTCTCCCTTACGCTTTATCAGCTTTGGTTAATAACGTAGCTTAAAAATGTACTTTTCTGCTACTTCCCTCACTTGGTCTGGATCCGATAAGGTCTAAACAGAACTGGTCTACTTGTCTTCGGGTCCATTCAGAACCTCTTATGTCACCTCTACCCATCGTAATTACACAGAAACCCTGCCCAACTTTACTCCAGGAGGCAATCTAAGCTAAGTGACCTTTCAGAGCCACCCTCCTTTCGGAAAAACATTTGGGGAAACAATCCTTCTCTAACCCCCATCTGTAAGGGACCAGAGGGACACCTCCATAGCATATCAGCGCTTCCACAAAATCCATTAACTTTACCATGGTATCAAAGGCTGACTTCTTATTTATGGCATTTGATATTGAACTATGCATCTGGACGTATTTCAAGCCTGCACCCCCATATATCTTGGTAGTGAGTGTAATTTGTTCCCAGTCGTTGTTTTTATGCGTCACGGAGAGGCCCAGTACTAAAGTTTGTCAGTCAGGCCAGGTTGTTGGCCTTGTTGTTGGCCAACTTATTGGCCTTGTTCGAAGCTCGGGTTCAATTTCAGTACTCTCAGCACAAGGAGTTCACTCTTAACGGCAAGTAATAGCAAGCACTTTTCAAGGTCGTGATCCGTACTGAGGAGTAATTGTAGTCTGTATGGATGACAGGAGTCAGCGAGTGTTATTGGACTGCAGCCTTTTGGGGAGTTAATTTCTGACTATTGGAATGCAGTCAGTCTAATCACTACGGCTGCAATCGCGAACTGTCACAATGATTACTGAACAGGTGGAGATTGAGAGCACACACATACACTGAGCGATCTTGTTTGTTTGATCTAAAGTAACAACACGTTATATGACATGAGTTTCCCAGAAATATTGTATGTCAGAGCTGATCCCATTCACATTACAATGTCCTGTGTAGCTCCCAAGCTTGGTGTACTGCAGATCTCCAATCCTGATTTGTTCGATGATACAGTGTATGTCACGGGTGAGGAAGTAATCCCCAAGGGTGGGAGAGGGCGGTGGTGAAAAATGACAGTCATGTTAACCAAGTCATCATCAATTTTGCTTGGTCAAGCTCTGATCACATGATCTTTTGCTGGGGGATTATAGGGGAGCTAAATTCTAGATGTTCCATCTTCTGTGGCTCAAATGAATCAGGATAAAACTCTACCGTGGGGCTTAACTTTTCCCTCGTCATATTACAGCTCTCGCCCTGCGCACCCAATGTGCTTTGCCTAATTCAGTCGTAGTTATCATCACACTATGGACACTATCAGATCCCATATGAGACATATGTTGACCAATCAATCAATCAAGGTGTCCAAATACTGTCTTCGATGCAATTAAATGCTATATTTATTAGGTTTATTAGGTTAACGAAAGAAAACACACACTCACACACGTAGGATCTTAACTTGATCACCCTGTTGTATGAGAATTTAAAACTTGTAGTGTATTTGAGGTTTAAAAAGGGTTCTGAAGTTTGTAAGTTCCACTTTGAAATTTCAGACTAGATTTTCCATTCCGAAAAATATATCAACCCCTACAAAATTGTCCATTATTAATTATAATCCACATAATTAGCATTTCCTGTTGCTGCAGGATTATTTTCCTGCTGTAGCAAACTGGCTTAAATTAAGATCCTACACCTGTACACACACACGTACACGGCAAATTCCCTCCCTCCCTCCCACACAGACAGACACACCCGCACAAACACAAACTGAATAAATACCTAGTGCCTTGTAACTCACGGACCCAGTCCCTTTTCATGTGAGGGAGCTCCCAAAGAACATATAAAAATGTAAGCTCACTTATCTCTTGCAAATCCTAATGAGGGAATGTGTTAACTCATGTCACTTAAGGGGTTCGTCAGACTCATTTAATAGCCTTGTTTTCAGGAGGGCTTGAAGCTAGTGCTAATGGACTGACAGCTATGTCCCACTTCCTTTATCTTTTAATGAACCACACTGTCACGGACAGTTCGGGTTTATAATGGAGGCCAGTTGTTGTTATTGGTCAACTGCTAGTCATAGCAGTGCCACCGACCACATGCCTGAAGCTGTGCAGTGTTTATTTGTGAGCGGCTATTGTGAGACCTTATCTTCAGCTTTCCCCCACTACACTACTGTACACACACACACACACACACACACACACACACACACACACACACACACACACACACACACACACACACACACACACACACACACACACACACACACACACACACACACACACACACACACACACACACACACACACATCTTTAGCCTTGTAGTGGGTTAACATCTTTAGCCTTGTAGTGGGACTCGGCTTATTAGAGTCTGGGTGGCTCTGAATCGATACATTAGTACCCTTTTAAGAGAGCAGTGGGAGGTATGCTCAGGCCAGGGCCAAATCCAGGGGGACACCACGAGACCAGCCACCTTATCAGCTTTTTCTCTTCTATGATTGATCATCCCCTCATCTCATTAGTCCGTACGAGAGACACTGACATGAAAGGTACCAGAGAAGACAACAAAAGATCACTCGCTTATATTGAAATATTTATTTGCGGCCTGGAGTTTAACACCCCTCTCTACTCCTCCTAGTCCAAATCTCAACATCTGAAAGCATTTATATTTCTATTTTTCTAATATTATTTTATAATACAGAACAATGTGAGTGATTGCATTCTTGTGCCATAAGGAGCAAAAGCTCATTGCATGTGTTGAATCTAACTGTATTTTCTTTGGCATCTGCTGACTGCAAAGCTGTAGGGCTATCACCGAATCAGTAGTATGTTTCAGGTTTACTGGCTCATGTTCAGCAGGGCCGTTTATTTACAATATCCTGAGAGGGGGATCTGAGAAGAGGAACATCTGTGAGTGATTGAGACAATTTCTTTTTTTAAAGATGACGGGACCCTCTAAAGTGCTGCATGCATAGACATTACGCATCATAGACCCTTTGCGGTGTGAGGAGCATCCGTATAAATAAACTACCGTTCAGCCTGGCAGGAATGAGCCTTAAGTAATCACAATAGGCTACTGTGACGAAGGTTGAAAGTAGAAGCAAAAAAAAACAAGTTACTGCTAACGTCTCTTAAGGTTAATTTAAACAAGTTTTAAATCCCTGCTCTATCCACCCATACATAACCTCACCTCAGGCAGACAGATTGTTGGATTCAGAAGTCAGCCACACTGCTATCTTTGGCAATATAAATCAGCTCAGAATTCTGGACCACTTTCAGAGGGCTTTGATTGGCTGCTGGACTTTGTAAACTCGCAGGGCCGCTCACCTTTGGGAGAAAGTTGGACAGGCGGAGGCCATTGTTGAAATGATAATAGAAGAGAAGAGGGAGAGAGGGATGATTTAGCTAGCCTAACCAAGGTGGAAGGCACAAGATGGTTTAGAAGAGATAAGCCCAGGGAGATAGCACTCGTGTTTACCAGAGGGATAGAGATATGGTGAGAGGCTTAAGGAAGGGTAGGAAGATGAAGGGATTGAGTGGAAATCTTCAGATCAACAAGGTTGTAGAGACTATGATAATTAACCCACAATGGGTTTGGAGAGAAATAAAGGGTAGTGTGCAGAGGCTTATTATTTGAGCCGACGGCCCCCTCATAAGGATCCGCCACTTTTTTCAAAATTTCGCCTAAAATTACATACCCAAATCTAACTGCCTGTAGCTCAGGCCATGAAGCAAGGATGTGAAAATTATTGGTACCATTTGAAAGGAAACACTTTGAGGTTTGAGGAAATGTGAAAGGAATGTAGGAGAATATAACACAATAGATCTGGTAAAACATAATACAAAGAAAAAAACAACCGTTCTTTAAACATTATTTGTACCATCTTTGAAATGCAAGAGAAAGGCCATAATGTATTATTTCAGCCCAAATGCAATTTAGATTTTGGCCACTAGATGACAGCAGTGTATGTGCAAAGTTTTAGATTAATCCAATGAACCATTGTATTTCTGTTCAAAATGTTGTATCAAGACTGCCCAAATGTGCCTAATTGGTATATTAATAACTTTTGATGTTCAAAATTGTGCACTCTTCAAACAATAGCATGGTATCTTTTCACTGTAATAGCTATTGTAAATTTTACAGTGCAGTTAGATTAACAAGAATTTAAGCTTTCTGACAATATCAGATATGTCTATGTCCTGAGAAATGTTCTTGTCACTTACAACCTCATGCTAATCGCATTAGCCTACATTAACTCAACCGTCCCGTGGACGGGACACCGAGCCGAAATAAGTTTTAGTGTCCTTCCAGAAGAAGCCTGACTTTGTTTGATAATTTCTTGTTGACCTCTGCTGATTGTTCTGTATTCATTTCCAAATTGGAGAATGTATCGCAGGTGATGAGCTTGATTCAATCTAATTCACTGTTTCCCTACATATGAGCCACACCTCTCCTGGATAGAGAACTGTCGGGGTCGTTAAATATTTCCTCAATAAAAACTTGTGGCTCTCAGTACCATCATACAAAAGATTTGCCTCGCCTAATAACAGTAGGTCGGAAATGGGACCTTTAAATCTGAGTTCTCCATCTTGCCGTAGCAGATATTGCTCGTCTGCCTTCACCAGCTACTTTTGTGCAACATGGCATTTGTCACCGCACAAACCTGTTAAAACAGGGTGCACCAAGCATTCACTTTTAGAATGACACAGCATTAAATGTGTGACAGGTGTATTGAAGAGGCAATGTTATCGCGACAGGGTTCAGAACCGTACTCTTTGTGTTACATGACAGGTGACTGATGGGAATCACAGCTCTCTCTCGTCTGTCTTGGGGGAAATGTATTTTTGTTCCGAATACAGCCCACGTCTAGTATTTCTGTCCACGGCAATTGAGGGGTTATGAGGGGTTTTTCATTTTGAGTATTGACAAACATGTAACATGCATGGGCACTCCTTCGCTTTGTAATTTGGTATTTGGCCAGTGTTGACATTAGCTCTATCACTGTAAGCTCACCCAAACAAACTAGAAAAGAGCTGAGTAAATGGTCGCTTTCATTTGCCAGAGAAGCAAAGGTGTCGTTTTGCCTTCTAAAGTTTTTGCAAATTTGAAACTGCTGCTATTTGTTTTCTCAAGTCATTCAATTCCTGCATGTTACAGAGTCCTGAATAAAAGCTAATCAATTATGTGAACAAGTAGAATAGGAGGGCAAAAGTACAGCAGGCGGGATAGCAGCAGCAATGCTGTCCTCCATAAAGCACATTGGAAAACCAAGTACATTGGACAGATGCATGTCTGCTGGCTGAATAGATGCTGAACCCAGTCTATCATAATAGAACTGGACTCCATAGAATGGAGTTTGATGAGGAAATAGACTTGCCTCTTAAAGAGAAGTGTGTGTATAGGGCCTGCAGATCAGTGGCCTGGGAGTCAAGAGTACCAGGGCCTGGATGAACCACAGATAAGGAGTTAATGATGAAGGTTACAATTAAATTCAGCAGCGAGCAAAACAAAAGATAGCAGGGGAGATAGTGTTTCCCATTAGGGGTCTGACAGGCTGTCAGCAATGATTGTCTGTGCACAGGTTGAAGGGCAAAATGCACTGTCATATTGATAAAAGTAATTGCGTTTTCTGTAATCTCTGAGAGGCTCGAGGTTCAGATTAGCATATTTTTCTAAATGGCCTGATACTTCACACACATTAATTGGTGTAGGCTTGATAGCTCGCTTTCTCTCTCTCTCTCTTCAAGATGCAGCATCTCAGGTGTGCCAGCTTGCAAGGTAACAAAATAACCCCAACAACAAACCTTGTCAATTTGAATAAGAGGACATAAGTCATTTTGAGGGAAGTTTTTAAATCTCGGGAAAAGTTTATTTGTTCACAGGGGAACGCAAGAGAAGATTGGCACATGCGAAACATTGCAAAATCTAGGACTCAGCACGAGGATTAGCATGCCAATTAGATTTTGCAAACATATTAAACCACATCTGTCATTACCAGTCAGTGTTTTCCAGGCAAAAACACTCAATTTTTGTACATTTCTTTCTCCACTAACCAGTTTGTTGAAAAAAGTTTTTAAAGTCTTCATATTTCATTGGCCGCCTTACTTTCCCTGGCAGTCTAGAACTACTTTGTTACCCAGAGCTCATAGATTATAGATGTTGTAGGGCACTCGACTCACTTTGTAGCAGGAGGATTCTGTGTTGTAAAGGGGTATTAAATTAAAATGTCACTGGAGGAAACATGAGATCCCAATGGAATGTGCCCAAATGCCTCACCAGATATAGGCTTAGACCTACAACCAAGTTTATGCTAATTTATGGTCAGAAATATTATCAATATTTCACAATTGGAAATGGCGATAATGTCACATTATGGCGCTCATTCAGGAAAACCATTGCTTTTTTATGCTATGTTGTTTACTAAGGTTCTGTGAGCTGTTAGCCAGTGTGCTTTTGGCTTGGCTTGAAGCGTTTTTAGCTTACCTTACCTCAACCTGTCAGGGGGAGTGCTAGTAATGATGAAGAGGGGCCTCAGTGGGCCAGTGGTGTCTGTCTGATTTAAGTGTAGGTTAGTGGAAGCAGGGCTCTTATCTGTTTGTAACTGCTTCTTTGGAATGACTGTCTCACCTGTCTAGCCCCCTTGAACAGTTATTTTGGCACAACCACAATTTTGCAGGAACATATTAAGCAGTCAAAGACAGGTTCACCGAGAGACTGCAGATTGCCATTTTTGAGACAGAAAATAGTTAACTCGAGATGCTGAGATTGTCCAGAAATAGAACTCCCTGAAGAACACTGTTTAAATTTGTATTCCCTTTCATACAATATCATGATTCCATTCATGGTTTGTTGTTTCCTCAGCTGTTGTGTTTTTGTTGTGGGTAAATCTGTCTCAGTATTGTTATTATTCCCGTATTCTTACAAAAACTCTACTCTAAATGGTTTAGCTGGGTCTTTAATGTTATTTCTCCACAATAAAATGTCCGCTTACTTGCAGAGTCTGTTAATATTTTGAGTGCAGTGCTGTAGAGAGACATATTAATGTTGAGCTTTTTTATCCAATTCTAGGAATAGCACTTTTCTTCAAATCAAAAACATTTTGCTTCTTTCTCAGTAGACAAATATCTCAGATGTAAGAGTGGCTCTTATAGAGATGTCCCGCCCCTGAACAACAACAACACCACCACCACCACCACCACCAACCTGCCTGGTGAAGCCTTTCCTCTGTGCAGCCTATTCTTACACAGCCACACACCCACCTGATTCCCCTGAGATATTTTATTGATATGTAAGCCTCCAGCTGAATCGTGATGATTGTTTTCATCCCATCCCCTCTGCCCTCTCTACCCTACTTCATTCTTAGCCCCAACTTGTATTACTGTGTGGTAAACAAAGACCACATGGATCCCCTATCTCCTCCTCCAACCTCCACTACCCACACATCTTGTAGAATAACTGGTACGAGCTGCCAAGTAACATTGGCCCAGGTTTCTGTTATGGAAGTGCATCACGAGATGGTACAAAGTTTATGCATCCTCACTGCTAATCAACCCCAGCCAGACAGTGTGTATGTATGTACCTGTTGCAGTCTCCAAGGCCAGTCCTGTCTGGGTTCAGTGCATGGCATAAGCATTTTCGAGGAGGGAGGCAGCTCTTGCAGGCGACACCGAAACAAATCCCTGCTCTTTGGCACTCCACTGCTCCTGCTGCAATATGAGATTGCATTAAGTGAGCAGTATCCCAGAGCATACAGCGCTCTCCATGAATCTAGGTTGATGGGTAGAGAGCGAACCAATGGAGAGCAGTAAGAGACTGAGACCTGCTACAACCCACCAGGAGGTCAGAAGTATGTACATGAAACATCGATTACATCAGCTTAGCTGAAACAAACTGCTGAATGAGGACAACACAAGTGGGAGAAAGAGAGAGAGGAGAGATGATCAAGTGTCTGCCGAGCTGCTGTAAGTAGGGTGGGGATGGGGGTGGGGGTGCTGGGATGCAAAAGAAAAAAGTGCCCCCGTTGAAGATGTCTATATTAGCCCGCTAATACAGCCTAGTAAAGGCCCAGTGCGCTACTTTAGTGAAAGATGTTAAGCTAAATGTATTTGAGTGTTTATCAGCATTTGTAAGTTGAGTCTGATAATTATCTGTACAAAACAGTTAATCTGATAATACTTGTGGAATATAAAAATACTTGCTTGATATACAGTTTCTTGAAATACAACTTATTTCTATGTGAAAACTGAAATCGTCTATTCATTCCTTTTCCATTTTAGTAGACACTCTTTTTTTCAGAGCAACTGACAGTTGTGAGTGCATACATTTTCATACTGGTCCCTTCTAGAAATGGAACCCACATCCCTAGCATTGCAAGCACCAAGCTCTAACAACTGAGCCACATCATCACATTACATCATCACAAACCACTTGATGTCTCAATTTACTCAGTTACTGTATTACTGTATTGGTCATTGATTTTCTTCATGGTGATGGAAAGTCTACAGGTACAAACCTAGATGACCAGCCTATGTACAACACAGTAATGTACATTTACATTAAGTGGTTTGTAAGAATAGTAAATGAATAGTGCACACAAAAACATTTTTCCCCATGTTATTTGATTAAGAAAAATATGTAATTTGGTGTGGATGTTTTGTGTCTTTGCCCATAAATTTGCACCTTTTGATGTAAATGTTTGAGGACAGGGTTTTGTTCTATCTGGATTCCATTAGAAAGGGGCAGGGTAACAACTCTTACAATTCCAACAATTTAATCCTGCAAGACACTGTTCTTAATTATACTACCTTTTTTGCCAAAGCAGAGGTGCTGCAAAAAAAACATGTTGCCCCTGCTAGAGCCGTCCATATAGGTCCGCTAATACTAGTAAAGGCCTAGTGCATTATTTTTGTGTGAAAAATATTTCACCCCCCAAAAATAAAAGGGAGTACAAGATCAAAATGTTGCTACATTTTTGCTTTAAATGCTACGGTCCCAGTGCTGGCAGCATTGGGCTGGGAATGTGCAATCAAGACAGCGGGCGGTCTTTTTTCACTTTACAGTGAATACCAATGAACTGCATGTGTCAGCTTATACATCCATCGTTAAATAACTTCTCTTTTTGCTTGGCCCTTTGTACCTCTATATACCAGCAAGTCCTTTAATAAGATGTACTACCTGACACTTATAACCTTGAACTGAAAGTATGTTTTTGCAGAGATACAGTCAACCTTGGCATTTGTCACAAGACTTCACGTGTGCAAATTCCTATGTGTCCGATTAGCTCGTCCGCTGATTATTCACTGTAAATCTGAAGTTTATTTGAGGATGAATGAACGAGTGTTCTATGGTGTTGCCGGAATTTAGGAAGTGGTCTGGAATGGTCCAGGCTATTGGCTAAGGGGCTTAAATTATTGCCTTTTCCTGCCTTTAATAAAGATTTCTAGTGTTCTTCTGCAGAGCCTATTTGGAGCTTTGGGTTTTTTGAATAATTTTAAAGAATTTATCAATTAACAATAGACTAAACCAGACAGTTGAATTCCACTCTGAGGAAAAATCTACAGCTGTGTTTCTCACTCCTTTTGTGTAATAAAGTGACCATTGCACAAAGATAATGAGAGCTATTTTCGAATGACGTTCACAGTGAAATATTGCGAATACTGACCCAAAGTCTGTTGGAGAGCAGGATATTGAAATCTCTCGCTTATTGCTGTGTTGGGGATCCCTGATTATAGTGTGACCTCGCCGCTGAAAGGATGCCATGTAACTTGAGATAGTGTTAATCTCTTAAACCAACACAAATTGAATTACCGACAAGCAAACACAACGATGCTTTAGCTGCAGTGATTTTACCATTTGTAGATGGTATATCCTTGACAATACCCTTAAAACGTGTCTAAAAGACACACCTTTGTAATTCAGATACGGTTCAACCACTGCGTCGCAACAAATGTGAGAATATGATTAACCTTGGGCACGTAGTCTCGATTCACCTCCGTTATTTCTCACATGATGATGAACAATCACAAGATATGAGGACAGGCACATGAAGGTGAAAACAAAGTTCTCAAGAACTTCAGCTTATTGGCTGATGTCTCAATTAGCCATTAGTCTCAGGTACAGCCTTTTCAAAAGCTTCTTAGGAAGTTTTCTCATGAAGATGACTGGTGAACTTTGTTGTTAATGGTACTGTAGACTTTCTGACCATGACTATCTTTTAGAAACTTTTACATTACTGCACACCCGAAATCAATATATGTTTTACAACCAGTATATTACAATGAAAATCATAAACCAATGACTAATTCAGGTTTTGGTCTTCTCTCTCTTTTCTCCTCTCCTCCACATCCTCGGTGGTATTAATGGTGTTTTCTTGGTATTCTGTCTCCTTCTTAAGGTAAGTCAATTTATTATTTTCTATTAACTTTGAAACTTTTCATCTAGGCTATTGCTTAGGTTGTTCATACTATTTTTACTTCTTTCACATTACTCCTACTTTTAAAATCAATTATGCAGAAAACTCCTTGATACATACTATTAAGTAATGAAAATGACCCAGCCACACCCAGGCGAAATGGCACCCAGAAATAACCCAGCCATACTGACAAATCCATCCAAATCCCCTTCCCCGTCACATCATACATGCACACATTTGTGCAAGGGCACACAAACACACACACACACATGCACACACACAGATGCAGATCTCCAGCACCACCTCAATATCAACAAATGTAAAAATGGCGTGTCTATGTTTTGTAGTAAAAAAGATAAGTGTTTCCAATTACATCATCAACCAATGAATAAATAATTAGTAGGTGATGCCTACTGATAAATGGTTAAAATTACAAGATATACACCGATGTCATTGGAAACACTTCTCTTCTGCTATCTTCTTTTCCACAAAACATAGAAATGCTCCATTTTCACATATGTTGATGTTGGGTTGGTGCTGAAAATGATGAATATGAAGTTCATGATGAAATTTCCCTTTAAAACCCATACACATTGCAAACTTTTTGAGTTTTGTTTTCATCTTAATGCTCCAAATCTGGTTGCTATTAAGCAGCTCAGCAAGACCCTCTGGACATCGTCCATGCGCTGCCTTTCCTTTCTGCTCACTCCACTCCACCATTCACCATTGAACATTTCTCGAGAGGGTCCTCTGGCCTACTCCAATGTTCATTTTGGCACTCTTTTTTTTTTAGATTTAGTCAAGTCTTAGTAATTTTGTCTTACTCACATTTGTCATTTGAATAATGATTTAGTCTAGTTATTGTCAAAATGACAAAAACATTGGGCGATTTCAGTAAATAAATCCTCTTTTTAGTCACATTTTAGTCACATCACGTTTGTATTGCCTTGAGTCCTGGTCCAAGTGCTGAAGTCTGAGTCACTGGGTCCACATTAACTTAAAGTTATTTACACAGTCAGATATAGTGTAGTAGCAAGAGGAATTTAGCCTTTCCCTTTCCTTTTCCTTCTATGCCACCAAATGTTTGCATATAGACTACTACAAATGCCACCTGGACCACATTCCGTTGCAAAACATTCTTGAACGTTGCAGATTCAACATGTCAAAGAGGCATGTTTGTTCTACATAGAAATATGCTATATAAACGTTCCAAAACGTTGCGCGCTGCTGAACGCTGCCCAGGTAGTTAACTATAGCTAGCTCATGAGGTAAAATGACCGAACAAGGTGTAGCCTAAACAAATGCTTAACCGCAAGTAGCCTAGTTTTAGAACAGCATGTGATATGCTTTATGAATGTAAAATGCGGCCCGCCATTGCACGATAGAAAGAAAAAAACGTAGGTCCGGTATTATGAGTCATATCTTTTGAATGGTAATCTCTCAAGCTGTTTTCTATGAGGAAAAGTGGGAGACTAGACTACGTAGGCTACAGAACCTGGCTATGAAATGCAGTGGGGAAAGTAGGAGGGTTGAGCGAGATTCAAAGATGGCATACTTAAGAGAGAAACTTAGCTAGACTGTTGTTTTACTATTGAACTTGATGCTACACTGAAAAAAATATATGAACACAACATGTAAAGTGTTGATCCCATGTTTCATGAGATTAAAGATCCCAGAAATGTTCCATATGCACAAAAAGCTTATTTCTCTCAAATGTTGTGCATAAATTTGTTTACATCCCTCTTTGTGAGAATTTCTCCACCAAGATAACCCATCCACCTGACAGTTGTGGCATATCAAGAAGCATGATCATTACACAGGTGCACCTTGTGTTGGGGATAATAAAAGACCACTCTAAAATGTATCTATTTTACCTTTATTTAACCAGGCAAGTCAGTTAAGAACAAATTCTTATTTACAATGACGACCTACTCCGGCCAAGCCCCGGGCCAGTTGTGCACCGCCCAATCACAGCCGGGTGTGACACAGCCTGGATTCAAACCAGGTACTATAGTGATGCCTCTTGCACTGAGATGCAGTGCCTTAGACCACTGCGCCACTCAGGAGCCCGAGTGTACAGTTTTGTGCAGTTTTGTCACACAACACAATCACATGTCTCAAGTTTTGAGGGAGCATGCAATTGGCATGCTGATTGCAGGAATGTCCACCAGAGCTGTTTCCAGATAATTGAATGTTAATTTCTCTACCCTAAACCACCTCCAATGGTGTTTTAGAGAATTTGGCAATACATCCAATCCTCCTCAGAACCGCAGACAACCTGTAAACACGCCAGCCCAGGAACTCCACATCCAGCTTCTTCCCCTGCGGGATCGTCTGATAAAACTGGTTTGCACAACCAAAGTTTTCTGTACAAACTGTCAGAAACCGTCTCAGGGAAGCTCATTTGTCCTTTCCAGGGTGTTGACCTGACTGCAGTTTGGCGTTGTAACTGACTTCAGTGGGCAAATGTTCACTTTTGATGGCCACTGGCAAGCTGGAGAAGTGTGCTCTTCACTGATGAAGCGTGTTACGTTCAGTAGTTCCAAAACATCCGTTGATTTTGCAGAGAGACACATCAATTTACAGAAATACTCATAATAAACATTCCTAAAAGATACAAGTGTTATGCATGGAATTTTAGATCCACTTCTCCATAATGCAACCGCTGTGTCAGATTTCAAAAAAGGTTTACTGAAAAAGCACACCATGTAATAAACTGAGTACAGCGCTCAGACAACAAAACAAGCTGTGCAGATATCCGCCATGTTGTGGAGTCAACAAAGTCAGAAATAGCATTATAAATATTCACTTACCTTTGATGATCTTCATCAGAATGCACTCGCAGGAATCCCAGTTCCACAATAAATATTTGATTTGTTTGGTAAAGTCCATAATTTATGTCAAAATACCTCCTTTTTGTTTGCACGTTTAGCCCAGTAATCCAAATGCTCAATGTGTGATCGCTTAGTTCAGACGAAAAGTAGAAAAGGGTATATTACAGTTCGTAGAAACAAGTCAAACGATGTACAGAATCAATCTTTGTGATGTTTTTATCATAAATCTTCAATAATGTTCCAACCTGAGAATTCCTTTGTCTTCAGAAATGCAATGGAACTCAAGCTAACTCTCACGTGAACGCGCGTGGTCAGCTCATGCCACTCTGCCAGACCTCTGACTCAATCCCCTCTAATTCCCCCCTCCTTTACAGTAGAAGCATCAAACAAGGTTCTAAATACTGTTGACATCTAGTGGAAGCCTTAGGAAGTGCAATTTGACCCCATAGACACTGTATATTCGATAGGCAATGAGTTGAAAAACTACAAACTTAAGATTTCCCACTTCCTGGTTGGATTTTTTCTTAGATTTTTGCCTGCCATATGAGTTATGTTATACTCACAGACATCATTCTAACAGTTTTAGAAACTTCAGAGTGTTTTCTATCCACATATACGAATAATATGCATATATTAGCAACTGGGCCTGAGTAGCAGGCAGTTTACTCTGGACACCTTATTCATCCAAGCAACTCAATACTGCCCCCCAGTCCCAAAGAACCAGGCAAAAGGTAGTAAACTGCTGCTAATATTTATTGTGCTTATAACTGAAAAGCTCTCAAGTATTGTCCAGTCCCCTTGCTGGTCAGACTGTAGTCACAGAGATAATTTTGTCTCGTTTCAGTCAACTGAAAAATCTTTTTATTTTATTTTTCATTTTTACTGGGTCTATTTAGGCAGTTATAGTTTTGTCAATTCCGACAAAACTATATTGGGGTCCCTATTTTTGTTGACAAAATTAACACTGGCCTACACGCCTTCTGTGTGGTATGGGGCCTTGTTCTGGGCCATAGGTGGTGGCCACTGTTTTCTCTCCTATCAGCAAGGTTATGCACTGTCTAGTTCTGGCCATAATGATCAAGTTTCACACCCAGAATGTATCATTGTGTACTCATTTCTTCTTCCCAAGTGCTCATGCAGGGCAGATTTTTTCCCCCATTGTCAGCATTCATTGTGGGGACCTCCAACAGCTATAAAATGGGTAACATAAAATCAGCCTTGTCTGTTTTTAATTGCTTCATAATGAAATGTTTTAACAAAAGTGCCTTAACGCTCAAATCCACTAGTTAATCCTAATTTTATACACAGCAAGTGATTTGTAGCTTTGATGATTTTCAAGTGCAGTGTTAACAGAATACTTACTTCCCCACATAAAGTTAGTGTAGGTTAAAAACCTGTTACTGTTGTTCAGTGGACATGAAGCAGAGGGGAGTGGCGACCCGGGGATAGCATTTCTGTCTGATGTCGCTATCTGGACTTGGCTAATTGTCTCTGGGACTGCAGAGATCCAAAGATCCCTCTAGCCTGGGTGGTGTTGTGTTGATACCAGGCCCAAAGAGAGAGAATCCACACGATGGGTGGGTTCTCCATAGACACCCAGTGCTCAAATGATATCCGGCCCCCTGGTAGTCTTCTTAATGGGGGTAATAATCTTAGATCCTATAATAACCCAGCTCAGGGTGTGAGGAAGTTGGCCTCCGATCTGTGATTGGCTCACAGCCAACATGTTTGTTTGTGTTGGGACACACAACACATATACCCCCCCCCCAAGCGTTGTATAAATCCAATATATTAATATTATTGGATTTATTTGACACATTCATGAGTATGACAGTCGCTCAGTTAACTGAAAATGTCTGGTTTCATAAGAAAATTATTAGAAGACACTTTTGAGAAGAACAATCATGGTTTCAGTGACTGAGGCCTAGGTGAGCTGGCAGGTATGTTTATTGTTTTTCTTAGTGTGGGATCTCTTTAATTGCTATCGACATTTTAATTAGGCTAGGGCCAGGATGGGAGGCTCCTGGTACAGCAGTAGGCATCATCACAGAGATGTCTGTTTGCCTTGTCAGTTTCCTGCTGGGACACTACTTTAGACATATAAAATGGCTGCACTGTTACAGGATTGGAGGATATTCTGGACATGATAAAATTGCTAAGAGAGCATCCGAAGCGCCGAGAGCTAACCAAAAAATATATAATATAACCGCATGGCACTTTTCCCTTTTATTTTGACTCCATTATTTAACAGCTTTGACAGCTGGTGTATCTTTAGGAAAATAATATAGTCATGGTCTGATGTGGGGTAAAATGTATTTTAAAAACACTGACTTCCTAGTAAAATATGGATTGTCTGTTCATGGCCAGTGTCTCCCCTCGGTTGTTATTATTTTTATACTATGCTCCTCTGCCTCCACAACACCACCGGAAATGAGAAACATACCCCTGGCAGTTCACCTCTCTATCTCTCTCTTTAAAAAAAATTGACTTTATGACTCGATTGTCCCTTATGTGTGAACTTGAAGTGCTCAGAACTGCCAAATGAAGGCGATGTTGAAGGTCTCAGAGAACCACGAGAAAATTCACCCCTCCGCCAGTGTGTCAGAGCTGCGAGCTAAGTCTCGTCTGTGTCAGAAGGTATGGGAGAGCTGCGAGCTAAGTCTCGTCTGTGTCAGAAGGTATGGGAGAGCTGCGAGCTAAGTCTCGTCTGTGTCAGAAGGTATGGGAGAGCTGCGAGCTAAGTCTCGCCTGTGTCAGAAGGTATGGGAGAGCTGCGAGCTAAGTCTCGTCTGTGTCAGAAGGTATGGGAGAGCTGCGAGCTAAGTCTCGTCTATGTCAGAAGGTATGGGAGAGCTGCGAGCTAAGTCTCGTCTGTGTCAGAAGGTATGGGAGAGCTGCGAGCTAAGTCCCGTCTGTGTCAGAAGGTATGGGAGAGCTGCGAGCTAAGTCTCGTCTGTGTCAGAAGGAATGGGAGAGCTGCGAGCTAAGTCTCGTCTGTGTCAGAAGGTATGGGAGAGCTGCGAGCTAAGTCTCGTCTGTGTCAGAAGGTATGGGAGAGCTGCGAGCTAAGTCTCGTCTGTGTCAGAAGGTATGGGAGAGCTGCGAGCTAAGTCCCGTCTGTGTCAGAAGGTATGGGAGAGCTGCGAGCTAAGTCTCGTCTGTGTCAGAAGGTATGGGAGAGCTGCGAACTAAGTCTCGTCTGTGTCAGAAGGTATGGCAGAGCTGGCGTAGGATGCCAGTGAGTAAGCGCTGAGGATGTTTTCCCTGCTCCACATTCCCAGTGAAAACGCTCCGCTCTACTTACGGCCCGCCCCGTCTATTTCTGTAAGCCCTCTCCCTCTCCTAAACAGGTTGTAGCACATGGAATTCCCTGCCATCTGTTGTCCGTGTGAGACGGCTGCAAAGCAGGTCGACCCCCTTTGCAGCTCTGTTTGGTAATGACTCCCCGCCCCTAAAGACATCCCAACAATTTCCAAGATACTCCCTCAGGGTTAGCACCCCCTGGCAGCCAGCGAAGGCCCCAAAATGGAGGTCAAACATGCAAAGATGCAAAATTCTGGGGGTTTTGGTGACATGAGGAACGGGACAGTTTCAAAGCCAACCACACTACTCGCACTCCAAAAAATGCAACACAGAGATGTCAAAATTATCCTGGAGCAGCCACAATTACAACCTTTAGAGTGAGAGGGGAGGAGAGCAGAGAGGGGAAGAATCAAAAAAAGAGGTCATATGAATGTGGGTGAGTCAGGGATTTGACTGGTGTTGTGCAGGCTTTCATCTTCGGGGCTATTTTGAGAGCATGTCATTACACACTGAGGGCAGAGGATGCCGTTTGAAAAAATATATAATATATAATAATTGTTGCATTCAAGTTGGGAACACATTGTCTTCCTGCATACATAAAACAATGTTTCATAACAGTGTATCCCATGAATTAGTTGTGAGTTAATTGTTTTACAGATGAAGCATTGATATCTCTTGAGCTTGAGCTGACGTTGCCATTTTTTATCTCCTGGAACTTGTAATGTACTTATGTACTGTTAACTTAATATAAGCCAATATCTTCCTGCGACGCTGTATATCATAACAACCACAATCACTGAGGCTCAGGCCTTTTCTCTTTCTGGCTACAAAGGGAATCATCTTGAACCGGTTCTAATCGGGGCTGACAGTACAGGATACGGAGCTGTTAATGTTCCGATTAACCAAATGTAATTGTGTCCGTCCCTCTGAATAGATTACAGCTTTGGTGAACCCTACATGTCTGGGTTGTCAAACTGAAAAATAAAACACGTTCAAATGGCGATTGAAAAGCAAGCTTTCTCCTTTAAAATGACGTCTATAATCACCTCTAATGAAATGTCCACTGTAAAACATGGATGGTGTAAATTGTAATAGAGCACAGGTCAGGATGACTATCTATTCCAATGTCTGTTGACTGAGTGATACAAAGAGAGAGGGAGTGGGATGAGAGAAATAGGGAGAGCGAGACAGAGCTTCTTTAGTTGTCAAGACATTGCAGATCCAACTACTTGGAGGTTGCTCTGAGTGTGGTGCAGCCAGGCAGGTTTAAATACATTGAGGCTAATATCAGCTTAATGGAAAGCATCTGCAGAGAGGGCTGACAGACACAGAGCTGATTGACATGAACTATTTGGTCACAGGAACGCCTGCTAACAATAACATGCACGTCTTCATCTCGGAATGCCAAGGGTGAGCAGCTCAGTCAATATACCCAGGCTCTACATCACATAGGGAGTAAACACTTTCTTGGAAAGAGAAGGACTGGAAGCCAAGGAAAGCTTCCATCTCCGGCTGCTTTTCAGTGTCCCCCCCTTTCTGACACTTCACTTGACTGTTTATGAGATTCTCAATAAGCGTTTACTCTCGATTGCTTTCTTGTTCTCTCTCATTATTTTACTGACTTACTTCATGACTCCTCTGGGCCATTTGGTGTTGTGTACACTGAAGTGATAGAACTAGGGTTGCGAAATTCTGGTAACTTACCCAAAATACCCAGGTTTTCCAGAAATCATGGTTGGAAGATTCTCAGAGTCAGGAAATAAATATGCAGGAAATTCGGAATCCTCAAACCAGGATTTCTGGTAAACCAGGGAATTTTGGGAAGGTTCCCGAAATTGTGCAAACCTTGTTCCACCACTTCAGTGTACACAACACCAAATGGCTCAGAGGAATCATGCATTAACTTGTTATGGCTGGGGCAGTATTGAGTAGCTTGGATGAATAAGGTGCCCAGAGTAAACTGTCTGCTTCTCAGGCCCAGTTGCTAATATATGCATATTATTAGTATATTTGGATTGAAAACACTCTGAAGTTTTTATAACTGTTTGAATGATGTATGTGTATAACAGAACTCATATGGCAGGCAAAAACCTGAGAAAAAATCCAACCAGGAAGTGGGAAATCTGAGGTTTGTAGTTTTTCAACTCATTGCCTATCGAATACACAGTGTCTATGGGGTCAAATTGCACTTCCTAAGGCTTCCACTAGTCAACAGTCTTTAGAACCTTGTTTGATGCTTCTACTGTAAAGGAGGGGGGAATGCGAGGGGATTGAGTCAGAGGTCTGAGGTCTGCCAGAGAGGCATGAGCTGACCGCGCGCATTCACGTGAGAGTTAGCTTGAGTTCCATTGCATTTCTGAAGACAAAGGAATTCTCTAGTTTGAACATTATTGAAGATTTATGTTAAAAACATCCTAAAGACTGATTCTATACTTCGTTAGACATGTTTCTACAGACTGTAACGGAACTTTTTAACTTTTTGTCTGGACCTAGTGATCTTGGTGATGAATTTGGATACTGGGCTAAACGCGCGAACAAAAGGGAGGTATTTGGACGTAAATTATGGACTTTATCGAACAAATCAAATATTTATTGTGGAACTGGGATTCCTGGGAGTGCATTCTGATGAAGATCATCAAAGGTAAGTGAATATTTATCATGCTATTTCTGACTTCTGTTGACTCCCCGACATGGCGGATACCTGTATGGCTTGATTTTGTTGTCTGAGCGCTGTACTCAGATTATTGCATGGTGTGCTTTTTCGGTAAAGCTTTTTTGAAATCTGACACAGCGGTTGCATTATGGAGAAGTTTATCTAAAGTTCCATTTATTTAATTTATGTAACCTTTATTTAACCAGGAAGGGCTCATTGAGATGAAAATCTCTTTTTCAAGAGCACCCTGGCCAAGATAGGCAGCACCAAGTCATTACAAAAAAATTGCAGCACCAAGTCATTACAAAAAAATTACAAACAACACAAAAAACTACAAGTAATCTAGTAAAAACCGTTGATTTCACAAGAGTATAAAACAGCAAATTAAAAACATTGACAGGTCAGGGAATCAGCCTCAAAATCCTTCATCAGTGATTTAAAAACACCCATCGGGACAAGTTCTTCCAGTTTAAAAGTATTTTGTAAGTTATTCCAAGACGATGGCGCAGAATACATAAAAGCCCTTTTACCTAATTCAGTTCGGACATTTGGAACAGTTAGCAGGATAAAGTCCAGTGAACGAAGAGAGTACCCACCACATTTCTGATCCACAAAAAAATGCACAAATAAAAAGGTAGTAAACCCAAAATGGCTTTGTAAATAAAAGTATACCAGTGACTGAGCCTACGAGTGACTAGAGAAGGCCAGCCAACCCTGGTATACAAACAAAGTGCAGTGGTGCGGTGCGTAAGGGTTTTGCAGTTTAAAATAAATCTCAAAGTGCCATGGTGAAGAGTGTCAATTGATCTCAAACACTGAGCGGAAGCATTCAGATATAAAATATCCCCATAGTCTAGTAAAGGCATAAATGTAGCTGATACTAGACTCATTCTGGCTTCAAAAGAAAAATAAGGCTTATTCCTAAAATAAAATCCCAATTTCAGCTTCAATTTTTTTGTAAGTTGTTGAATATGCAATTTAAGAGAGAGGCTGTCATCAATTAAAATTCCAATATATTTATATGAGGTTACAACCTCAATCTCCTTGCCCTGACAGGTAGTAATAGGTGAAAGGTTCAGAGGTCTATTTCTTGCTTTAGAAAACACCATTAGTTTAGTTTTGTCAGTATTGAGGATAAGCTTCAATTGACACAAGGTATGTTGAACAGTATAAAAAGCAGTTTGCATGTTCTGGAAAGCTTTTGTAAGAGATGAGGCACAACAGTAAATAACAGTATCATCAGCATAAAAATTGAGTTGTGCATTTTGGACATTTTTGTCTAAATCATTTATATAAATAGTGAATAAGAGATGACCAAGTACATAGCCTTGGGGCACACCATTCAATACAGACAATTTAACAGACATAAGCCCATCAAATTGAGTGCACTGAGTTCTATCAGACAGATAGTTAGCAAACCATGCAACTGCATGCTCCGAAAGAACTACACTCGACAATCTCTGCCTTAGTATAGCATGATCAACTGTATCAAAAGCCTTAGAGAGATCAATAAAAAGTGAGACACAGTGCTGTTTTTTGTCAATGGCTTCAGTGATATCATTTAAAACCTTCATGGCTGCTGTAATTGTGCTATGCTTCTTCCTGAAGCCCGATTGGTACATTGATAAAATGGAGTCAGTAAATAAAAACTCTTTTAGCTGTTCACTTACAAGCGTTCCAAGTATTTTCACCAGGGGTGACAGCTTTGAGATTGGCCTATAATTATTTAAAAGAGTTGGATTTCCCCCTTTTAAAAGTGGTAGGACAAATGCTGATTTCCAGATCTTTGGAATTTCATTACATTCCAGGGTTCGATTGAACAGAGATGTAAGTGGTTCAGCTATGAAATCAGCTGCCAGATTTAAAAAGCAGGGATCCAAAAGATCAGGACTTGCAGGTTTTCTCTGATCTAAGGATTTCAGGGCTTTATGTACCACCTGCACTGAGAATGGGAAAAAGCTAAAAGTTTGACCAACTCTCACTGGTTCATCCACACAGGGTTGTACAGAGACAGAGGAAATTAATCAAACAGCATACCAGATGATACAAAGTGCTCATTGAAACAATTCAGCATTTCAGTTTTGTCATATATAGCAACAGAGTCCTTCAAAACACATGACGGTAATTCACTAACATTACTGTTACCAGATATAGACTTAATAGCCTTCCAAAACTTTCTAGGGTCATTCAGGTTATCCGTGGTAACAGACATAAAATATTCAGACTTGGCTTTCCTGAGAAGAAAATAACACTTGTTTTGTAACTGCCTAAAAATAAGCCAATCAGCATCAGAACATTCCTTGCTTTAGCCCAGGCTAGATTACGATCGTGAATAATCCAAGACAGCTCAGAAGAAAACCGTGGATTATCCCGCCCTTTAACTCTGAACCTGCGGAATGGGGCATGTTTGTTTACTATTTGGGAAAAACCATCATGAAAGAATTTCCAGGCAGTTTCCACATCAGGGATAAGCTCAATCTTGCTCCATTCAAAATAAAACAAATCACGAAAGAAAGCCTGCTCATTAAATCACTTCAAATTTCTCTTATGAATAAAACGTGGGTTTGTCTTTGGAACCTTAGTATTTCTAACAGCAACAACAGCACAATGGTCACTTAAATCATTACAAAAAACACCAACCGCAGAATATTAATGTGGAACATTTGCCAATATCAAATCAATCAGGGTAGATTTATCTGGGCATTTAAGATTTGGGCGAGTGGGTGAGTTAATCAACCAACTGGGTAAGATTCATAGAATTACAAAACATTTTTATATCATCAGACACCAGCTTTAACCAACACCAGTTAAGATCACCAATCAAGATAATTTCACTGTGAAGAAGTTTAGACATAAGGTGCGTCAAAGAAGAAAATGCATCACCGAGAGCAGAGGGGGGTCTATAACAGCCAATCACAGTTATAGAGAGGCCCTTTGAAACCTCAATATTCAAAGCAAGAAATTCCAACTGTTTACAAATAGTTTCAGACTTTGCCACACTTACATGGAATTTAGATTTTACATATATAGCCACACCCCCACTTTTCTTAACCCGATCAGTGCGATAAACATTGTAACCACTTATACAAATATCCTTATCAAAAACAGACTTGCTGAGCCAGGTTTCAGAAAACACAATTACATCAGCATCAGTTGATTTAGCTCAAATCCTAACCCCATCAAATTTTGACAACAGGCTGCCCACATTGAAATGAAAAATACCAAAACCAGATCTTGATTTAAAATCAGATGGGGTTTGGGACATACTGCATATCAGGGCCAGGGTTAGGTTGCATGTTACCTGATATCAACAAAAGAAGAATAACTAGGCACCTCTGTTTAATAACCTTGCACGGCTTCTCTTTTTTAAGAGACCTATTGCAAGCGAATTCTACAAGGGAGTTTCCAGACAATACAAAACAGTCATTTAAAACCATTAGACTTAGGTAGTGACACAAATTCGTACTGCTCACATCATGCCACAAATCCATTGGCACTTGGATGAGTGGACCGAGTGAAAAAGAGCAAGTTCCTGCAGACAAAATGTCCAATGGATGGGAGAGCACATTGTCAAATGTACTTACCCAGCGACAATGTTCGTTTTCTCCAGAGTTCAGTAAAGTCAGTGCAAAAAGCAATACCACGAAAAAGGTCATTTTCTCTGCCAATTTTTTTTTATGACACTTGTATCTTTTATCAATGTTTATTATGAGTATTTCTGAAAATTGATGTGGCTCTCTGCAAAATAACCGGATGTTTTGGAACTACTAAACATAACGCGCCAATGTAAACTCAGATTTTTTTTATATAAATATGAACTTTATTGAACAAAACATACATGTATTGTGTAACATGAAGTCCTATGAGTGTCATCTGATGAAGATCAAAGGTTTGTGATTCATTCTCTCTCTATTTCTTCTTTTTGTGACTCATCTCTTTGGCTGTAAAAATGGCTGTTTTTTTCTGTGACTAGTTGCAGACCTAACATAATCATTTGGTATGCTTTCGCTGTAAAGCCTTTTTG